>NC_081827.1:183830642-184476444 GCF_030867095.1 Alligator mississippiensis
TCTAAGTATTTTGTAACCTGGTCATAAAAAGAAACAAGGTTAGTCAGGCAGGATCTACCTGCTATGAATCTGTGCTGGTTGCCCTTCAGCATTATTATACATATAGCAGCATTTCATTGTAATTGTGGGTTTTGGGGGTTTTTAATCAGAATTTGTAATTTTTGTTTTTATCAGAGGCTTAGCAATTTTTAAACGGAGAAAACCAGAATTCCTGCTTACTACTAACTTTGGAGCTAGGTCCAAGAGTTAGTACTGCTTTCCCAGCAAGGCTTATGCTTATTGCACATAGAGGCTCTAACTGAGATCACAGCACCAGTGTGTAATACATTGGCTTCAAATTGTTGTAGTTCTTCCAGGCATTCTGTACAGTGCTTAGGAGAGGATAATCATGCATTTGAAGCATCTGCTTTGAAGCATGATACTTCCTGAAACTCTTTTTGGTGTAGCTGTAATCTTACTTCTCAGGCTTAGTTAAATCAGCATTCAGATTTAGTTTGTGAGCTTCATTTTGCAAAAATATTTTCACTTTTGAAAACTATCCAAATCCAAAACTGAAATATTTTGATTAGGCAATATAGCCATAATGCCTTGTGACAGGTGTAGTTCAGGTACCTCATCCTGCCATTCTCTTCCAGGGGCTGGACTATACCATGGTCTTGCCATCTGTGGAGGAGAGGCAGTACATCACTGTAGCATCATAATGTATCACAGGATATGAAATCCTGCTGGGTTACATAGCCCTTGCCAATGAATAAGTGCAGAAGTTACCCCAACTACACCTCACCTGAGAAACTACAACAGCATACTCAAAGTAAAGTATTTCAATTTTCTGCTGGATTCCAGAAGTTTTTTGGCTTTACAACATTTTTACCCTTAAAACAGAAATACCTTTGTATATCTTGTGGAGGAATTAGTCCCACTTTCCCAGTTGGTTATCAGGCTAAGCTATTCATACTTAACTGTTTAAGTACCTACACATCGATCAATCCTTTCCTTAATCATGACAGCTATTTTTCCCAGGATACCTCCAATTTGTTAGCTTCTGCCTGGAGGGATGGCTCCTAGTCCTGAATGTATTCATCTTGCAGTAGTTCCTAAAATGTTCAGACAAGGTCAGGGTCCTACCATACCAGCACAAGTTAGAGCAGCTCCTGTCCTAAAAAACTTTAAGTAGGCAGGGCAGATGCAGGAACCTTTATTATCCTTCCTCTAGTGTTCCAGAGCCATCTAGAAAGAGTTTACTGCAGGACACCATGCCTTAGGATATGTAATATAAACCAATGTCATCTTTCTCTGCTCTTATGTCATGCCACAAACCTCACTGAATGTATAATCCACTCTCATCTCTAAGTCTCACCACAAGGCTCCTCTCCTTGTTTTTACCTCCTGGGATGTTTGCTCCCACTACATTGTAAGAACTTATGTTTTTCCAAGCAGAATTTTTTTTTTTCTGTCCACATTTCTAACCCCACAGGGAGGGGCTGTTAGCAAAGTTAAGAGAAATACAATTCAATATCTATCACTTTCATTACAAGTGACATGCTTTTCCCTTCCTCACCTAGATTGTTAATGAAGGACTGGACATATCATGATGTCTGAGATCCTGCAACAGGTATCTGCTCTCTGCTGGTAGTAAATAGTTTATCATTAATCCATTTTTTGGTCCTTCAGCCAGTTTTCACAAACCAACTGTTTTGAATTAATCTGGAATTTCCAGGTTTGAGAGCCTATCAAATTATTTATTCAAATCCTACGGCTTTAGTTTTGCTATTAATTTGAAAGTGCACTCAGATTCTTCTCCCCAGGTCTTTTCTTCATAAACTTAACACACACAAACAGGCATGGCCCTCTAGCTCAAGTTGGAGGTGGCTGTATTCAGGCCCCAGTCACTCCATGACAAGGAGTTAACTACACCAGTCTACACCCACAACATTGTACCCTAGGAATGATGTAGCTAATTTTATTTACTTGAACAAAAATCAGAAGAATATTATAATAAATAGGTGTTGAATCAAGTTTCTCTTCTTAGATTTTTCTGGCTAACTAGGGGTAAAAAGGGCATGGCAGAAGGATAAAACTACAGGAAGTATTTTGTTGTACCAAGGCAGGCATACACACAGACTGTAGACATGGTAACAGATCCTTCAATGAATTATGACAATTGGCACCAGTCTAGGGTCTGTATCCCAGTATCTTTTTGAGGGGTTTCCTTGAATGCCATTATTTAATGTCAGTGTTTAGTTGTGATGCAATTGGATTCCTTTACATGTACAATTGCATGGATGCAGGACTGAATTATACATGGGCCAGTGCACTTTCTCCTTTACTTATCCTCCTTTCTCCAGGGGACTTTAACAAAGTTATCCTTAGTGAATAGTAGATCAGAGTCTCTTTCTCCCTTGGCACACACCATGTTGTAAATCATATTGTTCAACTCCAATTAGATTAGACTCAGCATTTTCCACTCTGAAAGCAAGACACTTTTCCAGGGCTTGTATTTAAGGAGCCTGACAATGACATGCCATGGTTAGCTGATGAGATTGGAGGGTAAAGCTGATATGCATTTTAGGGCTGGTAGGTTCTGAGGTGCACTTGGGGAGTTTAGGATGATGCTACACACAAGCTCTCCAGCTGCTCAATAGCCATGGTGATTAGATTTTTCTTGCCTTGGCATAAATGCCGACACATAATTTTTCAGTGAAAACTTCTCTTGGGAGGTGTGAATTTTATTGTACAAAAACCTGGCAGCAAGAAGAAAAATATTTTGAGCGACTGAAAACATCCTGGGTACGCACCCAAGACTTGATCCATGATAAGATGGAGAGGGTGGTGGTCTGCTGTTTAGTGCAATCACTACTGGCACTAACCCAAGTGATCTTGAATGGCTTCTTAGTGGATGAGCTGAGGATTGGCCTTATAATGAGCTTGTGCTAACCTGAAGGTTTCATAAGTCTTATTCCCATATGGGGAAAGATGATGAGACAGACAGAACTCATTTCAGACAACTGCGGTGTTGGTCTCTCCTGTTCTTAAGCTGATCCCATGTGCAGTTTCCACTGCTGGAGAGACTCACAACCTCCAACCTTAGAAGGAATAGACTGGGGAGAATACACTTAACACCAGGGGAGGGGGGCACGATGGGGACAAAGAAGCAGCGGTGGTACAGAAGCAGTGGTCAGAGGTTCACTGCTGCAGGGAGAGATGACACCTTTTTTGTCACTAAAAACCAGGGTTTTCTTGGCTGCTTGACATGCACATTGGTGGCAAAAAGAGGTGCCGTTTCCCCCAGCAGCAGCAAACTTCCAGCCACTACTCCTGTACTGTTGTTTTTCCACCTTCCCTGATGCCAGAACCAGGGCTGCAGTTGACACTGCAGGGAAGGTGAGAAACAGGGTGATGACACAGCACTGGCCAGTTGCACCACTGCATATAGGAATCAGACATTTACTCCTGCCAGACGTAGGAGCAATACACGTTTAAAATTTAACAAGAACTCAGGTTAGTGGTGTGTGACCCTGGAAAAATCCCTTTAGTTTTCTTGCACTCTGCTTCGTCTTTTGAGACAGAATAGATGCTACTGTACCTACTGGGAGAGTGCTTTGAGATGTATAGGTGAGAAGAAGCTATGGCAGGATCATATGAAGAGTTAGGAGTGAACTGTTTGGCATTTGTTTTGCACTAAGTTTTAGGGAATCATGGCTGAGAATCTGTGATTTAGCAAAACAGCTTTTGTTTCTCATTCTTAAAACAATGAAAACCCAAGAATTTATTAGAGGACTGGTCAGAGGAACCCTACAGGATTAGACACATTAGCCAAGATGACTGGTAGAAAGATTACCAGGCACTGAATTTGTTCCTGTACTTAAAGGAAGGCATCTAGATACTGCTATAGCAAACTTCACTTGGGTTGATAGCCGGGTCTGATTCCACACCCTTCAGCACATTAACAGACTAAACCTGAGCCAGACTCATTGACAGACCAATAAACACCTTATTTGCTAACATATAGGCACAAAAAGATACATATTTGCCTAGCAAGGATTGGGTACTGTGCTAGGAAGCTTTAGAATCTTAGATTCTGGAGTCTAAACTGTTTGCTGAGAGCTCAGTATTTATGGCCCTGATTTTACCAAAATATTTAAATACCTGCTTTAGTCCCATTGACTTCAATTATACTATTTCACATTCTTCAGTGAGTTGCTGCATTGGGGCCTGTATTACCTTCCTAAAGGATTCACATACTTGGAAGGAAGGAGATTCAAAGGGATTTAGAAAGTCTTTTTTTATTAAAAATTCTTTGCTTGTTGTTCTTTACTTTGCTAAAAAATAAATACATTCCAAAGCCTCAGGAATGTACAAAGGAAAAACTGAAGCACGGATGTGGAAAAGAATAGACAAGCATAAAACACTGGGGAACAGCATTGTTCCTTACCATTTCTATTGGTCAGCTTTTCACATGCCAGGTTTTTCAGAACTATTTTTATCATCCTTCAAGCATGTATCTGACCAGAGCTTGTCTCCTGGAGCAGATAAATTGCTGCTTGCAGGGAGGGAAGGAGTAATGGTATACACTGAACCTTTGGGAAAACTCTTCAATGCATGTACTTCCTGCTTGAAAAACCACAAGGCACCTACCAGTGCAGCAGCATGTACAGGTAGCTAGGTTTTGCATGTTGTGTACAATTGTTTGAACCCCTCATAGTTCTTTTATGTTACGTTTGTGGTCTAGTGTTCTTTTCTAAGACTGGGTAATCAAGGAATAAAATTCTTATAAAATATTGAGGAGTAAAAGGCTACTTGGTATGAAAAAGGGTTACATCTTCAGATGGAAAATTCTTTGGGATAGGGCAGGGATGTTAAATTTGCCTTATGCCCAGAGCTGGACCTGGACTGTGGGGCTCTTTGTGGGCTGCATATGCAGAGCAAGAATAACTGCAGTGAGGCCAGTGAGGCAACAGCAGCACAGTAGGTAGCAACAGGCCATCAGCTGCTTGCCAGTGGTGGAGATGGTACTAGCAGCAGCAGAAGTGGCTGCAAGCCAAGCAACTGCAAAGTGAAAGGCAGGAGGCCAACAGGGGTGGGAGGAGGCAAGTAGCTGTAGGGGCTGTGTCCCAGCTGACAACATCCACCAATATCAGGCCATGCCCACCAGGGTTCGAGATTGTGCAGCAGGCCCTGACTACCACTAGCCATACTCCCAAATTCCTTGCCCTGCTAGGAGCTCAGTGCGTTGGATGGAGCAGCACTGTGGGCCACATGTTTGACACCTCTGAGACAGGCAATGTTTTCACTTCGTATGTGCAGCTTCTAGCACAACTAGGCCCCAATATCTGATGAGTTGCATAGCCCATTCATTTATCTAGCTGAAAGTTTTTTATGTATTCTCACCACTGTAGTATCCAAGCACCTTCCACAGAAGGTCAGCAGACAGTGATGCACCTAATGGTCGTTATGGGTTTTTGGTACATCTTTCATGCTATTACTTAAGCGAAACTAGAGAACAACCTCAAACCTTACAGAGAAGCAATATGCTCAGCTCCCAGCCCATGAAACAAGAGAAAGGTCAGAACTTCTCAGCTTGGCTCTGGCACTATAGCTGAGTCACCCCACAGAACATAGTTGCGCCAATGCCCAGATTTTGTTTCAGCCCATCCCCAGGATCAGGGCCACTCACAAAATTCCAGATTGGATCCAGATTTAGATTTTGAACAACCCCAGTTCAAGCTTCTGTAAACATAACATTCCTGGCCATTTAAATTGACACTGCATTCCAAAACCTATTAGAGCTCAGTCCTGCCATCCCGACTCCCATGAATAATCCTTAGTCCAGAGTAGGTCTAATAGGGTTACTCATGTCAGATGAAGTTGCCAGAGGCTTCAGGAGACAGGAAACAGGGTTATACGAGGCCAGGAGGAAGACACTAAACAAGATGGATGCTGACTTACATTATGGGGAGGGTGGGGGGCAGGCTACGTTCTGACCTGGGTCCTTCCTCCCAGTGGAACAAACACTTCTCCACTGCTCTCTACCCATTTTATCCAATGAATGTTAATTGTAAGGGGCAGTGGGCCAGCTTCAAGAGGAGGGTTGGAGATACTTCAGGATAACACCTAAGCTGTGGCCTGGTGGTTAGCACACTCTACTGGGAAGCAGGAGATGCAGGTTTGAACCCCCATCCCTTAAGAGGAGAACCTGGAACTTGAGTCCCTCACTCTGAGGATAACTTTTCTACCTACCAGGCTAATTGGCAACGCATGGGACCTCCTTTTCCCTCCTCCTCTGCTTTGCTTCTGGCAGGTATGCAAACAGGCATAAGTACTTGAAATTGGAACCAGAACTGTGCCTAAGTGCCAAAAATGCATGTAACTGTCATTTAGATTTATAGAGTGAAATCGGATTCCAGCCTTAGTGTAAGGCACTGAGCTACACAGTGGTCCATATGCATAGCGATTCGTACATTTTTATACACTTAGCAAGCTCTTAAAATATGGATTATTGACTGGAGACTATGAAGGTCAACAGATTATTAGGCTCAAAGCAGCTCTCAGAGCACCAACCTTTCCACCAGCCACAAGCTTCCACCCCGAATTCAGACAAGCATGCCTTATCAGAGCTAGAGGAACTGTAACATTGCTCTCTCTAATTCAAAAAGACCGATCCATTCTTACTAAAATATTTTAATTTAAAAAAGGGTTCTGGATCCTGATGCAGCAGGGTACCTATGCACATGCCAAATTAATCATCTTGAAGTCACTGGCTTACTCGCATGCTTAAAATTAGTCAAATCTCTTCTTGCCTTAAATTGGTTGCTTTTATACCTTCCATTGAAAACTTCAGCATAAACAGGCATTTTCATGTGTGGTTATACATTGCTAGAATGTATAATGGCTTTCTATCCTGGAAACCCTCCCCATTTTAAATATAGAGATGCTGCTATGAGAAAAAATGTTTACATTTTTTGTGTTATCCTTTTGTAACTAAATTTAAAGTATCCATTTCAGCACCATCCAATTATGGAAGTGTAATCAAACTGGCTCTGTGTATAAGAGACAACATCTATTTTGATCCAGGAAGCTTAAGTCCACATTTCTTAGCCTATTTATGTCAGATTTTAAATTAATAACATGTGGCATATCCACAAGCAAATATTTGCCCTCTGAGACCAATTCAGTAGGGGCTCCAGGAAGCTTGTCAGTGAATACTCCAGGAAGCTTGTCAGCTGGATTTCAACTACAATAATAGAACAGATCATATTTCAAACATCACCTGTTCAGGCTTTCATAATGGTTATTAATTCATTCTTGTTAAGGAGGGTCTGAAGCAAATCACCTGGCAGCTTAGACTCTTGCAGTTCAAAGAGGACACAAGCAAAGATATATAAAGCCATATTTTCAGCCAGCCTCCAGTTGGTCTGCAGTATGGTATGTACTATAGCTATTAGCAGGCAAACTCCTACTGTACAGGATGAGTAGATGGCTGCCCAACAGCATGATTTGCTCATGCCAATGGCTATTTTCATAGACAAAATGGGAATACCCCCACTTTGTGGGTGCAAGCAGTAACATCAGCACAACAAAGACAGCAGTATAGCCCACAGAGAATATGGATAGCTGGGAGAGAAGAAAAAAGGATAGACAATAATTTTGACCATGTAGCTCAGTGGAGGATGCTGGCCTGAAATTTGAGACCTGGGTTCAACTTCTAGCTGATCTTGGGCAATTCCCTTCCCTTTTCCTCAGTTTCTCCATCTGTAAGATAAAGGTATTGATACTGCCTTCTTTTTTGTAAGGCACTTTGAGCTGCTAAGGAACAAGGAATAGGAGTGAAGTGTTATGAAAAGAGTTGTCTGTAGACATTCTTGAACAAAGGAGTACATTCCTTGGAATTGTTAACTTTCTTCTATGCCTAAGGAAGTTGTGGGACCATCCACATCTTTATAGCTGTTGCTTTTACACTTCCATTTTCATAGATTTCATAGATTTCCTAGACATTAGAGGCTGGAAGGGACCTTGTGAGATCGAGTCCAGCTCCCTGCCATAGGCAGGAAGTCTGCTGGGGTCAAATGATCACAGCAAGATATGCATCTAAACGCCTTTTGAATGAGTCCAGAGCAGGTGCTTGCACCACCTCCGGGGGGAATCTGTTCCAGACCCTGGACACTCGGACTGTAAAGAAGTTTTTTCTTATGTCCAGTCTAAATTGGCCTTCCAGAAGTTTGTGGCTATTAGACCTAGTTATCCCTTGGGAAGCCCTGGTGAACAACTGTTCTCCCATACCCTGATGCATCCCCCTTATATACTTATAGGCAGCCACCAAGTCCCCCCTGATCCTTCTCTTCTCCAGGCTGAAGAGTCCCATGTCTCTCAGCCTCTCTTCATAAGGCTTGCTCTCTTGGCCTTTGATCATGCAGGTGGCTCTTCTTCAGACTCTCTCAAGATTATCCATATCCCTCCTGAAGTGGGGGGCCCGAAACTGGATGCAGGATTCCAGCTGTGGCCTCACCAAGGCCTAGTAGAGCGGGAGGATGATGTCCCTGGTTTTGCTTGAGATGCATTAGTAGATGCATGCCAGAGTTTGCTTTGCTTTGCTGGCTATGGCATTGCATTGGTGGCTCATATTCATTTTGTGGTCAATCAGGTCTTCTTGCCATTAAATCAGGGCAACACATTATATTAATGGATGCTGTAGGAGTTATCCAAATAAAGCCAGAATATCCTATACTGTACATACTGATCACAGAAATTAATAGCAGTTGGGGAGGAGAAAGGCAACTCAAGTGTTAAGCTCCCTAGAGAAATCAAGTGATGCAAAGAAGATCCTCCCCATGGAAGCAGTTAAGAGGGGCCTTCTGACTCCAGTAAATAAGTCTGTAACTGAAAAATAACTCGGCGTCATGACAAGCACTTCACAACTTAATTTTTCCAAGCTGCTCTTTGAACCCAGATAGAAATGCAGGTTTAAGCTTGATCCTGCTTTACCACACTGTGTTGTGTTTGAACAGATGGCAAATCTTATAAAGCCAGGGACAGACATCAGAGGGAATATTAAAAGACAAAATTTTCTCCAGTTATAATGTGTGCCTCCCTGATTTACATGGCTTCTGTGATACACATGGAAGATAAACAGCTCTGTCACACTTTTCCCATGGCTCAGAGACAGCCAAGGGATTGCAGATAAAACCACCTAGGATTAATCAATCTTGAAACAACATGGAAAACAGAACTTAATCTTGATGGCAGAGGATACAGTCTAAAGACTTATTGTGCATCGCTAGCTGCCTCAGGTCACTGTGTTCGCTGAATAAGTGCGGGGTATAGCAATGATTTACAGGTAGGTAGCAACCTTCACAGAACTTGGAGGGAGGAGTATGTTGTCAGAAGAAAGTCTGGGACGACACTAGGTAGTCACTCTGTATGCACATGGCTAGGTTGCTAGTTACAGTTGCAGTGTTTCTGTAAATATGTCTCTTAATAAACTGCTAGTTCCATTTTATAAGGATGGGCTCCTTGTGGGTTAATTCAGGGTGCACAAAACCCTCTGCCACTGAAGGTCCCCATTCCACAGGCCATATCCAGTGGCTCCATGGGCCATATGTTGCTGGCCCCTGATTTACATCGTCAGCACCTTAATATGTCCCTTTTCGAGCTGGGAGCTGCCTCTCTCTCCCACTCTCCTTTCTCAACACTGGTAAATATTCATGACATTTTACCTCTCTTGTTGCCTGTCATTTGGAAAATGTATTTCCATGCAAGCTATACATCTTGGCTTCAGGTCTAGGACAGGTAAATGAAAAAGATTTAAGGATTTTTCTTGTCATTTCCCTTTAGGTGTTTTAGCTTGCATTTATCTGGACACTCTAGAATACAAGTTTAAAAGAAATGTAAAAGCTCACCATCCAGTAGTCTTCCCTACAAATGTAAATGTATACTAAAGGGCAGCATGATCTAATGTATAGACCACTGGACAGAGTCAGAAGGACTGCTTTGAATTCACAGCTGTGCTACTGACCTGCGATGTGACCTTGGTCAAGTCATTTTATCCCTCTGTGTTTTCCCTCCAATCACTTGTCCATCTTGTCTGTTTAGATTGCAAGCACATTATGGCAGGCTGGCAGCAAGGTTTAGATGGGAAAATACAAATCAAAAGATAGTTTTATCCTTGTAAACCCTTCAGGTTTAACATGTTTATACAATGTTACCTGAGGGGTTAGCATTAATCCCAAGGATGGAAAAAAGCATGGATAAAGTAGACCCAGACCTGAACTTTTGCTCCAGCTTTTCCTGAGGTACACCAGCATTCATTTATCATATCTGTCATTTTTGTGCACCTTTTCATTTCTTGGTCTCATCTGGAGGTGGAAGTATCTCAGTATGACCAGAATAGCCTCCTTCATAGTTATTTCCAATCTGACTGGAATGAGGAAGCACTGAAAGATTTGTGAACTTGGCTTTGATAAGTTTCCAAGAATCAGTTATTCCAATGCACTCAGATAAAATCTATGTCAACATTTTGCTAATCTTGAGGCTCACCTACCATTAATTATAAGAAAGCTTCATGATAATGTGAGAGCGAGTAAAAGCAAGTACCTGCTCAAAACAGTTATGCAGCCGGAGCCAAATTTTCATTCATCTAGCTGCTTATATGTTCCCTATTCCCACCGTACTTGAACAGATCAGTCTTTCATGTAGTTATCCTAATACTCCCCTGAGACAGGACTGCTATTATCCCCCTAGTACAGGACTTGGCCATCTTTTTCCACTACAGGCTGCTGCTTGCAACTCAACCCCATCCCCTCTTTACCCACTCCCCCCCTCCCCAGAGTGCTCAGCAGAGGCTACAAAGGGAATAGATAGAAAAAAGCAGGTGCTACGACCCTGTGGTTGCTGTCTCTGCTGCAGCAGAGAGAATAAACTAAATGCAACAGGCAGCAGAACCCTAGGGCAACTCCTCTGCTGCTCTTGCAAGAAGGTGCTGCTGATTCCCTGAGCTGTCATGGGCCAAATTCAGTCTCTTCACAAGCTGGATCTAGCCCACATATATAGGTTGCTTACCCCTGCCCTAGTACATATGTCAAAGGTGATAAGTACCCATCCAAAAGCCTACGTGAAAGCTGTGGCTGAGTAGGGAACTGACTCTAGGCCTCTCAAGTGCCAGACAAGCAGCCTAACGGTATCCATCCTTCCTGTTTTAAACTATTGAATATTGGGAGTATCTCCATTGGGCAGAGTGGGATTATATCAGTGTAAATCAAGGTACAAATAGGCTCTTGTTATCTGTAAATTTGCATAGCTGCACCCTCCCCCCGCCCCACTCCCAAGTGTAATTGTATAAGGAAGGGCACATTCTTATACTTTAGTCAGCTGATATTCTCCATTACATAAACTGTTCCAACCATTTTAAAAGAAATTATAATGCCTCCACTGTTCGCAGCAAGAAGTTAACATTTGGTAGGGCAATAGTTCTGGGTCAGGGACAGGAACACATGCATGTTTGAGCAAGGTATGGGCTCCGGAAGTTCCCCATGTCCCCTCCAGGTTTTGTTCAGTATAGCTTGCTCCCAAAGTTATGAATGCCCCTGGGTTCACCTTGGGGAGTCCTGCTAGCATCCCACTTGACCTTAATTATCAGTTCTTTTTCACATACTTTGGGGATGCAGCAATTAACCTTGTATTTATTAAAACAAATACTGCCTTCACAGCACTGATCTGACAGAGATCAACACTTGCTTGGTAACAGAGGCCATTCAAAAATCCCTAACATGGGATCATGCACACCACTTTCCTGCATTGGCCGCACAGCATACAGAGTCTTTGCTACATATGCCATTTAGCCCATTAAATAGCTAAGCAGGCCCAAAAAGTGCTGCATGATCTTTCTGGTGGTTGCTGATGCATGGGTGCCATACAAGGTCATTTAGCTGAATCCCACCAGAACTGGACACGGGCATGGGCAAACTGGGGCCCAGATAGAAAAGGGGCCCAAAAGGAGTGAAAATAATGGTTATTATCATCGTTATCTCTGGCAAACGGGTGCCTGATACTAAAAGTTTGGCTGAGGCCGCCAGGAGTCCAGGTGTGGTGCTGAATCCCACTCTCTGCTATGTCCATCTCCGTGGACAGCATACTGGTCTGGACTGATTTTAGGCTACTCTCCTCACTTAAATGTGGCTATATCTCTAGCTGGCTTCCATGCCCAATTTCCGATATCAGAGTTAAGTCTAGGTTTGGGCCAGCTCCATAAGAGACACCTATTCAGGCCACTGCTGCACAGTCTGCAGCAGTGTCTTTCCCCTCTCAGGCAGAGCTCAGCTTTCTCCCTGGAGCAGTATTCCTGTTTTCCATGAGAAGGGCTGACCACAAGAAGCAAGTCAAGGGTAACATTTACTCCCAGGGCCCTGGCCAGCTTGGGCTTTGGGGCCAGCTGCCCTCTCTCCCATCTCTTCCCCCAGTCAAGACTGGGTCTTTTCACGTGACTGTTGCTCTCCATTGGCTTGATATCAAGAATTCCAAATATTTCACTAGCACTGCACACACACCAGCCCAGTCGCTCAGCCTTTCAAATGAACTTGGAAAAAAAAAGTGGTGGCTGCAGCTGGGGACCAGATGCAAGTCTCTGGCAGGGACTCAAAAAAGCAGGAACCTGCTAAATCTCTGTGTTTGAACAAACATCCTAGCTTGTTTGCTTTACTTATTCCTTTCTGAATGGTACTTGATTTTGTTGTGTGTAATGATATTGTTCTGCCCCAGACGAGTAACAAACTTCTTCTACTACTATGTGCCTTCTCATACAAATGTGGACACTGGGCAGTCAATCTCCTTACTCGCAGGCAAGCAAACATTCAGAAAAGCCACAAAGATGGTTGTATTGAAGAACTGTTTGGAACAGGAATAGAAATTTCCGCAAAACATTCAGTGTATGCCATCACATTCACTTCCTGGTTGAAAAGAAGTTCTGATAGACTAAGGACAGCTGAATCAGACCCGTAACAAACATGCATGTCTTCAAAACTCAGTGAGGTACTCCTGCTGCTTTACCTTCTGGGAGGTGCAGTTATGGTGCTTCATGCATCCATTCTCTGCTATAGGCCAGGCTCCCCAACTGGACTGTATTTCTCACAATGCACTATGACCATGCAACTGCCATTGTGCAGTGCTTCTCCACGTGACGCAGGAGAGACTGATGCATCATGGGGATAAAACAGGGTTGTTTCAGTGTGAATATCTGGCCCTTAGATTGCAGTCTGCCTGCAGTGCAGGTTTGACTGTAACAGCTTGAGAAAAGAACAATATGATTTCACTGGAAAAGGGGGGGGGGGAGGGGGGACGAGAAGCGGGGTGGAATTTTCTAAGGCAGCTTTAGTTAAAATGAAACATAAAGCAAAAAAACCCCCAAACAAACAACTTATTTGGCATCAACTTCTCATGGTTTTAGCATGACAAGAATGATGCTAAGGATACACAGACCTACCAAGGAAGTGCTAGTTGTCATACTATTATTGCTCAGTGAAGGATTCCCAGTGAAGCTGGTGACTTAGGGCACCTATATGTGTGCATTGAAGCTGCTCCAACATGCTCAACAATGCCAACTTATGAAAAAAAAAAATCACAAGACTCCTGATTTCTAAGTCAAATTAACTCTGAGTCATGAGCTCCCGATAGAGATATCAAATCTTGTTATTTTTTCTTCTGGTGCATGTAGAGCACCAAGCTGGTAAGTCTGTGTAGAGGAGGGGGCAGATTGAGGATCCCACAGTGAGGGAGGGAGTGGGGCAGGGCCAAGTCATGCAATAGAGCTGTGGGCAAGTGTGTGTGTGTGTGTGTGCACGCACAACTCCCCACACCTTCACAAATAACCTCCCCCCCCACACTTCAAAAATAGCATCTCGTGATTTACATTCTAAATCTTTTGATTTTTAAGAATTTGTCTCATGATTTTTGACACAGTGCAGTTGGCAACACTGAATGCTGTAATTACAGCGTGTCCAAGCAGACTTGATTGATTCTGCTAGAACATAGTGATTACCATGCTCCAGCAGACTCCAGCATCAGGGGGTGCTAACTAAAGCTCATTTGATGAGCTTTAGTTAAAGTGCCCCCAACACCATTTTTCAGCACAGGAACACTGATACATGTGATGCTCCAGGTGCTTTAATCAGAGCAGCTCTCAGAGCTGCTCTAATTAAAGTGCCATCCCCCTCCCCCACACCTCCTGGAGCATGTGTATAAATGCCCATAGCTCCCAGCACAGAGCTCTTTAAGATACAAATCAATAGCAGACCACTAGACATAACATTTAAAATGGGAACTGTTCCCAGTTTCGTGAGTTTGTAATGTAGAATCTTGGACCACTGGGAATGAATAGTGAAAATAAATGGCTTTATAAAAGCTATATCATGTTTTCTTCTGGCTGGCTCAACCTCTACAAAACAGTCCCACCCCATTCTTTGTAAATTCCCAGAGCAATGCCCACTGCTGATTCTGTGATGTCCCCAAACCTTGTTCACCTTGAATGAAAGTATATCTACCTACCTATCTATTGCTGAATGTTAAAAGGCACAGTGGCAGGAGCAAAAAAAAAAAAAAAAATAGAGTGCTAAGCTTGGTTTGCTGGAGTGACAGAGTACAACATTACTAATAGAGGTAGACACAAAGGAGAACGTATTTGCTGGATAAAGGTGTTTGAGTGTCAGGAAAGTCTATGTCAATATTTGGCTTGCACGAATTCTTTCACGAGCCTCCAACAGAACTGTTAGCAATTGTGGAGCAGAAAAGATCCACATGTTGAACCATCATGCTTCTGATTGTGTAATAGTAGTCAGAGCCCCAAGAAATTTACCATTCTCCAGCCCTAAACCCATAAGCTCTTGGTATCAACAGCCAAGGAGAGACTGTGATAGAAACCTTGTATTGTGCACCACCCAGTCTTCTATAGTTAACATTAGAGGATGCAATTTCCTCCACCTTGCAAAAAACAACCAACAGCACCTGAGAGATCTAGGCCTTTCTAGCACCCGCAAGCAAGATAGAACTTTCTCCATCCCACGATAACCTCCTCATCAGGGAAAGAGAATCCCAAATTGCTTTGAGCAATTTCAGAAGGAACAAAAGAAACATACTGTGTCAACACCTGTCCTCCTCCAATTAAGTACTTTCCTGCTTCTGGTTTAATGTCCCAGACCTGAGTGAGGTTTATATTGCACAATACAGCTGGTTGGGAATTTTAGCATCATAATTCTCCCTTCTCCCCCCAAAATGTCATTGCCACCAAAATCTAAGTTTCTTGAAGAAAAAATGTAGTTTTGCCTAAAATTTCCTTCAGGAGAACTGAATTGAAACTTTTCACTCAGGGTTGGTTTGACATTAATCTCAGAGTCCATCTGAGCTGCTTCAGTTATGGGAGCTTTGGACAAATACCTCATGCCCACGGTCTCCATGATATACTCAACCCCTTGACTAAAATGCATCCTCATATATCACTAAAATCAGAGCAACAGAATCAAAAAGATCAACAGCTGATGCAAATCACCACCTTAATGGAGGCATGTCAACTCCGTAAGGATCTGGGGCCTTATCTCCCCACAAGCCATCACCAATATTGAGATATACTCGTCCAGCTGTGGTTTGATACGAGGATAGCTATACAACTCAACTTCCAGGCTGTTAAAAAAATCTCCAAGTTTGCAATGCAAAGTAACCTGCCTTAGGCTGTGTGGATAAATAGATTCAACACCTTTGTTTTCCAGCACAAGTGTGTGTAATTTGATACAATAGCTCAAAGTCGTTTTCAAACTACCTTTTTCAGTGTCCATCTTGGGTATTAATGTGGCCCCCATCTCTGTAACAGCTGAATGCCTTACGATTTCATCCCATTTCCTGCTCCCCCCTCCCATAGGACACTTGTGCCCTTCAGGGACTTGGAGCAGAGAGGTTAGGGATCTTTCTAGAGCTCCACAGGTACTCGTCAGAGCCTTGCTCTGGACTTGTGCTGCAGGCTATCTGCAGTTGACCCAGCCACAAATGTGTACTTGGTCATTCAGGCTAAAGAGCCAAAAGCAACCGGCATAATAATTTTCTCGTGTACCTTGTGCAGAAACAAAAGTGTGCCCTAACCACCCTAGCCCAATGTACTGCTTAAGGGGGGGAAGGGGAGCAGAAAGGGAAAGCTTTGACCGTCATCTCATTCTGGGGGGTGGCCCTACTCTGGGAGGGATTTAGGGTTCTGTAGCAAGGGACAATTAATGGCCTTATTTGCTGTAGAAGTTGGAAAATGTGCAGCAAATGAAGCAGGGGAGTGCAGGAAAAAAGGTCTCCGAGCAGGGAAGCTCAGGAAGAAATGCCTCCAAGCAGGGGAGTGCGGGAAGAAAGGCCAGTCTCTTGGGTAAGCAAAGTGACTATTAGTGCCTTGTTACATAGTAATTTTGGGCAGCTCCTGAAGCTCTTAACTCCTTGGTTGTTGGCACATTAACACCTTACAGTGGCTTAAAGCATTCTTTATGCAGCTCAAAGTTACACCACTCCAGGGCAGGATTATCTCTTGATCTGCACACCCCAGCTCCTGTTCCACTAAGGTGTGGCCACTCCTCATACACCTGTCACTCAAATTGAAGGTGCAACTGCTCCAAATTCCAAGCTAGCACTATGCTCAACATTTGTGGGGGTCACAGTGTAAGTTGTAACAAGGGCCTGTCACCCTGCAGAATGGGATTCCACCTTTGCTTCCCATGGGCGACTGGTGTTTCCTGGCTCTGGGGGGCCACCAGCTGCCAATCGGTGATTGTGGGAGGGTGGGGGAGGGAGGAGGGGGGTCCTCCAGTGGCCGATTGCTACTGCCGGCGGAAGTCCTGGTCGCAAACCAGAAGCACTGCCGGTGCTTCTCAGGGGAGATGCCAGCTGGTGCTTCCCACTCCCCAGCCAGGAGCGGGAGCACATGCTTATGTTTCCTCCAACACAGAGATTCTGTATGATGTGAATCAAGTCATTTACACAAAAGTATTTGCCAGTGACCATTAATTGCATGTTACTCGTTTTCCAAAAGCCTGGTGCGAGACAGCCAGGGTCAGAGCTATGCAGGCACAGCTGAAACTGAAGTCATTTGGAGCTATGGTTTAAACAAACAACACACTGTAAGTGCCAAGTACTCTGGGGAGAAAAAAAAAGAGTATGCAAAAGTTGAACACCCAAAATTAGAGTACATACCCAATCTCTACGTAGCTCATCTGTAAATGACAGAGAATAGTTTCACCTGTTTTCACAATGATGCTGAAAAGAAATCATCATAATTTGTGAAACCCTCAGATATTACAGAGATAGGACAGACAGAGAAGGAAGTTGATGATAACTGTATCTGATGAAGGATTTTAATTGTACATGATAAACAAAGCATAGGGGCATTTACAAGAAAAGAAATAATTAAATGCTTTTATTAGATGACGCAGGGGCCTTCTGAAGTAGAGCAGGTGATCACCTAAAGACTGGATCATAAATAGCACTTAGCATTCTTTTAGATAAACAGTTAAATTCACGAACTATGGAGTTGGGGGGAAGGGGAGAAGGAGGAAAGAAAGAAACAAAATTATTCACGAGTTTGGGTCAAGTTTAGTGAAAAGCTTTGGCTTTTAGTAAGTAA
This sequence comes from Alligator mississippiensis, assembly GCF_030867095.1. Classification (NCBI taxonomy): domain Eukaryota; kingdom Metazoa; phylum Chordata; order Crocodylia; family Alligatoridae; genus Alligator; species Alligator mississippiensis. Next base: position 183,848,269 of record NC_081827.1, read on the forward strand.
AAGTTCTGAAAATGCTGGAGTCATTTTGTCTCAACAATTTTAGGATGAAATATTTAGTTTCAGACACTGAAATATTTCATATTAGCATTTTTAGATGAAACTTTAATGTCTTTGTTTTGTAAGAAGTTTCCCATTTAAAGATTGAGCAAAACGAAAATAAAGTTTAAAACAAAATGGTTAAAAACCCAAATTGATCTAAACATTATAGTGCAAGTTAAACAAAATGTTTTAAGTTGACTTGCAATGTTGTGTGCGTTTTCATTTCACTGAAAACTCCCATAGATTTTTCTCTTAGTTTGACTCATACTGTTTTTACCCCAGTCTTTCTACCAGTTTGGCTACTGCACCAAAGACTATGTTGCTTGCTCGGCTCTAAATCATAACGCATATGCGCAAGGGGTGTGAATGAAAAGTTAGCTTATTTTAACACGGTGGAAGGTTTCCTTTGGGATGTATTTGAAATATTAGGGGTTAGAGTCTGCTTTTGGGATCTGTGTAGGTACAGCAGTACATAGAAGGCATTTTGGGAAAAGGCTAGGAAAAGGACATTAATTAATGGAAGGATATTACATAGATAAGAGAGGTGGTTAGCCATGTTAGCCTGAAGTCGAGCAAAAGGTGGGGCAGAGAGGCATCTCAGAGACCAACTGGCTCACAGAGACATGAGCTTTCTTAGGCAATCATTTCATTTCAAACGGATGAGATGTTTGCAAATGACCCCAAATTAAGCATAAAACACTGAAATAAAGAGGTATAGTGTAAAGAAAATATGGAACACTGAAATCTGAATACATTATTTCATTTTCAACCAAAATCTAATTTTTCTCCCCATTTTCTGGTTTAGCTAGTGAACAACAAGAAGACACCACTGTTATTTGCCTAGCTCAAATGCATTATACCAGATGGGCTTATGGAGACACAAAGAGGCTGTTCCCCTCTTCCCAGAGTCTCTTATCACCCCATGGCCATAAATCTCTCTCTGGTAGAGCTCAGAGCCATCTTCTTCTCCGTATATTTCATAACTAAGACATCCATAGTATGGTTTAACTTAATTGGATTAAATCTATTTTAACATTCATGAATGGTGTCAACACAATGAAGCGTAAATGGCATTTGCATCAATTGCTCCAGGAAGGCACATTAAGAAGTTCAGTGACCTTTGTGGCAAGTCTTTAAAGAACAGCTGGGATGCATGGAGTTCTGATTTGCTTCTGCCAGGTTTAAAGCAATATCTTCATCAGCTAGTGAAAGACAGCTTCCTGATTAAAGCACTGGACTGGTATTTGGTGCACCTGGGTTTGATCCAAGCTCGGTCTCTGACTCAATGCAAAGGGTCATTTAAGACAAGATTTTTAAGATAGTGAATTAAAAAAAAACAACAAGAAATAACCCTACCACAAATTCTCTTTGCACAGTGCTTGAAGCTTTGCTTCTGAACTCTTTTTTGTTGAAGAAATGTGGTCTCTTCCCCTCTGGCTTCCCATTCCACCTGCTTTCTTTGCAAACTCCACTGAGCAGGGACTATTATTTTCACTGTTTGTATAGCACCAAACATACCAGACTTTGACCCTCCATGGATGCTAGGGACTGTTGTGATTCAAGTAGTAATAGAATAGAATTCAGGGGTTGTCTTGATAACACGAGTCCTTTATTCCTCACTGAATTTGGATTACTGCATTTGTACACAGTCTGAGCTAATCCCTGTGTGGATGACTAGTTCTCATACACCACTGTAAAAACATGCCCCTACCCTATTCTATTCCACGCCCTTGTAACATCTGTTGTTTCACAGAAGGACAAAACAATTTCCAGTTCTAAAACAGTCATTTCACAAAATATACTTTTCTCTTGTGCAAAATTGTACTTCAATACCCTGAACATTTGCAGTTTTCATAACATTTGCTGATTTATTTACATTTTTATTAGCAATTCTATTTGTATGTACTTATATGGCCCTATCCTTGTACACATCACAAACATTAAAGCAGCCAATCCTCATACCACTGCACAGAGGTAGGAAATACTACTCTCACGCTTTTAGAGGTGAGAAACTACTCTACAGAGAAATAAAGTGATTTGCCTCAGGTCACATGTGACAGTTGTATCAGACCTAGGAAATGAACCCAAATCTCTTGAGTGTTGATTCAGGGGGCTAACTACAAGACCACTTTTTAGGTATCTACCCATTATTATATTTTATTTTCTTAAAAGCCACTTTGATTGATTGATGCCATGATCTCAGACTTCTGCTCCTGAACATTGGAGAAGGTGGTAGCTAAGTGCCAAGTTAACGTCCCCAGTAGGGAAGTTGTAGCAAGCCAAGTATATTGCATTGGAACAGTAACAGTTTTCTGTTTGCCCATTTTATTTTTAAAGGGTTTTGATTCCCTAGACAAATCCAATACATGTAGAAATATGTGGCACAAATCAATAAGACAAGTCAAATGAATGAACCAATTTTTATGGTACTCACAATTTAAGTGCAGAACTTCCAGAGACATGGCTCTAAGCCTCTATCCCCTGAACTGCCTCTATAGATCTATTGCCTCCAGAGTTCACATAGGAGAGATAAATTTCACTATTAACAAATCAAAGCAGTGACTCACAGGGCCCAGAGCAGTCCTAGATGTCACGTGGAACAGTTACAAGAGCAGGAAAAAGTCCTCCCTACAACAAAGTTGTCCTTAATCTGTAAGGGTTACATTTTCAAAAGTCCTAAGCAGTGCTCCCATTGACAGAGTCAGACTAACAACAAGCACTTCTGAAAACCTCAGCTTTCAAGACTAAATGTTTCCCTCCTCTTTTTTTCCATTGCATAATTCACAGGAAAGCCTTCCAGGTTCTCCTCATAGCCATCAAGTAAAGGTCCTCTCACTCATGCCACACCCACACCCTTTTATATGATGAATTAGTAATCCACGGCCCCCACTTCACACCTCCCCCCTCCGGGCTACCACTTTCTGCCTTGCATGCAATGCAGATAGATCTTTCTGTCTGATGAGCCCACATTGTGTCAATTGTCCAGGCCCTTAAACAGGTGAGAGAAAGGATTGTGCATCTGTATCTCAGGGGACCCCAGCTCCAGTTTCAGCATGAAGCAAGTGGGGAGTGGGGTTTGCCAGAAACATCCAATCCCTCCATGCTCTATACTTTCTTTTGCAGCACCATCATTCATTCATTCATTCACATCAGCTAAGCAGTAGGAACACAGTAGTTAATTCCTCCTTTGATGTCAATGGAGTTCATAAAATCTAAGTAGGTCCCTTTTTATTCTGCCCTTAAAAATCCTTAGTAATAGAGAGGGGGATATATTTAAGAAGTTACTCTTGGTCCAAGTGCATAATCCTATTGCTTTGCAAGCTGCTATGCTACAACTGCCATGGTCCTGGTTCTGAATGCTGGATCCCAGAGCTTTTTGTGCTACATGACAACTTCTTTATTGAACCTACTAAACTTACACATGGAACTTTTTGCTCTTACAATGTAGTAGACAGCACCCTTTTATACCAGTGGTGAGCAAAACGGCTGATCTGGCCTGTGGACCAGACTTTGCTTGCCCCTGCTTTATACTCACTCTCAGGTCCGCTGAGTGCACGTTACATGAGATGCCAGACATGTTTCACAGCCCTATTACAGGTTCTCAGTATCCTGCATTTGGTTAAGCCGTGAGCAGAAGTGGCAACTTTTCCTCATGTTGAACAGTAGTGGTGCTGCTTTGAGCTCATTTACAGCAGTCACTCAGGCACTTGAGACAGGGGCTTGAGAGCAGGCACAGGGGTGAGCCAGAAGCAGCCTTACTGGGCATTGCTGGGTTTCATGTGTACCTGAAGACTTGGGGGGAGGGGAGGAAGGTGATGGGGGATAGGGTGTGCTCAAGCCCTTTGGTGACAGGACTTGTTGCCACCACAGTGTATTTAAGTCTTGAAGGACTGCGTCTCCTACCAACTATTCTGTTTTTCAGCATTTCAGCTTCCCATCCCTTCTGAAACGTAGAAGCACAGAGGGCCCTACAAACAGCACAAGTTGACCATACTCTCTCAGAAGCCCATAAAATGAAGCTTATTTTATTACTAATGGCCTCACCCCTTTACCATGAATTGACAGCTCCATTTACAATTATCCATAACAGAGTCTTTAAAATTACACCTGACAGGTACTCTGCAAGAATGGAGCATGCAGGAAGTCAGCAACTCCTCTATTTCTTGTTCTTGATTTGCTGCTTGGGTTTCACAAGTTCTCCAAAGTCATATTTTTGTTTGGACCCTCACTGAAAGTCAACAAATAAGAATGACGAAGTCCAAAGTACTACACACTGTGGCAGTCTGACATGAATCTTATGGAGCTGTACCTGGTCCCTTGGGAGAATTTTGCAAGCTTCGGCAGAGATTAGCTGCACTGCTTTGTCACTAGTTAGTTATCTTGGGCAGGCTGAGGTATGGAGGGGAAAAAGCTGACTTTGGCATATAGTAATAGCTGGATTGCAGGCAGGGCAAGTGAACTGTTTCAGACAATTGGAATATAAGAACCACTTAGCTTCATTAAAGCAAATGACCCATTTGCTATAAATAGAAAAATAAAAAAGGATGATAGACTGTATTGTCATGAATCACTGCTTTGCCTTGTGTAACATGGGTTTGCTTAAAGTTCTGCTCTGGTGCTTGTCCTCTTCAATGTACTGTATAGCAAACATCCTGTAGCAATACAGCAAAGGGGTGACTGACATGGCCTGACTGTATTTTTAACTACTAAGCCCATTGTGTGCTGTTGGCTCAATAATGCTCAAGAGCCTGCACTGCACAAAGATGGGAAGCCTCTCAGGATAGACCCATGGGGCTTGCAAGAATTCTGACTCTGAGCATATTCTCACTCCTGGAAGGAAAGTGGTCCAGCTGCTCCACGGGTGCTCCCTACTGCTACTTGCAAGATCTGTCTCTGGATGCCTGAGAGCAGTGCTCTTGGGAACGCTGCCAGAGCAACAGAGGCATACCCTAAAGAACACCCTTTCCTAGTGGTCACTGCCTTGTCCCCAAGATGGAGTGGGCACACACAGGTATTCTAGTGCCACCTTGCCCATACACATACACCAGTCCCAGAACTGCTCTCCTCCCTCTTGTTCTTTTTCCTTCTTGACCTGCTCAGTTGCTTTCTACTTGCTCCTTCTTGGTATTCATTCCTCCTCTTGCACCCCCTCTCCTATGCACCAGGAAGTCAGGTGTGCTTATGGGACTGCATTCCCATTGGTGAGTCCAATGAGCTAGTTACATACAAATGGCAGGTCAAAAGCAATAACAGGGCCAGACAAGCACAGCCTGCATCAGAGGGATAACCTTGAGCTGGTTGCTAAAAGTGCCTACTAGAGCCATCTCTAAGAACTGCTGTGGGACAGAGAAGGGAATATTATGATAATCCTTAATTCTTCTATAGCAGTTGGCATCTGTAGATCTCAAAGTCCTTAAACAAAAGGTTTCAGTATCATTATTCCCATTCTATACATGGGGATTATGAGATTCAGAAGGGTAGGGAGACATTCACATGATCACCCTGTGATCATGGTGACAGTGGCTCTTAAGGTCATATTAGGGAGTCTGCAATGCATCCAGGGCAGCTATTGTGGGTGGGTTCTGCTGCACTTCAACAGCTCCACTGTCCCATTTCAGGACAGGTAAAGTTGCTGGTGTGAGCAAATAGACTTTCTCTGTGCAGAAATAATTATGGTTGAGCACAATGCAGTGGTTACTTAATACTTTGGGATTTGTTCAATGGAGAGGTACAACTTATGTGCATATATTAGCATCATGGGGAAAGGCCCAACAAGCAGGTGGCATCTTTTGTGTGGCACTGTGGGGGCTGCACCATGGTGTTGAGAGCCATAGCTAGTTTGCAGAGTCATTTAACAGAATCACCAGGGAACACACACAGAACTTGGTGTAAGCCACACGAACACACAGTTGCCTAACCTTAATAGACTCTGTGACTGACTTGTTTCCAAGCAAGACGGCTTGGGCTCAAACTTTGCAGAAAGCCTTGGTGGCAGTGGCATTATACTTCTATTTAACAGGGTAGTCTAACAAGCAGTTTGGAGTGGGTCAGACATTTATATCATATAATATGCAAACCATATCTAACAGGGCTGCAGTACCATGAGCTAGACCTCTAATCAGAGGCTGGAAGAGTCCTGTCTCCCAATAACTCAACTAGTAGCAGGGTTGCATTAGCTAGCTATCCTATAGATCCCCCCAAGCTGCTTTTCCTAACAATAAATCAAACAGCCCAACATTAGACAATCACAGATGTCAGAAGAGCTGTGCATATTATCATCTATTTGCTGATGATAATAAGAATAAAACTCTCTACCCTACTGCTACACATAAACATACATTAATCAGTTTGAGATGCAGCTAACCTGAGGCTAGGACTATGGGTTATCAGTGCAGAAAATATGGCTCATCTTTTATTTCAATCTGGAGCTTAAAGACACCACTGGGAGGAGCTGAAAAGTGTCTGGCTTTTTAATGCAAGATTTGACTTCACTATTCAGGCATAGCTGTTGACCTGCTACAATAGTGGTGGATAATCTGTGTCACAGATGCCACAAGCATCACAGACAGCCTGTGTGTGACACATGACAGATAGGAAAGGGAACAGTAAGCACAGCAGCAAATAGGTCAGGGAGCAAAAAGCAAAGCAGCAAATCAGGCAGAGAGCACAGGGAAGGAAGCAGAAAGCAGAACGGCAGATCAGGCAGGAAATCAGAGTGGCACTTAGGGAGGGTGCCAGCCTAAATCTGTGTCATGCTAATCAAAGAGGGTGGTTCCTCACTGTGCTACAGTATACAGCTTTTCATTTCCATGCAACATGCAGGCACTTAAATGTCTTACTAAGGTTCACAGAACTATAGGAAAGAAGGGAGACAATTCTAAGTAGTTTGACACCTCCTCACCCCATCCCATTTGCACACTTTAAAAAGGAAGATTATGCTTCTTTATTATATTTCTATGAAGAGTATCCCCTTTACACACACCTACCAGATAAAAAAGGAAAAGCAATACCTCCATAGCATGCTCCCAGCTCTGGGAAACTGTATTTGTTTCCAACCATTATTGGTATCGCAGACCCATCTAGGAGCACTCATCATAAACCAGTATCTCTTTTTACAGGGACAGAAAGGTGGTCATTGCCCCAAAGTCTTTACTTTTATTAGTCTCTCTTGCTCTTGCCCCACCCTTCATCTTATCTACTTGAGCATCACTTCCCCAACTCATACAAACCAGGTGATGTTATTATATGTGGCAAGTTTGTCCTTAGTTATTTTTAAATGATGCCTATAGGTGAGACTACAGTCAAGGTGGACTCCTAAATATTTGGGGTTGGGTTCATAGTTGACTGGTTTTCCACAAAAGCTGATTTTTAGTCGGGTGTTCACCTGGGCATTAGTGACGTGAAAAATGGAATAAACTGTATTGTCAAGGTTGGGCTTCAAATACCATTCATTAAAATAGTCTTCTAATTTTGCGAAATAATTACCAAGCATAGTTTCAATAAAGCTAAAATCAGAGTCTTGTGCTAGACTAGCAATACTGTCAGCGTAAATGCATTTTCTTGATTTTGTATGGGGAATATGTGTATACCAATTGAAAAGGATGGGTGCCAGACAGAGCCCTGTGGTAAACTGTTGTTGACAAATGGTGCTGGTCCTCATTAGATCTTAAAACATCAGCACTGGCCCTGCTTTATTCAGCAGCTGAGTATTGTGCCCCAGTGTGGGGCAGGAGCACTCATACCAGCCTGATTGACTCTCAACTGAATGAAACAATGACTCCTAACAGGTACTTGCAGATCCACTCCTGTTCTCTCTCATATCCTTCCTCCTGATCCTCAGTGTAAACAGGCTACTTTAAGAGTCTACAAAAAACTGCTTACATTCAAATCACTACCAATTTTTGAGAAAGAAGCCTCAAAAATGATGCCCCCCCCCCTCCCCGCCCAAGCCTTAATTTGAGAAGGCCATTTTGGAGTGAGGGGAAAGAGCTAAATGATGAAAACTTTGACATCAAGGAAAAACAGGATCCAGCAATGGAACACAACTGATATCACTAATAAATTTCTCATCAATGACCACATCTAAACCCCCTGGCTTTGCTTTACCAAGATGGACCTGGACAATGTTGAACAGGGACAAAGTAGATGCAACTACCTACTACATAAATAGAATTTTATTAAAGACCCCCAAGTGCGAGTATGGCAGAACCTAAACTATAGAACACACCACAGAGAAGTGTCCTATTTATCATTTTAATGGTTGCATTGAAAATCGGCACCAGGCTACTGGTGATGCTTTGCAATGGATATTAAGTCTAAAACCGTTACTATTGTCCTTGCCTTGAACCGTTACTTTAATCCTCACCTTGAATCTTGCAAGGATCAGGCTTATAAGTCACCCATGTACCCACACAATTTACCCTCCACCCCACTCCTTTCTCTTTCCTTTTTATTTCCTTTTTTCCCACCTTTTCTCCTTCCCCCCATCTTTCTCATTTATTTTCTCTCTTCTACACTCCCCGCCCCTCCTCCTTCCCCCCCAGCCACTATGCAGTCGTCTTCGCCCGTGAAAGACAAACAACTTTAGTCCTCTCTCTCCATGCTGTTGTTTATAGGGTGTCTACAGATTGTCTCTAGGTTGTTTAGTCATTCCGTTTATTTATTTGTATGGAAAACAGCAATAAATCGTATCTGATGCCTTTTCCTCGACTGCTTGTTAACTGGATTCTTACTCTACCTGCTTCCCTATGAAAAATGCAAAGAAGGTCCATACGTAAACATATACATGTCCAAATGACTTGCCATAGGATTTTATTGAATTAGTTGCTCTGCAGTAACTGCCCATGATTATGCTCTTACTCAGAAGCAAGTGAAAAGTTAAGCTACTATACAAGCCCTCAAAGAACGAGGGTATATTGCAATAGGACTAGCTGTCACCTCTCACAGAGGAAGTATGCATTCAGGCCATTACCAAGGAGTGCCCAACCCATGGTAAATCCCACCCTTTTTCAGCTCATGGCAAAATGTTCGTATGTCTATACCCCAAGACAAAACAAGAGTACTTTGGTAGGTTGGGAGTGATGGACAAACAAACCTCTCCACTGTACAATAAAGAACTGCTGTTGGAGACAGAGGATTGAATGATCCCATTTAGCAATGATATAATTTTTCTAGGTAAGGGACAATATATATGTATTTTTTCTAAAGCTGCAAAGCTTGCAATAATGACAATGACAGATTGTTGGCTCTGAGATCCAAATGATGCAGCAGCAGAAACCAAGGACACTGTCCGTCAGACTTCTGTATCTGTTTCTTTGTCAATGCAAAGGCATACTGAACAACAGCACCTGATGCAAGTCATTGCCTTTGGCTTTGCCCTAGCCCTTGTTGTCTAAGATACCTCTGAAAGAATTAGGAACGTCTTCCTTCTGCATTAGAGAACAGGCGCTGAAATGTTGAATGAGTCTCACAAGCCCCTTAAGGTCTTACAAAGTCCAAGATGCAGTCTCTGCAAGTCTTCTACATGAAATGAAAAAACCATAACTATGAAGCAATTCTACCAAAAGGTAATACAAAGCCAGCACCTCCTGGAACCATGAATATATGCTGCTCATGTTATGCTCTGGTGTTAAGCAATTTCAAAATCAAAGACTTACTTATGCAGCAGATCACTTTCATCCCCTTTTCTTTATGTTTTTATTCATCTAGTTTCTTTGTCCCTTTCCCCAGCAAAGGAGATATAGCCTTTGCATTGTGCTCTGGCAGATCTTTGCAGAAAATTAATTAATCAAGGGCTAGTACAGTTAAATACAACAGTTACTGCTATTGTTGAGAAATCTGAGCAAAATTTACTGAACTCTGAACTATTAAATCAGTCTCCTTTTTCATTATAATCCACTTATAAGTCATTGCAGTACATAATGCACACTGGAATGTCTTATGCAACCTTCACATGAAGTTATTTGTATTATATTCAGGCTCCAAACTTGGCTGGAATCAGTCAGTCAATGACTTAACAAACAAACCAAGTTTGACCTAAGATTTATTGGCTACTGGAAATAATCATGGGAAATAATACAAAGCCCAGATAGAAGTTTGGCATTCAAATTGTGTGGCCCAGGGCAGATTGCCTTCAGCAAGGGTCTGTCAGCTATAGAATGCATTTAACCCCTATCGCCTCCACCATTCCTCTCTCAGCATTTTCAGGATATGATGCAAGTTTTCACTTTCCCAGGAAGCTGGCAGGCAGCATTAGACCTGTGTAGTTGAACCATACTATTTTTTTCCTAAGGGCCATTCTTAAGTAGAAACCTTTATTTGGGGCTAAAAGGAGAGTTCATTTCCCTCTTTGGAAGAAGCAGCTTTTTAAAATGCAGTACTATACAAGTGTATAGTAGTCATACATATTTGTATTCCAGAGGTTTCAGAGAATGAGGTCCCAATGACCATGAACTACGCAAACATATAGTCCCTGCCCCTTAAGGTCTTAGACTATGTAAAGCAGAGAAGAAGGATCAGTTGTTATTCGTATAATACAAGTAAGAAACTAGAAGCAAAGGGAAGCTATTTTCCCCAAGATTAGACAGGGAGTCCTTGTTATAGCCACTAGTAACTGAGCTTAGCTGCCCTGTACTTCCGGTCAGTATCTAGGCTACACCACTATCCTTGCTTTCTTTTGGCTAGGGACAGACATTACACATAAACCAGTTAAGTGATCAGAAACTGGTTTAAAACTGTAACAGAACGTAAGTTCAGTGCACATAAACCACTTTCAAAATGGCCAAAACCAGTTTGAGATAAACCTGGTTGCATGCAGTATCAGACTTAACTGATTTGGCACCAACTGGTTTATACCATGTCTGTCCCAGACCCCTTCCTGGTTTAACTTAAACCAGAGCCCTCAGCATCCCAGCATCCTCTCTGGACTGAGTTCTCTGCTCCAGTGGAGCAGGACTCGCCCCACCCCTCTGCTCCCAAGCCAAGCAGGGACAGGAAGAGGCAGAGGTCCGGCCAGAGAGTGGCTTAATTCCCCCATCCCTGTCCCACTGGCAAGGACCTGAGCCCAGTCTGCTGAGCGCTCCTCCCTTGCTGCTTCAGTAGCAGGCAGCCATGGCCCCTGAGGCAGAGGGGGCAGGGAGGGGGTTATTCCCCGCTGTACCTCCACTACCCCTGGGGGACTGCAGCCAGCCAGGTCTGCCCACCCTGACCACTGCTGCTCGCTCTGTCCCTGGGGCAAGCAGCAAAATAAGCCTCCTCCGCTGGATGCCAGAGGGTGGGGGGCAGGAGGGGGCTTATTCCACTGCTTGCCCTGGGTACAGACTGAGAGGGAGCAACAGAGGTCGGGGCAGGCAGACCCCCCACTGCAGTGCCCCAGGGGCAGAGGGGGAATAACTTCCATCCCTGCCCCCCACCTAAGGGGCCCTTCTGCCTGGAGTCTGGCCATACCTCCGCCAAGCCGCTGCAGCAGTGAGAGGAGAGTAGCCATGATGGGAGCAGCAGCCCCTGTCCTGGTTTCTCCAAGTGCGATCATCTTCCTGGTGGGGGGCAAGGAAAGTTGCTACGGCCTACCGTGGCACTGAGGAGGGCTTGGAGGGCTCTGGCCCCCTCGGAGTCCCGGTGCTGCCACACGCAGTCCACTGCAGCTCTGCCTGCCCTGGTGCTGCAGTGGGGCCTCCTGCAGGGGAGGGGCTTGTGCTTTGAAACTATGACAGGGGCTGCTGCCCCCATCAAGGGCCCTGCCCCCTCACCAGTGCAACAGCTGGGTGGGGATGTAGTCAGACATCAGCTGGCAGGGCCCCTTAGGCAGGGGGGTAGGGACAGGGATTATTCCTTCTCCCTCTGGCATCTGGTGAAGGGGGCTTATTCTGCTGCTTGCCCCAAGCAGTGAGCAAGCAGCAGCAGCGGCTGGGGTGGACAGACCTGACTACAGTTCCCCAGGGGCAGTAGGGGTAGAGTGGGGAATAACTCCCATCCCTGCCTTCTCTGCCTCAGGGGACATAGCAGCCCGTGGCTGCAGCAGTGAGTGGGGAGCGCCCGGCAGACCCTGCTCGGGTCCTTGCTGGTGGGACAGGGAGGGGGTGAATTAAGCCCCTCTCTGGCCAGTTCAGCCTGAACTGGCCATGCTCCCCTAGCACAGCTTCTTTGCTGCTAAGGGTGCACTCTAGTGCCCCCCAGCACCTGGCCTGAGCACCTGCAGGCATGTGCCCAAATTTCCTCAGTCCACAAGGGATGTCTGTACTGTTACAAATTGGTTCAACCTAGGCAAGTTAGACTAACCTGCAAAGACTGAATCAAACTGAAGGCTCTGGCTTTTTGAATGTCTGTCCCTAGCCTTTAAGAAAGAAGCCTTCTTATGTAGCTACATTTCCTTTAATAAAAATGAAATAACAAAAGGAGTGAATAGTTTTCCAATCAACTTGCATTCAACAATAAGGCTGTTCCATGCCACTTACTAATACAGTTTTTGTTGAAAGCTAAATTACTCAGTGAATTCTTTACAAGTGCTTCTTACAATCAAGAAAGTTCAGTATGACTGATGCTATTGCAGCCCATATAAACAGAATTAGAAACAATTAGACATGTAATTGTTAAGTGATGCCGAGTGAGTTTTCCTTCAGTCTCTTGATGAGGGATGATATGTTTTTCAGAAAGAATCTTCTCTCTCAAGAAGAACAAGTACATATTATGCATTTTAACTTGCACTTGAGCTTCAGCCTGCAGATCTAGGTCATCTGACAGTCTGGAAACCCTAAAGGAAGTCATTTCTCAAGCTGCCAGCGTATTTGATGCAAGCTGTTTGGACCTGACACAGCAGTGTGAGGAGCATCTAGTGTTGTTATTAGCAAGTTATATATAAAATATTCATGTGAAAACACAAGGCAGTATTTTCTGCTTCTGGAAACCTGGCAGCTTTGGTGAACACAGTTTTAGACCTCAAGGCATGGCGATAACATCTCTGCCACGTCAGATGTGGCAAATCCTGCATTTGAGGAAGAAAGCTGATTTCAGGAAGCATTAAAAAAATGGTGCCAATCAGAACTGGGTGATATGTCTTTAAATAGTTTAGATGCTCCCTAATGGGAGACCCCAGGTTCCAACAGAGAAATCCCAGTTATGTAAACCTGCTCCTCGCACGTGTACACGTAGTTGATATCCATAGCTATTTGGAACCCAGCTGTGTCTGTAGAGGATCCGCACATTTTTGATGGTGGGTACAGAGCAAAGACAAACAGCAACCAAAGACAAAGGTGCACCCAACCACAATGAACTGAATGCAATGGGAGCTTTACAGTTTAGTGGATACAAGGTCAAGTCTAAGGTACTACGCTGGTTGCTTGACCTGTTTGGATGCCATAGAATCATAGAAGTAGGGTCAGAAGGGACCTTGTAGATCTTCAAGTCTGACCCCCTGCCTGGGCAGGAGGAAAACTGGGCTCAAATGACCCCAGCCAGGTAGGCATCAAGCCTCTTCTTAAAGACCCCCAGGGTAGGAGCCAGCACCACTTCCCTTGGAAGTTAGCTCCAGATCCTAGCCGCCCTGACTGTGAGGTAGTTCTTACAGATGTCTAATCTAAACCTACTTTCCAACAACTTGTGGCCGTTATTCCTTGTTATCCCGGGGGGCACCAGGGGAAACAAGGTCTCCCCCAAACCCTTCTGGTCCCCCCTAGTGAGTTTATAGACAGCCACAAGGTCCCCCCTCAGCCTTCTCTTGTGAAGGCTGAACAGGTTCAGGTCCCGTAGCCTCTTATTGTAGGGTCTGCCCTGCTGTCCCTGGATTATGCGGGTGGCCCTCCTCTGGACCCTCTCAATGTTGTCCACATCCCTCTTGAAGTGGGGTGCCCAGAACTGGACACAGTACTCCAGCTGTGGCCTGACCAGTGTCGAGTAGAGGGGGAGGATCACCTCCTTGGACCTACCTGAGATGCACCTCTGGATGCATGATAAGGTCCGGTTAGCCCTGCCGACCGTGACCTCGCATTGTAGGTCCATGTTCATCTTGGAGTCAATAATGACTCCAAGATCCCTTTCTGCCTCCGTGCTCTCAAAAAGGGAGTTTCCCATCTTATAAATGTGCTGCTGGTTACTACTGCCCAAGTGCAGCACCCTGCACTTGTCTGTATTGGAATGCATCCTGTTTTTGTTAGCCCACCCCTGCAAGGTATCCAGGTCTTGCTGCAGTCTTTCCCTCCCTACCAGCGTGCCCACCTCACCCCAAATTTTGGTATCATCAGCAAATTTAAACAGGTTGCTTTTCACCCCATCATCCAAATCGCTGATAAAGAAATTGAACAATTGACCGAGCCCTGGGGGACTCTGTTGCCCACTTCCCCCCAGGTCAAATATGACCTGTCCACCACCACCCTCTGAGTACGACCCTTCAGCCAATTTGCAATCCATCTGACTGTGCAGGCATCAATCCCACAGTTGCCTAGTTTTTTAATGAGGATGGGGTGGGAGACAGTGTCAAAGGACTTGCTGAAGTCCAGGAAGACTACATCCATGGCGACACCTGCATTCAATGCTTTTGTGACCTGATTGTAAAAGGCAGTCGGGTTGATCTGACATGACCTGCCCCTAATGAAACCATGCTGGTTGCCCTTGAGCATCATCCCCAATGCCGGCCCATCACAGATGTGCTCCTTGATGATCTTCTCAAAGAGTTTCCCCAGGATTGAGGTAAGACTGATAGGCCTATAGTTGCCCGGGTCCTCCCTCCTCCCTTTTTTAAAGATGGGGACCACATTGGCTATCTTCCAATCATCTGGCACCTAGCCTGAGCACCACGAAGGCTCGTAAAGCTGTGCCAAGGGCCCTGCAATAACCCCTGCTAGCTCCCTCAACACCCTGGGGTGGAGAGCATCTGGACCTACAGATTTGAACACGTCCAGCCCCTCCAGAAGCACTCTAACCTGGTCCTCCTCAACCTTAGGTCTGGAGGCGTTCCCCTCGAGCCCGTCATGAATTACGGTGGGGGAGTCCCGGTCCCTGCACAAGAAAACGGAGGTGAAGAATTTGTTAAAGAGGTCTGCTTTTTCCTCTGGCGCAACCACCAGATTGCCCAGAGTATCTTGAAGGGGCCCCCACATTTCCCAGTGCCTTCTTCATCCTCCCTATATATTTGAAAAAGGACTTTTTATTATCTTTGATCTTGGATGCTAGTCCTAGCTCTATGTCCGCCTTAGCTTTCCTAACAGCCCCCCTACAGGCCTGAGCAGTGGAGGCCTACCTCTTTGGAGATAGCCCCCCCCTTCCACCTGGTGTACGCTGCCTTTTTGGCAACAAGGCATTCCCGGATGTCCTTGGTGAGCCAGGGGGGCTTTGGGGCACTCTTACCCCCTTTGCTTCTTGTTGGGATCATCACCCCTTGGGGCCTAAGTATTGTCTCCTTAAGGAACGACCGCTCATCTTGAGCACCGAGTTCCCCTGCCCTCGAGAATCCCAGCGCCTCTCCCACTTATAACTCATTGAAGTTGGCCCTCTTGAAGTCTAGGGCTACCACCTTGATGCAGGCCCTTGACACCCTGCGCTGGATGGTGAATTCCAGCAAGCGATGATTGCTATCACCCAGGTGGTCAAGGACCTGGAGCCCCCTTACCAGATCATCGCCTGTGGCCAGGACCAGGTCCAACAGGGCATTTCCTCTGGTGGGACTGTGCACCTCCTGGGTTAAGTGGAGGTCCTGTATCTCGGCCAGGAACCTCCTGGATTGGTCTGACCTGGCTGACTGCTCCTCCCAGCAGAAGTCCGGGTAATTTAGATTACCCATGACAACTATATCCCTTGCCTTGAGTGCTTCTGCAAGCTGGCCCGAAAATTCCCAGTCCAGCTCCTCCTCTTGGTTGGGGGGTCTGTAGTAGACCCCCACTGTTAAATCCCTCTCCCCACAACCCCCTTGTATCTTGACCCAGAGCACTTCAGCTTGCCCCTCCTCTGACCCCATTTTGCTGGCAAAGGATGTGTATTGCTCTTTGACATAGAGCGCCACACCCCCTCTCTTCCTTCCTTCTCTATCCCGCCTGTAGAGCCTATAGCCCCTAATGCTAACTGCCCAGTTGTGGGATGAATCCCACCACGTTTCTGTAAGCCCTACTACGTCTGGGTTTGAACTGGCCATATTTTTAAACAGAACTGCCTCCTGACTGATTCCTTTTAGGATCAGAAAATTAGAACAGTACGTACATTCTTTGTGAATTAAATGTGATTGCAACAAAGGGAGAAATTGATGGAGTTGGTTGTAATGGAAGAAATGCACAAAAGCTGAGAAAGCTAACTGCTCTGGTCAAAAAAGAACAGTATGTTGTTCATCTGATGACAGGGATGTAGGTTGTTCATCTGATGAGGCATCTGCTCTCACAAGTTTGTCATATGGAGTTTTAGCCCTCTTATCTCAGACTCATTTTCTTACCTGCAGATCTGGAGAGGTTCCAGTGCCCATGGCTTGTGTTTTGAGCTTTAGTGGAATAAATGAAAACAGCAACAGGAATCCATGTAAGTCACAAGAGCTGTTGAGAGCCTCAGCAGGAGGAATCTTCCCAAAGACTAGTGACTTCTTTCTCACTCCCTTGCTAGCCTTCTGTTTTTTCCCCACATGGCTTGGCATTCACTTTACTAGCTTTCCACACTTCCCATGCTGCATATGACAAAATGAAAACCTAAACATACATAAGAACTGTTTCATTCTGGAGTCAGCAGCATCTATTTAGAGCAAGGGTGTCAAACTCATCTGGCCCCACAGGCCAGGAGAGTGGGATAAGGCCAGTCCACTGAATGGATCAGACTCATGGACACCACCACCTGCATGCCTGATACAGTGCATGTGGCACTAGCTGGGGCTGGTCCAAAATGCTGGTAGAAGCAGGCACTGTGTGAAGCACAGCCTAGGACCCACCCCAGTGAGACCCATGTGCAACATGCATCCCAGGCACTGTGCACAAGGCTGGTCTAACACCGTGTATGGGTCAATGGGACAGCACTGGGGGGCTAGACTATGGGGCTCCACAGGCAATATGTTTGACACTCCCGAATTAGAGCATTCATAGCAATAACTGCCCTCTCCCAAGCTAGGAGTACTGCATCTCTAAGGCAAAACAAAACCTACAGCATTTGTTTCAAAATCCCACTGTGCCAAAGTGCAATGAACTCAACTTGAAGCAGAAGCATAAAGACAGTGCAGTGAAGTCTGTTTGAATCTGCAGCCAATTTTAACAGCTCACACAAGTAAAGGCATGAATTGCGCTATTATCTCAATGAGGGGCTAACTCCAAGGAGTAATGGTGACTTAAAATGTCTACTACTCCTAACATCAAAAATAAACATAAGTTGAAATCCTGGTTCAAGTCAATGGCAAAATCCCCATAGCCATTAATAAGATGTGGATACCATCCAAGGAATCCAAACCAGTTGAGGTTGTTTCATGCATGAAGAGTGCTGTTCTGGGATCTAATTTGTCTTTTATCTTCTCTATATTTCCTAGAAAGAAAACATGTGGTCTAGTAACCAAGGTAGACCTGATGCCAGCAATGGAGCAAAACCACACATACACATAGGGAAGTTAGCACAATGTGCTTAGGAAGCCTGCAAACTCAGAGGGGGAAACAAATAGGGCTGTGCGAAGCTTCAGGTGGTGATTCAATTTGGAGGAGATTCAGCCCGATTCAGTGGTCAAATCCATACCAAATCAGGGGACCACTTTAAAGGTTCAAATTGATTCAAAGTTCTCTGAATCTTTGGAAAAGATTTGGAGAGCTTTAATGATTCTGGCAGTCCCCAGTGACTGCAGCAGGGAGTTGCAGCTGACTCCAAGCTGGTAAGTACTAGGGATGTGGGAGGGGAGGTGGGGGAGGGGACCATGGGGGGGGACCCCTGCCATCCTCCCGACCCCTGCCCGCTCCCCCAGCCTCCCATGGCTGCCCCTGCCTGCCCTAGCTCGGTACTTTAAAGAAAAGCCCCAGTGCTCACCAGGTGCTGCTGGGTGGGAGGCAATCCCTGCTGCCCCCTACTTCCTCATGCTGCATGGGGGGGCTCTTCCACAAGCCCCTCAACCCCCCCTCACTCCCCCAGCCCCCCAATGGGTGCCCCACCCAGGCCAGCTCTGGCCCTTTAAGGAAAAAAAAAAAAAAAAACAAGAAAAAAAACAAGAAAAGCCTGGGGACTCACCACTCCTGCAGCAGCCTTGGGGCTTCAGGGGCTCATGCAGAGCCCCCCACATGGCACAGGGCAGCAGGGATCGCCCCCACCTGCAGGAGTGGTGAGTCCTGGAGTTTTTGTTTGTTTGTTTGTTTTTTCTTAAAGGACTGGAGCTGTCCCATGCATGGCACTCGTGGGGGGGCTGCAGGAGTGAGGGAGGAGGTCAGGGGGCTTGTGCAGAGCCCCCCACACAGCATGGGTCAGTGGGGGGCAACAGGGATCACCAACTGCCGGGTACCACACAGTGAACCGGGGCTTTTTTTTTTTTTTAATATAAACAACAAGTGCCAAGAGCTGGGGAGCCATTGCCGGGCTGGGAAAGGGGTGGGGGATGGGCCTCGCCTGGCTGATTCAGAGATTCGGCCACTGCCAAATCTCTATATCAGATTTGGCTGAATTTAATTGGGACGGTGATTTGAATCACCGAATCGAATCACTGTGTCCCCTGAATCAGCTGAATCCGAATCCAAAGCGAATAGTAGCCACTTCACACAGGCCTACAAGCCAACCCAAAAAAAACCACTCAAAGATGCTGCACTTGCACTTTGCTATTCAATAGCTGACAGTGCACATCAGGTAAGAGAAAAAACTCTCTCACACAAACAGATGGACACTTTGCTGAATGGTAGCTTCTGCATGCACACGAACAGCTGTCTGTTCTTGCTGGAATCATTCCATCAGATATTATGGGAGTGGCTGCAAGCAAAACTAAACAAATCAAGATATCAGACATCTGCCACCTGGTCACACTGTAGCTGTTGGCTACCTGAAATCATAATACTTTCTAGCTTCAATGGAACCACAGAAAAAAGGAGTCACTGATAGATGTGGGACTGGAATCCCCAAGAAGTATAGGATTGGGGTGAGCACAACTCACCACACTCAGTGATGATTTCAAAATGCACACTAAGGTCACCAGGCCATCTTCCACAGATGCTGAGGATTAGCCAACATGTAGAAGTTTAAATCTCTTTTCAGCAGGAGCTGACAGGTCAAAGATGCAGAAATGGAGCTACACAGAAGACAAATACGTGTGACTGTGGATCACTATCAGGACATCTATTGAGGATCATCTATCGGCCTGCTGGGTCCTGGAACAACCATGCACCATGGAAGATTTCACCAGATCTACAGGCCAGCACATATTACCTCACATACAACATGCTCCTTTTCCCCCAAAATTGGGGTGTAAGTTTTAAGCAGGGAAGCCTTTTTCTTCACTGGAAAAGCAGCAAGCCAGGTGACACATGCACCTGCCAAGATGTCCCAATTTTGTTAACGTTCTCACAGCCACAGCTATTGGCAAGCACTTAAGTTTGTGCCCATTTTCTGCCAGGTGAGCTGCTGGTAATGTCTTGATGAGGTTTGAGAAGCTGAAACAACACTTGATTTACAGGAATGTATATAAAGAACTACTTACAATAAAAAACTAAGTCTTACTACTACCTTTGCAAGGGGGTCTGGGCCTAACTTTGTGTGAAACAGTAAATCCTCCTAGAAACCAAAGAAATCTTTTTTCTACATTCTGTCTTCCAAAAAACAACATGCAGGTTTCATTTGAGGGAGTGTTGTATGTGAAAAAATACAGTATATCCCAACACAAGCAAAACATGCAACTGGTGACAGGACACAAAATGACAACTACATCATGGAGAACACTTCAGAGAACAGACAATCAAAGATTTGCAAAGTCTGAGTTGGTGAGTGGAGTTCCATTTTAGAATAGCATTAGAGAAAAATCTGGTTTATGAGTTGAATGTAGGAGGGTACTGCAATTCTTGTGGAAATGGCTGAACTCAAATCACTGCACCATACAGAACCCAGAAGCAAAATGGATTTTGCTAATTCCGCTCCCCCGCAATACACCATAAATGACCATACATAGAGAAATGCACAAAGCAAGCAATCAGCCAAAACCTGAACTTTAGTGAACTCTTTTAGGCTAAACACTATAAAGTCTGATTATTAATGCCCATGTCTGTCAGCATTTGGGGGATTTTTTGTTTGTTTGTTTTTAAATCTTTTATGTTTAAAATGTTATTTTTTAGCCTGTATTTCTGCAGACCTCTGTATTGCTAACCCCAAGCATTCAAAACTCATGAATCAGATTCTAAACATCAGGAGAAATTAGAAATACATTTTAATTCTTTCATTTGCCTTTGAGTGGTAAGGTTTCAAACTTCAACGTTTTTTTCTTAGGAATTTCCCCATTTTTATATAAATAAAAGCTGAGCTTCTTAGTGATGCATCTAATGTCAGGAGCTGGGACTTTAATAAAAATAGCAAATGAGACTCAATAGAAACACAAGAATTGGCAATACTACAAATACTCATAGTTTTAATGGCCTTCAAACATCTCTTTTCATTTCAACCAGCTTTCAACAACAAGAAAGTACCTCTTGTTTATTCACAATCACTGCAGTCACCTCTGCTGTTCTGCTTTACAAGGTTAGTGCAAGTCAGGACATGCTGTTTGTATTTAGGATAAAACCCCCCAACTTCTCTCTTCTATATTGTTAGCACCAGCTAGCCTGTGTGCTATTAAGGAACAGCCCTGAATTGCAGACCACGAAGACAACTGTAAGCTTGTCTGTCATTTCAGAGATGAAACAAATGATGAGCCATTTATTAATCAAGCAAAAGAGCCGCAAGGAGATTTAAGCTTGGTCTCAGTTAACAAAAGTAACACAAATGGGTGGGATTCTGTTTTAGCCTCAGTAATAAGATTACACCTAAAATACCTTGCTAATGAAAAGTGCGCCCAATGTCTATAGTTTCTTTTTTTGTTGTTTTTTTTTCCACTTTCGATAAATCTTGGGAGCCAAGTAAAAATGAGCTCTGAGCTGAAAGTAACGTTCTTACCCTTTGCTACTAACGTGCTCTGCGTTAGATTCGCTTTTGTTAAAAATAAAATTCAGTGTTATTGCCTACCATACAAGGAAGCAGAGTAAGGATATTGGTAAGGATAGCCAGCATACAGTACATATCTCAGTTCTCCCTCATAAGCAAGCTACATTGAAATGGAAGTCTTCTGATCTACCCTTCTCACTGTTATGACTGGATATTTCTGGGATGTTACATTAAGCTTATTAGGAAATATATTTGATGCTAATGAAGTGACTAATCTCATACACCATACATTTTTTTTTCTGTCATGGCTCATTGGAAAATTTGTCCCATGTACCAGTTTAGGAAAGGGAACAGTGTTTAATAAAAGGATATATCTCCAAGACAGAGCTTCAACCAAGTGTAGCTGTGCCAAAATTGCTAAATTGATACAACCCCCAAACAGAGATGTAATATTTCATCAGAAGGCATTTTCCCTGCCTGTTTAGCTGCACTGCCTCCCTGAACAACAGAAGCTAGCTTTGCAAGGGCCCTCATCTGCCAGCACAGCTGTGTCCAAATGGAGGCTTTTGCTGGCAAAGCCACCTCAGCTGGGTGATAATGATGCCAGCAAAATCTTGATTTAGGATACCCAAGTTTATTCTTGGTTCTGGTCTTGGGCAAGTAAGTGGGCTTCTGAGGCAAATTTCACAAGCACCCAAAGTATTTGTCAGAACAAATACTGACTTCCCCTGACTTCCTTCCTTTTGCTACCGAAAAGAGCAGTAAAGGGAAGAACACTAACTGAAAAGCCCAAAACAAACATCTGGTTGGCAAAAGGATACTATAGCTCCTCAAACCTGGTGTTTATAAAGGAGAGCATTTCCTGCATGAGATGAAACTTGATTGCTGTTTTACAGCCTGTAGCTAAAATTTTACAAATGCGAATGCTCAACTTTACAACTTGGGTGCCTCATCCCATGTCAGGTCAGTAAGAGCTGTGGGTTCATGGAAGTGAGGGCCATTTGTGTTTAGATTCCTGAATTTGGGCTACCATGTTCAACAACTGGGGATGAAATTGCTTGCCTAAGGTCATTCAGCTGCTCAGGGTAGACCTAGAGATATTATTTCCAAGGCTTTGCTTTAACTACCACATCACACTTATTTTAAAATCAAAGATCTTTTCTTGCAGCATTTTCTCCTCAATAATTTGTGCTGGTTTTTTTGCAGCAAATAGATCTGTTTGCTTTATGGCAGGAGACTGCAGGCAGCCCAGAGCTGCCTGTGTTCTCCAGTCATACTGGATAGGGACCCCTAGGGTTTTGGGGGTCTGATTCTGCACATCTTTGGAGTTCCTCTGCAGGGGAATGCATCTGCAAACAGTTCCACATTTGCAGATGTGTGCCCAGAGTAGGGGCACAGTAGCATGATACATGCGCCCAGGGAATCCCTCACCAGGAGATTCCCCAGGTATGCCTCTACAAGTGGGGGACCCACGTTCACCCATTTGCAGTTGTCCCACAGGATCAGGCCCCTAAAGGCCCAGGGACAACAGGTGACACCTGTGTTGTCCAATGAAGCAAATCAGTTGTGCCTGGACACATCCTGGTACAGCTGCTCCCACTCCAATGATGATGTCTGTTTATAGCCTCAGTTTAGAAAAAAAAGAGTGGGTGGCTTTATGTGAGAGAGAGAATTTATCCTAGATGTTTGCCACACCAGAAGAAGGATCCCTGTTGGGAACTATCAAGTGTTATTGCCAAGTATAATATTGCAAACAGCATTTTATCATTTAGTTGCTTACACACACTGCAGTGAGAAAAAGAGCCACTGCTCAATCTATTTTAGGTACCTATGATATAGGGGAAAGGCACAACAAAAATTCCTACTGCATAAAAACAAACTCACCTGGACCCAAAGAATGTTATAAATAAATAGCACAAAACAAGGGTGGACAGTTCACAACACAGCTGAAGGACTGCTATTGATAGGTTAGAGGACCTGGCCCATTCAACTGATGCTACAGCTATTCCAGCCAACCAACCTAACCCTTTCCTACCTCATATCAGTTTGTCAACCAGTTATGTCCTAAACCAGATCATCTACCTACCCAGACACACCCTCTTTCAACACTGCTGAGGAGTGAGTGTTTGCAGTATTAATTTGTCACCGCGAAGGTATCACTTGTCCCACTCCACACAGGGTCCTACACTGATTCCTACTGGTTTTAGGACTCATTTCTCTTGCCTGAGATATCCAATATTTATTCTGGAAAATTTATTAAAATAATCCAAATCTAATAAAAGTGCAGTGAGGTGAACTACAATCCAGGGCAGTAAGTTTGCTACGCTCTTGCAGATAGAAATGTGAATTCCACGTCTTTGTTCCCAATTCTGCACTTCCCATTTGTGTTCAGTTCACTGACCCACACAAAAAAAGTCAGATCTCTTTTTAAGTCCAGTGACAGTTCAGAGTTGCATGAAACCACCTGGTCAGTCAGTGAAGCTCAAATGCAGAAGTAATAAAGGCAATTTGAAGGAGGAAGAAAATATATCACTTCAGGAGAGAACGGTATATGCAAAGTCAACTTGATGAGGTAATAGGCACAGCAATTCCCACTGCATTCATGAGCACAGCTCCCTGTAGGAACAGGATTAAACCCACTGTCTGAAGTTATATAAAATGTATATGAATACAACATCTTATGTTATATATTATACACATACACTCTTCTAAATGTGTGCACTTGCAAGTCAATTGTTGCCATCAACATGTACAGCTGAAACAGTTATTAATGTGATATTTAGCCTGTCAGTGAACCAAATCTTGAAATGCCCTTCTAAAGTGGTTTTAAATTTTATATACACCCAAAAAGCCTAAGCACCAGCTGTTGCAAGTCAGCATAGCAGTGTTAAAATTGATGAAGCAGCAGTGATTTACATCAGCTAGGAATCTGGCCCAAAGTTAAGACACTGCTTCTGCTCCACTTCATAACATGTGGAGCTATTAGGTATTCTGAAAGGGTTAGTAAGTCATCCTCAAAATACTGCATCACAGTTTCCAGAAATGATGGTAGAACAGAAAGAAACCCCCTTCAACATGTGGCTTTTCTTAAAAAAAGGAAAAAAAACAAACCAATGCAACCAACATCACCAGCTACCCATGTCTAAGCAAAGCTGGGAATAACAGTTATATTTGGCCTAGAAAAGATGAAACAAGCAAGACAGAACTGACGAGAAATGAAAGCACTGAACAAGTTATATCCTTCATATTTTGTGGCTGGTGCCATGTCATTAGTGCAGTTCTGGTCAGCTGAGAGCAGTTAGTCTATGCTAGTCGACAGGAATCACTTGAATTAGCTTGAAAGTCTCATGTGTTCTTTTGTTCCAGTGGATGGCTTCCTTTATCAGACTTAAGAGAGAAAGCTATACTTGACAGTAGAGAAATTAGAGGCAATAATTTATGGAGGTTTTTCTAATTTAGAAAGTAACCCCAGGGGATTTGTTTTTGAGGCAATATTTCTGTTTCTCTAAGTATTGAACTTGCATAATGTATTTATATTATAGGAGCCAGCAGAGCCCTTAACTGAGATCACATCCTTATTGTGGCAGGTACTACAAGCCCTTTGAAACAGGGCTGTTATATTTGAAACATTAAAGACAATAGTTAGGAAGGGAACTGAGGGAGAAAGAAGGGTATTCCCATCACACCTCTTCTCTTTTTCATTCAGCTGCCTGTTATTACTACTTATACTACAGATGTTAATCAAGCCCAGGCTTCCATTTTCACTTAGCATTCTATTAGCTTACAGTGAGCAGGTCATGCCCCCAGGGACTTATGGAGAGGACAGAGGAAGATTGAGAGGGTAAAAGTCAGAGAGAAGAAGTAACTCACTTAGGATCATAGTGCAAGTCAGCAGTACAGCAGGGAAAAACCACCAAAGTTTCTTGATTCATCCATCGGGCTCTGTAGCTTCTATAAACAGTATGAGTCTGAGAATGTTGTTACACATTACAATTCACATGTGCTAACTGGAAGGAGGATTAGGCTGCATTAAAATTAGCGCACACTGTAAGCAGTCACACCATGAGGGTTAATACCCTAACATGTACAGTTCTGAATTGCCACTAAAAGTCTGACAAGCGGGGGCATGGGTAGGAGCTGTTAAGTCTGCCCCATGACTGCCTGGCTCTCCAGCATCTCCCTGCTCCCTAACAGGCCTGCCCACCTTATGCTGCCCAGCCCTCCCCAGCTTACTGTCAATCCAAGGCAGTAGAGTTCTTGATGACAGATCATCTGCTTGGGGTGGGGAGGAGTGGCAGCAGTGTATCCTGGGATACTGGAGGATCACTGATTGCTTGTATTAGCCCCATGGAGCAGACAGATTTAACTGCAGCATAAACTGGAGCAGGAGATGGTTAGAGAGAATCATTGTCAGAAGAGGTGTAACTTTGAGATGCTCAGAGGGCAGTTAGCTCATCCTTTCCTGCCTTAATACACAGGCACTCCTATTGTTAAAGTATTAAACACATGGATAAGATAATGTCTAACAACACTGACTTTTCTACCTAAAGAATTTGTAGAAATCACTACTCTAGGAAGACTTATGTTTGTATAGTGACTAATTACCAGAGTAGCTAGGATTTATTATACCTAGAATTGTTGAGCATTTTATATGTTTTGGCACATGTAAAATGTCCCTGGCCAAACACTGATGCCCTGTCAGGAAACTGGGGGTCACACAGGTTCAGTACTATTTTGATACTGTGTAGCTATCTAATCCAGTTGAGGTCATTATTTACAGGCAAAATGTGACCATTCAGGAGATGTTCAACACCTTGTGGAATCGCTTTCTCAGTATTAACCTCCAGCTGCATTTTGTATAGGGAACATGATTTGCTCTTTGTCAGAGTGCCGGATGTGTCATAGGTTGGGCCAACCTGAGACACAACATGGGTTTTTGTAAAACACCAGCCTTGATTTCCTGACCAGTCACATGACCAGAGTGATAGCTACAGAAAATTATGTGCTAATCACCTAGATATTCAATATTGACTTGCACAAAGCAAGATTAAAGCAAATTATATAGCATAGTTGGGCAACAACTGTATTAACACCACTATTAATTATCACAGTAATTAATCCCCACCTACACTATACAGTTTACTAGTAAGGGATTTTAATCCCAAACCTGAACTGCCATGCTAGCAAGACAGTCACTCTGTCAGACCTAGTCCAGAAGACAAAATCAGGGTGTTAAGGGAATAAGACACAGCCCCATATTTAAGTCTTTTGCTGAAATCACATCCATTGTTCCTCTGTGTCCATACACTGTGATTCACTGTTGTTGAACAAATCATGCAATTAGACAGAAAACAAATTACAGTGTGAATTAACTGAAAAAATAATGATGCCTTTAACATGGAGTGGCACTGTATGCCTATATTTGCTGCAGCAGGATGCATAAAGGCAGGTTTCTCTTACTTTCCATGCCCCACTTCAAAACTCACACAAGTATTGCCTTTCAAGAGGAAAACAAGAAATTCAGAGTTATGGTCAGACCAAAAAAACTCTGTTCCGTCTGAAGGCTTTTTGCTATATTGGAGAACCTCTGCTATGTTAGCAATGCATGCTGACAGACATGTAATTTCTGCTGGCTTAACTACACCACCTCCTCTAACTGCAGGCAAAAGTCAAGTTCAATAAAACCAGCACCCCTGCACTGTCATGGCTACAACACTCTGACCCTACTTAATAATTATTTAACTTTCACAAGGAATTAATATTTGAGAAATGTTTGAATACTGTGACTTGATCAGTTGGTAGGTGCAGGGAAAAGGGAAGAAAGCACAGGCAACACATGTATCATCTGAGAGCTCTAAAAAAAGCCTTGAGCATGACCAGGGAACATCAGTGAAAAGCAATAACACAATAATGCAGTGCACACACTAAATAATAATACTTTGACCATTATTTAAAAAAACCCAAAACAAAACAAACAGAAACCCACATTTTTATTTTTACTAATGAATATACAATTGACCTAAGAATACATTTCTGAACCAAGTGGGAAGTAGGATTTGTTCTTTACCTTGGACCACGTCCCACTTAATGTTTTAAGCTGAGATTCATACAGGGTAGACCATTTGATCTGGCACGTACACTGTGACCAAACCTGCCTTTCAAGTAGCACTGAGCCATTAAAAAAAGAAAAGAAAACAGTACAACAAAACCCAGTGTTCTTTGAAATAGCTAAAGTGATGTATTGGGAGACAAGGTCTCTACTGTGAGGAAAGTCAGCGAACATTTCCTTTCCATTGAAAAAGGGCCAATACAATGAAAGATGTTTATTCTAGGAGTCAATATTATTGGCTACACTCAAATGTTGAGGTAAGCCAAGAAATTCTCTGGCATTAACATTAAAACAACAAATACAAACAAAGGGTAAAAGGCAGATATTTATATTTTGCCAACCAACCAGAATAAAAAGGACAGAACAATTCCTTCAGCAACTGAGGAGTGGGCTGACATCTTTTTTCCCCTGATTGTTATAAAACATTTACACCTCCAGTAATTTTGCCTACATACAGTGACACCAAACATCATAAGAGCAATAAAATAAGTCTATAGAAGCAATAAAAACTGAGATCCAGAAGCAAGCTTGTTACAATATATGTGTCAAGTGGATGTGGAGCAGCTTCCCTCCCACCGTTGCTTCCCATGGATTTCTTGTCAAGTTTGCATTTTATATAGCTAATTAATACATTAGTGAGTTATGCTTTACAGAATGGTAAGAAGAGAAGAGAAGGGCAAAAGGAAGAATCAAGGAGCTCCTCATCTCTCGCAATGTCATGTTGTTGAGGAAAAGACTATGTAATAACTTATGTATTTAAAAATCAGACAAGTATGGAAGTAGCCATTGAAATCTTTAGTCAGGATACAGAAAGTTGATTTGTAACATGAAACTTTTTCTCAACAAAGAAAGGGACTCTATTTCCTATCCTATCTGTGTGGTAAGAGATTGGCAGATTCACAGATTTTTAAGAACAGAAGGGCCACATGGTTGCCTTTTCCACCTTTTTCCATGGCATCCTCCAGAGAATCTCAGCCCAGCAATAGGTGCATGAAGCCATACTTTCTTTTGAGCTCTAGAACTTTGCAAATGCCTTCTCTAATAGTGAAATCACAAGCATCCGCTTTTTATGAGCATGGCCTGCACAGTGATTAGGAAAGAAAAAACAGTCAAATCAGGGGCCTGTCCTACAGACCTTTTACTCACAAAACGACATTGATTTATCTATAGGGAGATTGAATACTGACACCCATCATCATGACATCTGGGCATCCATGCTGACTCTGGCCTCCCTTTATGGGTTCAAAACTTTGCTTATAGTAGGCTTAAGGGTTCTTGGTTGGTGGGTGGATTTGTTTGGGTTTTTAACAGAAAGGCCTTGGGCAAATGCTGCTGCAGGGTGTGGGTGGAGGTGTGGCAAGGGTTCAGAGCATGGGTGTGGTTGGGGGGAGAGGAGTCTCACCTGCTCCAGGGACTCAAAAAAAAAAAGTCCCCTGCTGCTGATGTCACTGAACTATGTGGTCTGTCTACCCCAGGAGTACAGTGGCTCACACATTGCAAATGGGGTCTTCCTTGTAGCTGGAGCTTGGTCAGCTAATTGCCTTGAAAATTGGTGCCAAGGCCCTAAACTGTCACCAGAACCTCAACTGGAAGCAACAGGAGGGACTTCAACAAGACATTCATATGCTTATGGTGATATGAGCCATAGAAAGGCAGGTGTCCACATTCTGTGCTACATGGAGCCTGTTTTATCTTGACATTCAGCAAGTTGCAGTGGTCCAGCCTGGAGGTGACAGATACATGGATTACTATACAGATGGTCTCATCGGGGTAGAAAGGATGGTTTCCTCACAAGTGGAAAGTGGGCATAAGAGAGGGAGGGGAAAGTTATTTTTTTAAAGCAACGAACACACACTTAGTTATCCAAGATGAGTAAAGGGTCAAACAGGGCACCTGAGGCATCACATCACTTTAATGAAGGGAGCTGTGTGCACAGCATAATATTTTATCTTTTTAATCATCTCCACTTCATTCTGGCTTGGGTTTGGCTTGAGACAACTGCTCTGCATTCAGCAGTTAATTTCCCCGTGGGCATTTTTACATTCTAGCAGTGGCAGTGGTTGCATCAATTGAGAATAAGAGGTCACCTTTTTGGCATCTGAGCCCAAGTCATGTCCAGTCTTTCCCAATGGTCTTCTTTGAAGAGAAGAGGGATAGTACCAGTCCCAGAGAAACCACTCCCCACAGAGGCAGATAGCATAGTCAGGTTAAAAACGGGACTAAAGTTCATGGATGATAGATCTATCAATGGTTATTAAACCTAACAGTTGAAGATGTTTGCTCTGCCATCTCTAAACTTAGGTGCCAGGGAAGGTACTAAATAGGAGATAGACAGATCACTCTAGATATATCCAGTTAAATAGCATCCACTTCTGCCACTGTCAGGGACAGGACATTGGGCCAGATGGACCATTGGTGTAAGCCAGTATGGCATTTCTTATATTCTTAAAGTTGAGGCGCTTCAGAGCTGAGGAACTGCTTACTTGTCATTCCTCTGGGTTCTCCTAGGGCAGTGGTTTTCAACATAAGGGGTCTGCAAAAAGATGACTATGATCAATCAAAAGTATGTAAGTACCCACACTTACAGCTCAAAACCATCTGCACTTCCATTCAAAATGTTTACGGGTTTGCAGATGAAAAAATATTGAAAGCCACTGTCCTAGAGGGAACCAACTGGAACCATCACAATGCTGGGCCTAGCTGTGTTATGTCTGCAGGTCAGTTGCATCTTGAGGTTTAATGTCAAGGACTGACATTAGACCTCAAGTTGCAAGGAAAGAGAACTTATCTGTGCTTGTGGCTACAGCCTTATGTGAACAGAAGAAAATTAAGCCTATTGGTATGTGACCTGAAAGCAGCACACCCTGCATCATTTACTTCTTTCTATGCAATGTGATAAGAAAAAACAAACAGCCAGCGCTATCAGGCTGGCTAGACTTCACAAGGTCTTTTTTTTTAAATCAAAGGCTTGATCCTGCATCCTTCAGGTAGCTAGATTAGATTAGCTCATAGACAACTACCTTGCTGTAGCCAGGGATCGAATTACAAGGGAGCTTGGGGGGTGGGGCTGAGCCCTCCATAAGAGACGAGGGACCTCTGTAAGATTTGAAAATCATAACCTGGGGGGGTTTCCGAATTTATTTGGGTATCATAATGGGCAGCCCAACTTCTTTTGCAGATCCCTCCAAGAGTCAAAATGAAATTTGAACCCTGGCTGTAGCCATTTACTTCTTTTGAAGTGAAATCCTGCCCAGATCAGGATCCATTCCTTTCTATTGCAGTAGTAGAGCAGTAGTTAGAAGTCCCTTGCATGGATGTATAGATGATTTTTAAAAGATCCGTTGTTATTCATTTTGCCACAGACAATTTCAGGGGAAATGAAAAAACATGCTGCTTTGTGCCTAGATAGGTTCTGGTTTCATATTGCACTAAGTAGCCATTTATGCTACCCATTGCACTGAAGTCTGCCCCTGCTGGTGTGGGGGGACAGGCACTGATAGCACAAAGCACAATAATTGCATAAATAAAATGTGAAACGCAACTGGGCTATTATATTGTCCTAATTTTTCACAGACAAGTGAGAGCAAGCAGAGAAGGGAGGTAGAGCCATTATACTGGGCTATTTGATGCATAAGGTTGCCATGGAAACTGCTGTGTAATTAAAGGCTCCCTTTCTCTCCTCATATGCTTCAATTGTGTTGTAGATGGACGGCATCATTTGGGGCTTTTTTATTATTGTAATAAAGCGAATGGTAACCATTTGCTTTCAAAATGAGGCACTATCAGCACTAGCAGCTGCCATGTATCAGGAGATGCATTGCACCGCTAGAAAAAGTGTTTTCTCCATCAGTACTTTTCCTCCAATGCCAATAAGTAAAAATTCCCTTTCCCTCCGTGTCACTGCCCCACTTTATCCCATATTAGTCTTAAACCATAGTAGCGAATATAATAGTTCCCCAACTATTTAGGGGCAAATACAGAATATGAGTATTCAACACCAAAGCCAATAAGACTTCTAGGCATTTGGTACTTGGCAGGATAAGGTTCTTGCCCTAAAGGGAAATGGCACCAAATAACATTATTTCATTATTTGGGGTGTAGTATTACCTCAAGACCCCTGAGATCACCAAATCATTTTGCTCAGTGGTGGACAAACATGTGGTTGGAGACCATTCTTGTTCCCAAAGAATTTACAATCCAGATAAGCAAGACAGAAACAAGGTGGAAGAAAGGGAGGGTTACTGCCTAATATATGTTATATGCAGAGGTATAACTGGTAGAGTTTGCGCCCTGGAGAGCAGACTCAGACTTGATAGGGTCTGTGTCCTAGGGATGGAGGCAGTATGGCTTGAGGACTTGGCTGTGTGGTTAACCCTCTTCTGGCCATGCAAATGCCAGGGTTTTTATATGGCAAGAGAGGATACAAAGCCTTTAATTTGGCAGTGGCTGCATGGCCCTGGTTAACATGGCTCTTGGCTGAGATACCTGCCACAGGGAAGAGGAGAGGGGTGGCAGGAGGATGACAAGGGGACTCTTGACGTGGCTCCACAGTGTATGGCCGGAACATCAAGCCCCCCTGCCTCTATTATGATATCCCCCCTTTACTGAGCATATGGGGCTTATCCCTCATTGTCCACCTTAGTTAGGCTACTGGTTATATTATGCAAGCATAGGAAGGGAGACACATGAGGACTAAAGGACTAGACACCCCACATCAGTCCTCCTGACTTCAAATGGGAGCTGTGGAGCACGGCAGCATTCAACACAAGGAAGTAAATCTGAAACTGTTCCATGTTATGCTGTACAGACATACCCAAAAGGCTTAGCTACCTGGTGAGAGGTCCTGTCACTTCCTAGGTTACTAGTTCAAACTTGCTGATAGAGATTGAAAGTTTGTTTATTCAAATATATAATGTGTTTTTAAAAATAAACCAACTCTAATACATCCAAAGGCTGATCTCCTTAACTCCTCAATGAGTTCTTTGCCTTAGTGTTCCTAAGAGAGGGGCAAGACAAGTCTCTCACTGGGGTTGTAGAGAGGCAGCAGCAAGGTGCCAGACTACCATGCGTAGACCCTGAGACGGTGCAGAGTCACTTGGAAGAACTGGATGCCTTTAAGTCAGCAGGCCCAGATGAGCTCCATCCGAGGGTACTGAAGGCACTGGCTGACGTCATTGCACAGCCACTGGCAGGAATATCTGAATGCTCGTGGCACATGGGCCAAGTCCTGGAGGACTGGAAAAGGGCCAGTGTGGTCCCCATTTTCAAGAAGGGGAGGAAGGAGGACCCGGGCAACTATAGGCCAGTCAGTCTCACCTCCATCCTTGGCAAAGTCTTTGAAAAAATTATCAAGGCTCACATTTGTGAGAGCCCGGCAGGACAAATTATGCTGAGGGGAAACCAGCACGGGTTCATAGCGGGCAGATCATGCCTGACTAATGTAGTTTCTTTTTATGACCAGGTTACGAAATGCCTGGACACAGGAGTAGGGGTGGATGTTGTATACTTAGACTTCAGGAAGGCCTTTGATACGGTATCCCACCCCATACTGGTGAACAAGTTAAGAGGCTGTGACTTGGATGACTACACAGTCCGGTGGGTGGCAAATTGGCTAGAGGGTCGCACCCAGAGAGTCGTGGTGGATGGGTCAGTTTCGACTTGGAAGGGTGTGGGCAGTGGGGTCCCGCAGGGCTCGGTCCTTGAACCGATACTCTTCAATGTCTTCATCAGCGACTTGGACGAGGGAGTGAAGTGTACTCTGTCCAAGTTTGTGGATGACACAAAGCTATGGGGAGAAGTGGACACGGCGGAGGGCAGGGAACAGCTGCAAGCAGACCTGGACAGGTTGGACAAGTGAGCAGAAAACAACAGAATGCAGTTCAAGAAGGAGAAATGCAAAGTGCTGCACCTAGGGAGGAAAAATGTCCAGCACACCTACTGCCTAGGAAATGACCAGCTGGGTGGCACGGAAGTGGAAAGGGATCTTGGAGTCCTAGTGGACTCCAAGATGAACATGAGTCGGCAGTGTGATGAAGCCATCAGAAAAGCTAATGGCACTTTATCGTGCATCAGCAGATGCATGATGAATAGATCCAAAGAGGTGATATTTCCCCTCAATCGGGCGCTGGTCAGACCGCAGTTGGAATACTGCATGCAATTCTGGGCACCGCACTTCAAGAGGGATGCGGATAACCTGGAGAGGGTCCAGAGAAGGGCCACTTGTATGGTTAAGGGATTGCAGACCAAGCCCTACGAGGAGAGACTAGAGAACCTGGACCTTTTCAGCCTCCGCAAGAGAAGGTTGAGCGGCAACCTTGTGGCTGCCTGTAAGTTCATCACGGGGGCACAGAAGGGAATTGGCGAGGTTTTATTCACCAAGGCGCCCCCGGGGGTTACAAGAAATAATGGCCACAAGCTAGCAGAGAGCAGATTTAGACTGGACATTAGGAAGAACTTCTTCACAATTCGAGTGGCCAAGGTCTGGAATGGGCTCCCAAGGGAGGTGGTGCTCTCCCCTACCCTGGGGGTCTTCAAGAGGAGGTTGGATATGCATCTAGCTGGGGTCATCTAGATCCAGCACTCTTTCCTGCCTATGCAGGGGGTCGGACTCGATGATCTATTGAGGTCCCTTCCGACTCTAACATCTACGAATCTATGAATCTATGAAAGGGATTGAGTAGGCAGGGCTTATATTGTCAGTGGTGGACCTGGGTATGGGCATGCCTTCAGATGCTAGAAGACATTGGCAATTATCCACAGAGAACCCTATCATAACACCAACCAGCTGTAATGCCAGCTGTTACTAGCAATTTCTCTTCTACATTTTCTAATGCTCTCCAGGCCCTAGTAGGGGAGACCATTAGAAAATGTAAGTTATGGACCATTACAGGAAAGGCCCAATTTCCCTAATCTGTCAATAAACATCTTGCATACCAATAGGACTTCAGTTCAAGAGTCTCTACTGACAGCCACTATGGCAGTGTGAGAGAGAGGCCCTCATTAGGTAACAACTTACTGATAAATTTCTAGTGCCTTGGTGGAAATATTCTGTTCAGCTTATGAGAAAGCAAGCTTCACATGTCACACACCTCCCATACAAGGGTCATTTGATAGCAATCTTAACAGAGGACTAAAGAACTGAATGTCAGAAAGGGTGGAACATACAGCAGAGGTCAGTAACCTATAGCCCCTGGGCCTGATCTGTCCTAGAGTTTGGACCCAGACTTCCTATTGGTAGTAGCAGATAGGTCCCCTGCTGCTGTGCCCCTCTTTGTGCAGAGAACTTCTCTCCCCAACACTATAGCCTCTGCTCAAAATTTGCCACAAAAAATCACACCGCTCATGCATAGGTGGATTAATGCATGGGCCAGTGGGGCCCGGCTGCTGGGGCCCCTGTCAATCAGGGCTCCCCAGATGCCTGGATTCTCTCGGGAAATGGCAGCCTGCATGTAGTCCTGCTTGAGGCTGCTTGCTGGGAGACACAGGAGCAGCACCAGCCTCTTCCTGGTGTGGGGGCTTGGGCTGGGCTGGGCTGGGCTGGGCTGAGCTGGGCTGGGCCAGAAGCGCTACACCTCTGCAGGCAAGAGCAGGGTTGGCAGGTGGCAGTGGTCACAGCACTGGAAGGGGTGGCTCTGGAGGGGCTAAGGTGAATTTTGGGGTGCCTATAACCCCTCCCCCCCAAGCCTCCCTCCAGTGCCACCCCTGTGCATGTGCATGGCTGCATGTCTCCAGAAACACAGCCAAGCAGTCAGCTCACTGCAGATAAGTCTAATGGAGAGGGAAGGGGCAAGGGGGGGGGGGCGCATTGCAGATTGAGGCCCGTACAGTGACAGAGAGAGCGGGGCAGGGGCTGGGCCCACTGCTTAGCCAGGGCAGTGCATGGGACCCAGGGCTGAGGTGGGAAATGGAACAAAGCTACAGGAGGCTCATCCAGGGGGTGCAGGTCAGGGATGGAGAGCCCCGAGCCCACAGCAGGCAGCCTGCATCCACCCTCGCTCCGCTGGGCTCCGCTGTGGCTGTGGCCAGGGGCGGGCGGGTGGCAGGGAGCAGGGAGGTGGGGGGGGTATGTGCCACCCCACACCAGCCCATCTGGGTGCACCCAGCCTCCCCTGCAGGGCATGCAGTCTCGCCCTGCCCTTGGCAGTGGCAGCACCAGGAGGGGAAGGGGCTCCTTCTCCTACTGGAGTCTAGCTCCCATGGGGGCGGGGAGGGGGTCTCCAATTTTGTGTTTGCCCAGACCCTCAAAAAATCTTAATCCACCTCTGCTCACCACACTTTTTGGTACCATGATTTTTTGCCAGTGGCTTCATTAAAGGGAATGAGAGAACAGAACTTGAAACAGAGCTGAGATGGCTGGACAGCAGCAGCAGGTGATTAAACAACTGGGCAACAAAGAACAGCCCATCATTAGTGAAAGGTTGCTCACTTCTGGCGTACAAGATTTGGAATTTGTGTTTCCCAAATGGAGATTGACTTTGGTCTCAGTAGATTTTTGCTTCCAGACACCCATTTTGCTCCACTTTTGCTCAGGCTGGAAATATTCTGAGATCCCCTCCTCAATGCTTCTGCAACACATGAGCTGAGGCATAGGTTCTCATGAAGAATACTTAGATGTGCTAAGGAGGCACTCTCCCAACATGCATGCTCTGTAGTACTAAAGGTCCAAGGAAAAGGAGCAGGCTAAAGACAGACCTGCACCCAGCAGCTCTGAAGACTGTACAGAGATCTATTTGTTTAGGCATTTCATTTCTTAGAATCACCAAAATATTGTGGGGGTTAGGGAGGGCAGGGAAACATTATCAGTGCCCTAAAGTGAATTCAAATCCCTACTGAGTTTCTAGCAATAGCTCAAAGTATTTTACGGTACTTAGTCATGATGTTAAACAGTAATAATGAAGTGTTGAAAATCTGACAAAAAACTTAGGCCTTGAAATATCTATCTATCTATCTATCTATCTATCTATCTATCTATCTATCTATCTATCTATCTATCTATCATTTCTCCTCACAAAAAAATTATAAAAGTGCCCACTTTTTGTAAAAACCTCAAAGTGCTTTGAAAACACCTCTGAAAACATTATTTTAAAGGAAAAACCCCATAAACAACAAAGCCACCACACACTACCACAAAACCCCATGGAAAAATAAATAGTTTTCATTATGATTTTCAGCAGAGCACTCCCTATTTTTTAAATTAGCTTTATTTGTTGTGCATACATAATTGTTCATGTGAATTCATGGGATTCTATGGATCACACTTTGAATTATCAAAATATGTATCATGTCCATCAGTGACGTCATACAAAGAAAAAAGACGAAGAATGATCTGCATCAAAGCTGCATAATCTCCCAAACTACACCACATCTCAGCTCTTATCCCTCCCTTCTCACCTACTACCAGCTGTATACAAGTCATCCTCTTTCCAACACCTAAGAACTATATTGTAACAGTTTCTTATTTATGGTCTTCTGTTTCCAAATGCAGCAAAAATCACAGATTTAATTTTTAATAGGTCCTTGGTTGGGGAGAATCAGTGCGATAGGCTCAGTTATGCTGAAGTACGTAAAATAAGATGTACCTTTCCATTTCTTGCAGTCTTCCTGGGAATCAAAAGTGTTCCAGCAAGTTTTAAATTTAATTATGTGGATATGCTGAAGGATCTTTCAGCTTTTCCTTTATATATCTATAGATAAGTCATTTTCTAAAATATAATGATACAGGTATGTGAAATCTGCCAAGTTCCATTTTTATGTTATCTCTGACTGAGATGGAGAAGAACCCTGTTAAGTCATGGTACTTCTTGGGGAAATACATTAGTTCTGTTTTCCAACATATATTAAAAATCAGTCTGTGCAGCAGCAAACTTTGTCTTCATGGTGTCTTTACACCTAATCTGATTTTGAATTGACTGCACACAGATATGCATTAACATCTTTATGGAGGACTGCCCAAGTCTTGTTCAGTGATTGTACTCTGATCATTACATTAGGTACAGTTATTTATAAAACTTGTCAAATTAATGACATGTTGCTGCAAACTTTTAATCAGTCAATTACATATGAGAAAGGATTTGTAGGATCAAGCCCTAAATGGACAATGTAAAAAAGTATCCTTGCTAGTACACTGAAAAAACAGCAGTGAAAAGGCCTTTCCCACTTTGAAGATAAATTTTAAATCAGAACTGAAAGGAGGCCTTCAGCTACTGAACAATAACAACACCTTAAAATTATAGAAGCAGAAAAGTGTCTTACTGGAACAGGTTTATGGTCCTTCTACTGTGATGTCCTCCTGGATGTTGGAGAATGTTGGGTGCTATAAAGCTAGCCAATAGGGGTGTGTGAAGCTTCGGTCGCCGATTCAATTCGGAGAAGATTTGGCCCAATTCACTGAATCTGAATCAAATCGAGAGACAAACAAACCCTCTGAATTGATTTGGAGCCTCTGAATCGATTCAGAAAAGATTCAGAAAAAGATTCGGAGATTCAAAAGGCAGTCTTTCAAGCGAACAGAAACTGAGAAGAGGGAGGGTAACTAGTAGGGTGAAAAGGTAACTAGTAGGGTGAAAGTGCTAGACTTTAGGAAATCTGATCTCATTGCACTCAGGCGATTAGTCAAGGAAGCACTGCAGAGTAGGAGTTTTGATGGGATGGGTGCCCAAGAAGGGTGGCTGTGCCTAAAGGAAATGATCCTTTGGGCACAAAGCAAGACGATCCCTGAGTGAGGCAAAAGAGGGAAAGGGGCCAGGAGGCTTCCATGGCTGACCAGAGAAATCCAGGGCAGCCTAAGGGCCAAAAGGGGAGCACATAAAAAGTGGAAACAGGGTGAGATCACTAAAGATGAATATACCTCCTCTGCTCGTGCTTGTAGGGAGGCAGTTAGGCGGGCCAAAGCTACCATGGAGCTGAGGATGGCAACCCAAGTAAAGGACAACAAGAAATTGTTTTTTAGATACATAGGGAGTAAAAGGAAGGCCCAGGGAGGAATAGGACCCCTGCTAAATGGGCAGAAGCAATTGGTGACAGATAGGGGGGACAAGGCTGAACTCCTCAACGAGTTCTTTGCCTCAGTGTTCCTAAGCGAGGGGCACGACAAGTCTCTCACTAGGGTTGTAGAGAAGCAGCAGCAAGGCGCCAGACTTCCATGCGTAGATCCTGAGGTGGTGCAGAGTCACTTGGAAGAACTGGATGCCTTTAAGTCGGCAGGCCCGGATGGGCTCCATCCGAGGGTGCTGAAGGCACTGGCCGACGTCATTGCAGAGCCACTAGCGGGAATATTCGAATGCTCGTGGCGCACAGGCCAAGTCCCGGAGGACTGGAAAAGGGCTAACGTGGTCCCCATTTTCAAAAAGGGGAGGAAGGAGGATCCAGGCAACTATAGGCCGGCCAGTCTCACCTCCATCCTTGGTAAAGTATTTGAAAAAATTATCAAGGCTCACATTTGTGAGAGCCCAGCAGGACAAATTATGCTGAGGGGAAACCAGCATGGGTTTGTGGCGGGCAGATCGTGCCTGACCAACCTAGTCTCTTTCTATGACCAGGTTACGAAACGCCTGGACACAGGAGGAGGGGTGGATGTCGTATACCTGGACTTCAGGAAGGCCTTCGATACGGTATCCCACCCCTTACTGGTGCACAAATTAAGAGGCTGTGATGTGGATGACTGCACAGTCCGGTGGGTGGCAAATTGGCTAGAGGGCCGCACCCAAAGAGTCGTGGTAGATGGGTCGGTCTCGACCTGGAAGGGTGTGGGCAGTGGGGTCCCGCAGGGTTCGGTCCTTGGACCGATACTCTTTAATGTCTTCATCAGCGACTTGGACGTGGGAGTGAAATGTACTCTGTCCAAGTTTGCAGATGACACAAAGCTATGGGGAGAAGTGGACACGCCGGAGGGCAGGGAACAGCTGCAGGCAGACCTGGATAGGCTGGACAAGTGGGCAGAAAACAACAGGATGCAGTTCAACAAGGAGAAATGCAAAGTGCTGCACCTAGGGAGGAAAAATGTCCAGCACACCTACAGCCTAGGGAATGACCTGCTGGGTGGCACAGAGGTGGAAAGGGATCTTGGAGTCCTAGTGGACTCCAAGTTGAACATGAGCCGGCAGTGTGACGAAGCCATCAGAAAAGCTAATGGCACTTTATCGTGCATCAGCAGATGCATGACAAATAGGTCCAGGGAGGTGATACTTCCCCTCTATAGGGCGTTGGTCAGACCACAGTTGGAGTACTGCGTGCAATTCTGGGCGCCACACTTCAAGAAGGATGCGGATAACCTGGAGAGGGTACAGCGAAGGGCAACTCGTATGGTCAAGGGCCTGCAGACCAAGCCCTACGAGGAGAGACTAGTGAAACTGGACCTTTTCAGCCTCCGCAAGAGAAGGTTGAGAGGCGACCTTGTGGCTGCCTATAAGTTCATCACGGGGGCACAGAAAGGAATTGGTGAGGATTTATTCACCAAGGCGCCCCCGGGGGTTACAAGAAACAATCGCCACAAGCTAGCAGAGAGCAGATTTAGACTGGACATTAGGAAGAACTTCTTCACAGTTCGAGTGGCCAAGGTCTGGAACGGGCTCCCAAGGGAGGTGGTGCTCTCCCCTACCCTGG
This sequence comes from Alligator mississippiensis, assembly GCF_030867095.1. Taxonomy (NCBI): domain Eukaryota; kingdom Metazoa; phylum Chordata; order Crocodylia; family Alligatoridae; genus Alligator; species Alligator mississippiensis. Next base: position 183,888,056 of record NC_081827.1, read on the forward strand.
GGGTCTTCAAGAGGAGGTTAGACGAGTATCTAGCTGGGGTCATTTAGACCCAGCACTCTTTCCTGCTTATGCAGGGGGTCGGACTTGATGATCTATTGAGGTCCCTTCCGACCCTAACATCTATGAATCTATGAGGGAGAGTGGGGATGGGGGGTGGAAAGACTGATATCCGTAGTTAGCCAGTGACTGTGATCTTTCCCTGAGTCCCCTTCCAATCACAGTGCTCTGGGGAGGGACGTAGAAACAGCACCTAACCTTCTGCCTGCAGCCTTTCTGTCCCTTTTATGAGCTGTTTCTGCCTGAGCAGAAGAGCGGCTGGGTGGGTAGGCAGAGATCTAGCTGGCACCGGGAAGGCCCCCTGTTACAGGCAACCATCGCTGCTGTTTTCATCCAAATATGCCTTAACACATACAACACCCACAAATCGCACACCGCTGGTTATGACCTATCACCCATCCCTTGAACCTGTACGGAAAATCCTCAAAAAATTGCAACCCATATTAGAAAAAGACCCTATTCTTAAAAAAATCTTCCCAGAGCCACCCATCCTAGCCTTCAGACAAGCACCAAACCTCGCCAACCTCATCACCAGAAGCAAACTTCCTCAAGCCCAGAACACACCAAAAGGATCCAGACCGTGCCATGACAAAAAATGCAAAACCTGCCCCCACATCTCCACCACCTCCACTATTACTACACCCCACAACAGAGCCATCAACATCCCAGGATCTTACAGCTGCACCTCCAGGAATGTAGTATACCTCATCCACTGCACCAAATGCCCTGATGGAAGATATGTAGGAGAGACCAGACAACAACTGCGCTCTAGAATTAATGCACACCGGAAATCCATCAAAGACAGAAACACCCAATTACCGGTGGGGGCACATTTCTCACAGGAGGGCCACTCTCTCTCCAATCTCTCAGTCCTGATCCTCAAGGGAAATTTACACAACACATCCCACAGACGAGCCTATGAGCTCCATTTCATCAACCTGCTGGATACTAGAGATCAGGGACTAAACATAGACATTGGATTTTTGATACATTACAATCTGCCTGGCAACTGACTCCCCAGCCCAGCCCAGCCCCTAGCTTGTTTACTTTTCATTCCATCCAGGAAGAGCACGCAGCAACTGCTGCAGCGTCCTTAGCCTGACGAAGGGTTTTTGAACCCGAAAGCTTTCTTAATAACTATTCTCCAACCATTTGGGTTGGTCTAATAAAAGATATCAAATTCACCCAAGGAACCTTCTCTGCCTATATCCTTAGACCAACACGGCTACAACCTAAACCCCTTAACACATACAAGTGACACAAGTTTTGCTTTCAGCAGTTAGAGGTACAATTTCCCATAAACCCTTGTACCTATCTCCTTGAAACTTGGCAGGCTTCGTGCACTCAGAAGGGGATACCACCCCTGCTGTTTTCATCTAAATCTGCCAGAAAATGACAAAATTATAGGTATTTTAGTGATTCCCCATTATAGTCTATGGCCGAATCTTCTGAAGCCTATTCGGCCAAATTGATTTGGGACAGTGATCTAAATCTCTGAATCGAATCACTGTCCTTTGAGTTGGCCGAATCTGAATTGAATACTTCCCTATTTGCACAGGCCTACTAGCCAAGCTCATTCAACCACATTTGAATGTCTGAAAAACTTAGCACACTATGTAAAGAGCCAGTCATAAATCATGCAAAAACACACTAGAAGACTGGCTATGGAAAGCTCTGGAGGCATCATGGTTTTACTGCAGTTTCATGGGTCACAAACAGGCATGAGAGGCAAACAGCGTGGTTGTGAGGAGAAGTAATAGCATTTGTGGAAAACCGAATGAAATTTAATTCATGTTCTCGGTTGTCCAAGCACGTGCCCAGAAACAAAAGCCATTTGTTAAAGTCGTCTGCCAAAGGAAAATGCCATCCTCCAAACAGAACGAATGAAATAATCTCTCTTGACTGTAAAGTACAATAACAACAAGCCGAGCAATTAAAAGCTGCAGTTCAATTTTTGTGTCAAGAATCCAAGCAAATGCCTTCTCGACAACGAAGTGACAAGATTGTTCCACTTTAGCGTGGTGTTATTCTTGCACTTTGAGCAATAGTCTTGACTTCTTGCTCAGGATCACATTCCCAGAAAAGTGCCACATATTCAGGGTGAAACAATGGCTAATTGTTCTTTTGTTACCAAAGAGTTTAGAGTTTAGCAATAAATCTCTATCAACAGAGAGAGTATAATATTGTCATACTTTGGAACACAGAGTTTATGGTCCCTAGATTACAGGTTGGCAAATTTATATTTCATAAAAATATTTCATTATTATTGGTGGTCTTGTGTACTGCCATCTTGTGAACATTATTCATCTCTAACAAGAATTGTGGTAGCAAGAGAAGGTAAACTCGGGGGTGAGAAGGAGACAGATGACAAATGGGGGTTAAGAAACTCAACCCAGTTTCATCCATTATGTTCCGGAAGCAGTAGGACCTTAATAAAGTACTGAGCACAAGACTTGCCTTTTTCACTCAAGAGAATTAGAGGAATACATTAGAGATTTTGCAAAGCTCAGGAAGAGGTCAAGAAAACTGTCTTCTGTATGCCAATGATGACCAGGGAGCCAGGTTTTCCATTCACAGTGGAAAATGTGGTAAAATCTAGATTTTCTCATTTTAAGGAAAAATCCACAGATTTTCTCCTTTAATGGAGAAAAATGCAGAAAATGGCGGGTTTCCCCTTGCAGGCTGGCAGAATTCCAGTCTGCAAGGGACCAAGGGGGAGCAGGAGGAGGGCAGTCAGGCAGGTGGGTCCATGTGCATGTGGGCACGTACATATGCACATGGCCCCCAGGCAGCCTGGAGAGCATATCCCCCAGGTAAGTCTTGGGGGGGGGTGGAATTGAGACCCCCATAGTGAGGGGAGGGAGTTGGGCTGGGAATGAGACAGAGCAATAGGCGGCTTATCCCGGGGGTGAGCAGGGCTGGCTCCCCGCTGCTGGGCATGCTCCCAGAGGGTCATGGGGACATGTGCCCCCCAAATCTGTGTGTGGAGTAGAGGTGGGCTGCCTGCTCGGGGCTCAGGCTCCCTGCCCTGATGCCCTCTCCCCCAGGGTCTCTGCAGCTCAGTAGGTGGGACCTGGTGCAGCAAGCCAGAGCAGGGCATGGAAGCTGGGTGCTACCACTGCAAGCCCTACACCACCATGGCGAAACGCCTCCTGCCCACCTAGCACCAGCAGGGGTGGTGGCACAGAGTTGTGCCCCTCAGTGCTATTGGGCAAGCAGGGATGCCTTGTCAAGGTGGTGTGGGGCTCCTAGTGGCAGCACTGAGCTTCTCTGCCCTGCCCTGCTCTGCCATACTGGGGCCCACCTGCTGAGGCATGGAGGCCCCTGGGGGAGGGCAGCAGGGCAGGGAGCCCCAAACTCACAGTGGATCGCCTACAACTGCCTCCCCCCATGGGCTCTGCTTTGGTCATGCTGCCCATGGGGGAGGGGAGCTGGGTTCTGTGGTCTGCTCCATCACAGTCCCTGCTGCCTCCTGCAGGTGGCAGTTGGGGATCAGGCACCGATTTGGGGGGCAGGGGCCTGAGGACCCAGGTCTCTGGCTCCATATCGCTGGCAGCTGGGGGCCCCCTCTGCCAGGGCTGAGGGGTGGGGAGGCTGTGGGTGGGGATTGAGGGGCGCTGGCAGGACCGGGAAGCTGTGGGTGGGGAGTGAGGGGTACCGGTGCCCCTGCCAGCCTGGGGCTGGCACCCAGGCAGCCTAGAGCTCCCCCTGGCTTCCATACAGTAACAGAGCAGGGTGGCAGGAGTATCCCGGCCCTGAACTGCTCCTATCAGGAACAAATTTGTGTCCAGTGGGTGCATGTGTAGATGTGTACTCAAGGAAGATATTTTACTGTGCAGTAAGCTTTCTGAGCATTAATTCCCCAGTGATTAGGAGTAAGGTCTCAGAGATACTGGGCACATATACACTTTAATGTACAGTAGCTTATTTTACAGCATCATATAAAAAAGTGATATTATGCTAATCTGCAGTAAAATCGATTATTGTGCATTGTGTCACTTAAAACCCGTGTGCATTCATTACTGCACATTAAGGCAGCGTAACATGAATTTCTTTAGTACCTCATGTTGGAGGTACTAAATTGAATGCGCATTAGAAAAAGAACCTTAATGCACATGTAGATGCACCCACTGACTGAATTCTCAACTGCTATGAAGAGATGAAGCATAAGGTACGTGCAGTTCAAGCTATTCCAGAGGCTGAAGATTAAAGCCACTACAGTTCTTATTTCTTACTGAGGAATGTATGGCTGATTCTGTATGCAGCACTTTCTAACAGCCCATACAAAAACAGGTTTGCCTGACCTTATTTTCTAATCAAGATTTTTCACTGCTACAAAAAAAAGTTCTCTGACTGTAAATAAGAGGTCTCTGAATCAATTGCTTTTTTCCCCCCATTAGATAAATAGTTTATTTTTACAATTCAATTTCCTGTAGTACCTGCAGCTCTGCAGTTAATGTTCAGGCTGTATATATATTACTACTCGCAGGGGAAAATAGCATCAAAACATTATTGTTGAAAAGCCAAGCATTCAGAAGTTAGGAAATAATAGAGTTAGGGTTGCCTAGACAACCTTAATTTGGTCCTTTGTGTGTAGGCATTAAGATCATCTTTAATTACATGATCATGTGCCATTTTTCTCCATGGGACTACCACCTCATTTAGTGTGCAATATGGATGATATTCAATAACAAGCAATTATTGAATAAATTGAATAAAAATTTTAGGCTTAATTTCTCTTTGAATTCTACTTATATATTCCCTTAACACCTTGTGGCAGTAAACTTCACAGGTTAAAATTAGGCAATTGTAGATTTTTGATGTGCCCCATTCATTAGTGGGAAATTTTGTGGCCTTTTAAAAATCAGGCATCCCCTTGCATTGTGAAAGTAGGAATGCCAACCTAATGGTCTCCATACCAGTCATTGTTTTATTTGACCTCTTAATTCTCTCCACTTTACATAAGAGAAACTCAGCTTTCAGTTCTTCAGTTTTTCCAGTTCCCTTGATCACTCTTGTTGCCTTCTTCAAAACAGTTCCTTCATTTTTACTATATGAGTTCTTTAATAAGGAGGAAGAAATCACCACTATTTTCTCAATACTGTTCTGTATCCTTTTAATGCAACCTAAAGTCTTGTATTTTTGACTGCTGTGTACTGAGCAGTTGTTTTCAGTGATCCATCTATGGTGATGCATCTCTTTCACTCATTAACATTTCTCTGTTATAATTAGCTTTTCTACACATTCAGAAAAGAATTATTGTGCTACAATCAGAGCTCTTTGATTCAATTCGACACTTTGGGCAGCACACTGTTCCAGATATGAGCAGAACATGTGTGTGTCCTGTAGAACACAGAGAAGAGCTCATCCAGAAGAAGTGAGCTTTTGCAAACTCATTTCATATAAACTGAGCTAATTGTACATCTTCATTACTTGAGTTATTTCTGTTGACAGGGAAGCTTACTCTGTCACTAAAGGCAGAAGGAAAGGCAATGTGGTACCTCATAGACTAAACCTGGGCAGAGAGGCATGGGCTTTCATAGGCTACAGCCTACTTCAGTAGTTTGATTTGGGGTGGGAGAGCAGGGCACCAGATCTTACCCTCCCCTCTCCCCTTTATGGAGTCTGTGCTCTTGCAGCAGCAGCAGTCAGGTACACAGACACCACTACTGCAGTAGGAGCAACAGCCAGAGTGGGAAGACTATGCTGTGACTATATCTGTGGCTGTACTCACAGCAGCCAGGGACTGTTTTGAGTCCCCAGCATAGGTAAGAGTGCCAGGCCCACACCTGCTCTCAGAAACCCCACCCATCCAGCACTCAGTAGCACCTCCTTCACCAGATACAATTGCTTGGACTTATGCAGGTGATCAGAATGGACCTGGCTTTGACAGCTGCAAGTTTTAGTAGCCATCATGTTCAGGACTGGAACTGCATAAGAAACTAAAATGTAGCTCTTTTAAAGTCCCCAGATTCTTACTCCCCAGCTATGTGTTTATAACTGATGGGCTGGAGCTCTTGCTGAATATTAGGGTAAGGATACAGAACCAGGAGATGTAGCGATAGGTGCATCCATTTCCATAATGCCTCAAGGCTTTGCATTTAATATAGATATGACAGGTAGCATTAATTGTTATGATGACTGCCTGACATTTCCCATTATAATGATCCTATTTTCAGTTGTTCATAACTTTAAAAAATGTTATTCATTTGGGCTAAGAGTTGATCATATAATTAAACAGGACTATGTTCTACCATATATGCACCAGGCATGTAAACTGATGTTGCACAGACAACTTCATTTTGCTATCATTTAACTTCTTAGGTACCTAGTTTTAATCTTAATATCTTAATGTAGTTTTGTGTTTAATTATGTATGTATATTAAAAACATATTCCATTAGGTGGAATTCTCCCTTTCCTAACATAAAAATGGAGTTGCCATCTAGAAGGGCCAAAAATCTAGGAAGGCAAGGTTAGCTATGATTTAGGGCAGTTTTCTTCTCAAACGGTGCTTCAAGATCCTTTAAAAGGGTGCCACAGGGTGCCACACAATATTAGTACTGTCAGGTGTGCAAACACCTACACATGATTCACAAGATAAAAACAGAGATGTTGAGCAGGAGTCCATAGTGTTAAAAACATTCTGACTTGACTTGGTCCAAGTTCTTTGCAACAGATGAATTGCTCTATTTTTGTTCTGTAGTCAAAAAAAAAAAAAAAAAAAGTGAAAGCTCAGAGCTGGCATTTTCTGAAGGGTGCCTGGAATCTAACAAGGTTTAAAACCACTGGTTGAGAAAGAGATTGGATTTCTATTCCTATGTCCATACCCCCACCCTCTTTTATATATTCATATCCCTTGCTAACAAAATGTAGCTCACCACATGGCATATGCTCTCCAGGTAACTTGGATGTTGAGGAGAAGAGGGTGAGACTACATCATACAACACACAACACACAAGCATCACCAAGTTCTATTTTTGAGAGCAGAACTGTCAGGCTAGTGACAGATGAGCAAGCAGAGACCTGTGCAATGAACTCATGGGGACTCTATAGCTTAAAGCCAAACAAGAATATATTGAGAGCATCAGGCCTAGATGAACAAGACCTTCTTTATATTTAATGTACAAAGTGCAGGATAGGCCAAATTCAAACTGGTGGCAGTTATCTCTGGGGACAAGATACTTCAAAGCTAGTACTTAAACTGAACTCAAATGGCTGACATAATTCAGTCTTGTCAATAGACATCATCTTTTCTGCAAGGGTTTGAAGAACATGTGTGCATGGAATAATACCCGGAAAGCCAGAAAACAGCATTTAAAGGCTTTTTTCATATACAGTTTTGCTCTTCTTTATTTAAATGGTCTAAATAATAAAAAGTTAACCAAAACAGATGCAAACTTCTATGCAGACACATTTTTGTTGTTTAACAGTCATTTATTTTGCTTTAGCTTAAACTTGTTCTTAGTCAATTTAAGCTGAAATCAAAATAAGTCTGATTTAAGCCAAATGAATATTTTCACAGTATTCTGCTTTGGTTAATGAGAGCAATTCACAGTCATGCCTTAAGTAAAATTGTTACAACGCTGCATTTAGGCATAGCCTTCACATCAGAAATTAGCCAAGGCATATGAGACTAGTTTGTTGTTCAGATGTACAGTACCTGGTTTCTCTAGAAATTCTTAAATTCTACCTGAACTTCCTTATGTTCTTTACCTCCATTAATTTTTCAATCAGCATGGATAATGTTCCTCAAATGCAAGTAGCATTCCTATTCATTAAGCATAATTTAACCTCATCCTCCAGAGGTGAAAGGCAAGAGCTCTAACCTGCTAACATTACTTACACTCCTGCCTTCACAGAATTTGATTCTTTGCCATAGTTTGCTTTTTTCCTGCCCAATATTAGCAGTGACTTTACATCGTAAATGCATTCCAGTTTTATGAACAGAACCTCACTTGTTACATTTAGCAATCACTGAATAGCAAGAGAAAGTTGTCTTTCTTGTGTTGAGAGTTCTGGCTTCTATGCCATCCTTAGCATGCTGTGTCCCCCTACAAAGACAGGGAAATGCTGAAGTAATCTGTGTGTTAGTTTTTCCTGCACTTTAGCAGAACACTTGGGTGTAGGGCAGGCTACAGTTCTCTTTTTCCAGGCAGAACTCTTATGTAGAGTTAAATCTCAGGGCTATTACACAGAAACCTTTGAGTGATAAGTTTGTAGTTTCCAGTTAACTTTCAAAAAGACAATACCATGAACTTTCCTTATAAAACAAAGATTCAGAGTACATAAGAACCAATTGGTTGTAGTCTAAAACACAGTAAAGTGTTTGTATTATCATGGATATCTAAGAGTTTTTCTATGGTAAATCTAATTGGCCTCATCAGAGCTCTCCCCACTTCCTTGCTGCTATTATTATTTAACTCAATGTTTTGAAGCATCAGCGTAACCTTGGTGTTTCTTTAATTCACACACACACACACACACACACACACACACACACACACACAAATGTTCCCCTTTGCTTTTCAGTCAGAGATGGGGGCTCACTCTTCACAGACTCACTAGAGAAGAACAATAGCATCTCAGTCCTTTCCAAATATTTCAGAAGCTTTCCTTCAAACAGTCTAGGCTCGTCACAATTAGCAATATTCCAGCTCTTAGGTTAACACCTAGGCTAGGGACAGACATTACACATAAACCAGTTTAAGTGATCAGAAACTGGTTTAAACCTGTAACAGAACAGATGTTCAGTGCACATAAACTGGTTTGAAAATGGCTGAAACTGGTTTGAGATAAATCAAGTTGAATGTAGTATCAGACTTAACTGATTTGGCTCAAACCGGTTTATGCAATGTGTTTCCCAGACCCCTTCCTGGTTTAAGTTAAATCAGAGTCCTCACGCATCCCGGTTGCTTTGCAGCTCTGTGTGGGACTCTGCTCTCTGCACCAACCCAGCAGGGCCGGCCCCTCTCCTCTGCTTCCTGGCTGCAGCTCTGGCAGAAACTGCAGGTACAGGGCATCTGCCTGGCTTCCTCCTGCTCCCCCACCCCACTCCCTGCTGAAGCAGGGATTCCCCTCTCCCTTCTGCCTTACAGACACCTCTCAGCATTAGCTAGCATATCGGGCTGGCTATGGTCCGTGCTGTGGGAGACAAGCAGACAGGACAGTGCCACTTCGGGCTTTTTGGAGCTAATCAACAGGTAGTTGGTAATGTGCCTCTGTTCCTTCTTTGGAACAAGTTATTAAAGAAGAGCTTGAACTAATGAGAGATCCCTTTGCTTTGCTGATGGGGTGATAAGTGCTCCCTGCTGTGTAACGAAATCCCTGCTGGCTCCCTCGCTGACCAGTGAGGGGGGACCCCTCCTTAATCAGAGCCTCCTGCTGGGGCCTGGCCACACCTCCCCTCAGCTCAGCACTGTAGAAGGGAAGGGAGGGCTGCTCTTGAGCCACCCTTCCCCCCCACCCCCAGCTTTTAGCCTGAGTCACTGCAGGCATGTGCCTGCATTTTTTCAGTCTAGAGGGGATGTCTGTGCAGTTACAAACTGATTCATCCTAGGTTAGACTACAGGTTAGACTAACCTGTAAAGATTAAATCAATTCAGGCTTAGGCTTTTTGAATGTCTGTCCCTAGCTCTAACCGATATCCTTAGCTAGTGTTGGAATATATGACCAACATGTAACACATGCATTCCCAAAACTCTGTACATCTCTTATTCTACAAGACACCTTTTTCTCCCCGTAATCCCAGCTAATTGTACACAAACCCTTTCTCTGTCCCTATTTTCTCTTTAACAGGAAAAGAATCACAGTCTAAAATTACTTCATGGGCTGTGGACTATCTTAAGGTGACAGCTGCTCCCCTCCAGCTCTTTCTCTTGGTCTATAAACACAGCCAACAGGGAACCAACAATATGTTAATGAAAGGCCACCTTATTAAGTAAAACTAGAATAGCATTCATATCTATCCAGGGCGGTACTGGCACCTAGCCCAACAGGCACATCCCATTCTATCAGTCACCATGAATTCTATAGTTATTTTTAATTCCTACTGTTATAACCTAACCTACTTTAACCCCATCCCCACACTAGGTGGTTCAGCTCCCAGGGGTGCAGAGTCTGACCAGCCAAACACCTTGCCCAACATGAAAACTTCTTATATAGCTTTAAAAACTTTTCCTGAGGGTAATGATAATTGTCCCACACTATTTCTGAGGGATCTGGGCTCCTTCCTAGATTTAATAGATTTTTAGGGTCAGAAGGGACCTCAGGAGATCATTGAGTCTGACCCCCTGCCCTGGGCAGGAAACAGCGCTGGGGTCAGATGACCCCAGCCAGGTACTTGCCCAGTTTCCTCTTAAAGACCTCCAGCTGCATTAGCTAGCCGTACATGCTAAACCTGTGCAGAGACACAAAACACCACTTCTCCTTTTTGCTTCTCTCCCTTTTTTGGGGCCAATGAAATTCAAATGTTGCAATATAGAGCAGCATATGGGGAGGAGGGTTACACTTAAATTAAGTGACTCTGACTATACTAGACATGTCTTTAAGAAATTTTTTTCACTTGTTAGAGTTCAGTTCTTCAGGCAAAATTCTCAGTGGTATGAGTAGAGTTGGATTGATTAATGACCGGGCTTTCTATAACTATTTTGAGATGGTACTTATACACAACTGCATTTCAAACTGGATCTGAATCTGGATCTGAATTGTTTAGCAGATAACTGTTTTTCTTCAAATCATCAGTTGTAAAATTGATTGTTTCTAATTTATTTATTATGTATATAATTGCATACATATGTGTGTATATACGTAGCACCTAAAGAGTAAGGTGTATTCCTGTCCCAGGCTAGCCCACAGCTCCTCCTCAATAAGTCTTTGGTCTCTTCAGCACTGTGGAGTCCAGCAAATCTAGATTCTGCAGACAGCCAGGCTCCCCTCATGGAGAAAAACACAAGCAATGTCATGTTCCTTAGCTACTCTGATAAGTGAGGTTTCCTCCCTGGGCCATTTTGTCATTTTATCTCTGGTATAAAAAGAAAAGAAAATTCCTTCTAAAGCTTGTATAAGGCTCCTCCATTGACTTGGCACCACATATTCCAGTTCAAATGGGGCCCTCTGAGGGACTGAAGTTTTCTAAGTTGTGGACTAGCTTGGGACAGTCATTGTCTAAGCAATTCAGATTCAGTTTTAAATGCACTTGTGCATAGGTACCATACTGCAAAAAAAGTTTACTTCATAAAATTCATTGTAAAAGCTGTTTGAAGAGCCAAACAGATTTGGCGCCAAGAAGTCTGGGCTGAAGAGCCTTTGTGAGGTTCCAGCATAGAGGCTGCAAGCCCACAAGGAAAGGAGGAGGAGGAATAATGGCTGTGTGTAAATGAGAGAAGCATTGAACTCAGAGTGGCCTAGAATTCCTGCAAAATAATGTGCTGCGGGTCTGCCTAGTCCACTCGAGGATGAGGAGACCAAATCACACAAGCAAGATAGGGCTTAAGTAAGGCTCTTCTGCTGAACCAGAATTTAAAGAGAAACTGATGTACTCCCTGTACAGAGGAACTTTGGGCAGCAAATGCAGAAGAGATGGGTGGGTGAGGCAAGCCATAATTGGTTTTGGAAGCCCCAACATGAATAGTAGCTATAGGATCTCGGAGAAAGGGTCAGGTAAAGACCTGAACCAGCAGTAGTTGAGAAAGACTGAAGAGGTAGTGGTGGTGGGAGCCTAGCTGTACAGCTGAAGAAGGGAATGTGTTCTGGTTGTGTTCCTGCAAACAGCCCCAAGCATGTTTTTAACATCCCGCGGTGCACTTTATACTGTGGAGAGGGGGAAAACAGAGGCTAGGACATCACTGCCAAATTATACCAAAGGAAAAAAAAGAATCAAGCTTTCTTTTTTGTAAACAACTAAGGAGCATGAATACAAAACAAGATTAACATTGATTTAAATCAAGGTTTTTTTCATAATAAAAACCAGCAAGCAAGAAAGTTAATGAATTATCCTTCCTTGAAATATAATATATATGCATATATCTTGCTAGTGGACTTTTATTACTGTCACTGTGTCTAATCTAATGCTTTGAACCTAAAAGTGTATTGTATTTTGTTCCATATTGAAGATGGGTGGATTTGTGTTTCAATGTTTCGCTTTTGTTTCTATACTAATAGCTAGCCCAGGCCATAGATTTATTTTAATTTCACATTTACTTCTGTGTGATGATTTATTTTAATATTTGCCTCTCTTTGCTACTGCCAAATAAGCATTTTTCATAGAAGCATTTTTATTGTTTCTTTCTAGATTTATTACCTAGTCAGAAAAACAAAAAAGGAATCAATATTGAGTCTCCATGCGAAAAAGCATGCAGTGTGTTCACGGTGCACGCTGTTCAGGCTCACAGCCTGGCCCATCCTGTAGGAAGGCAGGGGTACTGCTTATGTTTAACAGTGAGAACACAGAATAAAGTCATCAACTTGCTATATCGTGTGGGGTGGAGCGTGGGTTGAGGCAATTTGGCCACATCTCCCCCATTTGAACCTCACATAAATTCATATGCTTGAGCGCATCATGTTTAGATCTCTGTAGCTGCTGCTGCAGCTGAAGCTAGAGTGGGCTGATCCTCTCACTGTGTCACCAGCAGCCATAAACCTTTGGGGATTTCACTAAGTAAGGAACATCGGGCATGTCCAGGATGCAGGGCAACATCACAAGCTAGATTTGGGTTTTTCAAAATTTTAGGTTAAGGATCTGGAAGGGGGGTTTCTGAGGACATTTGTAACAGACATGGCTGAGCTCCCCATAGCTGGGTACTCTCCAGGTTCCTTCATTGGGTCCCAGTCCCCAGAACTCATATGTTCTTAAACTTCTCTTGACTTCAGCAGGCAGCAGCATTGCTTCTGCTGTTGGCCTCTCTGGCACATTTATATACACGTTTTCTGTCCATTACCTTTGCACAGAAATAAATACATCTACTGTATTTCTCCAAGTAGCAATAATGACCCCCCTCCCTACAAACTCTTCCTCTTAAAAACATCCTTCCGCAAAATTCCAGCTTTGTGCATGCTCTGGTTTCACAGTTTAATCCCATTGGCACTTGAGAGGAGTAGCATATAGCACAGTCTCTGCACAAGGTCATAAAGCTGGTTAATTTTAATTTTGCTGGTACAAGAAATGCATAACTATGGACAAAAATACAATAATATCCCTGTATGCATTTCCCTGCCTCAGTTTCCTCAATACTCTTGAGATTTATTTGGGCCTATGGTCAAGTCCACTAAGGAGTTCAGAATCCCCCTTCTCCTGAATCACAGAGTCTCTGTCCCTGATCCAGCTCAGCTTATTCCAAGTCTATAATGTCCAACTTTGGTGACCCTGCAAGTAAACAGGGCTCCTACTCTGAAAACATGCTCTGTCCTGTTGCCTGCCCCAAAGCTTCCTGTATGTTTCCCTGACCCACCTGGTCTCTGTAGCTTTTACAAAAGTTATTATTAACACTGTGATATCTTTGTTTTGTTTTGGGAACTTTCCCTTTTCTCCAAAACCTAGACCCCTGTGAGAGAATTTGAAAATTGGTTTTTCATGTTTTAGCTAATACATTGTCCCAATGACATTTCCACCTGCACAAATAACCATAAAGGTCTAACAACCCACCATTGTACCCAATATGTTCCCTTTTAAAATTCACACTGATGCTCTTGTACATCTGTTTCTACCACTAGCTCCTACTGTTGTTCTTTATGTGTCTATTTAAAATGAGGTACAGGTACTCCTCACTTAATGGTGTCCCGGTTAATGTTGTTTCATTATTACATCGCTGATCTATTAGAGAACGTACTCGTTTAAAGTCACACAATGTTTGGTTTTAACGTTGTTTGGCCGCCACTTGCTAGTAGGTAACTCCTGTGATGTAACGGGATTCACTTAACATCATTTTGCTTTAAGTTGCATTTTTCCAAGAAGGTAACTATGACGTTAAGTGAGGAGTAGCTGTACAGTGGCAAGCAGCTTCCATAGTATCACAGTAGCTGTTAGATGGATCCTTGCCCAAGTTGTTTTGTACTCAAACCCAGGAGGTACACAGTCCCACCAGGGGAAATGCCTTGCTGGACCTGGTCCTGGCCACAGGCAATGACTTGGTGAGGGGACTGCAGGTTCTCAACCACCTGGGCAATAGTGATCATTGCTTACTGGAATTCACCATCCAGTGCAGGGTGTCAAAGGCCTGCAGTAAGGCAGCAGCCCTTGACTTCAGGAGGGCCAATTTCAATGAGTTAAGGAAATTAGTCAGGGAAGCACTGAGGTCCCAGAGGGGAGGGAAGTTGGGAGTCCAAGACGAGTGGTCGTTCCTTAAGGAGATGATCCTCCAAGCCCAAAGGGTGACAGTCCCAACGCGAGTCAAAGGGGGCAAGAGTGCTCAAAAGCCCCCATGGCTCACCAAAGGCATTCAGGAATGTCTGAAAGCTAAAAAGGAGGTGTACACCCAGTGGAAGCAAGGGGCCATCACCAAGGAGGATTGCTTGAGACTGTAGGGGGGCTGTCAGGAGGGCCAAGGCGGAGACAGAACTAGGACTAGCGACCAGGATCAAAGATAACAAGAAGTCCTTTTTTAAATACCTAGTGAGTAAAAAGAAAGCACTGGGTAATGTGGAGCCCCTGCAGGACACACTTGGCAATCTGGTGGTTGCACCAGACGATAAAGCTGACCTCTTTAAGAAATTCTTTGCCTCTATTTTTCTGAGCAGGGACAGGGAGATTCCCCCCCCCACCCCCCGGGATCCCGGATGGACTCAGGAGAGGCACAGCCAGGCCTAGGGTCAGAGAGGACCTAGTTAGGGAACTTCTGGTGGGGCTGGACATGTTCAAATCAGCAGGTCCAGATGATCTCCACCCCAGGGTGCTGAGGGAATTAGCAGAGGTCATTGTGGGACCCCTGGCACAGCTTTACGAGCACTTGTGGAAAAGGGCCAGCGTGGTTCCCATTTTCAAAAAAGGGGAGGAAGGAGGACCTGGGAAACTATAGGTCCGTTAGTCTTACCTCAGTCCTGGAGAAACTCTTTGAGAAAATTATCCAGGAGCACATCTGCGAGGGACCAACACAGGAGATTATGCTTAGGGGCAACCAACATGGGTTTATTAGGGGCAAGTCCTGTCAGACCAACCTGGTGGCTTTCTATGACCAGGTCACAAAATTATTGGATGCAGGTGTCGCGGTAGACATAGTCTTTCTGGACTTTAAGAAGGCCTTTGACACTGTCTCTCACCGCATTCTCATTAAAAAGTAGGGGACTGTGGTGTCGATGCATACATAGTCAGATGGGTTGCAAATTGGCTGGAGGGCCGCATGCAGAGAGTGGTGATGGATGGGTCATTTTCGACCTGGAGGGACATGGGCAGTGGGGTCCCCCAGGGCTCGGTCCTCGGGCCTGCAGTTTAACATCTTCATCAGCGACTTGGACAAGGGGGTGAAAAGCACCTTGTTCAAATTTGCGGATGACACTAAGATGTGGGGAGAGGTGGGCATGCTCAAAGGGAGGGACAGGCTACAACTAGATCTGGGCAGGTTACAAGGGTGGGTGGATGAGAATAGGATGGAATTCAATACTGACAAGTGCAAGGTACTGCACCTGGGGAGGAAGAACCAGCATCATACCTCAGGCTGGGGAACTCCCTTCTCATCAGCACCGAGGCAGAAAAGGATCTTGGAGTCATTATTGATTCCAAGATGAACATGGGCCACCAATGTGAGGATGCGGTCAATAAGGCTAACTGGACCTTGTCATGCATCCACAGATGCATCACAAGCAGGTCCAAGGAGGTGATCCTCCCCCTCTATGTGACATTGGTCAGGCCACAGTTGGAGTACTGCATCCAGTTCTGGGTGCTGCACTTCAGGAGGGATGTGGACAGCATGGAGAGGGTCCAGAGGAGGGCCACTCGCATGGTCAGGGGGCAGCAGGGCAGGACCTATGAGGGGAGGCTACAGAACCTGAACCCATTCAGCCTTCACAAGAGAAGGCTGAGAGGGGACCTGGTGGCCGTCTATAAACTTACCAGGGGGGACCAGCGGGGAACAGGAAAATCCCTGTTCCCCCGAGCACTACCAGGAGTAACTAGGAATAAGGGCCACAAGTTGACTGAGAGTAGGTTGAGGCTGGACATCAGGATGCACTACTTCCCAGTCAGGGTGGCTAGGATCTGGAACCAACTTCTAAGGGAAGTAGTGCTCGCTCCTAGCCTTGGGGTCTTCAAAAGGAGGCTAGATAAATCACCTAGCCGGGGTCATTTGACCCCAGCATCCTTTCCTGCCCATGGCAGGGGGTTGGACATGATGATCTGCTCAGGTCCCTTCTGACCCTACCAACTATGAAACCCAACTGAGACACTGATCCAGCAGTGCCTTTCCTGGACATATGAAGATGAACCTTTGTAAAAAGTGGGACATATTCATGAAACTATTTTCTTTGTTAAGGAATGAAAAAGATACCACTAGCAAACAATGTGGGAGAAACAGCTTTTGTACCTCAACAGAGCACACCCTGCAAGTGGTGCTTTCCATCTGCTCTTTACAAGAGCCCCTACAAGTCTGATCTGGCTTTTAACACCACTATCAGCATTAGAAACCAAGAGACTCATGGCTCATGTCAAATGCCAGACCCCCACACCCAAATTCTCATTGTGGGATGCATCAACAAGCAAATCAAAAGCAACAACAAATGCTGTCCATGGTATCACTTGCTTTTGTGTTTTTGGAGTGTAAACTGGGGAGTATTTGTGATAGGATCTGGATGGGACTCACTGTCTGGGATTCTCCTGGAGTCTACTGGAATATACTCTCTCTCCCACAGTCCTAGAAAATCTAAATACCATCCCCATTAAGTATCAGCAAAATCTGTCATCCCACTTCCAAACATAAGCTATAGAAGATGAGCAGAATTCTTCAACGGGACAAGGCAAGATGGGTTAGGTCACCATGTGGGGCTCTAGATTTGACCAGGGACAGGTCAACCTCGAACATCACCAAAACTTCACTAATACCAGGTGCCTGAATTGTTAAATGCTTTGGTTCCTTCTACCAATCTGATGGTAAGCAAGAGCCCATGCTCCAGCAGATTAATGGCATCTGGACAGGTTCTAATATTTATAGCTGACTTCAATCAATTAATAACACAAAGCTGTTTAAAGTTATAGAAACTAGACCTTGTAAAACACTGTAAGATAAATCTCTTCGGCTTTCAGCTGACTTACAGTCTTGAACTCTTAACTCTGTCTTCAATCTTATTTAATGCCCATCCCTATATTAACGCAGTATTCCCACTCTGAAATGTAGTTGGTGAATTTGGAACGTATGAGACTAAAAAGGTCATTCAAGAATTAATTAGATAAGAAAGATAAATGGGTTTTGGAATGCATCCTTTCAGCTTGTTCAAAGTTCCAAAAGTTGGAAAGAAGTGCTTTTGGAGTATGATTACAGTGAACAGGTTTTAACAGCATGTGGGCTGGGTACCTACAGGGGTACAGTTCTTTTTGCCATCACCCAAAACTGTGGCAATCCAATACAGCTTTGAAGACCTAGGTCTTCATGATAGGCAGAAGATTGTCCTATCCTACATCCTTCGGCCTCCTAGGGATTTCTGCCTAAACTAAGGTTCCAGAGAGGTGGAAGAAAGGGGAATGTTCTCATTGCACAGAACCTGAGAACAAATAGTTCATCAGTTCTTGCTTTCCTCTGGGCTGAAGAAACACTACTGCATAGGAAGCCAGGCTCAGGTGAGTCAAAAGACTGTCATCTGGTTTATCACACAGAAATGGTGGCCATGGGCTTGTTCCTGGAAATTCTAAGTGTGTTCAAGACTCAGCAATGTCAGTGGGACCTGAGCAGATAGCAATATCTGCCATTGTGGCCAAAACTGAAGAGCTAACAAGAATCCTACATTAAGCAAAAGTGGCTGAAGCCTGAGACACTGTGGTGAGAAGCACTTACCTTGGCATACATGTAGGTTCAATCATGTAGAAACAGGAACTCTGAAAACAAGGTACACTGATACTGGCAGCATCTGATGGTGGAAGGGACAACAGGACAAGCTCTTGTGGAGGGGGTGATAATTCACCCTAGCACCTAGAAACCCACCAAGTTAATCTAGAAGTCATTAAATCAGACTGACAGAATTTTAGAAATATTTATCACCTTGTCTGAAGATATACAGTCTTCCTGCTTGGATCCCACAGTTCCACAAATCTTCATTTGTAGAATTAATGGAGGAAGAAAGACTCTCCAGAGCAAGTGTGATGCTGTGGGTTAGGAAGAAGCAGTTACTGTCATGCTGGCAACTGTCCACAGGGACTTCGATGTGCCCTGGACAGTCTCAGTATGTGAGAATGGGAGATGAGGCATTGCTCTTGCAAGATGAAAGTGTCATGTTTCTATAACATTCACAGAAAGTGGGGAGGCTCGGCATCTCCTAGAAGCAAGCCTCAGTAGAGCATAGCTGGCAGCGAGCAAAACATGACTCCTGATGAACCGCAATAAATATCTGTCCAGCTGTGCATCCTGCCCCATACAGAACTTGAAGCCTTGGGGAAAAGAAGATACCACTGTAAACTGAAAATACTGACATCAATGAGCAGAGGAGGAACACAGGAGTGAGTTTCTCCAAGCCTTGAGCTTAGGCAGGGTAGCAAACAGTGAGAAGGTCCATATCTACTAGTGTAGTTAGGATAAGTTCACACTCAGGCCACTGGAGTTTGTCACATAATATTGCAAAAGGTCTAAGCAGAAGAGTTTATGCCAGAGTAAAGCAAGGCAATGATTACAATTTCAGAAGTACTTTGGTGCATCTCTATAGGAAATGGGAGGCAGAATGGAGAATACTTACCTAGATTTAGGAGCTAACTGAATTGAAGGTGACTTGAACCCTGCTCTTAATTTCTCTACCTGGTATCCTCTACCTAAGGTCTGCTCAGAGTTAGATCCTTGCATGGATGGATCCAGAATTTTGTCAAGGGAGCAGCAAGTGGTGCTTCAGGAATGGGTGTATGTCTACTCCCAAGCCCTGCCCCTCCTTTTCCCTTGCTCCCTCCCCAACTGCTTGGATAGGTAGCCCACGCCATGGGAGTCTTTGCTGGGGACTTTTTTTAAGTCTGCCTCCCCCTAGCTCTCAGCACCCATTCCATTGCTCGTTGGCATGATTCAGGTCAGCAGCTTGAATGCCATGACAGCAACTCTGCAATAGAGCAGCAGTGAGGCCTGGACCCTTTTCACAAATCCCAAGGATGTGATATAAGGCCACTGACCTCCAGTCATGCACACACTGCCAGTGCCCTGAGGCCCCTTTATTCCATTGGGCAAGTTACACATGGCTTCTCTGGGGCAAAGGGACTATATGAGCTTCCTGCATTCAGCAGTCCCAGGCAGTAAAACTCTTCGTTTCCATTGCTTGCCTAGTCCATGGCCTGAATTTCCTCCCTGAGCAGACTTCAACCATTTCTTTTTGATGTACTAAGATTGCTACTTCTGTGCCAGGCACTCTATTTGCAGGAAGAAAGTAATAGCTGTGCCTTAGCCCTGAGAAAATTCTCCTTCAAATCCCTTGTACCAACTCTGTTTTTCCCAGTTACACATCTATGTCCTAACCTCCTCATCTCCCCTAATTTGACCCTCTCAAACTATTAGCAGAATTTATTGGCTGACTCAGTTGCAGAGCTACAATATCTAACATGCTGTCCATATTTTGCCACAAGATACTTCTGACACAAGAGAGATTTTTGATGTATCCTTAGATTGACTGACACCATAATAAATTATTCTGACTTATGCATGGAGAGTTCATCCTGTCAGTTGTAAAGGTTAGGGGAGGAATAAGCAAAGTTGCACTAGAGAAGATTTTTGTCTTCCTGGCAATATTTTTTTCCATGTGGCATCAAATGAGACCCTGATGTAACTTGATTCTCTTGCATAAAATGTCAGATAAATAGAATTTGACATTTACTACAAGCAGTTTTATTCTATGACCCTGTCACTCCTTTTACTCGTATTTGTGCATGACCAAACTTAAGACTGACCGGTTTACATTTTGATTAAATCAGCTCTTTGGGGATGGCAGGTATCATACAAGCTACCCCTCAGGGTGCTGACAGACATGAAGCTCCCTGGTTTAACTCAAAGTGCTTTGCAGAAAGCTCCATGAGTTAGACCAACCATCCTGACCCAACAAACATTCGGGGGACATCAAGCTCTATTTTAGAGCCAATCCCATGAGAGGATGCAGCCTCTCTCCCCTAGCATTGCCCTACACCCCCTCCCAGTTCTGGTGCTGTCTCAGGATGGGAGGGGAGAAGGCAGGGGAGGGAAGTCCATTCTAGGGTTTGCCCAGCCTTTACTGGAGTTGGGGAAGGGGCTTGATTGTAGCCCTCCCTTCCTTCCCAGGCAACTCCCAGATGGAACTCTCTCCCCTCCCTCCCATCCTGAAGTCAGCACCGGGGACAGAGCTGGGCTGCTTCAGCCCAGACCGGCTCCCAACGTGCACTAACAGAAGTTAATGAAGGTCCTCTAATTTGGAGAGCCTTCATCTCAACACTCATGTAATGAGGGTTTATTTGTCATACATTTGGGCACTTTTTAAAGTGCTCTACAGCTGTGCACTTCTGTCAGTGCATGACTGTGGAGTGCTTTCAGGAGCCAAATCACATGACAAAACATTACTTCTGTCAGCACCCTCAGTGATGGTGACTCTTGGCAGATAATAATCAGCAAATGGACTCTTTTAGGGGATTCCATGAAGACAGCAAATAGACAATTTAGAGCTAAAATATCAAAATCAAACTACTGACCAAGAAAAGCTTAAGTGATATATTTTTCAGTCAGAAAACCCCCAAAACATTCAAGACACTGCCCTTTACAAACCTGATGAGCTGCACACACAGGAATGTACACGGGGAATTTATTAGTGCACCTGGAATACTTCCACCATCTACAATAAGCAAAACAGATTCCAAGATCCATATATATGTGAGCCCCAAAATACGAACATCCTAAAAGACCCCTTCTCCCCTAAATTCTCACTCATTCACCCAGTCTGTTCTTTTGTTGGGTAGGCACATTCATAAAACTTCAGTCCCAGAGATCCCTTCTAGCAATGGAAAAAAAGGCCAAGTTTTCCTCAGCACTATTTTAGATACTTCCATTAGATACTTTCATTTCAGCAGGGGGGGGAAAGAGGTACCTATAAATGCCCAGCAGCAGACTGAGATAATGATAGAAGCCAATGGACCACAGGCTCATTTTGGGTTTTACTGAGTACTGTTACAGGAAGGCTTTAACATCCATATTCCTATGACACTGTACTAGATGGATTTGAGATCTAAACATCACACTTAGAAATGAAAACCATCTGTGGCCCAGTACAGTCTGCCTATAGATAATGAAAAGATAGTCAACAGCCTTCACTATTTGACTGTTTGTTGCATCACTGTGACTAGTGAGAACACTAGATCCAGAAAAATAAAGAATTTTCCAAACTGCTGTCATGGAAATAGTAATGCACAACTTGATATTTTTTAAGAAACACAAAATACCCATTTATTGTCTCTGCCCTTTTCCTTTTTTGTGATCTGTATCCCACAGCAGCTGGAAGGGTGAGGGGGATGTATCTATATACACACGTGTCCATGTGTTGGCATGGACATGCACAAATGCTTACTTGTCTATACAAGTTAATGGAGGCAGTCATGCCACAGTTCAAAGTCCACTCACACTGGGTGTTTTTGGAAGTTCTGGTGGTGCATGGATGCTATTGGAGAGCAGTAAGAGTTCTTCTTCATGTTAGTTTGCCCTCCTTCTGCATAAGCATTCTGATACATATTTTTTACATCATCATATGCTATTTACTCTATAGGATCCTTGCCTCACTCAGCACACAGTGCAGACCATGAATCAGGCAAGTAGTTGTAAGAGAAGCAAGGATTCTCCAAGGCACTGTACACAAGTTGCTCTGCCAAAGATTTGCTTTGTGATGCTGGGCAAAACTATCAATATAGTTGCACAGGCATACTTGAATTCTCCACTCATTACCTTTGAGTGACTAAATTTGCAACATAAATGTCTTTCTAGCATAATTACAATTATGTGCCATACTGTACTATGTAGGTGTGGCTATTGAAACAAGGGTTAAGTTCTGGGTGAAATTCTGCTCCCCCTGCCCTAGTGACACAACTCCCATTGACTTCTATCTGGCCAGAATTTTCCTCATTTCGTTTTCAGTACACTGCAGTATACTGATGACTTGTAGCACTTCAAGCACTAAAGGGAACAAACACAACAATTTCAAGCCTGGAAGCACTATTCCCTTTAGACAATCTTAGTCTAGCTGTCAAAGTAATATTCTTCTCTGTTTTGCCTGGCTCATTCATTCAGACAATGAAATTATAGCCCTACTTTTTCTTACTTTGATTATTGCTCCTTTTATTCAGACTAGAGATTTCTGAAGAACTGAATGCATAAAGAATAAATATTATGGCTTCAATAAAATCCATCTTAACATACGTGAGATATAGTTACTAGATGATACTACCTGAAGACAGTCCCACCCCCTTTCCTTCTTCACATTTCAGTTCAACCCGTTTTCATTGCAAATAAAACAAATAGTCACAATTTACTATTATAGGCTCAGTGCATAAAGGAATCTGCCTAGGGGGCAAACATTTTGCCACATGAACCAGGACTGCAACTATCTGGCTGTTTAAAAGCTCTCATCTCTGAAACGGGCCATTTGAAACAAAGCAAATGTTTGACATCTTTCTGAAAGTCTGTGTTGAAGTAAAGGCCAGGAATGTTGAAGTCTGTGGGAGGAAGAAAGTTTTTTAACCCTGGCAGTTCTGTAAATTGACTCCTTTTGGGAAACCATGGGATTTGGAGGGGTGAGAAAGGCCCCCTCCACACCACACTCTTCTATGTCTATTTTGTTCCCATGATCCTAAATTGCCTTAGCTTTGAAGGAAATCTCTAGGTTTTGGAACATTTTCAAATAATTTGAAGACAGAATCTTAATTAATTAGATGCAAAGGTAAATAATACTGTTACCCTTCTGCTATGAAGTGCTCGGCAGCAAAAAGGCCTGGGTTCCACCTCTAGGCTTTCCTAATGATAAATAATACCAGCTTGAGTCTCCATCCAGAAATCTGGGGAAATTAAATTTCATCATCTAGGTATTCAGCACATGCAAAACTTCTCTACTTACATGCAATGAACTAACCAACTAAGGCTTTAGTAAGGAAAAGGAAAAAAAAAATCTGTAACAAAACAATTTGGACAACTTGGGTAACAGATGAGGCAAGGCACTCCAAAGTTCCTTGTGACAGTCCTGACCCATCCCTCTCATCAGCTGAGAGGCTGATCAGGTAGACAGCCCCTGGTGTCCCATATATCAGTGTTATCCAAACTCAGAGAAAGCCAGGTCTCAAGCAAGTGGGTCCTTCACATGCACAGTGTTTTTCAGTTCTGGGGGCTCTACAATCTATCCCAGATAAAGTAGATGCTGCTGTGTAGGGAGGCCTTCACTGAACCCCTTCACCCAGGCTTCCAACCTGTTCTTAATGGCTCAGGCCAAGTGTCATGGTTGCTGCTCTTGTTCCTCCACCAGTCTTTGCCACTACTGCTGTTGCTCTGCCAGCCTTTGTTGCTGCTGGTCCTCAGTGCTTTTGCACTGGTTTTCATCAGTGCTCTTGCCACCCTACCAGTCTGCATTGCTGCTGGTCCTTGTTGCTGCTCCTGTGCTCCAAGCATGGAAAAACAGCAGTGAAGCTGTATGAAGTTGTCCCCTCATGGTTACTCTTGAGACCTTGATCTCTGGCATGCTTGAGAGCATCCACTGGGGACAGTGACAGGTTATTTCCACATCACTGGCACATTTCCGGGGCTGGAACATGCAAGCAGAAGGAGGCGCATGGGGAGTCCTGAGGTGTTAGATATACATCAGATATACAGTGGAGTCATATCTACAGTCCCTTACACTGCTGAGCACTGTAGCTTTTACTCCATCAAGTCCCAGATGTGAAAAGCCAGCATCACTTGGGAGCCAGGCTACAACGCACCAGCACGGCTAGTGATTCCAGAGAGATGTCTGAGGCAAAATTCCCAAATCTAGTCCTGTCATTGGCAATCCAAGATAGCTTGGCATCAATCCTTTGTTCTTGTCCTTTGGTATGAGAAAACAGTGTTTTCCTGTACCTTTCTTCATAGACTTTCTTTTTATTTATTCTTTATATCAGTATTGTGCCTGGGAGCCAAATCATGTACCAGGAACCCAGGTGATGGGAACCAAATGAACACAGCATTTAAAGCCCCCAAAAGCTTTACTTGCATGATTGATTGCTACTTAATGCAGAGATTCCTTCCTGCTCAGTGGAAGGCTGAATTTGTTTGCTTGACGTGTAGAAAGCTGAGTGAGAAGCTGGAATGGCAACCTGCAACCTATAAAATATTTGTTTCTTTAGATTCCACTTACATGTAGCTTTCAAGGTTACTTTACATCTACAGTGATTTAAAGCACTGGCTTAGGAAGCTAGATCAAATAAAATGATGTCCATGCAAAGAGAACCACAAATGCAAGAGTAGCCTTGAATTACCCAAAGAATTATGACTCCTTAAGAGATTTTCTAAGGAGACTGCAGTCATCCAAATCAGATAGTACTGGTAAACAGGAGTCACATCCCAGTTCAGAGCAACAGAAGACAGGAAATGAACAACCAGCTGGCATAGGAGAAAAGAAACGGAGAGGATAAAAGTGCTCAGTCATTGTGTAGTCAGCTGTGTAGAGGTTTTAAACATGGGGAGTGGAGGGGAAGGTGGAGGGAACTATTATATCAAACTATTATAAATAAAGATCAGGCTGATCATTATAACAAGGATAATTCAGACAGTCTTATTCAGCCTCATACCATTTTATTCTACTGCTGTAAAGCACCTCAAACACTTTTGCTGGGCAAAGTGCTTTATACATAATATTATTATTGTAATACAGCATATAATGCAGCAAAGGACACTAATACTTTTCAGAGTCCTGAGAAGGACGTTTTGTTTCTAACAGCTATTGTAATGACAGATATGGTCCAACAGTCTGAGGAGAGAACAAACTTTTTCTTGTGGAGCTGTGCCAGCGAAGAGTTGATTCAGTACCATCTAGCAGAATCTAGCAGCATGGCACAATGGAACATGCAATGGCTAGATGTCCACACACTACTGCCCCCTGCTGGTTTAAACCATGCCCAGTGGTTTAATGCTACCCTCCAGTGGGCCGCCTATAAAAGAAGCAATATCTAATTATTACCATTATTTGCATTACAGCAGTGCCTGGAGGCCACACAGTCACTGCTCTGAAGCAGTCATTTATTTACCTGCTTTGGTAAAACCATATTTGGAAACCATCAACTGAAAAAAAAATGCTACTTATTATCAGACTATTCATGATTATACATTATTGAATACTGCAGCACAATAACGGCCTTTGTTTAGGGTAAGCTGTAGATTACCATAGCAAGTGGTGCTACAGTAATAGCCAATCAGGGGTCAAATTATTCCAGTATGGGAGGATGGGAGGAGCGAGGGGGTAGAAGAAGCCATGGGGACATTTTAGCAAGCATTTGGGTTTCCTGCCACTCTGCAGCAATAACTTTGCTATATTTTATGCAAATTCACTCAAAGTCATTTCCTGGAAGTTCACTTTATGCCTAATAATTTCTCTAGCCATTCAATTCTGTTTCAGATCTAAACAAGCCTTTCTAGAGGAAAGCAAAATCAGTGGTTCCATCCCAGATTCACAGTTAGCAGATCATCAAGGAAAGGAACCAGAGCAAACACACCTGAGTGGTGCTTGTCTTCTTCCCTTCTATATTATATTTCTGCTAAGCGTTTTACAGCCCTTAATGAATTCATCTTCATAGTACTCCTGAGACAAAGCGGTGCTAGTAGCCACATTTTATAGATGGAAAGCTGAGGCTCAACGAGACTAGTCAGTTTGTCCAAGGTCATACAGGAACCCAGTGAAATAGAAACCAATTCTCCTTGCTAACTACCTCTCTAAAGGGTATTTAAGATGGTTAAATAATAATAATTACTATGCACAGAATAATCACAAGTAGTCAGCAAACCAACCCCACTTAACTGAGTGTATATCAAGAGGCTTTATGTACTGTTGTAGAAGTCAAGCCACCACTGAAACAAAATGCTACACTCAGCACCACACACAGCAGTCCGTGACAGGAAGTGAAGGAACAGGAGAATCTAGTAAAGTGCCTTCAGGTTTTGAATTTACAACCATAATCTCTGACTGTCTGAACACCCAAATGGGAATTTGGCCAGAAAAATAGGATTAATGCCATTTTCCTAGCAAAAAAAAAAAAAGAGCCACGAGATCCCCAGCAGCTAGAAGAGTTGTGGCTTTCTTAGGGCACAGTAAATCCAGTTGGCATCTGGCTGGGCACTGATGCAAGAGATCATGCTGCTGATCATGATCATTGTCTGCAGCTGCCATCTCATCCAAATCACTAGTAGGCCCAGCACTGCCTGGCTTGAGAGAGGACAAGCCACAATCCAAGTTGTTTTGGAGGCAGGACTATCAGCTAGCTATTTTCCCATGTCTTTTGAGTTTCACAGGAACACAGTGCAGACAGGTAGCACAATATTGCAATTTTAATACCCACAAATATGTAACCAATTAAGCAATCCAGTACAGTTATTTCCTGCAACAACCCTCAGGACACAAGCTTTAGTTTCCTGTCTGTATGTCTGGTTTTTATGATCTCTCATTCAAACACAACCAATCCATGCCTTCACCTATTAGGCTTGGTGTTAGTCATTCCCATGCTGCCAGTTTCCAGTATAACAGGTTCATTTGGCACCAGCAATCATTGCTTAAAGCTAACTGTATGCAGATGCATGTTTTCTGTCAGCTGCTCAAGAACTCAGGCGATGGAAGGGCCGGTAGAACACATTCTTACTACAGGAGGCCTACGCTCACACACAAAATAGCAGCAACTGAAAGAGGAAGCAGGGACATTTTAATGATAAATGGATTGTTCTGTTGTCCTTTATTCCAGGCCTCAACAAAGTAAAGCTGTGTATTTGAGCAATGGGTTGAGATGCTGGATGGTGAGCAGGTGCTGTGCTGTGCTGGAGCACTGTCTATATATACGCAAGGGACTGAAGCTCTGCCTGTCTTTGAAAAGGCAGGGTGTGTGTTCCCCCAATTTTGATTCAGAAATAGTGGCT
The DNA here is from genome assembly GCF_030867095.1 of Alligator mississippiensis. NCBI lineage: Eukaryota > Metazoa > Chordata > Crocodylia > Alligatoridae > Alligator > Alligator mississippiensis. The sequence goes on from NC_081827.1 coordinate 183,915,362, forward strand.
GGAGAAGATGGGGCCCTCTGAAGACTACTGCAAGCAGGTTTTATATCAGGTACCATTTCCTTGAGTGTGTGAAGCGTGCAATGTCCCCTTTGGCAGAGTTTTCAGAGGGTCCCATATGATTCAATAACAGCTCTGGATCCCACAAGCTAATAAAAGCCCCCCCCTTAAGTTCTGAAATTCTGGACATGAAAGACAAATCCTACTGGGACATCAGGATCTTTATCCAGACTTTTGTTTCAATGATTGAAACAGCAAATATGGTAAAGATTTTACTTTGATTCTCTCAGAAGAACGTTTAGTTTGAGCAGCGATAACAACAAAAATCAAGCTCAATTCCAGCTATCTGATCCTGAACTTGTTTCCTTGACCTACTCTCTTAGTCCATGTTCTGACAAGGGCTGGGATGGCCCACAAAGCAGCAGACCTCTTTAAGAAAGTTGAGCTTTGTGACATTTAGTTGTCATAAAGATCTGATTATGAAAAGCTCCACAGACTTGCTGAAGGGAGTGCCTTTGCTAAACTTGGTAGCTTCATAGGAGGGAATAGAAGGCTAGTTGGAGATACCATAGGTTTCATCTGAAACACTTTGAATAGAAATCACATTCTTCTATACAGGAACATAATAGTAGACAGAGTCTAATGTGATGATTAAGATTCTTAGCTATGTGGTGGTCTTCGTGTTCCTTATCTGTGTATAAAGAACCTTATTTGTTAACCTCAGCAGAAAGGCCAAGCTCTGCATGGCCAGCCCAGAGGGAACAGTTCCACTGAATTCAAATCCAAACTTAACCTGTGTTTCAGACTATTTAGATACAGGATTTGGGTTCACTTGTTATTGAGACAGGGGCCAGATGTGACTGAACTTTACCTCTCAGATCCAATCCCATCTGCCTTGAGTGCAGATATTTGATCTGAAGTTTTCCCTTGAACTCATCTCTGATACAGACTGTAGTAGCAGACTATTGGGGATGGTTCCTCCAGGGCACAATTGGGTCCCACTGGTGAAACACTAGAGAAGCTTGTACTGATGTTGATGCCTATGTTATAGGCAGACATAGCTGAACTCCAAAGCTGTCAGCCAGACGGCTTTATACAAACACTGAAGTTACTAAAAAAAAGGCAGACCAGGTACAGTGAGTTTGGACTGGTCCTATGTACAAAGTTAAGTCTATTTGCCTCATAATCTTTGTAAGCTACACTTTCCCTAAAATAGTTCTACATGAGCAGGCTTTTTCCTTCTCCCTCCACCTGTGCATCAATCTATGACCTCTTACCATCCTGCATTCTCTAAATACCAATCCTGCCTCTTTGGAGCATTCCCTTTCCTGTCAGGTTGCAGGCTTGAGCTTTCCCAGATGCAATTTAAAAAACTGTGCAAAGAATGAAGTGGTACTAAAAGTTTTTGAAGCCTTATGAAACTTCAGAGAAGAAACAGAACAAGATTGATAGGCTAACTTTGCACATGCTTTACCGCCCTGCCCCCCCCCCCCCCCCCCCCCCCCCCGCCAAAAAAAAAGGAAAAAAAAAAGAGCAGTTAACATTTCATTCAACATGCAATGAAATGAAACAGTCCATTTCAGGAATTTATAATAAAAGCAAAGGAAAAATGTGCTAGATTCAGAAACAAAGAAATAGATGGCAGAAGTTCCCCATTTACTAGGCCTGTGCGAAGCGGCTAGTATTCGCTTCGGATTTGGATTCAGCCAATTCGGGGGACAGTGATTCGAATCACTGTCCTTATTCAATTTGGCTGAATTCGATTCGGAGCGGGTGGGGGTTAGGGGGGGTGGCAGGGGTCCCCCATGGTCCCCTCCCCTGCTGCAGCCACTGGGGACTGCCCAAATTATCAAAGCTCTCCAAATCTTTGCCAAAGATTCGGAGAGCTTTGAATCAATTCAGACCTTTAAATTGGTTCCCTGCTTCGATCTGGATTCAGAGATTCAGCTACCGAATCAGGCCGAATCTCCTCCAAATTGAATCACCACCCAAAGCTTTGCACAGCCCTACCATTTACTCAAGCAGCCAGTGGTTAGTGAATTTGCACATTATGCAAGATACCTGAGTTGATGACTCCCTTCTCCTTAAGGAGATGGGCATCCACATCTGACATGGGAGTACCCTAACTGCCAGGGTATATAGGTTATTCAGGAGTAGAGGACTCTCAGTCTGTCCCATTGTTGCTGTTCCACTTTTGTATAAAATACCTAAATATTCATTGAACCAGGGAGAGAATGAAAGAATGACTCCATAGCTGGGGCTTAGAGTCCAGTCCTGGGTGGCTTGAGATTATGTTCATATCCTGCCCCCTCAGGCAAAAAGAGGGAAAGGTTTATACCAGGAGTGGACAACCTGCCACACAAGTGCTACAAGTGGCATGGGCAGCCCCAGTGTGTGGCCTGTAACAGATCATAAAGGGGATAGGCAGCATAGCAGCAGATAGGGCAGGAAACAGGAGCTACACGCAGGGAGTATAGGGCAGGAAACAGAAAACAGAGCAACAGATCAAGCAGGAGAACAGAGTGGAGAGCAGAACGTAGAGCAACAAACTGGGCAGAGGAAGAAGAACAGAGTGGCACTCAGGGTGGGTACAGGGCTAATTTGTGGCACACTTGCCAAGAAGGCTGCCCCCCACAGCTTCTATAAACCTCCTGTGCAAATACCACGTGTAAGGGCTTAAGGCATCATTCTCTCCTTGCCTTTCTGAATTTAGTACCCATTTCTCTCTCTTCCAAAGAAACCTATTTGTTTAATTTTATCTGAATTTGCAGGTAGTTTGTACTGACCAAAACCACATTTGTCAATTAAAATATTCACCCCAAAAAAAAAAAATCTCCCAGATTTACTATTTGTTGCTAAAGAGTAACTGGAGGCATGCTGATGTGTTAAAAGGAGGTTAATGTATGAATGCTATGCCCCTTAAACAATTGGGACCACAACACCGCAGTGCAAGGCATTTCTAAAACTCCTATCTACCCCTTACACTATTAAGTTTGGGATAAAATCTTAACTGAAAGTGGTTGTCTTTTCCTTGATAAACTCCTCAGCTTTGCAGCTATGACCTGCCTGTCCTGTGGCATATTTTAAAACATGTTTTTTTTACCTAGCATTAATAAGAACTCAAATAATTAAAGTTAACCATTTAAAAAGCCAGTCTCCTTTTCACTGGTGAATGCTATTATGTTTATACAGCATGTAATACAATGAGGTCCCAAGCTGCAAGAGGACTTTTGGTGTTCCTGAAATATGTTTCTAATAGTAATAGCTTTTAGGGAACAAAAAAGAGAAAAATCACCTTCCCTTTGTCTCCAGTCAGTGTCACTATGGCCGGGTACAGACATTACACTTCTACCAGTGTAAGTGATCAGAAATTCTTCTATACCCATAACAGAACAGAAGTTTGAAACATATAGACTAGCTTACAACTGGCAGAATCTTCTCTAAGATTTGTTCCCCTAGACCCACCCCCAAAGGGCAAATGTCTGTTCTGTTTGCTACTGATTTAGACTATGTACCTTAATAAAAACCACAGTACTTAGATCAATTCTGCCTTAGGCTTTTTGAATGCCTGTACCTAGCCATACTGACCCTGGATACATTAACATGGTTTGCAAGCACTTAACAGGAATATTCAATTTACAAACAAAGCCCTTCTCAAGTTATAAAATAAAATCTACAAAAGTACTTCTAGCCCTAGGCTTAATCCTGTTATCTTTATCCATAGCCTTCCTAGCTCACAATTTTATTGCAGATCTCACATTTTTTAGGTGTTTGTCTTAAATCCTCAGATACTGGAGTCAAGTGATAATTAAGTGAGAATCTTGGATATACTTTTTCAAAGGTACTTTGTAGTCACCTGATTGAAGAGAAAAGCACAGAAACATGGCCTAAGCATCAACTAAAAGACCAGAAAGCAAAAGTGCAAAACCAAAACCAAAAAAATCCTCTCAAAAACCCTTGTGACTTTAAGTTAAGGTTCAAAACTTTGAGGGTTGATCTGTAATCTCCCTACAACTTGAGACTGACAATACTGGGCATAGTTTAAGGATATCAGATTCAGATATATCTGTGTAACAGGAGTGGTGCCCCCTGGGGGTGACTTAAACTCTTGAGCTGCTCAATCTCCAAGGTCCCTCCCTTTGCTCTCGCCTGCCTTGTCTTGTTCCTATTAACAAATTGGAAAGGGAGGCTGCCCAAGATTCTTAGAGTGAGCCTTTAGCCTATCCTTTTGCCCCAGGATCCCTCTTAGATCGTGGTCTGCACGTGCCCTCCAAAGGCACCTGTTGCCTTACGGGCTGATAGCGGCCTCCAAACTCCCTTGTAGCGATGTTCATGCCTCGCAGGTGTTAACAGTTAATCCTTCCATGGGCACCTTTCCCCTCTACAATGTCATGCCTTCGCACCCTTGTTGGTGTCTCAAGCTTTCTAGCTTTTGCCCCTTTTCTCTAGCTGAGCCCTCAAATCTAGGCTCACCTTGCTAGACCTGACTCCTGCATTCCAGCCCTTGTCTTTCCCTCCTAGGCTGTTTTCTCTGCCCTTCCCTGGGCCTGCCCTGGCTCTGTTTGGGCCCCTGGCCCTGGCTCTGCCCTGCTCTGGGTGATGAATCTGCTCTGACTCTATCTCCATGCCTCTCTGGCACTTCTGAGACCTCCTGACCTACTCTACAGTCCCAAACGCAGTCTCCTGGTTAAACTCAATGAAAAACATAATCTCACTGGCTGCAACTTAATTCTCCAAGACTCCTGGCTGTCTAATGAAATCACCATCCATACTGGTTGTAATCCACCACCAGCTATTATCTGCTTACTGGTAACTCACAGCATAGCAGGATTGCGCTCAGTCTCTCAACAGCAGGCATCCTGCTGCAGGGCTCCTTCTACTTTGGCTTCTAGGGCCAGACTGCCTGATTTTGTACTAGTCCAGGTTTATATGCTAGCAGAGCCCTGCCCCCTTCTAGTCAGATGACTCCCTGGACCATCTATAGGAGCTCTCTAATGAGCTTGCTGTACTGGCCTTCAAGGTAGCCTATAGCAGCAGACTTAGCAGTCGGTTTCTTGCTGTCTCCCTAGGTTACTCTCCTATTGTCCTATCACAGTGCTACTCACATAGCAGTAGATACTTCCCATTATGGGTTTTGGCTGCCTGTTTCTTCACAGCTAGCCCCACTCTTTGTCTGTTTGGGTTCTGTTTGCCCCTATTTTGCTCTATAAGTAATGGGAGCTGTAGGTTCCCTCTTACAGACTGTGGCACAGCAATTGAAAGAAATATGTTACTGGAAAGTGGGCAAAAAAGCTTGTTGTTAAGCAGAAAGAAGAATTTTAAAAGAGGCAGAACAAACAAAAAGGTGAATAGAAAAGGAGCATGCATTACTTTTTCTTCTCAGATCAGGCATGCTGTCATTTATGCTTGTAGCAGGGGCTCAACATAAATAATAGAGCACCATGACAGGAACATCTTTAAGGTAAAACAAATCACCAGGCTACTTTTAAAAGTGTGTTTCCTCTATTATAAATTATGCAAATAGGACAGGTCAATCAGCATTCACCCATCCACGCTACATTTATTTCTCTTGACAAGGAAATGTCTTAAATATACTTTTTTAAAGAAAAGTTTTATGTTCAAAATGTACCCCTGGGGGATGAAAAAAAGAGAGATTTACAAAGTCTAACTGGCTGGACTTAACATTGGCAAGGTTTCCTTTACCTGAAAGATGGCAGCTATGATACTCACATATTAAAAACATCCCAGAATGCTGGATCTGAATCTTTTCTCTACAATCAGAAGGATGCACATATCCTTTTCTTTAAAAAGATATTTACAAAATGAGATTTTCATGTAATCCCAAGACTCCACAATCTGCAGCTTTAACCAAAGCACCTAATATTGTAAGACTTGTTATGAAATCACATGCATCTGCATGTGCAATTAATTCACCTGAATAAACTCTGGCACAACCTGTGCTGAACTTTATTGCTCCTGGGCGTACCTTCAAACATGTGCCTGGGACCGCAGCATGTTGAGCTGGGGCCGACAAGTCCTGGCAGAGAAGGGACCCAAAAGGTCAGCCTGACAGCTTGGGACTGCTCTAACCCAGCTCAGCATGCTGCAGAGGGGCTGGCTGGGGCACGAGGGTGATCCAGTGTAGGGCTAGCCAGCAATCATCCCCAGCCAGGTCCATCACTGCCTACAAATGTGTTGTGGCACAGTAAATAATGCTGCCACAAGATCATACAAGTACTATCCTGTGGCAACATTTATTTGTTTACTGCAGCCTAATAGGGCTGCATGTGTAAGTGCTGAGACTTTACTGTGGAGCTAATTAGGCAGCTCCACAATAAATGTCTCATGTAGATGTGCCCAGTCTAGCCAAAATTTGCAAATTTAGGTCATGTCTATACAATAAGTTTACCATGCTCCACAATATTGCCCTCTAACATGATGCATTGTTTCAGAGGGCTGTCTCCTAAACCAGAAGCTGTATGGTCACAACGGCATGATGCTCAGGATGAACTAATTAACACTGCTAAATCACGGTGCCAATTAGCTTGCCCCCATACTAATTAGCCTGAACATGATCTTTTACCAACACTGCTATATTGCTTCCACTTCCCAGAAGGTACATGAAGTTGCTGCTTTGGAGCATGGTAAGTTTTCTATGTAGATATGCCCTTTGTTGTCCAACTTTAATTTAAATTTCAATGAAGGCATATTGGACCTCTTTCTTGTTCCTCATATATAGATGATATGTAGTAAAACTTGCCAATTTTTGCTGAAAAACATCTCTAAGGCATGGCCATTCTTATCCATTTCCACCCTTCTCCTGCAGAGAGACAGATGACAAAGTTACAACGTTACTCCAGATGAGGATTTGCCAAACCGATTTTAAATATGTAACACCTGGCTTTTCCATTGTGCCTGCCTGCTTCTTTATTTCCTGAAGAGCAAAGTGGTAAACAAGGTTCTGTTAAAACCTAACCTGATGGAGAAGTTACCTGCAGATCAATGATCCGCACTTCACCTGGGTGCAGCAGCAACACAAACCAAATCTGCAACCAGCTGATCACATGGCCAATTAGTTTCTGATTAAAAAATTATGGAGCTGGCTCATTCTTAAATCTTTGAAGTTGCTGCATTGCAATGGATAAGGCATTGAATAAAACACACACTGGTGCATGTACACATGCGCTTTACTGTGGAGTTGACTAATTAGCTCTGCAGTAAAGAGCCACTGTTTACACATACACCCATATTATGGTGCAGGAAATTAATGTAATGCTGCTGTAGGATAGTACTGTTTAAGATAAGTACTATTCTACAGCAGAGTAGTTGTGTGTGCTGAAACACACATGTACACAGTGACTGGGGCTGGCTGGGACACAAGGGTGCTACAGTATGGGGGCTGTCTGTTGGCTAGCCCCATACTGTAGCACCCTCATGCTCCAGCCAGCCTCCCTACAGCACACTGCACTGGGATGGAGCAGCCCCAGGCTGGCAGGATGATTCCCCGGGGCTCCCATCCACACGGGGCTGCTCTACCCTGGCTCAACATGCTGTGGTCATGGGTGCATGTATAAATGCTGCACCTGGGAGAAATAAACTCTGGCACCATATGCACCAGAGTTTATTGCTACATGTTAATTGCATGTATAGATGCACCCACTGCCTTCTATGTCCATTAAAATTAAGAATACTTATTAATGCTCCTGTGAGCAATTATCACACTGTACACTAAAGTTTTAAATGATTATGCATGAATTACCCACTAAGAACATGTTCGAAAACAACCATCTTTGGGCAATTCTTGCGCTAGCACTGGTGAAGTCCATGGGGCACTAACAATAGACCCCAGCTGAGGAACATCCCCAGAGATTTTCTATCAATGTGTCTAGTAACAAAAGACCAATAGCTGTAATAACAGGCCAGAGTTGCCAACTCTGCATATATTTATGGACAACCAAACTTTTTTGTGATGGGTGGTGTTAAATCCCTAAATTTGAATCTGCCCTATGTTACTGCCACCTGAGGCCTGGCAGAAAGGTTATACTTATGTAAAACTTATGTCAGTAAAAAAAAGTTTGGTTGTCAGTAAAAATAAATTATTGGATTGGCAACCCTGCAACAGGCTCTCCCCTAGCCATTTTTTAAAAATTATTATTATTAATGGTGATTAACAATTAAATCCCAACAGAAGTGCTAATGACTTTCCCAGCAGCACTGGACTGAAGGTCTGACAACATTCCTTTTGAATAGCACATTACTCTCAGTTTACAGTATCTAGCTCTAACTTCTTTGTTACAGTTTCCAATATATATGATACTGGTGATGTTTCATTGAATTTAAAGTCATTTCATGATGTACCAAACACCAGGCATCTTGACAGCACATAATACTTCAGGGGGAGTGAACTGTTTTTGCACTGGATCCCACAGACAAAAGTAAATCTATAATACTTGAACAACTCCATTACTATATACCCGATAATCTGTAAAGTAGAAACTTGCCCCATGATAGAGCTGGGGAAAGAACATCTATATGGCCAGACTAGAGAAGCAACCATATTGAACCACCCTTTCTCCTTACACATGTGTGACATTTTAGAAAGAAACTTTGTATTCTGGAGCACCAGAACATTTAATCCAGGGATTACAGAAGAAAATCACATGTTGTAATGGGTACTGCAAGCTTTTTTCCTTTGTATGGTAGATGCCCATACAAAAGGGAGTGTTTCAAAAGGATTAGTTCTACTACTCTTAATATTAAAACTAAGCCTATGAATTCTACATGAATGACCCCCTAAAAATTTCAAGTTTGGACAAGCCTCTAAACAGTGATCCTTGTTTGTCTGAACAAACTGACTCTTGAGAAACTCCTGAATGGTCATAGAATCATAGAAAATTAGGGCTGGAAGGGACCCCAGGAGGTCATCTAGTCCAACCTTCTGCAGGACCATCCCCAACTAGATCATCCCAGACAAGGCTTTGTCTAGCCAGGCCATACAAGCCTCCAAGGCTGGAGAGTCCATAACCTCTCTGAGTAACCTGTTCCAGTATTTTACTACCCTCCTCGTGATAAACTTTTTCTTACATCTAACTTTAACCTCCCTTGCTGCAACTGGAGACCATTGTTCCTTGTTCTGTCATCTGCCACCACTAAGACCAGTGTAGCTCCTTCCTCTTTGGAACCACCCTTCAGGTAGTTGAAGACTGCTATCAAATCCTCTCCCAGTCTTCTCTTCTCCAGGTTAAAACCCAGTTCCCTCTACCTTTTCTCAGATGTCATGTGCCCCTGCCCGCTAACCATTTTTGTTGCCTTCTGCTGGACTATCTCCAATTTTTCCATACCCTTTCTGTAGTGGGGGGCCAGAACTGGACCCAGTACTCCAGATGTGGTGTCACCAGTGCCAAATAGAGGGAAAGAATCACTTCCCTCCATCTATGACAACACTCGTACTAATGCAGTCCAGTATGCTGTTAGCTTTCTTGGCAACAAGGGCACACTGCTGGCTCATATTCAGTTTATTGTTCACTGTAACTCCCAGGTCCTTTTCCGCAGAGCTGCTGCCCAGCCAGTCAGTCCCCATCCTGTACCGGTGCATGGGATTGTTCCATCCTAAGTGTTGGATCCTAAGTGCAGCACTTGTCTTTATTGAACCTCAGGAAATTTATTTGAGTCCAATCCTCGAATTTGTCAAGGTCTTTTTGAATCCTAGATTTACCCTCCAGTGTATCTACTACTCCCCACAGCTTGGTGTCATATGCAAACTTGCTGAGGGTGTACTCCATCCCATCTTCCAGGTCAACGATGAAGATATTGAACAAAACTGGCCCCAAGATTGACCCCCGGGGCACTCCACTTGAGCCCAGCTGCCAACTAGACAGAGCCATTGATTACTACCCTCTGAGCCCAACAGTACAGCCAGTTTTCTATCCACCTTACAGCTCATGCATCCAACCCATACTTCCTTAGCTTACTTGCAAGAATATGTGGGAGATCATATCAAAAGCCTTTCTAAAAATCAAAACAGATCCTATCTACTGCTCTTCCTGCATCTACAGAGCCAGGCATCTCATCATAGAAAGCAATCAGGTTGGTCAGGCATGATTTGTCCTTGGTGAAACCATGCCAACTGTTCCTAATCACCTTCTTCTCCTCCAAGTGTTTAGAAATGGATTCCTTGAGGATCTGCTCCATGGTTTTTCCAGAGACTGAGGCAAGTCTGACCACTCCGTAGTTCTCTGGATCCTCCTTCTTCCCTTTAAAGATGGGCACTATATTTGCCCTTTTCCAATAGGTTCTAGGAGAACAAGACCTATTGGGGATTTTCCATAACATCCTCTTTTTGTGGCAGCTAGAAATGCATTCAAGGTAACTTCTCTCAAGAAATGTCGCTGCTTTCTCTACTCAGAAAGGAAGTGGGGGCAAGATGCAACCAAAGATTTCTCAGAAGCTTAAGAAAAATCCTTTACATTAGCTTGCTGTTGAAATAGGCACAGACTTAGATGGCTTATTATTTTTATCCCTGTGACATTTTGTCTCCACAATTCTCAAATGAGATTTTAAGAAAATTCTTCACTTATCAGTCAGGTTGCATCCTTAGCATCAGTCAGAGATCTTGGGATTTAACCTATTACAATAGGACCCACACTAAATGTGTGAGAAAAGATGGCCTGGCAGTTTGAGCAGTTAACTGGGATTAGGGAATTCATTTCTGACCTAATACTGGCTCCCTGTGTGAGCCATGTCACTTCACGCACTTCCCATTCTAGTCGGGGCTCCTATGTTTTAATTCCTCCATCTGTAAAGTACTGATTCTTTCTTCTCACCCCCATATAAGCTCTCTGCATCTTACTACAGGCCTGTATAGCACCTAATACAATGAGGCTAGTCTTGTTTGGGGTCCCTATGTAATGCAAATAAGCCTGTAAAACCATCAGCATACTGATTTTCAGGGCATCTCACATAAGGAGAGAGCTGATGTGCTACCTGAATAGCTTTATGCTGCATGAGTGCTTGTGTTTATAGGAAGATGGCCTAAAAATACACACAGCACTACAGAGCAGGGCAGCAAAGTCAAACAAACATGTCAAGTGACATTTTACAGCTGGGAACATCGGTTTTATGGAAAATTTACCTCAGTCCTGTACACTGCTGCTGCTTCTGTGTAGATCCTGTCCTGAGCCTGCCATTATGATGATAGGCAATAATCTCTTAAAAAGTGAGACACCAATGGACTGTGCAAGGATATCTGTGCTAAATGGATTTCTCCTAGTGCATAAAGCTCAATTACAAGATGGCACCCAAGAGCAGTCACTTCTGCTTATCATCATCCAGTCCTATTATACACTTCAGGAGAGGTTAAAAAGGACAGTAAAGAAAAATTACAGGCCTTTGCAAAGTGGCTGGCTGCAAGAGTTTAGTGCTTATTACCAATCCTCTATCAGCCCCCATGTTGTCAGCTCCTCAGTAGTAAACCTTTTCTTTCATTAGTTAATAAAGACCCCCCACCTTGCCAATAAGAATATCCCCTACTGTTGCCTTTTTCAATCCATTACCTACTTTCCAGTCCAGGTGTTGGTTGGTACATTTTGCTTTGCTGTATTGTCACTTGTAGGCTAATTTGCAAGATCTATACAGAGTATTGCTTCCCAATTAGAAGAGGACCTGTTTGCAATACTTGATATAAGGGGCTGTCAGGATTTATTAGCCATCTCACATTTCAGATTTAAAGGTCAGCCATTAAAATTCTTTCTTTCTGAGCTGAAATGTGAGATTCAGATGTCTACTTGAGGCACATGATTTTGTATAGAGATGAAACACAGGTGCTGGAAGCCATTGTGCACAATCACGTAGGAGATTATATGCTTTATAAATAATATAACAACTCAAACCAGACCTTCTGAGTTTTGTACCATCTGCTCACAGGTGTTGGGAGACAACAGGGCATATCAGGGAATCGTAGAGAATGAGGGCCAGAAGGGACCTCCATAGGTTATCTAGTCCAAGCCCCTGCCTGAGGCATGACCATCCCTATCCAAACTATCCCTTACAAATCCACTGACTAACTTATTAGTAAAACTACACAGTCAACCTGACACAACCCTCACACATATGAGGTACCAAAGAAATACCTCTCCGAGGGCCTATTTTTGTCAACTTAGGTGCCAGCACTGTACTGAATCCCCTACTATCCTCAGTTATGACCTAGCCCTGAGAAGTACTAGGCACCTTTTATGAAAAGCAGTGCATGCTCGGCTCCCACTGGCTCCTGGACAAACAGCTAAAAGCTACTAAATTATAACCTGGGCCTGCAGTGGCACCTGTGTTCTCTATGACCAATGCTGCATCAATACAACTCCACTGCTTCTGGTTCAGGAACCTGCCCAAACCAGATGTACTTTAGGCAGCTCATTGTAGTGCTGCACACATGCCAACATGCTCTGCCTCTGAGCACTGAACTAATGTGGCTGTATTCATTTCAGTATAGACATGAGGGGCCTGGCATGGACATAGCCCATTTCACTGTGACACAACCTGGGCACCATAGTGAGTCAAGTGCATTATCCTAGGACAGGGGTATAGGTTGTAGCCATGTTGGTCTAAGGACATAGGCAGACAAGGTTCTTTGGGTAAATCTGATATCTTTTATTAGACCAACTCAAGTAGTTGGAAAAAATTCTCCTTATCCCACAACAAATATTTTTAATCAGAGATAAATTGTTATTATTGGGCAAAATTGTTATAATTTCACTGGGATACCCAGACAGGTTTCTTCAAACTGGTACTCATGGGGTCCTCCTGAGGTCAATCGCGAAGCCATGGGGGTGCTCCCCCAGCGTGCTCCCTAGTGAATGCAGAAGTGGACCGGATATAGTTCCGGTCCACTTCTGGGTTCACCGCCAAGCATGTGGAGGGCCCTTCCTGCACTCCTGTGGGACACTCCATCTGCCCCAACATCACAGGATTCACAAGTCATGCTGGTACCTCGAGGTATGTAGAAAAAACATTTAAAGCTGTGTCTATGTCCAAATCGCTGATTCTCCGAATCAGCATCGAATTTTCAGATTCAGATTCAGCCAAATCGAATTGGGGACAGTGGTCTGAATCAACTAATCGAATCACTGTCCCCAATTTGGGCCAAATACGAATTGGAATCAAATAAGGCCTGCTTAACACACCCCTACAGGTTACCCTGGGTGGGGTAGGGGAGGCTGGGGACAGCAACTGTGTTGGGCCCAGCAGCCTTACCTGGGGTCCTGGGGGCCTTGGGGAGCTGCAGCTTTCCTGCAGCTGGGAGCCTGGCTGGCAGCCAGAGCATGGATCTGGCAGGGCAGGCTCTGGTTTTGGGTGGCATGCACTTTTGCTATGTGTGCCACTCTGCTTTTTTAAGGCGGATCTCCTGGGGTAAACCCTTTCCCCCTCCTCCATGCGCTGCAAGGTAGCAGTACAGGGAATGCCTGCGTGTGTGGCACCACAGACGAGTCTGAAGTGTCACCTAACACGTTTGGGGTTGTCTGGACGTGGCCAGTGCTCCGGGCTTTGCCACCAGTACCTATGAACACATAAATAATAGCAGCTAATAAACTAACATCCCAGAGTGTAGCAAGAACACACCCAATAGCAGGTGTTGGCAGTGCTAACACTGGGAAGTCAAGTACAAATTATGTTTAGAAGCAGAATCTCATTCCAGCTTTCAATCAGCACTGCTAGGGTTAGTGACTGGCTTTTAACAGCAGCTCTCCAACAACAGCTGAAGTTCACCAGAAATTCCAGGAGTCAGGTCTGATTGTGCAGTCACACTGCTGTGGGCAATGTGCCAATTGTGCAGGACAGTGAGAAGGCTCTGGGAGAAAAGGCGCATCTTCCAAAAGTTTGGATTAGTTAATAAGAAGTAGCTTTAGCTTCTTCTTTAAATTGTAGTTAGATCTGTTGCCTTTTAAAGACAAAGACTTTTTCCAAGAGCCTCTGAACCTAGTACGAGACCATCAATATACACCACAGTACATTATGATGCTTTCAGCGGGGATCACAGTTCAAGAAGCCAACAGTTTCTTAGCTGGTACCACTAACAGTGGCTTTTATGACTGGCTCTAGCCGCCTTTAAATAAAACTCTTATTGTATCACTTGGCTTCAGTGGATTCTGATTCCCTGATATCTCCCTCCAAACTGGAAGAGAGAGGAGAAGAGCTCTGGTTGGCTCACACCAGCCCTCCTTCTACTATTACAGAACAGCGCTAGACAGCATCTTGCATAGATGCTGCTCCACATATTTGGAGTTTTGTCAAGGAAAGGGAACAAAAGCAACTGGTCTAACCACTGTGATACTGATGAGGAAACATTTATTTCCTCTCCCTGAAAGTGGTGCTGGTATGTTACAATTGCTTTGTCCTCCATTTTCAGTTGAAATACAGGGAGAAATACTGGTAGTACCACTTACTCGGATATTTAAAGGAACCTAATAGAAATAAGTGCCCAGATGTCACTGAAACTCAATGGGCTCAATGGGATTTGAGGCCCTTACTTACCCAAGCCTCTCTGAAAATCCCAGGCCAAATGCTCTTGTTTAGCTAATACTATTTCCAACCCCAAGCATTCAAAAACCTTCAAGTCAGCTTCTCAAAAAACATGAGATGTTATTAGAAACAATCCATTTAGTGTTCTTTTTGATTGTCTTGTAATTGTTAAGTCTTCAGGATGCACTTCGCTCCCATTTAAACGTTTCTCCACAATGCAAAGAACTGGAGAAAGACATAGCTTTTCCTTCGAAATGATAGCCAAGATGATCATAATCACATGACTCCAAAGAGCTAAACATTAAGGAAAATGCCCAGCACCATGATGTTCACACTATATTTACGGTACTTGACAGCATTGAGTTAGGATAAATAGGATTTTTTTAAATGTTCTGGAGAGTTGCTAAGAGGTAACCTTACCTCTTGCAGTTTTTAAATAAATTACAGTTCATCCTGGGACAGAGAACAAAACTATAAGAATCCTGAATTCTCTGGAGCGTTTAAGTTTGGTGAATAGGTCCATAAGCCTGATGCTAAGTAATTAATCTCCTTAATCTAAATTGCTGCTTCTGCTTGCCTGCTCTAAAGGAAAATATTAAACAAGACCTACATACACAAGAGGGAAAATTAAACTTATTTACAGTATTGTTTCATTAAAGACATTTTCTACCTTTAATTTGCAAATATCAAACTCTTTCAGCTTTCACATGGGAGTATTAACACCTGTTTGGGTTGTTTGAAAAGTCACAACTTTAGGATGAGTCATATTTTCTGCTTAGTGATTCCTAAATATAGTATATACTCCAAAAGGGGTGGAGTCATGACAGCTTATTTAGTTTATTTGGTTTGACATGGAAACAGCACTTTTATTTGGAGTATTTTGGGTGAAACTCTATGATCAAGTTTCATTTGTTTTGGTTAAGAGAGCACAAACATCAGTTGAATCCCTGGAAGCCAAGGAGTTGACTAAAGAAACACAGATGGGGAGTGGACTTCCAGTATCATCTGGTAATTCTCAGGCAATGACAAATATGATAGCAATGAGCTTAATTCAAACTGAATTAAGGCATGTCAGACCCCATAATTAAAAATAGAAGCAAGTTTTTTAACACATTGCATTTTGGTGTCACCACTAAATAAGGCTTTAGAGGTGGCTGTAACATTGAGAAGTTTTTTTAAACTTTGAAAAAGTTAAATTAAGGTGAAAAATATTTGCATTGTGGCTGGCTGACATGTAAAAAGATATGATAGTAGGCATCAGACCAACAACAAATCTGTTGCAACTGAACCCAACCATTGGCTCCCATGTATTTCCAAGCCAGCTGGACCTGGGCCCCTAAGGATGCCTCCCTGCTACGTCATGGATCACCCCTGAGAAATAAGCTGCGCCTACTTGCTCCCTCTGTGTATGTCCCCAGCCTAGCAGTAAGGCAAAATAGACAGTTTGGATGGGTTTGGAGCATACCCTCTATTCCTATTTTCAGCCTCTCTGAAGACGGGATGAACTGGCTTGGCTTTGATTTGGGGAAGAGCTTTCACTGACTATAAGCTGTTCAGGACACAGCTTTTTCATTTGTTTGTTTTGCATTTGTACCACTTCTAGCAACTTCGGGACCTGGTGCATCACTGACTGATATTGCTCTTTGAGCCTATGCCATAATATTGCATAGCTTTAATGGTTCACCTGCTTACTTAGGATTTCTAAACTTCCTTTCTTTGAATTCATTCTTGCCCTGGTTAAAGTACTATTGGAAAACACACATGTATTCCAGCATTACCATAACATACCATGCAGGAGAATGAGGTTAACTTGCCCCAGCAAAAAGGAAATGAATCCTAAGGCTAAGTTGAAGTTGCTTTAATTTTGAGGAGAGTTGGGTTAGCCAAGGGAAGAGGGAACAGCTGAAGACAACAGCTGAGTAAAAACAAACCTGATCTGATTAGCGCTATGTAACTTGATGCACCTGATAGCCTTGGTTATGGCTACATTATGAAGAAAAGGTCTGATGGCAGTGAAAGTAAGAAAAGTTAACTCAGGTTAGCTGTTCAAGTTCAAGTCTCTTGGGTAGTCTAGAGTTGAAATCAAGATGCTATATTTTGTCTTGAATTGAAACGATCACCTTTTTGCAGCATGGATACAGGTTTTTGTGTTAGTCCCTCAACAATACATGTTAATAGTCTTTGAAGCCAGAACCTAGACCACGTGGGTAGAAACCTCTACTTCTTATGTTACAAGATTACATTATCAGTCAGTAATAGCAAATGGCTATTTACTAGAATCAGCCAATTGTGGGTGCTTGTGACATATTCCTCTGTAGACATAGAAGTTTTTGATTAACATGAGCATTACACAAGTTTCAACTATTCCTGACCTTGATTATGCCAAATGTAATTCAGATGCTGCACAATAAGTAGATGTCAGGTTTGTTGCAGATGGCTATATTAACTCCTCCTTAGACTGCATGTTTCTCAGTAGAAAGAATTATTTTTTATTGTCTGGCAAGTATTTAAACACATTGTGAGTATTAGGGCAATCAGATACTTTTAAAATATGATATTTTGTGGTATTATGGGGAATTTTTGCCTTGTAGGTGGGAGGATGGAATGGTGAAGCTTTCCTGCATCTCTTACATCTTGTTTTTTCCCCGAAGCTCAAGAATAACAGAAATCTATAGAAAGACCAGTGAGGATGAAAAGGTTCAGTCCCAATGGGGGACACTTCTTACGATATTTGTATGTGGAGACCACTTTTAATATAGGAAGCCGATTTGAAACTTCAAATGTATTGATTGTTGGAACCAATCACTACTAATAAAAGTAGCAGCACAGACACATTCTGAATATGCACTGAATTTTAGTTGAAGATCTGAAAGATGTTAGGTAAAAGAAATGCTATGTCATAACTGAAGTAAAATGGATTAAGTAGCCAGTTGCAAAGATACTACACTGGACAGAGGGGTCAAATCCTGCTCCAGTCTGATTTGAAATCTTACTCCAAACCAAAACTGTTTCTGTGTGAAGCTATAACACTGATGATATGAAAAAACAATCTAAGATTTCTTGGAATTAAATGGGACCAAGAGGTATCTCCACCCCCAGGGACAAGCCCCCCCAGACACACAAAAACAAAATCAGTTATTTGAGGATCAGAAGCTGTAGGCTTCCACAAACAGAATTAATGAGAATTCAAGAGCCAAGGATTGATTATTACTGTATTTTTAAGCCATTGATTCAAGGGTTGGTGGAACAATAAATCAGATGTCTCCACAGTTGTCTAGTCTTTGCTAATCTAGATGTCTGCTTCATCCCCACTTCCATCTACTCCTCTATGTCTTTTATCCATGCTCTTCTCCTCTTCTTTAGGCTACCCTGCTTTCGGGGAACACAACAATGTTTAATAGATCATTGCCTACAATAAAAACAACAGGACCCTGGAAATTGTGACCGAGGTCTTGGAAATCAAGGAGAAAATAAGTTAAATTGGGGACATCTATCACAGTGGGGCACCTCCCTGACATTCACCAAACTTCCATATTGCCTTCCAAACAGGCCAATGACTCTTGCAGAACCTGAACTGATTTGTGGGGTTGCTTCTATTTTGGTTGTTCATTCCTTTGCTATGAATCAAACTGCATGTGGAAATCAGGGGTAAATCTGTTAGGATTCCCACATTATCTATTGCTGGGTCACCTTTACCTCTAGATATCAGCAGTGAGGAATGTCCCCATTCGCTGACCTAGAAGTGCACAAGGATACCTGAAAATATGCAACTTAGCTACTTAGTAGCACTTTCAAGCTTAGAGATGTTCAGACAAGTTCATCAAGAAAAAACTGAAAACTTAAGGCTGTGCTCAGAGATGGTGGTGGGAGGCAAGTGGGGTAATATTTTAATTAGAGCAGTTCCTGGGCATGCTTTAATTATGGTAATTAAAACACCTCACCATCATGTGTATTAAGCCCCTGTACATATAAAAATGGCTGCAGGATGCTTTATCTAAACCTCGTCAAAGAGGTTTGGTTAAAGTGCCTTCACAGCCATTTTAAAATGTGAGGAAATTTAATACACGTGACTCTGCAGTATTCTCATTAGAATGCCAATGAGCATGTGTATAGGCAGCCAGCATTTCCACGTGTAAAAACATTAAAAAAAAACTTTCAAATAAACCAAAACAAGTCTCTTCATCTTCAGATCAATAGTAACATACTCTGATTACATCTCCTCCTTATTTTCCACAGTGTATGAGGAAGCACTAGGCTAATCAAACTGATATTTTTGGGATTTCTTTAAAAGGTATTGAAATTGATCAACTTTAAGACCTATCAGATCCCTCTTGAATATGTTTTACTTTTCTTGCAGTGACTGTAATGTGAGAGCCTTCACTATACAAATCCTCTCATATTCTGGCTATTTTTTCTCCTTTTTGTTCTGGCAATTGAACACAATAAGATGAGGATAGTTAATCACATCCAAATAGTAATGCACAATGATCTTACCACTGGAGACCATACCACCTAGTCAAATGAATGTGGGTCAGGACCTGAGGAAAGCTCTTCTCTGCTGGCCACAACACAATGGGACAATGAAAGCAAGCTACCACTGCTAACTATCTCTCCTTGTCACCAAAAAACATTTCCCAATTGCTTAATGTGCTTCCATTCCCACATCCCTACCTGCATGTTCTTTCACAGCATCTGATGAAGTGAGCATGAGCTCACATGAGCTAATGCCAGTGGTTCTCCACCTTGTTTGATTCAAGGCACCCCTCCATAACTTTTGTGTTACAGCACCTCATTTCAAAAACTAATTTATTTATTTATTGCAGTGCTTGCTAGGCCTGTACAAAGTGGCTAGTATTCGCTTTGGACAATCTGGGGGACAGTGATTCGATTCGGTGATTCAAATCACTGTCCTGAATTGATTTGGCTGAATCTGATTTGGAGATTCAGCTGCTGCCAAAACTCTGAATCACCCAGGCCCATCCCCTGCCCCCTCTCCCAGCCCAGCAATGGCTGCGCCGCCTGCCCCAGCTCCTGGCACTTGGGAAAAAAAAGCCCCAACTCAGTGCCAGGTGGGGGGGGGGTGCAATCCCTGCTGCCATGAGCCCCCCAACTCCACCCCACTGTCCCAGCCCCCCTCCCCGGCTTCCCCACCTGCCCCAGCTTCAGCCCTTTAAGAAAAAAAAAGAGAGAAACCCTGGGACTCACCATTCCTTCTGGTGGGGGGGTGATCCCCGGTGCCTCCCATGGCCCCATGCCATGTGGGGTGCTCTGCATGAGCCCCCTGAAGCCCCAAGGCCACAGCAGGAGCAGTGAGTCCTGGGGTTTTTCTAGTTTTTTTTTTTAAAGGGCCAGAGCTGGGGCCTGTGAGGCAGCCATGTGGCATGGGGGCTGGAGGAACAAGGGGAGGGGCCAGGGGCTCATGGCAGAGCCCCCTCCATGCAGCATGAAGAAGTGGGAGGGCAGCAGGGATCCTCCCCCCCTTCCCCCCGCGCTGGGCAGCACTGGGAGCTGGGGCTGGACGGGGAAGCCACGGTGAGGCTGGGGGAGCAGGCAGGAGATGGGGCCTGGCAGGGGTTCCCCCATGGTCCCCTCCTCTGCCCCTATTTACCAGCTCTGAGTCCAGCTGCAGCTCTCTGCTGCAGCCACCGGGGACTGCCAGAATCATCGAAGCTCTCCGAATCTTTGCTTCAAATCGAATCAGACCTTTTAACTGGTCCCCCGATTTGATTCTGATTTAGAGATTCGGCCACTGAATCGGGCCAAATCTCCTCCAAATTGGATCTGAAGCTTTACACAGCCTTCGTGCTTACTCCTTTGCAGAAGGGATAGGCAGTGGAGGTGAGACAATGACCAGGCAGAGAGGAGCCTGAGCCTGCACTTACCTCCTCAAACCTTGCAGCATCCTTCAAAAGATTTAATGACACCACCTGATGCCTCAGCACCCTGGTAGAGAACCACTGGCTCATGCTACATGTTTGATTTAGTTGGTCTATAAGGTGCAAACCTACCCTGTCTTTTGCAAGCCCATGACATACTGCCAGAACCAATGATCACAGCCATATTATACCTCAATATTCAAAAACGAAGCATGAACAACAAAAGCTACATTAAAAATACTCCTCTCATACCTATCATGTAAGTGCCACTAGCAACTTCAGTGCTGGACATGTTCTGGTGCTGCACATATTCTGGTGCTGCCCCCAGCCAGCTATACATTGCTCCAAGTAGCAACTTATTTAAACTTATGCAACTTACTATATAGCCAAGGCCTAAGGCTTGTATGACCTTTTACAATGAGCCCTAGGGCAAGGGGAGTGCTCAGTAAGCCTTCTACTTCTTGGCTTGGGTGACTCATAGTAACTCATACTAATCTTTGTACCAGTTCCAAACTGCAAGTGAGAGAGGTTTGTAAGTATTGTTTTCTGTTGTACACATGGCAAAACCTATATTTATAGTTTCCTGAGTAGGTATGCTTTGCTATAACAACCTCATGTAGTATACAAATGGCTCCCCTTAGTGGCATAAGAGCAGTAACAAGAATAGGAAATCCTATTACCTTAACTTCTATGTCATGGAAGCAAGATCTCCACTTATGAAGATGTTAATATACCTCAAGTAATTAAAAGTTAGAGGAAGGTCACATCCTGAATCTGTCATCCATTCCCCACTCTCAGAACTGTAATGATTTAGCCAAATCTGTTATATTTGAAAGTTATTTTTATATATTTGAAAGTATTTACAAGTAGGATCCAGTTAATAAATCAAAGACTACTGTTCATAAAGGAAGGGGATTTTGTAAAGTATGTGTAGCCGCACATCCATAACATGGGCCTAAGATTGTGCATGGGACCTATGGGCATTTCTGAATATCTGTTTGCATATGTAATCTTGCTAATTGTATGCAAATATTGGTGTGCAGCTTTAGACACTGTTTTGTGCACAGATTATGGGCCTTAAATTAGATATGCCAGAACTACACTCACAAATAACTATTGGTCTGATGAATGTAGTAAGTTTGTGCTATTTGTTTAAAATAACTACAAATGCTTCATGGAACTCTGAGGGAAAGAGTCTATTTAGGAAAAAAAAAATCAGCTTGAATATTTTCTCACTTCTGTTTTGTTTAAGGGCATGGCTGCCTCAGGCAGCATGGTGCAGCTGAATTTCCAAAATGGGTGAGACAAAGAGAAAGCCCCATCCCTGAAAGCAAAGTGACAGCTGAAATAACCCAAGTTGATTAATCAATGAATCCTTCAAGTGTTCAGTGGCTTGTTCCAATTAAAGTGCAATTGAATTGTACTTGACAGGTCTACTGCTCTCCTCAACCGCCCCAAGCTGTTAGAGTAAGAAATAGAGGGGATGTGACAGTGACAGGTAGGTTGGGTATGAACATAAAACTTCCATGTAACTATAAAATAAAACTCTCCCTCCCTCTAGTGGATGCAAGGAGAAAGAAACCTAGGCTTCTGCAAAAGTTGGTCAAACTAGCTTTATGATCTAAGCCAGGGCACGGGAACCAGAAATTTAAAAAGATAATTTGAGATCTCTTTGCTTTCCTTATAAAAGCATTTCAGAAAGGACAGGGAATCACAGAGTATTTTATATTAATTACATGATACACAGAGTAAGGTGCTAGATCTGCAACTGCTTATTCACTTATTCAACTTCAGGTGTATGTAATCCAACTGAATCCAACTGAATTCAATGAGACTGCTCAAAGGATTAATAGATTTAAAGCCAGAAGGTGCCATTAGATCATTTAGTCTAATCTCCTGTAGAAAAGGCTACAGATTTTCATGCAGTTGTGCTCACATTAGGCACAGTAACTCATGTTTGATGAAAGCGTATCTTCAGCTCCCTGTGTGCAAAAATAAAATTCATTTCCTATGAGGACTTTTTACCATCTTGTACCATCTATACTTTTCCCAGAGCCTGATAAAGGGACTTTGATCCCAAAGGCTTGCAGAAAAGGACAGTATTCTTGTGATTGCCCAGTTGGTCTAATAAAAGGTATCATTTTAGAACCAAGAGTCCTACTTTTTTGTGTATCTTCCAGAAAATCATGCAAAGAGTCCCCTGCTTTCCTTGGTAGTTTTTTTCCCAAAGGTTAATATATCACCTGGCTAAGAATGGAGTGGTGCCTTGAGTCTAAATTTTAAATGTCTCTTGTACAAGGCTTAATGTAGACTTAAATGTAGAAAGAAATACACCACCTATTCAGCACAGGATAAAAACTCCACCATGCGATTGTGACAGCTAAGAAGTCTCATTTGTAGTTAATTAAAAATTAGTGTCACACAGGTAGAGGACAGTTCTTCTCCCAGGGAAAACTCAATAGCTAGCACACCTCAATGGTGACATTAACAGGTACAGTCCACCTCAGAACAGAGCTCCAGATGGGGAAAAACTGAATTTGTTTGCTATTCTATTTTCAGCTTTTGTGCTTCATTTACCTGAAACAGAAAAATATATGGGTCTGATTCTACCTTGCAGATATGTAGTTGAGCTTTGGGAAGTGCAGATAACTTTTGTTTTTTTAAACCAGATACTTATCTTCAGAGATGCAGTTGCCAATTTTTGCAAGCCAGAGAGACATGCCAGCAGTGCTTGAGGTGTACACTTATAAATTGTGTGATATTTTACAGTAGTTTATTTAAAAAAAAAAAAGAATACATTCACTCTGCATATGCAGCCATTCTTGCTAGGAGCAATAACATGCCCAACTGGTGGCAATTTATAGTTAACATGCAAAGCATCGTACTATTTTGAATCACAGTAATCATAGAAGGACCAACCTATGACCAGGGCCATATTATGCCAGGTACATGGCTAGAGATACTGCCTGCCCCAAACATCTTGCACTATCAACAGACAGAACAGGATTGCAGATAATATTGGCCCTCCACGTTCTCATCTCCCTCACAGTGTGTAATGTCAGTACTCCTTCGCACTGACAAAAGTTAGGGAACCACAAACCAACAGCAAACAAATAAGCCACCCAAACCATTAAATACTCAAGCACCATCAAAAAAATTCTGGTGGTACCAATGTGGCATGTGGGTTGTCTTGCTATGTGTGGATTTAGTGGCCACTGACCTGGGCTAGCCCCCTCCAGCAGATTTCACCCAACTGCTGTGTTGGGTCCCAATCCACTGAGTCCAAGTGATTCAAGCTTCTATGGGTCAGAATTGGCCACTGCATCGCTTCTACCCTGAGTCTCTCTGGCACATTCCCTGGGAACACAGGCCCTTTTACTGCTATGGAGATATGCAACAGAACTGCAATAGCCCCTTCTTTTAGAAGGCAGCAAACATCCTGTGCGCTTCATCACTCCCTTCTAACCCACGGTTACCTTTGGAGTCCCTGGAGATCTGTCTGTACTCAGTGTCACTAGCCTCCTATGCTCTTTCCATTATGAGCTGTCAAAAAGTATTCCCAGCAAGGAGAGATTCCTGCCCTTTTATAACCTTTCCTCTTCTCCTATTGGACTTTTATCAGCCCCAGCACATGATCAGCAAGGATCCTGGTTTTCTCTGTTTAAAAATTGCAAATTCTCTGATTAACACCCCCCCCCCATCCACAATTAAAATGCAATGCCACTATATACAGGTATCAGTTGAACACAATGTTTTATCGATATATTTACAATTTTAAAGCAATTTGGAAGCCTACCAGTGCCTCAATAACTATAATAAAATAAATTCTAAATACCTATAAATTTAAGCTTTTGATTTTGCGGTTTTTTATCATGGAAAAATCAGAGCTCCCCCTGCCCTCTTTGCTCACCAGGTCCAGGCCCCTCACTCCCCACCCACAGCCCCCTCCTCCCCCACACCCTGAGCTCACCAGCCCTGTCTGGGGAGGGGACTGCCAGGGACCCAGGTCCACAGCCCCCTGGCCCCAAAGCAGCACTCAAGCCCTGGCTGCCACCCACGGGAGGGAGGCAGCAGAGTGGAGCATGGAGCTCAGCTCCCCCTCCCCCACAGACAGCATGGGCTGGAGTGCAGCCAGGGGTGGGGGGGAGGGGTAGGTGTGGGCTGCCTGCTGTGGGCTTAGGGCTCCCTGCCTTGCTGCCCTCCCTCTGGGGGCTTTGCAACCCAGCAAGTGGGACCTGGCACAGCAGAACAGAACTGGGCCAGACAGGGAGGGTCATGCTGCAGGGAGCTCCACACTGCCATGGTGAGGCACCTCCTGCCCATCTGGCAGCAGCGAGGGACACAACTTTGCACCACCACCCCTGCTGCTGCTGGGTGGGCATGGGGTGCCTTGCCATGCTGGTGTGGAACTCATGGCAGTGGCACTGAATTGCCCCACCGCCAGAGGGTGACTGGTGTGTCCTGAGTCGGGGGGGGGAGGGGGATGTGCTTCCCCAGTGGCCAGTCAGCAACTGGGGGGGGTTCCCCCCATGCCTAATCCCACAGACCAGGAGTGGGGTCCCCCCATGGCTCATCCCACCGACCCGCAACTGGCAGCAGTGCACTGCTGGCACTTCCAGGTCAGCAGGATCAGCCATGCAGGGGGATGCTTCTCCTGGCAGCTTCCTTGACTAGGGCTTGGGGGGGGGGGCACCAGCGTTCTTGCCTGCCCCTCATGCCCAGGCATGCTAGCTGTCAGGGGGTGCACCAGCGCTCTCAGGGGGTGCACGTGCACCCCCATGAACCCTCTAAACGTCACCACTGCATTCTGGGTCCCGCCCACTGAGGCCCTGGGGGAAGGGCAGCAGGGTGGGAAGCCTGAGCCCACAGTGGGCTGCTCACCCCTGCCCCATGCACAAAACTGGGGGGCATTTGCTCCCCATTCCTCCTCAGGAGTGTGCGCAGTGGCTGAAAGCCCTCGCCTTCCAGTCACCAACCCCTGGATGAGCCACCTGTGGCTCCATCCCACTTCCCACCCAGGCCCTGGCTGAGTGTTCTGGTCCCGGGCCCCAACCCCCTGTACCACCTGGGCTGGGCAGCAGCCTCAGCCCTGCCCAACTCCCTCCCTCCCTTAGTAGGGGGCCTCAGTTCCACCCCTGACTTACCTGTGCAGAGCTGCTCTGCAGGCAGCCAGGCGGCCATGTGCAAGTGTACATGTACACATGCACATGGTACCCCCCTGCCTGATCGCCCTACTCCCGCTCCCCCCAGCCCCTTGCAGACGAGAATTCTGCCAGCCTGCAAGGGGAAACCCACCGTTTCCTGTGTTTTTCTCCTTAAAATGAGGTTGTTCACCAGGGCACCCCAAGGAAAGACCAAGTCCAATGGTCACAAACTGCTGGAAGACCATTTTAGACTGGACATTAGGAAAAACTTCTTTACCGTCCGGGTTCCTAGAGTCTGGAATAGACTCCCCACAGAAGTGGTGCCAGCACCTACTCTGGATACCTTTAAGAAATCCTTGGATGCGTATCTTGCTGGGGTGATTTGACCCCAACTGACTTCCTGCCCCTTGGGCAGGGGGCTGGACCTGATGATCTTGCAAGGTCCCTTCCAGCCCTAATGTTGTCTATGAAATCTATGAAATCAGACAATCTGTTTACCACAAATTTCTACCCTGAACCTGAGCTAAGAGACTTGCTCAAGGTCACCCAGCAAGTCTGTGGTAGGTCAAAGAGTAGAACCTATATCACCTGAATCCCAGACTAATGCCTGACACTAGAGCAGTCTTCCTCCAGATCACTCCTATTTCCTGCTGTGCACCCAGAGGAACTGTTGCAAACAACAGCTGTCTCTCAGGCAGCCCTTCACCAATAGCACCTTGTATCTGTGGCAAATCATCCTGACCTCTTCTTTTTATCTGTGCTGAACTGAAAATGGACAGACACCGAAGCCTTTAACAGTGGTGTTGTCTTGAACAGTAATTTCAGCTTTCCAGTGCTATAAATCTTTTCAAAGAGGCCAGCCAGTTAATGGAGCTCTAGCTCTCATTCGATTATGCTGACAGTACTCTTCTTTAAATGGCTTCATTTAGTCACACACAACGGGCTGGAGGCTGTTACAATGCATGCAAGACCTAATCAGATTTCCACTAATGCGGTGTTATTAACGATAAAGGTGACAGAGAGGAGGTTTGCTGCCACAGAATGAATCACACTTTCCATACAAATCAATACCTCCCTCCCACCCCCTGTCCCATTGGGACCATCTGAACAGTGGCCCCCAGATGTCAGGTTAAGTTTACAAAAGCTCTAATGATTTATTTGAACCACTGATTAGATGGTGATAGAGTGACGATTGCATCAAATGCCTCAGGATTAAGAGATGGTGCTTGGTCAGTGATAGAGTGAAGACTGTAGCTAATGTCTCAGGATCTAAAGATGGTATGTGGTCAGTTCTGCTAGCCTTTCTGAGGGAGGCAGAATGCCAGTAATATACACCCCTTCACACCCTGCCATGCTCTCAGGAATTTGGGAGGTATTTCTCCAAATACCTCCCCAGCCAAATGCAGGCAATGCCACAGAGTGTAGTCTCCCAGTATGCCTTTACCTGATACCTGGGACACAAATGGGAGAATGCAGACAAATCCATTTGCTGTCCTCAAAACAGAAGGAAAGTGGTGGTAGTGGCTAAACAGGACCCAGATCATTAAGAGGAAATCAACTAAGAAAAGGAAAATTGTCCATAAAAGGAATCAGAGGCCTCTTGTGCCAGCCATGATGGTGCAGAGATACAGTGTTTAAAAAAACAGGACATCCTACATATATCTGACAGCAGCTAATGCAACGGAGAAGCTGCCATGAGTCAATTACCAATGACCATGGCGACTCTGGAGAAGACCATCTGGCCTAGTCCTGCAAGGGCTCCATATGCACAAGACCTTCTGCTTGTTCTGACTCCTGTTACGAGTGGCGCTCTTTGTTGACCTGAGCACATGCTGCTGATTTATTCATTCTAAGGAAGGTCATTTCTAAACATATCCCTTGGTGAATTCATTTTGATGGAACATACTGCACCAACAGCCATCCTTATCTCTCCAGCCTCTATGCTATGAATACCCAGAAAGGCTTTCACCTCTGCTGATGGTTTGCTGGGTGGCAGCGGCCCATACCTAGGATTGTCTTGAGATTTCAGGCCTACCACACAGAACTTTTTGTCACTGCTGCAAAAGAAGGTGGGGAGAGGGTATGGGGAGGGGAACGTTAGGAAGGTTGTAGTAAGCAGCTGGTAGCTCTAATTTATTTTAAGAACATAAGAATTGCCATTTACTGAGCCAGACTATAGGTCCATCTTGCTCAGTTTCCTGGGTCACACAGTAGTAGACAGTGGATGCTGAAAGGGAGAGTGAACTGGTTATAACGAGGATTTTTTTTCCATTATTCCACTCCCACTTCCAGGCTGCAGCATTTAGGGTCTAGGAAGTTCTGATTGAGAGGCTGTAACCCTGACACCAGTGCTCAATAGTTACTAACACCCCTTTCCTCCAAGAATTTGTCCAATCCCTTTTTGAATCTACCTAAATTGTCAGTTTCCACATCATCTGGTCCAATGAGTTCCACACTTTAATGACGTGCTGTCTGAAAAAGAACTTCCTTTTGTTAGTTTAAACTTACTACCTGCTATTTTCATTTTGTGACCCCTAATTCTTGTATCGTGACACACAAATAATACTTTCTCTTCACTGGGCAGTAAGCAGTTGAGGAAAAATCACTGAGTCCCTTCTAAAGGGCTCAAGATCTGCCTGGTAAAAAGAGATCAGTTCAAGACCTGAAGTATGAAGTTCATATTTCTTCCACAAACCTTTTTAGCCACAGCTATTAGAATTCTGAATCTCCTTGTAAGCCAGGGAAATGGCCAGCCCCTCTTGGATTCCTGATACATTCTTAGTCTCAGTGGTTAAGTGGCAATGGCAGTGTAACTTCAACACCAGGTGAATAAGTATTTCCTGTACATGGTTTTGAATATGCAGCCTTTCATTGAATGTCTCCTTGACTGTCTTGGCACCCTATCCAGCCTCTCCCCACCTCCCTGGCATTATTCTCTTTTTCTGGCTTAGAGTCTCCACATTGACTCCTCATGAGTCAAGCTAATGAATCCTGTACCAGTAGCAACTGCTCTGATGGGACTCATTCGTTTCAAGTTCTGCATGCCACAGGGCATGTCTTGGGACCTTTACCATCAGAACTTAGGTGTCTATGGATTTTAGGTACCTCCAGGTTTAGGCAGCATGCTGAGCAAGGGATATAGAGATCTAAATTTTGGACTTATTATATGCATCAAAATCCTTTTCTAAATTTTGCTCTAATTGGAAACACCAATTTATTTTAAATCCCACCAAATTCACAGGTAGGGCTAAAGCATTAACAAGAAGAGCTCATTGATAGAAAGTTACTGGTAACATTAAACAAAGTACAAAGAGAGGGGAAACAAACGGCCTTATGTCTTTTACAGGGACAGGAGAAACAATAGGAATAGCTTATTGTGAGCGAAGACCTATACTGAGCATAAACAGAAGCAATAGCATTCTATCTGGGAAAGCAAGGCTCTTAAGAATATTAACACACTGATGGAAAAGGAATCAGGGCAGAGGAAAATGAAAAACAATGTTGAAATGACAGGTTCACACCATCAGTCCTCAGCTGAAGAGATGCAATTTGGACTTAGGTGAAAGGTGAAATTAGTTGTTGGAAGTGAACACCAATAGGCTGAATGAAAGAGGAACGGACAAAACTTAGCATTGTTTTCCGTGTGTCAGGAGCTACTTGGAGCTGCCAGGCTCCATGACATTTATTTTAGATTAACAGAAAACAACAAAATAAGAGCAACAATAAGGTCTCCAGGAGCTGAACATAGTTGTGCATTAACTCTAGTAACAGATGTGATGCTGAATGCCACTGTGGAATAGGAAATCTGTGTTCAGCCTCATGTCAGCCAGTAGGCTATAGAGTGGCCCATCTTCTCATATCACCAGCAAACCCGGTACATAATCGGGATGCTGGTAGGGCAACCCTGAGTTCAGTCCTTATCCAGTCCCTGACAGTAACCCGTACTTAAGGTTTCAAAGGAACACGCAGAATATGTGGCAGTTGGCAATCATCAAATAACTTACCCCTAAAGAAAATCTTTTCCTATGTCATCAAGAGTTAGATGTTGGCTTCTGTCCTGAAGGAGAGATTATCTTCCTTCCGAAATGCCTAGGTATTTGCCATCATGACTAAATATCTGGACTCTCCATATAATTATCCTGTTCTTTTTCTGAATTCCACTACGCTGGTGGCCTCAGTATTAGTCTTCATGATGCCAGGTAACAGCTGGGGTAAGGCATGCAGAACTGTAAAGGGAACGGTATTCTGCACTACGATCTTGGGATGTAGGAAGTGAGCCTAGTGTGATGTGTCTGCATGACATCCCCTAGTATGATCTCAGACACTTTTTTCCCCCTTTTTTATAGCACACTAAGCTGCTTGGAGCACTGTGCAGACATTTACAATAGCCTGGGAGGTAGGTGGGCCTGTGCTCATGTGCAGGTGGAGAAAATAAAAGGAGAAGAGGCATACCTACAGTCACACAGTGAGTAAGGAGCTAAGCAGGCATTAGACTTCACAACCCCTAAACAGCCAGCCTTTGCTTATGTCCTCCTACCAGGTGTGGGCCTGGTGTGGCACAGCACAGAGGAAAGGAGATCAACTTAGCAAAGTGCCATGTGTATCTTTCTTCTTCCACCAGTTGTTCTGTGGAAGGACGGCAGTGAGTCCAAAGAGCCTGGACCAAACCTATTGAGGACAATGGAAGGGTTCCCATTGGCTTCAGAGGCTTTGGGCTCAGGTCCACAGTTTAGAAACATACACTGAGTGAATGGCAAACAGGATTCTTTTTTTCTCATGCTCCGTGGCACACTTTTTTTACTGTCTGATGGGTTTTAAAGTTTTCACAGACTGCCTGCTGTTCAGTGGATACCTCATGTCATGCAGCTGTCCAGCAGCCTTCCATAGCATGTTGAGGACACAGTGAAGAACGCATCTTGTACATCTCTTGGCTGCAGCAGCAGCAGCGAAGCACAGCTTTGCATTCAGGTTTCCTCTCCAAACAGCTTTCACAGCACTCACACCTGTGCTACAGAGATCCTGAGCTTCTCACATTTTATCCAGGTTCTCCTATGAGCCTATATTACTGTGATTAATGTGGTGGCTGCTTTAAATACAAACATACCAGAAGAATCTTCAGTCTTATCTTTTTTTTTCCAGCCCATGACAGCATCTAAGTGGCATAACATGGATCTGACTCTGCTGTGCCAGCAGTCATCTTGCTCTCTGGTTGCTATAGAAACACCAAGGCTCAAGAAATGGGATAAGCAGGTTTTATAGCATAAAGGTGATTTGGTACATTAAATGAGAGGTGTGAGGAATGTAATTTTTATATGCAAAATTGCCCATATAGAACAAAAGAAAAAGGCAGGAGGCGGGGTAGGAAAGAAGATTAAGTGAATGAGGAAAGTTAAAGGGATGCCCATTGTCTATTGGCTATGGGGTCAGGCTATTTTTCAGCAGCTGCCCTGTTGGAGTAGAGTGAATGAAACAAAACAAAATTCACTCTGTCACGGCATACAAACTCCACATCAGACAGGAAAGGGTTAAGAAGCTCCTTTGGATTCAAGCAGCCATGCAGACCTGAAGGAAAGAAAAAAGGAACTGGGGGGAGCGGGGAGGGGGGTATCCTAGACTGGGATACAAGATCCTTCCCTTGGAGTGTATGACATTTTGCTTTGGGAACTGTGATCTACCCCAGAAGGAACAGAGCCCTTGAAAACATTGTGTCATACCAAAAAAGAGGTGCTGAGATGGTAACTGGACTATAAGGCTATACTGTAGTGCAGCGTATTCCTAGCCTATATTCTCTTTTGTATTATATAGGTCCCAACATACCACCTGTTCATTCCACATCTACCCTATAGCACTGAGTGCTAATCATACCATTTCATTTGCCAGTCTGTGACACCAGCAATCAGAACTGGACACATTTCAGTCCTTTGCCTCACCTCTATTTAACTGCAGGGATTCTTACTAGAAAAACAAAACAAAAAAACCCCCTTGTTTTAAAGAGTGTTTTAAAGCCCTCAGGAGCTTATTTAATTCCCATGGTAAAAAAAGAAATGGAAAAAGAACCTGGAAAAACAAATTCTATCCAATGCAACAGAGAGGATACCATGTGTGCACACCAAAGTTAGCATGAAGAGTTGAGCTTTAGTTCTTCCACTCCTGACAGTTAGGGTTGCAGGGAAGATTTTGGATTTGTTCATTGGAAATCTTGCTCAGGTATGTTTGTATTTAAAGAAACTCTGACAGATAAGAAAGCCACTTTGAATCAGTGTGAGTACAATCTATTTGCTTAGTTAGTTTACAATATTTGTGCCAGACAATGTTTGCTATTATAGATATCAACCCAGTATGCTCCTCTGCATTCACTGAATAGATTCTCTATTTTTAAGGATCTGGCACAGCTCCCTTCAGTGAAGGGGTGAGAGTTCATAATAAATCCACTCCAGTCTATCCAATGGATCTCTTAGGGCATGACCAACTTGACATCTCTGACATTTCTATGGTAAAATGCAAGTAGAAACTCTCCATCACATTCCACCTTAAATAAAAACCTACTCAGGCATCCTTCATCCATCAGAAAGCGGCCAAAAGAGCGCATAACCCCAATTTCTTTGAAATCCCAGGTCCAGCAAGGCATTACTCCTAGTGCGGCTGTGCACTTCCCTATTCCACATGTAACAGATTGGCTAAATGCTTAAATAATGCTTTACAAACTTCTGCTTTAACCACAGTAATAACTAAGAGCCAAAGGCTTCAGCTGAAATGTCATAGAACCTGATCTATGGTGATAGGGCTCTTATATAATATCTGTCATCAGAAGATCTCAAAGTGCTTTGCAAGGGAAATCAGTGTATTATAGAAGGAGAAACTGAGGTGCAGCAAAGTGAAGTGATGTCCTTGAGATCACCTAGCAGGCCAGTGAAAGAGCCAGGAGTAAAATGCTGGTCTCCTGTTTCCCAGTTGAGCCATTACGTTACTGACTTATGGGATATCATCTGGGTAATACAAGAGACAATATTTATGTCTATGCTGTACAATTAGCCGGTGAAATACATTGCTGTAGGATAGTATGGTGGCCAAGAGTTTGGGTGTGTATGTGAATAACACAGACACCCAAAACTGCAGTGGAAAAGGTTAAAAAACAAACAGACCAACAAATGGAAAAAAACAGCTGAGGGAGACCTCGGTTTTTGGTTGTAGCCGTGTTGGTCTAAGGACGTAGGCAGGCAAGGTTCTTTGGGTAGATGTGATACTTCTTATTAGACCAAATGAGTAGTTGGAAAAAAGTTCCTAGCAAGCTTTTAGGCGCAGTCACCCTTGGTCAGGCATAGGGAGTCTCTGCTGGTCTGAGAGAGACCTAAACACTCCTCCTTCAGGGCTTGAGCTAATCCCTGTGAAAGGAGAAACAGGATGAAAATGTCCTGGTGGGTTGGACAAATTATCCTAGAACTGCTTTCTACAAGGTTTCCTGTAATCTCCTTTGAAGTAGCTGGAAATCACAACTGTCCCTGACAGGACACAGGAGCAGCCAGTTTATTTATCTGATTTGGAAAATACCTCATCTGCACTCTTCTTGAGCTTGTCAGTTGAACCTGTCTCTGAGAAAATAAACAGGATCTTACTTGTCATCCTATTCCTGGTATTCACAGCCTCACTTCATCCTCTCACTCAGGACCTTCATGGTAAACAAGAATTTCTTTGAAAGGATGATCACTGAAAGCAAAAGTAGTGCAGGTGTAAGCATGAATAGTATTTAAAAAAGCTCTTGTGATCTACATGCAACAGCCTTATTGATCTGCTTCAAAAGTGATTGTATAATTAATGACAATAAAAATGAAAAGGAAGACACCTGGTAATATGGCTCACATCACTGAATCTGGGAAAAGAAACAATGCCATGTAATTTAGGTGACCACACATTATTTTGAAACAATGAATAATAAACAACAGATAGTCATGGTGGATATTTTGCAAACAATTTGGGCCCAAGAGAAAGGATGGCTTTGTGATACTCAGTGATTGTGTGTTAACTACTACAACAGGATGGTTATCTTAAGCAAAGTCTCTAAATGCTACCAAAATAAGATCGGTTTTGCAAAAATCATGTTCTATTTGGAGTTGCTGTGAACCCAAATGCAGTACATTCATTGTTCACAGCCCATATTTCATCCAGCCCTGCTTGGAACTGCAGTGTCCACATATACATCCCTCAGATCTGCTGTCACTTTTATTACCATTGACATACAGATACTGTAAAAGCAGTTCACAGTTCTGAGTTACTAGTGCAGGAGAGCATATCTTTTCCCCCCTCCTTTGACTCACTCTCCTTTGATTTGGTTTGCCTCTTGTCTCCTGCTCCCTTGAGAACAGAACTGTTTACAGTTATTCTCTACAGCTCCATTATCTGACAGATGAAGCTCTTCTTCACCAGTCAGTCCTGATTACCAGAAATGTAGGTGTGATGTATAAACATTTGCAAAGTTGCTAGTGTGAACTTATTTTAGGCCATGGCTAGTTTACAAACCGTTCAGTTATTAGCAAGTCTATCCTGAAGGAGCCTGGGGGCGAGGGAACTCACCTAAATTCTGCCCCTTGATTGGATGACTGGAATATTATTTGTTCTGTTTATAAAGAGTGAATAATGAGTGTGAGCTGGACGAAACTGAGCAGTAACTTGGAAACTCATAATGGCTGGGCTGACAGCTCAGGGATTGGCCCAACACCTTGTTGCCGAACACATGGCAGCTCTTTCTCAGGACTAAGCTCCCTGCCTTTATCTCAGCTTTTGCCTGGCAACCCATGAAAGCCTGGTGGACCCTCACGCACTGCTGATACCTCTGCCATGGATTCCAGGGCAATGGGCATGCTTCAGCAACAGTGGGTGCATCTACACATGTGTCCGACTGTGCAGTTGTTACTGTGCAGTCAGTTAGTACTTGCTAAAGCACTTGTTGCTACTGCACAGTAGTGTTGGCATCACAGTTCATGTCCACCAATGCTACATTGCTGTAGCTCGTCACTATGGCAAAATAATGTCTTGTGTAGATGTGCCCACTGAGTCTAAAAAGAGCCTTGGCTAAGCACATCGCTACTGGCAGCCGAAATACTGACATGGTTTCCCCTGGGGTCTGATCCCTACCACGGCATTTCCTGGGCTTAATCAAGAGGAACTCTGTGATGGCCACCTAGAAGTCAGATCCACACCAGTGAAGGGACCTTGCCACCCTCCTCTCTTCTTGAGCTCCAAATCTAGAATTAAAACATTCCACTGGCATCAGAACCACCCCCCCCCCCCCACTGCCTTCACCCTGGGCACTGTTTGAGCAAAGGGCTGGTGCTGGGTTCACTAACCCCACTCAGGCTGGGATTGAGCATCTTTTCAAGGTCACAGCTCCCCAAGCCACACTCAGCGCATTGCATTCTGTCAGGTCACACGCACGATAAAATGTCTCAGTCTGCTACTTTACCAACAGGATTCATTTCTTCAGGGTAATGTGCTTCTGTGATAAATCACACAGTGGCTGATAGGCATCACTCAGGCTGTAATTTGATCCTGATAACATGGACAGGCAGCTCCAGCTTTGCTCCTATGCTTCATTACACTTTTAGAACTCCTTGATTGAATTATGGCCACGCCGTGTCTAGTTGCCTTTGTACTCTTCATTAGGTAATGTTCAGCGTGATATGAAATTGCATCAGTGGGCGTATCTTGTGTCCACTGTAACAGCAGTCCTTTTGCCATGGTGCATGTAAGAAGCTAAGCAGAGTGCTAATTCTCTGGACCCCAGAGGCTTTGGTGCATATCCCTGTTGAAAAAGGGATAATAAATTCCACAGCTGTGTCTCCAGGGGAACAGAAGGAGCGAAGAGGGAAGAGATTCTCTCAGGCTGTAAGTCAGTGGAAAAAAGCTGAGTATTTGTAGAGCAGCAATGAAACCAAGTGAACGAAGTATCTGACCAGCAGAGACCAGCAGGCGCTGCTGCCCAATACTACATCTTCCCTCCGCTTTTTTTGGCAACAGTTCTTGAAAAATGCTCATGTCCTTCCTATGGTGCTGGTTTCTGAAGATCAGACCTTGGCTCCATAAAAAGACTTTTGCTTGATTTGGTTGAACGGATGCAGTCAAACCACTACACATCCTTTCATGGAGACTGACCATGAAGACTCTGTGCAGTGTGGCATTTGGTGCTGATAATGATAACACTCTTAATGAGGTTGTGGATGTACAAACAACACACCATGGGATAAATGGGCAGGAACTGTCTCTGCTTTCACTAAGCTCTAAGTCACTGCAGGTTAACTTTCACTTACCATGGGGTAAGAGCAGCTGATGTATGGTAATGACCTGTCCCCCTTTGCCCCACAGTAAATTAAGCTGGTTTAAGTGGAAGTAGGAGAATCACTGCAGCATTTTACTCTGATTTTATTAAGTTGGTACAAAAGCATCTGTTAATGAGTGCAACTCTGCATATAAATTCTTCAAAAATAAAGGCAAGAAATAAAATGAAGTGCAAAGACTTTATCCTGTATCAGGCAGAGATTTGTAGCTTGTGTTGATCAAGAACGGACAAGGAGATAATGTGAAACACTGACATATAGTTGGAGGCTTCTGGATAATTCAGGAGCTGTAAATCTTTCCTCTGAAGTCACACTCTCTTTCTCTCTGCCTAGTTTCTAGCTACACCGACTACAAGATTTACTGTCCCCTGAAACGGTTACTGAATGCTGTATTGGCTTGCATATTATGGATTCTTAGATTGCAAGTAGCATTAGCCATAATGGAAAGAGAGAAATTGATGTCTGTCTGAGACGCCCTGCTTACCACTCAGAAAAAATAGTAGGCCAACGCCTGCATTCCTTACTCCTTCTTCAGGCAAAATCCCAATGGGCTTCAGCAGCTGTTATATTGTTAAAAGGACTAGAATTCTCTACTGCAAACAAAGTGGCTGTTGGGGGATATGTTAATTAAGGGTCAGGCATGCAGGCTGTCTCTCCAAATAGGAGGGAGACACGCTATTGGCAATACCTCAGTGTTACCTGCTCACTGTGTCTGGGCATCCTCAATTATATTTATGGTTCCAATTTGACACAGGCAGCACCAATTATTCAGGTATGATCTCATAGGGCATGTCTATAAAGTTTTCCTTCTGACTCTGGATCTGTCATGGGGCACACAGGAGACTGGCAAGTGACCCGGTAGAGATGCCCATAGAGTCCAGCTGGATCTCTTTCTTCTGAGAGGAAGGATGGACTTTTGGATAAGGCACTACATTGGCACGTGGATGATGTGGGCTCATTTCTGGCTCTGTGTGACATTGGGCAACTCACTTAATTCCAGTCTTCATTGGTAAATATTTAAAATGCTTCCTTTGTCTATTTTAAGTGACAGCTCTTTGGTGAGGTGAGAGTGTCTTTGTTTGTCCAGCACCGTATATAATGAGACTCTAATCTTGGCATATAACTGTAGGCACTAATATGATCCATGCCTGTAGCGCTGATTCCACAGCTGTGAAGTCCAGGATGCTGCAGAATTCAGCATTATTACTGCAGTCAGGCACCTGCCATCTTGCTTTCCTGTCCCTTCTCTGGATACCTTCACCATTACAAGCGGCAGCGATTCAGAGCCAGACTCCAGAACATAGCCATGGCATAGACTAAGCCAGTCTCCCTGGAGAACTGCATTGTGGCAGAGCCTACCAATTAGACTCTAATTATTAGGGGGCCTTAGAATAGTGACTAGATTTTATCTGCATGGTCTCATGAGAGATAGAGCAGATTAAGTGACTCGCTCCCCTCTTCACAGGGATACTGGCACAAAGCTGGTTGAGCGCATTATATTATCTTGTCCATTATATTATCCTTTCTCCAGGATAACAGAGAAGGCAGTGCACTCAGATTTTAAGGGAGAAACATATAGCTCTGGATACCAGCTATGGGTTCCTCCATTCTCTTGAGCATGGTACACCTAGGTAGTCCTGAGCGTCATGAGAGGTAGGTTCCTTAAGAAGCTGGGCAGTTTGGAGTGCAGTGAAAGTTAGTGGTTGAAAAAAAATACTCCTAGAAAATAGTCCTAAATAAAAAGAATTCATCCACCATCCTTTGGGACAAGGGCCTCCTTGTCTATGCTGTTGTTTACAATGCTCACTTTGGCACATCATTCCCTCTGTATGTACCAGGGAGTGGGGATCTTATAGCAAGCCTTGCCTGCCATTGTGTTCCCCACACAGCCCAGCTGGCCAGCTTCCACATCCAACTGGCACAGCCTCACAAAAACTCAACGGATGTAGATCTGTGGGTACATTCATAGTGGTGGACAGGATGGGGATTGGGGGTGGGGGTGGAGAGGTGGGGCTCAGTTAAACTGGAAGTGAAATCTGGGGACTCTAAAGGTTAATTTGTTCTGATCCTACCCTCATGTTTACTGCCTTCTCTGAGGGTCGACATAAGCCAAAATTGGCTTTTTGGGATACAGCTGCAGCTACCAAACAGTACAGTTAAAATTTTCTTCAGTATAATGCAAGGGGAAGGCATGGAGAGTCTGTGTTAGGGCCACTTGTGGCAGTTCAATACAGCCCTCCAGTGGCTGCTCGTTCCTTAAGACAAACTCATACTCCAAACCAGCTTGCAGTCCTGCTGTGCTCCACTTGTTGCTTTCCCCCACTCGGAATATAAATAAAAAAGCATACTGTGCTGTCTGAAACATGTTGCCTGCTGCCCTATAGAGTCATCTTGAAAGAGATTTTGTCTGAACTGTGACTTTTAACAGGAGGCTGAGACTGTAGCTGTTAGAAGAGAGAGAGCAGACAGATGTTGCATCTTCAAAGAAATAATAATGAAGGTAGATAAAAGTTTCAAAGCTTTGTTTGTTTAGAACAAATGGCTACCACTTCCCAGGTAAGTGTCTCTGGACAGTTAAAAACTTGGAGCCTCATTGGACATCTTTCTTTTTGACAGCTTTTTCACAGGAAAAGGCTGCGTGGAACCAAAAACAGCAATACAGAAAGAAAAGAATGGCAGGCATCTCTAGGTAGCTGAATGCAGATTTTCCAGTTAGAGAGAGAGAGAACGAGACCTCTGCAGCAGTGCTGCAGGGATAGGGCTTGTGGGGTTTCCAGGCTTGTTCTTGTGGTTAAGCTGCTCAAGGTATTCTGCGTGGGGTTTGAGTTGGAGTAACCCGAGCTAGGGTTAGGATTATAATCCCTTTTTTTCTCAACTGTAAAGATTAGAAATTTATTTTAAAAAAGAATCTGGGATGCTGACTTAATAACCATATGAACCCAGGATGCATTAAGAAAAATCCCAAATGATGTGGGACCTGTGGCAAAAATGATGAGTTGGTGATGCTGCATATGAGGACATCAGGAGTGCTCAAAAAAGGCAGAAATGTTTCCATGGATTATATCAAAACCTGAAAAGATGTTTGTACAGTAAAATCTTTGTTATCTGGCATGAGTGGGGTAAGTGGGGGTGCCAGTTATCTAAAAATTCTGGTTTTATACCCTGTGCAGCCAGGATCACAGCCAGCCTAGCAGGCAGGTAAGTTTCTTTCAATCTACTTTCTTTTATCTGTGCACTGGGGAAGGGCAGGCTGCAGCTGCAGGCTGGGATCTGTTCCCAGCCTCTGCTTTGAAAGCGGCAAGGCACAGTGCCATGTATGCCCCACCACCGGGCGGGCCAGACAGTGAGGCAGGCCAGTCCCAGTGTCCAGCGCTACCGCCAAACACACGGAGCTCAGCATGCCCACCCCTGCTGGGAAGAGCCCAGGGCTGCCCTGGCCCCAGCCCGCAGTGTCAGCCCACCCTGCCCCGTGCAGATCTATTAAATTCCTGTTAATAGAGTATTCTGGTTAGTAAAATGCTGGTTAACACAGCTTTACTGTACATCTTTAACTCTATTCTTCCAAAGCTTCAAACTTGTTAATGAAAGTAGAATAGACCAGGGGTGAATGGGAGGAGTGATTCATTGCTGTTGTTTAGACTCAAGAGATTTGTCCTAACTGAAGCAGCTGTTGGCCAGTTCATTTTAGGAATTAAAAAGTTACAAATCCAGTGTTAGAGGTTCACCTTTCAGAAATACTTCTTGAAAACAAGTACTCCTAGGTATCCTATCACTGTTTGAACTGCCCTCTTCCTTTCCAGACCTCTATAGCAGCAATAAACCCTGGCAGAACCAGGCCCCATAATTCACCAGCAATGGAAGCTCTAATGGAAGCAGAAACAAACACGCATATTCACGAGAATACATAAACAATTAGTGGCATGGTTTTTTTGTGTCCAGACAGCAAATTCACTGTAATTACATCTGCTTCAACATTCTCCAAGCTGCACTGCCTAATTATATTGAGGCCAGTGTCTTCCGAAAAAAAATCAAAGCAGCAACTCTCTGTCAGTGTGCAGCCCATGGGCTACATACTGCATGGGCCAGACGCTGCAGGGACAGGCTCCTAGGTTCTCCCATGGCTGCAGGGCCCTGCAGGCTGCTAGTTGGACAGCCCTGAGGTAAGGATTGTGAGATGTTCAGAGATTACAGTAATTTGGAGCAGGCAAGTACCACAGGTAGGACTGATGTTTCAGCTCATTCTGACCTTGTATGAAGGTCAGAAAGAGATTTGTGTACAATAAAGCTTCACAGATGGGTCTTTGATTCAGCAAAAGGAGTTCGGGGAGGGTTAAAATATTTACCCTTCCATGTTAATATTCAATACAAAGAATTCCCTTCGGCATTCTCCTTCCTTCCTTAAGGAACTTCTTTAACTTTTGTCCCTTCCGTCTGTATGCAGAAGCTTAAATTTCCTTAAGCTCAGGCATCAAGGAAGCCAACTGGGACACTTATATTGGCAACTGGCAGCTAGGTTCCTGTCTGGGAAAAAGTAAGTGCTGCTCTGAATAATCAGATGTATCACTGGGCAGCTAATGCAACTGCCCTAGTTTGCCAACCTGGCTGGATGTCAGTCAGTTACAGCAGTAGGATGTAGCAGTCCTGATAAAATAATAACATCTGTTGTCTTGGTAAATTATATCATCAAAGACAGAGCTCTGTTTTTCTGTCTTTGTCAGCTCAAGCCAAGCAAATATTTTGCTCCTGTGACACAATTTAATGACTGGGAAAGGGGAAAAAACTAACAGACACCGTATGGACAGAAATGCAAGTCTCATCTAAAAATTAATTTTTCATGCAGGTCAAAAATATCACGTGCTCTTCTCTTGTTTTTCAGTCGTATATTTGAAATATTAGTTTGTGCATGTAATTTCAAGGAAACTTTATGGATTTGGCTTTGCAACTACATCATGGCAAAACCAAATCAATTTGCCACATTTGCTAAAATTCATAGATTCATAGATGTTAGGGTCGGAAGGGACCTCAATAGATCATGGAGTCTGACCCCCTGCATAAGCAGGAAAGAGTGCTGGGTCTAGATGATCCCAGCTAGATACTCATCTAACCTCCTCTTGAAGACCCCCAGGGTAGGGGAGAGCACCACCTCCCTTGGGAGCCCGTTCCAGACCGTGGCCACTCGAACTGTGAAGAAGTTCTTCCTAATGTCCAATCTAAATCTGCTCTCTGCTAGCTTGTGGCCATTGTTTTTTGTGACCCCCCGGAGGCACCTTGGTGAATAAATACTCACCAATTCCCTTCTGTGCCCCTGTGATGAACTTATAGGCAGCCACAAGGTCGCCTCTCAACCTTCTCTTGCGGAGGCTGAAAAGGTCCAGTTTCTCTAGTCTCTCCTCATAGGGCTTGGTCTGCAGGCCCTTGACCATACGAGTTGCCCTTCTCTGGACCCTCTCCAGGTTATCCGCATCCTTCTTGAAGTGTGGCGCCCAGAATTGCACGCAGTATTCCAACTGCGGTCTGACCAGCGCCCTATAGAGGGGAAGTATCACCTCCTTGGACCTATTCGTCATGCATCTGCTGATGCACGATAAAGTGCCATTGGCTTTTCTGATGGCTTCGTCACACTGCCGGCTCATGTTCAACTTGGAGTCCACTAGGACTCCAAGATCCCTTTCCACCTCTGTGCCACCCAGCAGGTCATTCCCTAGGCTGTAGGTGTGCTGGACATTTTTCCTCCCTAGGTGCAGCACTTTGCATTTCTCCTTGTTGAACTGCATCCTGTTGTTTTCTGCCCACTTGTCCAACCTATCCAGGTCTGCCTGCAGCTGTTCCCTGTCCTCCGGCGTGTCCACTTCTCCCCATAGCTTTGTGTCATC
The DNA here is from genome assembly GCF_030867095.1 of Alligator mississippiensis. Classification (NCBI taxonomy): domain Eukaryota; kingdom Metazoa; phylum Chordata; order Crocodylia; family Alligatoridae; genus Alligator; species Alligator mississippiensis. The sequence goes on from NC_081827.1 coordinate 183,957,091, forward strand.
TGCAAACTTGGACAGAGTACATTTGATTCCCTCGTCCAAGTCACTGATGAAGACATTAAAGAGTATCGGTCCAAGGACCGAGCCCTGCGGGACCCCACTGCCCACACCCTTCCAGGTCGAGACCGACCCATCCACCACGACTCTTTGGGTGCAACCCTCTAGCCAATTCGCCACCCACCGGACTCTGTAGTCATCCACATCACAGCCTCTTAACTTGTTCACCAGTATGGGGTGGGATACCGTATCGAAGGCCTTTCTGAAGTCTAAGTATACGACATCCACCCCTCCTCCTGTGTCCAGGCGTTTCGTAACCTGGTCATAGAAGGAGACTAGATTGGTCAGGCACGATCTGCCTGCCACAAACCCGTGCTGGTTTCCCCTCAGCATAATTTGCCCTGCTGGGCTCTCACAAATGTGAGCCTTGATAATTTTTTCAAAGACTTTACCAAGGATGGAGGTGAGACTGACTGGCCTATAGTTGCCCAGGTCCTCCTTCCTCCCCTTCTTGAAAATGGGGACTACATTAGCCCTTTTCCAATCCTCTGGGACTTGGCCCGTGCGCCACGAGCGTTCGAATATTCCCGCCAGTGGCTGTGCAATGATGTCGGCCAGTGCCTTCAGCACCCTCGGATGGAGCTCATCCGGGCCTGCCGACTTAAAGGCATCCAGTTCTTCCAAGTGACTCTGCACCACCTCAGGATCTACGTATGGAAGTCTGGTGCCTTGCTGCTGCCTCTCTACAACCCCAGTGAGAGACTTGTTGTGCCCCTCACTTAGGAACACTGAGGCAAAGAACTCGTTGAGGAGTTCAGCCTTGTCCCCCCTGTCTGTCACCAATTGTTTCTGCCCATTTAGCAGAGGTCCTATTCCTCCCTGGGCCTTCCTTTTACTCCCAAAATATCTAAAAAACAATTTCTTGTTGTCTTTTACTTGGGTTGCCATCCTCAGCTCCATGGTAGCTTTGGCCCGCCTAACTGCCTCCCTACAAGCACGAGCAGAGGAGATATATTCATCTTTTTGAAGTTTTCCTTTGTAAAATTTCCCTTATGGCCACGGAGAGTTCAGATTGTATGAAAAAAGTTTGGAGGACTTTTTGGTTTTTGCTTGGCTTTTTTAGAAGCATCCAAGACCTGACTCAATCTATAGATTCAGCTGCTGATAATGGACTTTGATTTGATATCTCCAGGTATTCTAGATAAACAGCTATGAGATGAACAAAGGCTACATTGGGCATCCGTATGCTACTATGAAGGACAGAGTAGGAATGCCATAGTTTAGACAATTGCTTTCAGTATATATACAGGGTTAAACTTGTCATAATTGCAATACATGCACCAGATAAAATAGCAGACACTTCACTAAACTTGTAACAAATTATCACTATACTATATGCATACACACATGGCTGGCCTTGCCTTCATGGTTCCCTAGTCCAAGTTTGCCTCTGTTCTACTTCATTGCTTTCTCCCACCCCCCACACAGTGCATACTGGCAACCTGGGCTCCCACAACAAAGTCCCTATCATCAGTATGTGGTATATCTCGAAGTCCCAGAGGTATCATTAGAAATATGTTTAAGTGGTTAGTAGCCCTCACTGTGATGAAAGGTGCATTGCATGAGGCACTGAACATAAATAAAAAGACAACCCTCAACCCAAAGAGCTTACCATATGAAAATGGACAAGACAGAGCAAGCAAAAAAGAAAAAAGAGCATTGTTCGCCTCCTGTTTCAGATGGGACTCAGAGTCATAGCTTTCCAAAGGTATTTAAGTACTGTATTGCTGTGTATAGTGTTGTAAGATCAATATAAAACTTAGACAGCTAAGTTTCATTTTGTGGTGTAAAGCCCCAGTCCTCAGAGGTATTTCCATAAACTAATTTACTGAGAGTTCAGCACCCAGGTACACATCTTTGAGGATACAGGCACAAATCCCATCAAAAACAGAAGTTAGTGGTCTTGCTTAAGGTCACAAACTGAGCAGAACAACACTTAGATACCTTTAAAAACAGGATTTTTTCACATTCTGCTATTTCCTTCTGCTAATTCACTTCATGGGGCAACTACATGTATGTCTACACTGCCTCTTTGCTGCTCTTGAAGCTGCTGCTAAAAAGAATAAACCCAATCCATCAACTCCTGCTCCACATACTCCAAACCCAGAACTGAGGCAGTAAGGATAATCTGGGGGACAGCCCTACTGCTGCTTTCAAGATCTGTCTCTGACTGGGTTAAAAGCGGCAACAGAAGGCGTCCACTAAGTACACCACCATCTCACATCTGCGTTTGGAGTGAATTGGACTGGTGTGAGAGCAGATGGGCAGGGTTTATTTTTGGCAGCTGTCTTGAGCACGACATAGAGCCAAAAGACACGCCTTAGGTCAGAGGCAGGCAAAATATGGCTTGTGGGCCAAATCCAGCCTGCCTGGCCATTCTATCTGGCTCGGAAAGCCCCTAAAAAATTTAGAAAATTAATATTTATCTGCCCCGGCAGCCTGTCAAAATTGGCAAGAGCCAGGGGCAGTAGGACCCAGGGAAATAACTCTGCAGGACTGAACAGCCCAGCCCCACCCACCCCCAGACATTTCACTCCCTTCCTGCCTCACCCTGATCCAGCACCATGTGACTGCCGGTTGCATGCCAGGGAGCATGAGACCAGGCCTGCATGGAGGGGGCGGGATGTGCGTGCATGCGTGTGTGTATTATATTTAGGCAGGGACAGTGTGTGGCGGGGGGAGCAGGCAGGGTCTCCGTGTATGTGTGTATGGAGGCAGAGACAGTGTGTGTGTGTGTGTGTGTGTAGGCAGGGGCAGAGTGTATGTGTGTTCATAGGCTGAGTCCCACACGCACACCCCACCATATATATGCACCCCCACACCCCTCGCACTGCTATACATGTAGATCCCCGGCACCTAGTCCCCCACAAACCCCATACCCACACACACACACCCACATGCTCCGTCACCCCACACCTACACCCCCCCACAAACCTATATCCACCCCCTACAATATACAAGAGTAAGACTTCATTTTAAGCTATTCTGCAATCACCTGTGTGTGAACTACACAAGTACATGTAAATCAGGACAAAAATATTTTTTGAAACCAAATTAATGAATGTTGTAGATGTTCGTTTTTTTAGAAAATAATTTGGTATTTTTGTGGTTCCAAGATGGCAAAGCCTCCTGCTGAAAGGAGTACTTCCAGGGGCAGGGGAAGGGACTTCTGGTGGCAAAGGTCAGGAGTTAGGGGGTGGGATTTCTGATTACAAGATGGTGACTGGGGGTGGGGCATCTGTCAAGGGGCAGTGCTACCAATGCAGCCCTCAATAGCTTGCCAAAACTCTGTAAGCAGCCTTCCACCTGAAATAATTGCCCACTCCTTGCTTAAATTCATAGTGAGGGGTTGGCATTAGAGAGCTGTGTGAAGACTCACTGCTTTTATGTCCTTAATGGTGCTATTTGTTAGGGCCTTATAGCTTTGGTATCACCATTTAGAGACAGAATAGCCTGTACACTTCTACTCCCAGCCAAAGGCTGCTGGTCCATCTGAGCTTTGTTGCTGTAAGTGCTAGAGGCCCTCCTTTTCAAAGCTGTGTAAAAAAAAACTGTCTAAAAAGCTCAGAAGATTGTATCATGGGACTGTTTTTTCTATGGCCTTTTTAATGAGCTCAGTGATAGGCTGCTGCTGCTGTTAAAATATTCCAAAAGAGCAAAAACAGAGCACAAACATCAGAGCTTTTTGGAAGAATAATGGATATTCTTTCCACTGCTTCTTTTGTGTGAAAAAGCCAAAGCAATTTAGTTTTCTATGTGAAACCTATTTACAGAGCTCTATTGAACATTCTGCTGTCTGTCATGGATAGGGCTCATATGAAATACTGTCAACTGCTGTTTATTTTTGTTTGCTCAGGTGTTCTTTTTTTCTTTCTTCTCATCCCCTTCCTCTCCTCATGAGCCACATGAACAAGGAAAGCTCTTACACAGCCACAGTAGGGAGCAAGGAGCCTAGATATACAGATCACCATCTAACCCAGAGAAGGCTGAAGGAACCCTTTGGAGGCATAGGCTCAGATCTCAAGATGCAGGTAGGTGAGAAGCATACTTTGAGGCAGGGGGAAAGTAGGAAAACACTAATGGAAAAAAATAGTTCAACACTGAGAGAGTGTGAAAAGAGTAGGACTGCCAACCTTAGAGAGAAGGATGATGGGCTATGAGAGAAGAACAAAGAAGAATGACTGGGACAAGGAAAGAAGGTGGAGAGATTCTGTTCTCCCTGTATCCCAATGCAGACCAGAACAGGAGCATTTTAGAAGAGGGGAAGGTGGCAAGTTCAAAAGAGAGCAAGCAAACTTGGTCTCCAACCCAGTGCTCAGTTATCTTACAGGAACCACTCCTCCATGCCATACTACTGAGGCCAAGAGTTCAGTAGGACTGGACATTTCTATGGAGAACAACCACATCCAGAGTTGGCAGAGTAACTATGTTTAACAACAGAACTTATGTAGGGATGCCAACCCTCTTCAGGGCATAAGCTGGCTGTTAGTTATGGAAGGCAGAATCCTTGGAGATAGCTGGCTCATAACAGCCTACTGCAGGGTTTCTCATATCTTTCCCTGAAGCAGCTGGCTATTCAGAAACAGAAGTATAAAATTACCCTTCAGGGTCAGACCACTACCTGAGTGGATCTAAGCCAGATTTGTGTTATATCAGTGCTGTGGCAGTTTTGTGACTGACCTAGCCTCCCAACACATATAGCTGCTCAAGGGGTCCTTGCAGAGGCTGGAGGCCTAGAGATGCCTGAGAGTAGGGAAGTTCCAAGTTCTATTAACTCCCATTGGAGTTAAGCATCAAACCTGCCTCAGCAATTGTCACAATCCTGCCAGGGAACTGTTTTTTAAGGCATCTACCTAACTTTGAAAAAGCTGGTCCTTAGGCACAAGCTAAAAGCTCTAAGCATAACAGTAATCTATTGGCCTTACTGAAACTGAAGCACTGTGCTTGCCTGCTGTCCAGTAAAAAGATGCAATTCATTGCAAGCTGAGAATTAAGCTTGTGCTGAAGTATGTTGCTAAATCCTGGCCTCAACAGAAATGGAGGCTTGCCCTTTTGGAGGGCCCTTATTAAATCGGGTGGAAGACATGTTGGCCAAGTGATGTGTTTGGGAGTCGTATTAGCAATGCCCATATTAAGGAAAGTGGTCAAGTTTTAAAACATTTTAGCTACAACTTGAGGTCACCCCTAGCTTCTTTCTCACCTCTTATCTATACTAGCTTAGTAAATGTATTACATAAGATATGTTAGCTAACACAGCCTATTATCAGTTTCTAGAGAGATGATGATTATGGCTATTTAAATGTTGCCCATGGAGGCTAGGAATGAAGTTACACATAAATTGGTATAAGTGATTGAAAACCCATTCAAATCTGTAACACAACAGAAGTTCAGTGCACATAAGCCACTTTCAAAATGGCCGAAAATGGTTTAAGATAAACCTGGATGGATGTAGTATCAGACCCAACTGATTTAGATTAAATCATTTTATTGAACTTCTGTCCCAGATCCCCTGCAGATTCAAGTTAAATCCCAGGTCCCCCAGCATCCCAAGATGCTTAGCATCTCCCTCGCAAACCTCTCCTTGTAGGGTGCGTAGGCTAGCCTTGGCCTAAGCTGTCTGCTCCAGCTGAGCAGGGAGGTGTGCTCTACCTACCAGGCCCTGGCTTCTGGCCTGAGCCACTGCAGGCATGTGGCTCCATTTCTAGAATAGAAAGGGAATGCCTGTTCACTTGCTTATTGGTTCAATCTACATAGCTTAGACTAACCTGTGAAGATTGAATCAATTCAGCCTCAGACTTTGACTTCTGTACTTAGCCTCTGTGTTGAAAGCTGTTACAGTAGAAATTTTTATCCATGCAGTTAATACCTACAAGAGGTATGCGATTTCTTGTTTTTTGTTTGATTGTTTCAGTGGCCTTCCAATGCTAGTAAAACCTTTTGAACAGACAGAGTCATTAATGACACAAGAGTGCTTTCATTACCATGGCTTACTTAGGAGAGTTGCTGGTACAGCTCTATCAGCTATTTTTTCTAGTAGAGACCTAGCCTAATTGATTAGACTTCCAAGATTTTTATCAGGGCTCTTCCTAGCCCTAGATTCATTCCAGGTGTTAATCACACAGAATATTATTAATTAGATTCAGAGCAACAATCCACAAGGGACATTCCAGCCCTAATTACAGAGCTTTGTTGTTTGGTCTGATGTCTCCCTTTTTAATTTAGGAACAGCAGTGAGCAGATTGAGACAACAGAGAAAAAATGGGACATATGCAAGAGATTGGGGTAAATTGGTTTGTAAAGCTACCCAAACTCACTTAACCTTCTGTGCAGGGTGAGGAAAGCTGTTCTTCAAAATGCTTTTATTGCCTGCATGATAAAAGTGCTAATCAAATGCTGATTAGGGGTCACCATTAAGGATAATTTGTGAGGAAATAGAGGGGGGAAATCCCTTCAGTATAAGCTACAGCCTTGAAGCATGTGTATTTTCTGTTTTTGCAATTCACTGGGAAAGTATAAAAGAAAGACTTTGAAGAGCAAGATTAGTTGTGATGGGGAGTTGGGAGAGGGAAATAATTGCTATATCTGAAAACAGTTACTATGGTAGCAGCATTCTCCTTGCTGGAGCAAAGATGTTGGGGACCAGCATTCCCTTTTTCAGATGCATGCAGTGCACATTTAAATGCTAATGTTTATTTTAACCTTGTCAGGATAACCTTGAAGGTTTGGGATGGGACAGCTTTAGGGAGGGAAATAGTTTCAGAGCAGGAGAAAGGAGGAATCATTCCTCTCCTTTGCTTGAGCTTCACAAAATTTCCCTTCAACCAGATTATTTCTGTAGTTGTTATCTGTTGCCTTCATGTATAAACACAATAAAATCGTGTGTACACCTACTTGAAGAATTGACAGGGATCCTACCCATCATGACTGGGGCATGGGCTGTCAGGCCTAGTGCTTAGAAACCTGAGTCTAGAATCAGGACAGGGTCTCAGCTGAAGTCTGGAACCAGTGGTCAAGTTAGTGTCTTGATGAGCAAGGTATGGCAGGAAGAGACCAGGGTCAAAGACCCAGAATCAGGAAGCCACAGATCATGTCAGGACCAGGAGCTGACAGTCACCGTTAGGAACAAGCAAAAGATCAGAAGCTAGAGATGGTTCCAGGAGTGTAGGAATTAGAGACAAGGCAACACACTGGGCTCAGACTGCTGTGCAGACAGCTCACCACGATCTGGCCTGCTGGCTTTGAGACCGTCTAGGGCAGGGTTAGTTTCCTGCAAACACAATGGCCATTGATGTGCTGCCAGATGGGTGGCCCATCTCCAGCTGGAACATCTACTGCAGACTTAGATCTAGATGGGTGAACAGGCAGGCTTGGGGCCTAACAAAGGCCCTTCCCATTAGCCAGCAGGGAGAGCATGTATCTTGACTACCATATTTATAGTGAGGGTGAGACAGGATCCCTGTGCCAGTACTGGGGGAAGGCCATCACCCCTTGGAAGCATGTAGGAAATCAGTGGATAGTGAACAGAACAACTCTGCCTGGAGGTGTGAGGTGAGCAAGGAGTGGAAGAAGTCCCTGCCGTCACATTTCCCCACCCCACCCCTCCATGCTTTCACCTTCTGGTGAGGCAAATAGTCTTTCTGGCTTGGGCCAGGAGAAGGAAGTAGCCGGGGGATCTGCCAGCTGCGTAACTGAAGACATGATTAGCACCTATAGCAGTTATTTCTTGCAGGAGATTGGAAAAAAATCACAGGTTTGTTCTCAGGATGTTTCTGAGAAATGACACTGGTCTTAGCTATTCGTCCACTGCCCAAGAAAGTAGGAGTGTGAGCCCTCAACTACACCTTGTACCTCATCTGCTGATCTCCCAGACTAGCAGCATTACATTCCCACAGGAGTCCTGCCAGGTTCTATTGCTGGCAATGCCTTTGCAAGTGGACCTATTTCCTCTACTACTTAATGTATGGGTTAGCTGAATTTTGAACCAATGCAATAATTTCTGCCCAGTCTACTGACAGCCTCAATCAAAACTGCCTGGAGGGATGAGTCTGTTATAACAGCTCACACCTTCCCAAGTGCACAGCTGCTGGCATTTCCTAGCCAGGCCTTCTTCTCGTGATTCCCTGCTAGTCTTGCCTGACATATCTTGATTTTAATCTGTGGGTACCTGGAAAGCAGGAGTGTCTAGTTGACAGAGTGTGTATTTTTGCTGGTCCCCCCATGTGCTGCCTTTTTAGCCTTGCTTTTCCTCAACTCCAAGAGATCCCCTGGGTTCTTCTTCTCCAGGCTAGTCTTTTCCCTTTGAAGCTGGTACCTTTCAGAATAGGCTCAGCATGCCCCTGGCCTCCTTTGTGGCTTAGGCGTTCCTCTGTTTTTTCCAGACTTACTCCAGTCAGTTTTCCAGAGTCTCACTCTCTTCTCCTGCCCCAGCCAGAGCCCCTGCCTTCTCTGTTGTTGCTGGAGTCCTTCAATATTGCTCTTAGGGGCATGGCCTTTAGCCTGTCTGACTCCTCCTTAAGGGGCCCCATCCCTTCCCTATAATGGGGATTGAAGGGGCCCCATTATGCATCACCATTCCTCATGATGAGCAACTCTGAGCCTTATGGGTAATGATGTATAATCATCTCACTTTGATTAATGCACACAAGAAAGGGGAAACAATTGAATTTTAAAGATATGGGCAATCTGCTAAGAGCCTCCTCATCCTGACCTTGGGTGGGCAGGGCTTGTGAAACAATAGCACAAATCAAGTATTCTGCTAGGAGCTGACTGCCCTACTGGGTTGATGCAAAGGACCTCTGTGTCAGTGAGAATCACTCAGGCCCTGTGTAAGTTAGCAAGGGAAAAGAATAACCAACACCATTCAGGAAAGTAAGCAAAAGAGGGTTTTTGAGGCAACAAGCTCTATTAGCTTATATGCAACTTTCTAAACTGAAGGAAAGGACAAAATCTTTTTTTTTAATGTATCTTAGGTTCTGACAACTAGCTCGATTAAAGAGAAATAATAATCGCTAGCAACCTAGGGAACAAAAGGCAAATGGAATGGCTTTCAAATCTCTTCCATCAAGGCAGAAAGGTTGTCTTATTATTACCCTTAGCCTCTTCACAGCAATTTCTTCTCTTCTGCATATAAGCAACAACTTGTCATCGTAGTTTAGTCACTAAAAGACAGACATATCTGAGAAAATACTTTTCCTTCCAGTTCCCTTTTCCACACAGAGATAGATGATGTCTCTGGATCAGGGAAATTTCTACTACTTCAGAAGCACATGCCTTCTAATCTGGATTTCCTGAGCTCCTTGTGACCCTCATGAGACTAAATTAAAGTGTTTCCAGTAACACAGGGGATAGACATGAGGGTTTAATAAATTTTCACCATGATTTTGTTCATATGGTCAATAAGAGTCATTGGCATTACAGCTAACAGTGAATACAATATGTATATTTAGTACTGTGCTACTGTAAAGGGACCTGCTTGAACCATGGATCCCCATGGTGCTATTTTAAAATCTATTTTAGCACACTGCAGTCTGGGTTGGTGTCTCCAGATTCCTTGCACTACTCCCAGGCACACTGCATTATGAATCTTTTCTGCACTGTATTGTGGGATAGCTCCCGGTGGCCAGAAAAATGATAGCAACAGGAGGTTAAACTCTCACAAGCCCTCCCGACATGTGTCAAACTTCACTTGCTTGCCAAGGTGTTCTCTGTTACCATGGAGGAAACTCAGAGGTACCCTGCCTTTCTGCTGGTTATTGAAACCAAAAAGCAGATCCTCAGGTGTTTGACCAATCAAGTTCCATGGCAGACTGGAGTCAGGGAGAGGTTTCATTGCTGCCCAAACTGTTGAGACAGAAGGACCTGGAAACATACTGCTTGCGGCTGGGTTAACTGAAGGCATTAAGATTTCTAGTAAAGGAAAGAGCTTAACTGGAGGTTCTTCTTCCCCAAATGCATTTATAAAGAATGGATATTAAGGCTGAAGACTTAACTGAGACACACCAAACTGTCTTAGAAACAATAACAAGACCTGACCCTAAACCACTGGATCTCCCCATTAAACTGGAGCTTGACGTTGACACTTGTGGATGGCCAAGAAGAAAAAGCAGTTTGGAACTGCTGGAGATCTCCAGATTCCCAAAGGTTTCCTAGTGAAAGGAGATCTCTGTCACTACCTGCTAGTGATTAAGGAGAGCAATTGACTGGGCCAGGCCTAATTTCCACATCAGCTTTGAAACAGTTTGGGGTTAATGCCAGTGCCATGGCCAGCCAAGCCTAGGGACCAAGGTTGCTATGTTCAAGTACAAGCCAAAGTCAGAGAGGAAGACCACAGTTCAGAGACAAGATAAGCCAGGAAACCACGAGTTCTAAAGGTAAACAAAGTCTATGAGCAAGACAAGTCAGGAAACCAAGAGATCAAAGCGAGGGCAAAGTACACAAGCAAGCTAAGTCAGAAAACCAGGAAGTCAGAAAGCAGACAGACTTACCAGAAGCACAAGTTCAAGTCAGGAAGAACTCTGTTATGCAGATACTTCCTGGTCCTCTCCCTGGTCTTGCATAGGAGAAATGCAGAGTCAAGTAACAGAAGCCAGCTACTCATGTACTGGGGAGTAGATAGAGGTGAGGGTACTGATGGAGGCTTTGGGGAAGCCTCATCTAGCCTTTGGGAAAAACAGCAGGGTGGTGGGTTAATTTAGACTGGTTTGCTAATCAGACCAAGGCCCAGGGTTTGAGGCTGATGGCTTGATGTTGGGGTATTTTGGTTAAAAAAATTAAGTTTTGAGGGGCAGGGGGGCCATATGCACTGACTCCATGGGTGCTCAGGGGCTCAAGCACCCACCAAAAAAAAATTAGTGGCCGCTCAGCACCTCATCATGCTTGCAGATGTTAAAAAATCAAACAAACAAAAAAATACACTTAACCAGAAGAAGCCGCACATTACTTCAACCTGGCTCTGCAATGTCTGTAAAGATCAGGTGCTTCAGCCGGGCTTTTTGGCACTTTTAGCTAAAGCTGATTGAATCAGCTTTTAGATTGTAACAGACTGCCAGTGTGAGCGCACCAGATTGGCTTGAGATACTTACCCTGGGCTAGAAACAGTGCCCATGAACTCTGAGCAACCCCAAGGATGGAGCAGGGGAGCCCTGCCCTGTGGAAAAGGAGAAGCTAATCGAAAGGGGTTTTCAGTCCCCTCATTCGCATGGAAGGGGGATGGCCGGAGCTGGGGGCCAGCCACCCTGAGCCCTGGTTGGCCGGTTTGCAAGCCAGGGCGGGACTGCCAGAGGGGATAAAAGCTGCAGGCGAAGTGCTATGGGGGGCTGCTGACAGTGACTCCGGAGAATGATGCAGGAGGCCTAAGAAGAGCTGGGGTGAGCTGACCCAGAAAAGGGAGCAGAGCGACTCCTCTGAAGAGCCTTGAAGGCCCTGGGAGAAGAAGGCAGCAGCAGTAGGCTGTGCCTCCAGCCCTACAGCAGAGAGGAAGCAGCAGCAGAGCGCTAGGACCAGGGTCTGCAGGAGTCTACTTTGTTGCTTGCCTTTTTGGTTGCCATGGAGGGTAACCCTTCAGCCTCTGGGGGGTTGGGGTTTGATATAGTTTGATTGCTGCAGACCAGAAGAGCTTAACCTGTTGCAGTCTGTCGCTTATTGGGAAGCCTGTTGGAGCTGCAGGGAGTGACCACCTTGCTTCCTTGTGGTAGCATCTCAGCAGTGGCTGAAAGCTGCCAGTTACCCTATCTGTGGTTCTTGAGTCAAGGGTTGACTAATGCATTCTGGTATGTTTTGTGATTCTGGTTATGCCATTTAAGTTCACTTGTAAATAGCTTTTCCTATTATTCTTGTTTTGTAGATAAAGTATAAATAGTTAAATCAGTTAAGCATTAGACCTTCTTGGGACCATGGGTTGCTCTGGGGGGAGCAGGGGCTGGCTGGAAAGTAAATTGGTGCTGGCCAGAAGCCCTGCCCCACTCTTGCCACACCATCCCTGATATTGGGTAGGGGTGGCAACTATTGGGCCACTACCTGGATTACAAGATAAATGTGCCAAAAAAGCCCTGCTAAAGTGCCTGATTTTACAGATGCTGCAGAGCCAGGTTGAAGTGGCATGCTGCCTCTTCTTGGTATGCGTGGGGCTTGGCACTGCTTTACGCCGGTTGTAGGGGGGGCAGTAATAACACGGTGTTGAGACCAGACAAAGGAACAACACCAAGCGTGCCTGAGAGGAGGCACATACTTTGGTACAGTTGAGTGGCAGTGCCTACTTACAAGGTGTGACAAGTCTGGTTTTTGCAAGGGGTGCCTCTATGGAAGTATCTCTGAAGCAGATGACAGTGCTGAAATAGCTGGGACTATGCTATGGGGACCATCAGCATAACAAAGGGATTTCAGTGGTAATTATCCTTCTCAGCACCAGAGCTATCATTGCTGGAGCAGCCCATACAGCAGGTCTTCTAGGGGCTGGAGATGGAGAGCAGTAGAGGAAAAGAAGAAAGTGTGTAATCCTAGGATGCCTGGACTCGTGATAGACCTCTCAGCATGACAGGAAGGCTGAGATTAAAACTACTGCTAAACCATCTTGGAGATGTGTGACAATCTCACTTCATAAGTATTATTGATTTAGCAATTTCCCAACATTTTACTGCATCCTACTTCCCAATCAAGAAAACTATTTAAGTCCCTGAGCCCTGTGATTGGAGTGGAGATACACCATCTATCAGAAGTACCTGAGAATATTCAGATTTCCCAGCTTTCTGCGTGGAGGTTCAAATTGGTGTTCCATTTCCAGAAGATCCTCTAGATACCTCAACTTGGCCTTGTTTGCTTCCAACAACTCCTGGCAGAAAGGTTACATTAGCTTGAAGAGCACAGGATATGCCAGACAATTGGTTTCTGAAGGTGCTTTGTATGTGATAAATTATTGCCATTCATCAGTCTTGAAGTTACCAGCACACAGTTTCATTGAGTTACCCCTTGTTCTTCTATTAGGGGACAGTATCCTAATTTACCTTCTCTGGTACATATTTGAGTTACACACATGAATGTTTGACATTTGCTTATTTGTGAAAAATGAATGCTAAAAGTAGGCATGTGATGATTTGTTTCAGGAGGGCTAGTGCCCATTCTCAGAGCTCAGATATGACACCTTGAAACTTCTCTGACAGCCACACCTAACGAATTTAGGGACTAGGCAACATCAAGTTGCAAAGACCTGTGTTCAATCCTTCTGAAGTGTTCAAACAAGTCACACTGGAATTCACTGAATAATATCAAATAACGAATGTGAGAAAATTGCTCGTCACGGTTCTTTCAGAAGCAGAAAATGAGGTTAAATTTATCAGAAAAAAGATTCTGAATTACTGAATTTGTTCTGGTCAGCAGCTTTTTGAAACGCAGGAAGACTGAATTGTGGATACATAAAGAGTCTCAAAACATGCAATGCTCCTGGCACAATATACCTTTTAGTTTGCTGGTGAAGTGACAGGCTTAGGTAAATTCTCTGAAGGTACTTAAGCCAAGGTCTGTGGATCTAAACATGTGACCCTTTGCTATGAAGCTGAAGGTAGTTTGCTAGCCCTAGACCATCAGCTCCCAAAGTAGGCATTGTGACCCCATGTGGTCACAACACTCACGAGTGGGGTTGCCAGCTTGATGGAAACATACTACAGAATTGGACATGAAACAGGAAGTGAGATTGTGAGCCTGGAAGCATAACCCAAAGTTAGGTTGTAAGCGTGGAAGTTGGGTTGTCAGTGGAAAAGTTCAGAAATCACTGCACTAAACTGAAAGATCTCTTTACCTGGACTGGCTGCTGGGGACATCCTTTGGGGAAAAGTGGATTATTCTTGCCTGATTGTAATCTTTAGACACAGACAAGGAAGAGTTTTGGTCACAGAAATTATGGCCTGAGGATGCTTGCAGTGTTGTCAACTCTCATGATTTTATCATGAGTTCCTTATTCTTTGTTTTTCTTATTGCCCCAGGTCTTGGATTCAAGCAGCTCTGCATGAAACTGTCAGCTTTCCCTTAAAAATAAAGCACATTGCCCTCAGAGATATAAAGAAAATCTTGAAAACATGACTCAGTTCCACCCTAATGCCACAACAGCTAGAGGGTAAAATAATTTCCAAGTTTAGCGTTTTCTTCTAAAAAAAGGTCTTAAGAGTGCTAAGCCAATCTTGCAATATTCTGAAGCCAGTTTCATGATTTTTAAATGCTTGGAGTTGGCAATACGGTATTTAACACCTCAAGAGTATTGCAGCTGACATTTCTCCAAGATCCTGCTCCTTTACCTTCAGATAAAGATAACTCATAACACTATTTGTAATAGCACCACCTGGTGCATTCCATCAATGTTATACTGGCATCATCCATCAGAGCAAATTTTATAAGCTAAACTTTTATATTTTATTTTTAATGATGACATGTGTTAGCAGGTAATCTTATTTCCAAGCAAAGCAGCAACACAGATATATTTGGTATGAAATATGGATATGAGAAATAATAAAGTTCTAGCCTGATGAGCCTCACTGCAAACCGTATTTCTAAAATATCTTAATTTAAGGAACAATATCTGTCTTCCACAGCAAAAATTATTTCCCCAGGTCCTTCTGTTTAGGCTTCTTGTATGGTTGGTATTTATCTTATAAATGCAGTAAAAGTGGAGATAATTTTTTTTTAAAATTGCACTATTTTATACTGGAGAATGATCCTAGGAACCAATACAATGTCAAATAATATAATGAGGCTTTCCATATAGCCTATGGTATATTTGACTTCATTTTGTCCCATTTTGATCTCAAAGAGACCTGGAAGATAAATATCCAAGGCAGTATGTTACATAAATTGAATCAAATATCAGATATACAGTACTTACCTATTTTAAATTTTGGATATCAGACATACCTATTTTCATAATGACTCATCACTGAATCCCTAAGGATTTTTAACCGCCAAAACCATGACATTCATGATCTCTAGGGGTAGGGACAGAAGTCACACATAAACCAGTTTAAGTCATGAGAAACTAGTTTAAACCTGTAACAGAACAGACATTCAGTGCACATAAACCAGTTTCAAAATGGCTGAAACTTGTTAAGATAAACCTGGTTAGATGTAGTATCAGACTTAACTGATTGAGCTCAAACCGGTTTATGGACCTTCTGTCCCAGACCCCTTCCTGGTTTAAATTAAATCAGAGTCTCCCAGCATGCCAGCATGCTTTGCAACCCTGGGCTGGCCTGTGCTGTCTGCTCTAGAGGGCAGGGCTAGCCCTGCCCCTCTGCTCTGTAGTCGGATCAGGGGTGGGGGCATAGCCAGATGCCAGCCAGTATGGCCCCCTCAGGTGACGGGGGTGGGAGGGGGTTTATTCCCTCTCCTCTCCTCCCAGGGAACCCCAGCCAGGGTCTGCCTGGCCAGGGCGGAGCAGCCCCTGTCACATTCCCCCCTGTTTGCCACTGTAGCAGCAGGGACGGGAGCATGGCCAGATGCCAGCCCAGCATAGCTTCCTGAGGCGAAGGAGGTAGAGAGGGCATTTATTTCCCCCTCCTTCCCCCCTCCTCCCAGCTGGGGTCTGCCTGGCCAGGGTGCAATAGTCCTTGTTGTGTCCCTCCCCCCTCACCCCTCCAGTGGCAGGGGCAGGGGCATAGCCAGACTGGTCAGCATGGCCCCCTGAGGCAAAAGGGGCAGGTAGGGGGTTTATTTCCTCCCCACTGCCTCACTGGGGCACTGCAGCTGGGCTCTGGCCAGGTGGGGTTCCTGAGGTAGAGAGGGGAGGGAGGGGGGGAATAACCCTCCTCCCTGCCCCCTTCACCTTAAGGAGTCTATGCTGGCTGAGATCTTGCCACACCCCTGCTCCTGGAGCGGTGATGTGGGGAGGACCCTGACAGGGGCACCAGCCCCTGTCATGGTGTCCCAGGGAGTGCAAGCTGTGCTGCGAGCAGGAGCGGGGTGGACAGAGCTGCTGTAGACTGCATGGGGTGAGCAGTGGCAGCGGCAGGCTTGGAGGGATGGCTACAGAGGTTAATTCAAATTTTGGGTTGGCCATAGCCCCTTAAGCCCCACTAGTGCTGCCACCACTGCTGCTCGCCAGGCAGTCTGCTGCAGTTCTACCTGCCCTGCTCCCTTCCACATGCAGCCCCGCCACCAGGAAAAGGCTTGTGCTCCCTAGGACTCCGTGCCCCTGTCGGGGTCCCCCCTGACTCTCCTCTCCAGTGGCAGGAGCAGGAGTTTGGCCAGAGGTTGGCCAGCATCACCCCTTGAAGCAAAGGGGACAAGAGGGGGTTTATTCCCCCTCCCCCTCTCTCCCCCCGGGGAACCCCAGCTGGGCTCTGCCTGGCCAGGGGTGAGTGGCAGAGGCAGCAGCTGGGGCTGACATCCCAGCTGCAGTTCCTTGGTAGGAGAGGGGAGGGAGGGGGAATAAACCCTCTCCCTGCCCTCTTAACCTTAGGGGGCCATTCTAGCTGGCATCTGGCAGGAGGCCAGGTTCTGGCCACACTCTCTCCCCCTTGCCCCCTAAAAGCTTAGCAAGGGATGCTTCTTCCCTTCTACCCTCCAGGCACACACTGGCTGGGGTCCTTGCAGGCCAGGGTGAGGATTTAAACCCCTCGCCAATCATAGTCAACCTGCCCAGGCCTGCATGCTGCTACTGGTTGATAGCGAGTGCTGCATTCTGAACATAACTCATGGGTTCATAGGACTCAAAGGGCCTACCTGGTTTCTTGAGTCCACTCCCTGCTACTGCAGAGCTATAGAATCAATGTTTGGTGTTTAGTCCAAAGCAGGATCATCCACTCAGGCTCCTCCCACTCACCACAGCCACCAATGCAGCTTTAAGAAAGAAACAAAAAAAGAATCCAACCAAACAGAAAACTGTACCAAAACAAAAATTAAAAAATTAAATAATCTCCAGAGCCTCCAGAAACCTTAAAAACAGCCTCTCTGAGGTTGCTTCTTTCTATCCCACTAGGGAACAAGGCAAACCCCTAGGAGCTGTTCACTGCCATTCTGAACGGCCTTAAGGTCCTGAGGCCTCTGATCCAAGACCCTGCAGTCAGAATCCGCCAGAATGGCCATCCTTCTTCTTTCCTAGGGAAAAGAGAAGGATTCTGGATACAAGGCTAATCAGAAATGCCTCTTTAGCTAGGCCTTGGTAAACCATTTGGCTTTCATCACCACTTTCTCCTTCAGAATCAGGAATTGAGCTGCTAAACCAGCATGTCTTTTGCTATTACCTGGCTCTCAAATGTGTGCAAATCAATCCTTTCAGGAAGAATTTGAATCCAGATGATAATCTTATCCTGTTTTAATTTGTCACTGACAACTGCTATCAACAGCTTGGGTTCCCTCTGTCTTTGCAAATAACTTTGATGAGGTTGTGAACAGAAAGGCTGGAAGTGACACCCTCTTTGTTATAGCTGCAGGTCCCTTCAACTCTGTTATATCCAACAGTGAAAGGACTTGGGAAATATAAGCTAAGGAAAGTCCTTGTAGGGGCCCATTAAAAAGGGCCGCTGAGACATCTCTGCTGTATTATTCTAATTCAGAGAGAGAGACCCTTATCACACAGTACCACAGCATTCTCACCCAATGGATATGTCTGCAAGTCTTGGTTTTCAGAAGATGTTACCTTTCAGGGGTGAAAAAATAACAGGATTCTGATCCTCAGACATGAAGTCACGCTGCCTTTGGGCTACAACCCTGAGCAAAGGGTGGTATAGAAGATGAACAGTCTGGGGAGAGACCCCTGTCTGTGACACATTTCTCTCCTTGCTTCCTTTTGGGTCCTGGGGAGGAATCAACTTGATATAACCCCGCTCCTAGCTCATCTGTGCTGGTCAGCATGTTGGCAAGATGGTGCCAAGACTCTACCTTCTTTGAGGTTGGGGTTTCTGGGCAGGAACATTTTCTGAATGTGCCCTGAGATCTGATTATTGAGTGCAGGGACATGAGGAATGGGCCCTATACTGACAATTGAATTGATTGTTTGAGAAACATATCTAATCCAACCAGCCATGAAAGGAAATGTTACATAGCAGGATGTCTCACTTATCTCCTGTACAGTTAATAGCACCACAGCTTGCTTACTGTTTGATTTCTGTTGGTTATGAACTTTCTTGAGAATGTGCAAAGCCTCAGGAAACAAAAAAACCTGGGTTTAGAGAACTTTTCCTCCATGGGGGGCTTCCATAAATGACTGTCTAACTTGCGCCAATACATTTCCCATGGTGCAGTTAAAATGTTTGAAAGAACCTCAGCAATTCAGGAGTCCCTTTTTCATAAGTGACATGAGCACTGAAGGCAAGATCTTCAACGGTATGACCTGCCTGAAGGTACAGATAGGCGCATAGTAGAATATAGAAAGCATCTAAGAAGATGAGGTGCCTACATCCCATTGATTTTAAAGTATTTGTATTTTAGGCATCTTAAAAATGTTCTGAAAATCTGGCCTTTTAGGAGTCTAAATACCACTGACGTTCAACAGGACATAGGCTCTTAAGTCACTTTGGTGTTTTTTTTCAAATATAGTCCTAAGTTCTTTGAGGCTGTAAACTTGCTGCATGCTTACAACCTTCCTCAGAACTTCCCTGTGTTGAAATAACATTTAGTTCACAAAACCTGGTGTTTTTCCCTGGCAACACTGAGCATCTTTAAGATAGACCCACCTAGAAGAAGAACTCCTCAAGAACTGTGCCATCAAACCCATGGGATACCTAAGATATATAGATGACATTATACATCTACCCAATGAATCTTGCCTGCCACACGTCAAAAACAAATTCTCTTTATTCTTGCTTACTGTTCTGTTATTCTCTGCAACAAACCCTGACACACATGTATTGTAAGCAGAGCCAGGACTTTTGAGGCTGTTATCTCTTTTGCTGTATCTAAAACTCAGCAGAGGGCAGTGTGGTGCAACAGTGGTTACCATGGAGCTGAACTGAGAATTGAAATCTCTTGAGTCGGCAAAAATAAATAAATAATGGTGCCACTAGTGAAACACAGATGTTGCCTCTTTTGAAACCTGCTTTTAAACAATAACAGAGATAGCATCTCTTTGATAAGCCCAATATTTACATTTTCTCCTTCATTAACCCTTACCTAATTGCTGTGATTGATAACAGGACTTGCATTAATTGCTAGCCCATTTCATTGGGAGATCCTTTTTGGAGGAAGGGGGAGGAGGAGAGCTGGCTTCTTTAGGCCTTACAGTAGAAATTGAAAATCAACCAGCCAGTTATCACACCTCTTATTTATGTTAGCTAATTGAATACTTATCTGCCTACAAAGCAATGGTAATTTACAGAGGGAGAGGGACTGGAAAGGTGTTTACAAAGATTCAGAGGAAAATCTCATTTGATAGAAGAAATGCTAACATGGACCTTCAGCTGGTGTATGTTGCTGTTGCTACTCTGTCTTGTAAGGGAAGAGAAGAGAATAGATAACATCATCTTACAGTTTCAGGGGAATTTTGGCCTCTTATTATTATTTGTAAAAGTATTACAGTAGCCCTGAATTAGACTGAAACCCCATTGTGCACAGTGCTATACATGTGTGAACACACACGCTGAGAAATATCCTTTGTCCTGCTGAGCTGGCAATCTCAGGGCTTGTCTACACAAGGAAATTAATTCATATTAAGATACGGTGTGAATTTAAGGTGAAATAGCTGTTGAATTAAGCTAATTTGGAATAAAGTACCTCTCTTGAATAAGAGTATCTACAAAGGCAGTTGATCAGCCCTCAGCACAAAGCGAGTGGGAGGGCCAGGGACTTGCCCCAGATCATACAACAGGCTAGTGGCAGAGCTGGCAACAGAGCAAAATTTTGCTACATTGCAAGTCAGTGTTGGATGCCCTGGACCACTATGCCTGAGGGAGAGCTCCCAGACTGCCCAGGATACTGTTCTGACATGACTTGTCTGACATGTGTGTTTCAAAACTTGGTATCACTGGAGTATGATTCTGCATTGAACAGTTTAACATATGAGCTGGTATAAATCTGACAGCCCTTCTTTTACACTGATGTATACCAGCTGAGAGACATAGGATTTGTATTGAATTTAAGTCTCTTTTATTACCAGAATGCTGGGAAATTAGCTATATAGCTAATATGAGCCCTCTCCTGAAGGCCAAGAATGGAACAGCCATCTGGGTTTATGGGTTGTTTACCATGTGGCTTCCATCTATTCACTTAACTAACCCTGCTGGGGTATCTGTCATCCACACTCCTAAATGAAGCTCTGACAATCTCAGACACACGTGAACTGACACTTTTAATTGTATGACTTGGCCCAGGGTCTCAAACTTAGGAGCCATCTGGCATGTGACTGGATCCAGTCTCCTCTGACTTGTACCTGTACCTGGGGCTATCCCTGGAACAGTGATAGTCACTGTTTCAGCAAGATACTTGAAGGACGAGACTATTCTTGCTTTGAGCATTTTAAGCAGCTTGCTGAACAGGAACTATCATGATAGAAAACTGTCTGCAGGCTACCTCTGGGTTCACCACCATCTGAGCATAAAAATGGCCTCAAAACTGGGTCCCATGCATTCATCCCCAAGAGGCCTTGTATTCCTTGACAATGGTCCTTCCTATAATCTAGGAATAGCTCTGGAAAGAGCTCTGTCCGGACCTGAGCCAGAGGAAAAATGGACTCAAAAAGCAGCAAAAGCAAGGGACCAATTCTATTGGCAAAACCATCTCAGAGCCTAGATAGAAACACTATAGGGAAAAAAGAGGCTTCTTGTAATGCTTATTTAACTGCAAGTAAAGAATAATAAGACCTTTATCCAAGCAAAACTCTCATTGATTTCAGAGGGCCTTGAGTGTAACTCACCAGCACTCACCATGTATATAGAGCTTAATTTGCTTAAGACACTGCACAAACACTGTCCTTTTGACCCAGAGCAAGTGTAGTGCAGCTTCTTGAAGGCTCAGATCAAGCGTAGTGGCTTCTGAACCTGGCAGGGGAAATACCATGTATCTGTGTCCAAGAAGGCAGTTTTCCTGAACCACCTCGCAGGAGAACTCTTTTGGCGTGGTTCAGTACCCACCGAGGTGCAGAGGCTTTAAGCTGTTTATGGAAATGGGAGTCCCCTCCCTTGTTTGCTCTGACGGCCGTATGGCTAAGGGCAAGCAAAACTCGGGGGTATCCGAACCCCAAACCACTGGGCTTGGGCCTGCAAGTAGGATGCCCACCAAAGGTTTTGGAACCACCTGAAGCCCCAGGTGCGGGTGGAGGATGTTTGCCAGTAGTATGGCCACTTATGGTTCTGGACTCTTGGATTTGGAATTAGTTTGGGCTAATTTGGCCTTGGATACAAATTATATATCTATATAAACCTTGTTCCCATTTACAGACAGAAAATCTGAGGCAGAAACACAATATCAGGCAGTCACTCACAACAAATCTATTGCCCAGTCAGGATCAGAACTCAGCACCAGCTGATCACAGCCCTGCCTGTTTTCCCACAGGTTGCACTACAGACTAGTTTCCATTAAAGGGGAAATGATTTAAAGAAAATAGATACTAGATCTGGTAAACAAAACGTCCCAGATTAGAAGTGAGAAGGTATTACAAGAGGACATAGAGTACAATAAAAGAATGTTCATTAAAGGTAAGTCCAGGAGTATCAAAACCATTTTGTCCCATGGCCTGGGCTAGTCCACAGGCAGCATCAGACTCATGGACCTCCCCATCCTCCCCCACAACATGCCAGATCCAGCACATGTGGTGCCCATTCCCGCTGGTCCAGGATCCACACTACGTGTAGTTCCCACTCCCTCCCCCAACCAGTCCTGGACTCCACAGCATGTGGCACCCCCCTGCCCTCCCAACCAGTGCAGGATTGTACCACACATGGCATGTGTCCCGGAGCAGATGGAGTGGGTGCCATGGGTGTTGTAGTTCCTGGAAAGGGTGCCATGGGTGTCGGTGACCCAGGGATAGCAATGGGGGCCAAATGATGGGACTCATGGGCCGGATCCATCCCATGGGACATCTTTTTTGACACCCCCAAGTTTGTTTATAGATTGCAAATCTGCTCTTCCTTCTGCCCGTTTCATTAAGTGTAAGGCTAGTCAAAACACAGCAGCAAGTCTGTAGCTTTCCAAGGTTTTTGTGAAGAGCAGGTGAATTGAAAGTGTATTTTTTAAAAGGGGAACATTTCTGGAGGCTTAGTTCTAATCAGCCAGGCTAACACTAGGTTCTCTGGAGCTTGATTCTTGGTAGATTGGTTGTGCTTGAGCAGAAGCACTTCAAAGCACAAGTGACGCTAATGCATCATTATTATATTATAAAACACAGAGACCTCAATAATTAGCTTTCAGCCCTGATCAAAAAGATACTGCCTTGTTACAGAAAAGAACAAGAAAGTTTTTGAGGAGGGCGTGTTACAGAGCAGGGAATAAGTGACTGGGATGTTGTAGGGCCTTCACTGAGGACGAAAATGAATGATGATAACTGACATTAAGGAAGGGAGGGGGTGTCTCTGTAGCAGGGGTGCTCTGAATAATGACTGATAGTAAAGAGGGGGTGTAGGAGGTGCTCTGAATGATGTAAGTGATTTTAAGGAAGGATGTGGCATATGGATGTGTGTAGTACGGTGCTCCTATTGATGATAACCGATTAAGGAGTGTGGGGGGGGAGGGGTGCGTGTAGGGGCGTGCTCTGAAAACGGATATTAAAGAGAGGTGTAAATGTGTGGTGAGGTGGTCTGAAAGATGATAATGGATATTAAGGGTTTGTGTGTGGTGGGGTGTGGTGGAAGAGTCTGAGGGATGATTGATAACTGATTAAGGAGGGGTATATGCATGTGTGTGTGTGTAGTGGGGTGCTCTGAGGAATGATAATGGATATTAAGGAGGGTGTGCATGTGGGGGGGTGTGGTGGGGTGCTTTGAGGGATGATAATGGATATCAAAGAGGATATGCATGTGGGTGGGTGGGTGTGGGGGGGTGCTCTGAGGGATGATCACTGATATTAGGGAGGGGATGTGTGTGCATGTGTGTATGTGTAGTAGGGTGCTCTTAGGGATGATAATGGATATTAAGGGGGGTGTGCATGTGGGTGTATGTGTGTGATGGAGTGCTCTGAGGGATGATAACTGATATTAGGGTGTGTACGTGTGCACATGTGTGTAGTGGGATGCTCTGAGGGATGATAATAGATATTAAGGGGGGTGTGCATGTGGGGGTTGCTCTGAGGCAGTGCTTCTCAAACTATCTGATGTGGCGAACCGGCAATTGTTTTTCCCGTGGGCCAGAGACCAGTGCCCGGTTCAGCCAATGGCAGCAACTGCGTGTAACAGCGCTACACAAATGCGCGACCGGCTGTTTCATTCTCTTTCCTCACCTCGCATGATGTGACGTCACCTGGAGCGTTGGAACGTACGAACTGTGGCGCTATGACATATCAACGTTATGCTTCTGAAAATATATTTCTTTCTTTCCTGGCAACTCGCTGCCGACCGGCGACTGGCGCTGGTCCACGGACCCCCACTTTGAGAAGCACTGCTCTGAGGGATGATCGCTGATGTTAAGGAGGAGTGTGTGCGTGTGTGTCTGTGTGGCCGGGTGCTCTGAGGGATGATAATGGCTATTAAAGAGGGTGTGGGTGGGGTGCTCCGAGGGGTGATAATGGATATTTAAGAGGGTGCGCATGTGGGTGTGGCATGGTGGGGTGCTGCGAAGGATGATAATCTATATTAAGGAGGGGTGTGCGTCTGGCGGGGTGCTCTGAGGGATGAAAATGGCTAATAAGGAGGGTGTGCATGGTGGGGGGGGTGTGGCGGGGTGCCCCGAGGGGGTATTAAGGAGGGCTGTAGGTTGGAGAAGGGCTGTGCGCGAGCGAGGGGCGCCCAGAGGGCGGCACAGGACACTGCGGAGGGTGTTTGCGCAGGGGGAGGGGCGCTCTCCGGTCAGCCAAGGGACCGCGCGGTCCGGGTGCGGGTCCCCTCTCCCGCGCCCCGCTCTGCTCGGCGTCGCCCTTTTAAGCGGGGCGGGGCGGGGCGGGGCGGGGCGGGCTGCAGCGTTTTGCCCGCGCGCACAGACACACACAGGGCGACACACGGAGCGGCGGGCGCTTGGGCGGGCGTGGAGGCGGCGGTGGATGGCGGCGGAGCCGGGCTGCGGCTGCGGCTGCACCGCGGCGGGGGGGAGCCGCGCCCGGCCCCGGGCTCGCGGGCTGGGCGCCGGCCCCGGCACGGCGGGGATGGGCGCGCGCTGAGCAGCCGGCGGGAGCCGCGGGCGCGATGGGGAACATCTCGTCCAACATCTCCGCCTTCCAGTCCCTGCACATCGTCATGCTGGGCTTGGACTCGGCGGGCAAGACCACGGTGCTCTACCGCCTCAAGTTCAATGAGTTCGTCAACACGGTGCCCACCATCGGCTTCAACACGGAGAAGATCAAGCTGAGCAACGGCACGGCCAAGGGCATCAGCTGCCACTTCTGGGACGTGGGCGGCCAGGAGAAGCTGCGCCCACTCTGGAAGTCCTACAGCCGCTGCACGGACGGCATCATCTACGTGGTGGACTCGGTGGACGTGGACCGGCTGGAGGAGGCCAAGACGGAGCTGCACAAGGTGACCAAGTTCGCCGAGAACCAGGGCACCCCCCTGCTGGTCATCGCCAACAAGCAGGACCTGCCCAAGTCGCTGCCTGTGGCTGAGATCGAGAAGCAGCTGGCGCTGCATGAGCTGGCGCCCTCCACCACCTACCACATCCAGCCCGCCTGCGCCATCATCGGCGAGGGGCTCACTGAGGGCATGGACAAGCTCTATGAGATGATCCTCAAGCGCAGGAAGTCCCTCAAGCAGAAGAAGAAACGGTAAAGGGGAGGAGGCTGCCGGAGCCAGCGAGAGCCCGAGCCGAGCCCACTGGTGCCAGATTGGGACAGAGGAACAAACCCTGCCAGCCTCTGCCCCGCGCAGACTGAGAGGGGCATGGCTCAGGCCACCTTCTCCCTGCGTCCGCTTCTCAACCTGGGCGAGCTGCTGGCTGGGGCTGGCCTGGCTGCCCTCCTTGGCCCCCAAGCCACCAGGATGAGCCAAAGCCCCCCAAGGAGGAAGCCTCCATGTCTTACCCTTCTAGCAGGGCTAGAAGGGGTGGGCAGCGGGGCTGGTGGGGGCCCGTGGACTCCCTGAGGAGCCATTTGCTGGGCCCCTCTGTCCTCTGGAGGGAAGGACTTGTTCCTTGGTGGGCCTGTGGGACAAGGAAGCCCAGGAGCTGGACAGAACAGGGCAGGACCCTGCTTGAGAGAGACTAGGATGTGCTCCTGGTTTGGGAACTTGTATTTTTTTTTAAGTGTGTGTATGTGTACATGGGGCTAAGGGAAGGGCTTCTGGGGAAAGTGGAGCTGAAGAAATAATGCTTCAGGGAGCAGCGGATGCTGAGGGATCTGCCCGCGATTGGAAAACCGGGGTAGGAAAAGGAAAACATATACTGATCCCTGTTGCTTAATGGTGGACGTTGGCCTCTGGGGAGAACTGCTTCTCAGGGCACCAGCCATCTCCCCAGAGCACTTGGATTCGGTCCACTTGCAGGTTACGGTCACCAAAAATGAATTGGAAAATAAAATCAGACTAACAAAAGGTAGGAGAGCAGCAAATGAATGATATGCTGCTGCTTGCAGTAGCAGTCTGCGTGCTTAAAGGGGAATTGCTAGTGGGTGCACGTCATCCTTGGAAAAACAGAAAAATGTATTGATCCACATGGAATTTAAAGCTATAACCAGCTGGATGGTTTGTGACCAGCTGCTGACTTGGTGCTGAGTTTGAAGCTATTTGCTTCAAAGGGGTTCTGTATGAACTTTGCCATGAAGGGTGTTCACATCTCTTGTCACATTATCAAAGGTTTATTTTTAACAGAGGCCATGTCCTGTTGTAATGAGAAGGAAGAGGTCTTTCTCACACCCTTTTATATCACTGTAACCTACTGGTAGAGGTATGTTTCTTTTGTCTAATTTGGATCAAGCTGGTTTGTCCAATTGATATTTTCCGTGGGGAAAAAAAACACCTCACTACAGTGCTGGATTCTAGGCCTCCAACTGTCCACCTCATTGCATCAATATGAAAGCAATGGATGAACACAAAAGGTTTAGGCCAGTGGTAGTTAAACTTGAATATAAACAGCGACTGTGAATCCAACCAGTGCTTTGGCTAACAGAATACAAACTATGAGTGGCTAAGATAAATTTATACCCCCCACCCCCAATAGGAAGAATTAAAAAGATGTCTACTTGAAAAGGGCAGGGGAGGGCAGAAAAATGACTGGGAAAATTGGAGTGATTTTTTTTTTTAAAACAAGAAAACGATTTTTAAATACATTTATGTTGAGAGCCCTACTTACAAATCACATGTTAAAGGCAGATTTGAGCCAATTATGAATTTACTGTACAAGTACTGTCTTGCTTCTATTGACCTCACTGATAGAAGATTGAACCTTGTATTGTTTAGCAAGATTCTGGCCCTTCACCATTGAAGTTGATGGGTGAAGAACCAGATTGGTAATAAATAGAAGTCTGTTTTTTTTTCCCCTGTTCTCTCTCCAGGAAACCACCTCACTGAGTAAACCATGGTCTTTACCCTTATAATTTCACAAGAAGGGTGTTTGGAAATGAGAGCTAATTTTCAGGATTTGAACATCTCTGATGACTGTTTTGTGCCTGTGGAAAATTTCGTTTTAACATGGTCATTTCTGGCAAGTCAATTACTGGCATTCCTGCTTGAATGCAGGTCCTAAATTACAGCTATGGAAAACACCAAACAGACAAAGACTTAACCCAGGGAGTTTCAGGCAGCTGATTCTCCCCTTAGCTATGAACTCGGTACCTTCCAAGTAGCATTTTGTAGAAATCGGATTCTGAAACCAAGTAGTATTTATATGCCTGCAGAATTCCAGTTTACATGAGCAGTGACTTGTTCCTGGATCTAATGAATGGGCTGGTCCCATTATTTGAGGCGGCTCTGGACTTTTGTTGGGTTTTTTTTTCTTTTCTTCGCACACAACACTCTTTTAAGCACTTTTGACATTTGGTAGTTCCACTGGGGAGAGAGTGCAAACCTTCATTTTGTGACACCACAGAAGCCAAATGCTGCAACTGTTGTCTGATCTTTACAGTAGCTGGGGATAAAATGAAATCCTTTAAATAAAAACCTTGCTTTAAGACAATAAACATAGGCATTAATTATGATATTTTGTCTACTATCAAGATTGTGGTCCTGATTATGCAGACATAAGCACCAATAAGTAACTATGCATGCAGATTTAATTGATTTCAGTGGCACTGTTAATGCAAATAAATATCATGCAAATAAATATGTGTCTGCAGGATCAGGTCCTTTTTGCACAGTAAGGCAAACTGGTCTCAGTTAATCCTATCCAGCAAAGCATTTAAGTGTATACTTAAGTACTCTGCTTCATAGATATTATGCTGGTCCAGGGCCATTGCCACTAAAGGTACATTTTTGCAATAACTTAAAAATAGTTTTCCAATGAGTAGCAGTATTTCTATGACATTTCAGTACTGTAATGCATGTTTCTCTGTGCAGTGATAGTGTTGAACTGCACTGTCATCTGCAATTGGCCTGATAAAGATGACTGAAACAATGATGGTTAAATGCACAGAAAGAAGAGCTTTACCCAGTCTAATATTAAAACAAACATGGGTTTTCTCAAGATTTTGTCTTCTCAAAAGGAGGTTTGAGTATTTCTTTTCTAGCAGATGTCACAAGATGCCAGTCACATTTCTGACTTTCTCTTCACACTGTACCTATTAGTGTTAGAACTTGAGAAAAAATGCCATGCTGCCTACTCTGATTTCATATTACCCTGACATATATCCTCTGTTCCTTCCATCTTTTCTCTTTTTTTTTAATGATACAAACATGATGCTGTGAACTTAAATAAATTATTTATACAATGAAAAGTTGGATAAGATTTTTTTTAAGTGGTCATTTCCTTTAATTAATATCAAGTACATTTAGTACTACATCTGAAAGTACTTTATAATGAAAAGCAGGTTATCTACTTTTAAGTGATGAGGAAACTGAAGGAAGAAGCAGTGGAATGACTTGTCAATGATTACTCAGTAAAACTGATAGATGCAGGAATGGGAACCCAAACCTTTTATATGCCAGCTCATTACTCTATTCACTAAGTCATGCTGATTGAAGAAAAGGTAATATCACAGTTCAGATACTACCGTGGTGTTCAGAACATTTGAATTAGATTTCCAGCTCTGTCCCAGACACCATGTGTGATCTTTGGCAGGTAACTGAATCTCTCTACTCCTCAGCTCCTCAGATGTAAGATGGAGATAACATTTCCTTTTTCTGTCTCGCCTGCTTGGCAGGTCCTGTCCTTGTATGTTTGAACAGCACCTAGCACAAAGAGGCTTAGTTTTCACTGAGGCCTCTAATCATGACTTCCTTATGAATGCAAAGACCCTGCATACTTGAAACTGAAGTAACACTAACTGATGCTAAAGATATGATGAATTTAGAAGCCTCTATTGATTACTCTTAACACAGGAAGTATATGTGGTATTTGCAAGACCAGGACATAGAAGCTGCTGGTAAATGATATTTTTAATGATACATTTTTGTAACATAGGAAGAACTAGGGAGATGCATTCCAGGAAGGGCACCTTGGCACTGTATCAGCCCTGATCTTGCAGATTTTTACACGTGCAGAACTTTACAAACAGTGAGCTGCCCCACTGACTTCAAAGGGATTGGATGAACACTGCATGAAAATAACCATATGCTTGTATCGCTGCAGGACTGGACTGCCCCCTATGATAGATAATAATATAGTCAAAGTAAACCAAAGATGATACATCTTACGTAAAAGGAATCGAGGCATATCTTTTACACTATCTTCACAAATCACTCAGAACCAAGGGGTCTAACAGAGGTCTGCTTCATTCAGCGTTTGAGAGTTATGTCTACATGGAACAATGCAGTGCTGTGCAAAGATAACTGGAGCTAGCTGGGATTTTGGAAACACTATAGCCATGTTAGCAAGGCTACTTAACACATAAGAGTGAGGCACTGTTCCTGGAGTACCTCTTCACAGCTCTGCATTGCACTATGTAGACTTATCCCAAGTTCGAACTGCTCAGCATTGCACGACCAGAACATGCACAACCATTGCACAGTCTCAGTCTACACAACTGGCCTCAGACCCTTTAAAATGTGCTTGGCCACATCTTCCTTCCTTGAGCACACACAGTAACTAATGTAATCCAGAATTTCAAATACTAACTGACAGTATTCAATTAGTCTCAGAGATTCCCCAGGTATTGTGCAGACCTTCAGGTCCCTCTTGGGACATCAGCACTACTGTCAAGTAGCAATAAGTCAATTTGTCCTAGTGATGTCATTTTGCAGGGCTCAGCCATTCCAACCTGCACTAGTTTTTCCCTCACTCAGACCTTAGGCAAAACAGCTGACTCAGTGCCTGTTATCTCCCTGCCTTCTGGGATTTGGAGAAGCTGTTGCTTGTTTCACCATATTATGCATCTGCATGGAGTGACTACCTCTTCCAACATCATTCTTGTTTCAACTATCATTTCCTATTGTAGATATGTGCAACATTGCTTTCATGAAGTGGTAGCTACCAGGACCTCAAATCAAACTGTTTTGCCTTGTCTATCTCTCTGCAAGTCCCCATTGACAGTTTCTAACAATGCAGGTGTTCTTGTTCTTGGCTTTATGTTGAACAAGATGTCAGCAGGTGACAATTCATGCTTCATTGGTGTCATTCTGTAATTTAACAGTGCTAATTACGGATCAGTCTGACACTGCATTTTTTAAAAGGAGGCGCTTCATTGTTTTGACACCATGTGCCACTGAACTGTTAGACTGGGGATAATGGGGACTAATACATCTCAATCCATACTTCACGGCAAAATATTTTATCATGCTTATTTAATTGTGGCCCATTGCCAGATATGTCTTGTCTAGCAAAAATGCACTTAATATGTATGTACCTCTTTAGCTGAAGCATCTTCTATTACTACTATCTCAGGGAAACAAGAATAATTTAGAATAAGTTGTTGGCTAAGGAAAGGGTGCTGCTGGGGGTAAATCTATGCTGCCTTTGTTCCATTTTTCTTATGCCACCAACATAGGCTCTTTCTCTTAACCTGGTCCATATTTCTGTTACATAACAAGCTTTAACAGCTACTTCAATTTACTGTTCTGTTGGAGGCCATATGAAGTGTCTTCAGATTTTCCCTTACATTTTTCAAGCCCTAAATGAACTTTCCGCATGTTTCTGTACCCCACCCCCACCTTAGGAATCACCATGCTGGTGCCTTTAAACAAAACCCCATCTAGTACTAAATGCTCCCTAAATTGATAACAGAGATTGGGAATAAGCTGCCCCACGTGAGAGGAGGGTGTCTGGCCTCTTTCAACAAAGGTCAAAATAGTTCATAGCAAATTTCAGAGTCAGACACAGATATGAAGTTTAACTATGGACAGAGATAAAAGGCTCTCTCTGTACTGAGTGTAATGACACTTAGTTTTTCTTTGTGTCCATGATGTATAAGCCACTCATGTGCAGTTTTGAGCATACTGCTGAAAAAAGTGTTTTACCAGTATCCCATCTTGGAGACATCTGCGGGCAGCTTCACGTTGCAGTCATTGTCACAGAACCTCAGGAATGGGCCTTTAAGATTTTCTATCCCATGCCCATCAAGCAGCTCAGCAGAGCAATACTCAGCCTGCTGGTTCATGTGACTTGATTAGGTCCAAGTTTCCTTCCATAGTTCTCCCTCACAAGGAATCTTTGTATCCATCCTTTGTCCACTGGGGCAGGCATGGTAGTTATATTCTTAGCTTACTGAGATCTATCTACACACCTTGCTGTGTTGTCTCCAGTACAACTTACATTTTTGTTCAGCTTTAGCCCAACAGTGCTGGCTTTTCCCAAAAGATGATCAGGCCCTCTTGTCTTTCTGTTCCTCAGATGAAAATATCATCTACCTAGGGCAGAGTTGTCTAGTTTTTAGCATCTGGGGTCCACACACCTTGGAGGCTATGTCAGCAGAAGCCATGCACCACGGGGGTTGCACCAGCAGTGGCACCGCAGCCCCCCCTTACAATCTTCCCTGGCTTTATGTGGGTAGGCAACCCCCTCTAAACTGTACTATGGGGCCAGGCAGGTGGACAGTACCCCCTATTGTGCACGTGGGTGGGTGTGTGGGGGCCCCCTACTACTGCATGGCATGGGCAGGTGGGCAGGCAGCACTTCCCCCCACTACCTTGGCTGTAGGCTCCTCCAGCCCCTGGCTCCTGGGGTGAGGGCAGGAAGTGAAAGCCAGAAAAGGGAGAGGGAGCCTGGAGACCCTGACTGCAGCATCAGCCAGAGCAATGAGTACAGCAGCAGCCAGAGAACCTCAGGACTTGCACAGGCCACCAGCTGGACATGATCTAGTTCATAGCACATTATATATCAATGATTCACAAACTGTGCTCCAGGAGGCAATGGTAAATGGCCAATGGATTGTGCCAGCCACCTTTTCCCCAATTTCAGTTAAGAATTGATTAAGTGGGCGCACACAGTGATCTGTAAGGCTGCTTTATCCCATTAAAAATTGTCATTTCCTATGAAAAGCACTTTGAATGCAGTCCTGGGTACTGAGCAGTTCAAGGAAACAATGTCTCCCAAAGTTGGTATTAAATTTGCACAAATTTATGCTTTTGTTTTCTAAGGGTACCTGCCAGAGTGAAGGTGATGCATCATGCACAAACAAAGGCTCCACCCTTTGAACCCTTTTAGTCTCTGCCTTTGGGCAAGAGGAACTTCCTTAAGGGCATGAAGTATAAGATGAATTGGGCATCTTCAGCTCTGTCCTGCACTCTGACAGCTTCCCTATCACCTAGAAGACATCTCTGAAATCTTCCTTGACTGTTTTGGCTCATACTTCTCCAATGATGGATGAGACCCAGGCTTGACAAATTTTTAACTCAATAATGGGTATTTTTCTCTCCTTTGATATCACAGAGCTGCATCTTTTCCCTTTGTTATACACCTATCCATTTAATTCACATACTTCCTCAGTGAGGCAAGACCACCATCATAACCCTTTAATATACCCATTTATCTTCTACTGCTGTTGTTTTTCTTTCTCCATGAATATAACCATTTTCTTGGCTTCTGCACCTGTGTCCAAGTTAAGTGTTTCAGTTGCCTTTTGCTGCAATGCTGTCCACAGCAGCGCTGTCCACTGCTCCAATGAAGACTTCCTCTGGGCTACTGGTTCTATTGTCACTCTCTTCATTGTTGCTGTGGTCATTTGGCTGGCACTATGGCCAGCTGATGTAATCCATTCCACTTCCCTCTTTTAGTAGATGATTATTTTGTGGATTAGTAGATGATTATTTTGTGGACTAAGACTTTCAGTTCAATAAACCTAGGGTTACCATATTTCCAGTATAAAAAAGAGGACACCTGTGAAGGGGGAAGTGGGGAGAGGAAAGGGGTATATGATTGTGGGGGTGGGTAGTGATATGCCTGTGTCCTGCCTCTGCCCCTCACTCCTAAGTCACAGGCCGTCCCAGCCTTGCTGCTGCCTCTCACTCCTGACCCACTGTACCCTGTCTCCCAGCCCTGCAGCCCCTACCTCCATGAAACCCTCCTAGTACCCTTTATTCCCGACCTGCAGCCCCCTGCCACCCCCCTCAGCCCTGCCAGTGCCCCTCACTCCTGACCTGCAGCCCCCTGCCTCCGCCAACCCTGCTGTTGCCCTTCACTCCCAACCCACAGGCCCCTGTGCCCTCTAGCCCTGCTGCCCATGCAGCTCACATGCAGGTACGCGCACACACTCTCTCTCTGGGTCTGTGGCTCTCTTACTGCAAGCAGCTGCTGGGCCTGCTCGCAGAGCACATAATCCCCTGACAGCCAATCACTGTGCCCCACTGCCCCCAGCCCCAAGCAGCCAAGAAGTGCCTGGGAAAAGCGAAAGGCAGAGCAAAAACCCAGGCATTTGCTTGCATTTAAAAAACCCGCCCAGACAAGAGAACAGAGGGCCAAAAAATAAGATGTTCAGGAAAACCTGCATGTATGGTAACCCTAAAAAATCTCTGTGCATCAGGTATCTCTTGTAGTATTTTGGATTTTCTATCCTGGGTGGTGTCAGACTGCTGTTAACCTTCCATAAGTTTCAGTGACCAAGGGATGTTCTTTTCTTTGCAAATTCTAATTACTTTCGAAAGTGTTAATTTTGCCTTCCAGTGATCTGAGTCGTGGGGTTTGATTCCCAAATTGTCTCTAATCAAAGATTCATTGCTCCAGGATTGCAAGAGTCATTTAAGGCTAAAAAGCCAGCCTTCTAGGTTTTTACTTTCTTTCTGTACTGTTTAAAACCATAGCAATCTTACATTTCTGCATTGGTTTCCTAGTTAGCATTTTCTTCATGAGATAACTTAAATTACTAAAAACTATCAAGTGCTTCAAAGCAAGTTCATGTCAGAAACTGAATTACCTTCTAATGGTCCCCTTTGGGTGGGGGTGACATTCTTTGTTTGCAGATATGAAGTGAAGCACTGTTTAAACCTTGTCTTCTACATTTCCAGGGTTTCAACTTGGGTGGCTCTTTTAACTGATCCATTCTCTCACTGAGGGTATCTGACTTTTACTCATGGCATCACGTATTATTCCAAATCCTTCAGAGCCACGAAGTTTATCAGAAGTCAGTTTCCTTCTTTCAGTGATCAATTTTGTGTAACCTGAGTTTCTGGACAATACAACTGGTTCCAGCTGCAAGTGTCTTAAAAGATACAGTTCCCCATATTTTGTCTTACATAAAACAGCCCTAAAGCCAGCAGAGCAACTTCCTTGTGGGAAGGAATTTCCCCAGGGGCTGTAAAAGGTGTGGCAAGGGACAGGTCACAGTCAGAATATGGCAACTCCCAGCTTTCATTTACGGTAGCTATAAGGCTTGTCTAAAAATTTAAGTTAATAGATATTCCCTCAGCTGAGAGGTGCCAGAGACAAAGTGATGAGTCTAAAAAAAATCTACTCCTTTAACTCAGTTCCCTCTCTGCTGTACAGCTTGATCCCACTGCAGTCATGGAATAGGAGTAAGCCCTTTGTCAGGGGTTCTGTTCCCAATTCTCTACTTTTGGACAAACTGCTTCATCTATAGGTTCTTCAGATCCCTGACTGGTTTGCTGACCTGTGCAGGAGAAAGTAATGGCTAATTTGGTACTGAAAAACCTCCATGGCTCTACTGGGCCTTACTGAGCTCTACTGGGCCCTTGGGAGCTGTGAGGCATACAAACAATATGTCATATCATGGCAAGCCCCATGGGCTGCTGGCATCCCAGTCCAGCAGATAGGCCTGTGGATATTGTGGAACTGCAGGGCAAAGCAACCAATGTAGTGCTGGATTACAGGGAGCTGCAGGACTCACTGCAACCTGTCACTTTAAAAATCCTTGCTCTACAGTTAAGCTAAATCTCTCTGCTGAACTGTCAGGTACAGGGAAGTGTTAAACCCTCAGCTCCCTCAGATGGGAACCTTTCTAGCCCCAACTGGGTTGCAAGTTTCCCATTAAAATAATGACATGGTTGGGATCAAGCTGCAATCCCAACAATTAGACATCGTGCCATGTCACATGTAGATGGCAGGACTCATGACTGCTGGGTTTGAGGACCAGATCCCATCACTAGGGGTATGTGAAGCAGGCCCTATTTGATTTGGATTCAGATTCGGCCTGAATCAGGGACCACAATTTGATTTGTTGATTCAGATCACTGTCCTGGATTCAATTCAGCCGAATCTGAATCTGAAGATTCGATGCTGATTCGGAGAATCAGTGACTTGGACACAGATGCAGCTTTAAAAGATTTTTCTAAATAACTTGAGGTAGCAGGCATGGCACATGATTGCTGTGATACTGGGGCACATGGAGCATCCCACAGGAGTGGGGGGGGGGCCCTCCACATGCTAGACAGCAAACCCAGAAGTGGACCAGGAGTACTTCTGGTCCACTTCCGGGTCCGCCAGGGAGTGCACTGGGTCCCCCTCCCCGCACTCCTGCAGCTCGGTGATCAGCCATGAGGGGACCCCAAGTGCCCCCCAGACTCAAGAGTCACCAGTTGCCTAGCTGAGCAGGCACCGGGGGGCCCCAGCACACTCCCCGGTGGACCCAGAAGTGGACTGGAAGTGCATCTGGTCCACTTCTGGGTTTGCTGCCAAGCATGCTGGGGAGCCTCCCATGCTCCTGTGGGATGCTCCATGCGCTCCAACATCACAATGTTCATGAGGCCCTGCTACCTAGAGGTATGTAGAAAAAACATTTAAAGCTGTGTCTATGTCTGAATCTCCAAATCTTTTGAATCTCTCCAAATCGATTCAGAGGTTTCCAATTCAATTCGGAGAGATTAAAGGGTCCTCTGATTCGATTCAGATTTGGAGATTCGGCCACCCAATTGGGCCAAATCTCCACTGAATCAGATCAGTGACTGAAGCTTCGCGCAGCCCTACCCATCACGCCATTATCTTAATGTCTGCCAGGGGCCAAATAGGTCCTTTCCATTATCATCTATTCCGATAATTTAATTAGAAAGATTTTGGCTATGAAACTGAAAGTCCTTGGTTTTATTCACATGTGGGGGGCGGGACAGGGAAGGGGATATGATTTTGGGAGGAGGGAGCTCACTCATGGACTCAAGACCAGCTGATTTGCCTTTCTTAAATCTAAGAGTGTTTATTTGTCTACCTTCTTCCTCTCAGTTTGTTTTGTTACCATGCCTATCTGATTTGGACTTACACAGTGCCTTTCAACAGGGGTGTATCTCTAGCAAACAGATTGCCCTCTTTATCCAGGTTTCCTTGTTAAGCTCTCTGCATTATTTCAAATGGGATTTATTCCCAAGAAAGCATCCTATTTAAATGGATCATCCCAGCTAATACCATCTATCTGGAGTCAAGTACTCAATACACAGTTTGTGTCTGCAAAGAATGCTTTTTCTTCCTGTAGCATGATATTAAAAGATGCATTTGTTGTAGTTTTAAGCCTAAAGAAAAATCTGTATCTAAGATAGTCTTGAAAATGTAAAATCTTCTGGTGACTCAAAACCAGGCCCTCTTTATTTTATTACTATTGATAAATGGATGCATTCCGCCCTGGACACTGTACTTTCCTTGCAAACAACACACCACAGAATATAATAGAAAACGTGTTATTGACAAGCAGGATGAAGAAAAGAAGATTTTTCCAGAGTTATGGCTGCACAGAGCAGGGACAGGACCTAATCTTCAGTGACTCAATCTTCCTTTCCTACTTAACTAAAGCTGAAACACTAGCTATTGCAGAAGACTGGTCTCCATGGGTAGAGTTATGATTTTGAAAAGAGCTAAAGAGTCTCCAAGGCTGTGAAATAGGAGAAAGAGAGGCCAGGAGCAGCTAGCAGACAGCAAAATTGCCTTTTAAAAGTTGGCTTGATTAGAAGAACATCAAGACCACTGAACAGTAAAGATGATCATTAACACTCATGCAGTGAAGAACGACGAACCATTAAATCAACTGACTCCATCGACTACCCAAATAGTGATGCAACAGCTGTTACACTGTGGATCAATGCAGGGTGGCACAAAAGCTGGCACAAAAGCTGCATCCCCGCTTAATACATGCACCCAAATTTTGTGGAAAATGTGTGCTTTGTATACAAGAAAACGTGGTATTTTTCATTATGTGTTATAATTATACCTTAATCGATACTACTTATTTCCATTTTGTCAAATGCCAGTAATCAGGAACCCGGTCACCATTATGCAAGGCACTTTAAACACATAGGATAAAGATAATACATGCCCCATTGAAGCCAAAGCAAGATAATGCAGGACATGTATGTACACTTTTATTCTGTTTAAAGGTTGTACATTATCACAATAAAACACCACCAAAAAAACAACTGTAAATGTTGCATAAAATATTAAATTGGCATCTATTGTGCTGGGGTTTGGTTTTCACAAGCATTCTAGTAAAGCTTCAAAGCAGAAGTGCTGGTATAAGGAGCAACATTTATGTGAACACATGAAAACTTTGAACTTTGATGCAAAGTGAATTTTGATACTGCAAAAACAAATATTTGCACCAGAATTATACTTATCTAACTGAAGAATGGAGACAATGCAGCACAACCTATGTCCTAAATCAAAATGAATAGATCCTTTGTATTTAGAATAATTAATTACCTCTCGCAATAGCTACTCATGAATAACCTGCAGAGCTGGATCCAGAGTGGGTGCAATGGTGAGGGTGGTCCCCTCTTTTGGATCACACTGCACCATGGAAGCCTCCAGGGACTTTTTAAAGTTCCTAAAGTAGGTGAAAAGCCTTCCTCCCTTCCCCTTGCTGCTCAAAGGCGGGCCACCTCTCTGCCCCGTTGCCCTACTTCCCCTGCCTGACTTTTCTCACTGTCTTGGCTGTGGGGAAGCATCGGAGCCATTCCTGCCCACTGTGCAGGAGATGGGCTCAGCTGGGGATACAGACAAAGGTAGCAGGAATGGCTGGATGGTTCCCTTTCCCCGTGCCTGCTCCAGGCAGGCTCAGGGAAGCTACTTTCCTGACACACTGTTGCTGCTGTCCCCTCCCCAGCTGAACCCAGAGGCCGCTTAGTCCTGCTGGCTCTAGAGATTCTTTGCCCTCAAGCAGCAGAGAAAGCAGCAGTGGCAGGCAAAGTAACTGGGGTGGGGGCGGGAGTAGAGGTGCCTCTAAGTAGGAGGGGGGATTTTCTCTTGCTTTAGGGACTTAAAAAGTGTGCCCACACTGATGGGGGCAGAGGAGGCTGGGAGCAGGCACTGCCACCGTGGGTTTGCAGTGCAGGTTGTTGCTCTCCCACTTCGTTTTGGGAAATCCTGGATCTGCCCTTGCCTGCCATCCAAGATTTTTTTTTAAGGTTCATCAAATGTTTTCAAATCATGAATAAACCTGAGAAAATCATAAGCTGTCTGGGGATGACTATCAAGCTGAACCAGCACTAAGTTCAGCAAACAAGTAATTTGTTGCAAATTACTTGCTCTGCTGTACTGTCAGGGCACCAGTAGGAGTCAAACTGTTTGACTCCAAACATTTCATTTGTCAGGAAAAGGGCTGAAAAATGGGTATAATTGTGGCTTATTTTGCAATGTAAACCTAGAATAGTTGACACAGGTACTGAGGGCTTTTATGCAGGGACTTTTTGTTCTGCCTTTTTCTATGAGGTGTAGCTCTTTATATATATTCTTTGAGTTACAATTACAAATAGGATGTTAATCAGTAATTATTTTGAAAATAATAAAAAGTCCACAGCTCCCTGCTTTTTCAATGGGGCATGTTAATGTCCCAGTTTTTTTCAAAGGTAGTGTTTGAACTCTATCCAAAAACAGGAACAATGTTCAACTAAAGCAAGAGGTCAAACCTAAAGTTAAAAAATATCAGGGGATGCTGGGATATGGTAGAAACTTCATGTATCTTGTTATACAGTGTGATGAGCCGTGCAGTGTCTGCAGACCAGAGATGGGAGCAACCATTAAGGAGAAATTTCCCATCGTTCCCTCAAGATCCTTTTGTGGAATTTCTTGTCAGTGCTCTTCTCAGGGGTACAGTTTGAGACGGGGAATGTGGCCTCCCAACTCTGTAGCTCTTGGGCATCTGGGAAAAGAATGAGGTCCAGTTCTGTCAATAATGCCATGATATTTTCATCTCAGTCTTCACAGGCAAGGTCAGCTCCCAAACTACTGCACCTGGCAACACAGTTTGGGGAGAAGGTGAGCAGCCAACAGTGGCGAAGGAACAGGTTAGGGACTACTTAGAAAAGTTGGACATATACAAGTCCATGGAGCCAGATGGGATGCACCCAAGGATGCTAAGGGAGTTGCCTGATGTGACTGTAGAGCCGCTGGCCATTAGGGGTGTGCAAAACGGGCTGTATTTGATTCAGATTTGGCCCGAATCAGGGACAGTGATTCAATTTGTTGATTTGGATCAGTGTCCCTGATTCGACTCGGCCGATTCGATGCTGATTCTCTGATTTGGCCATAGATACAGCTTTAAATGTTTTGTCTACATGAGGTATCAGGCACAGCTCATGAGTGCTGCAATGGTGGGGCAGATGAAGCATCCCACAGGAGCATGGGGGGAGGCTCTCTGCGTGCTCGGCGGCAAACCCAACAGCGGACCGGAAGTAGTTCCGGTCCACTTCCAGATCCGCCAAGCATGCTGGGGGTCCACTCCACACTCCCGCAGCTTGGCAATTGGCCATGGGGGGGATCCTGGGTGCACCCCCAGACCCAAGAGGCACCAGTTACTGAGCCAGAAGGGTGCGGGGGGCCCCCCCCACGTGCTCCCCAGCAGACCCGGAAGTGCTTCTGGTCCACTTCCGGGTCTGCTGCTGAGCTTGCTGGGCACCCCCATCCCGAGCTCCCGTGGGATGCTCCATCTTCCCCAGCATTGCAACATTCACCGGTCACCTGCTACCTTGAAGTATGTAGAAAAAACATTAAAGCTGTGTCTATGGCTGAATGTCAAATCTTTCCGAATCTCTCCATATCAGTTTGGAGAGATTAAAGGGTCTCCTGATTCGATTCTGATTTGGACATTTGGCCACCAAATAGGGCCGAATCTCTGCAAATTGAATCAGGGACCGAAGCTTCGCACAGCCCTATTGGCATCATCTTTGAAAGCTCATGATGATCATGAATGGTCCCAGTTGATTGGAAGAGGGCAAACATAGTGTCTATATTTAAGACATGGAAAATGGACAATCCAGGGAACTACAGACTGGTCAGCCTCATCTCAGCCCCTGCAAAAATCATGGAGAAGATCCTGAAGGAATCCATTTTGAAGCACTCAGCGGAGAAGAAGGTGATTAGGAATAGTCAGCATGGACTCACCAAGGGCAAGACATGCCTGACCAACCTGATTGTCTTCTATGATGAGATAACTGGTTCTGTGGATGCAGAGAGAGCAGCAGAAGTCGTATTATAGCGAGGTTTTTGATATGGTCTCCCACAACATTCTCGCAGGCAAGCTAAGGAAGTACAGGCTGAATGAATGGACTGTAAGGTGGATAGAAAACTGACTGGAGCATCACACTCAGAGAGTAGTGATCAATGGCTTGATGTCTGGTTGGCAGCTGATATCAAGTGGAGCGCCCCAGGGGCGGTCGGTTTTGTTCAATTACCTGGAAAATGCCATAGAGTGCACCCTCAGCAAGTCTGCAGATGACACCAAGCTGGGGGGAGTAGTAGATATGATGGAGGGTAGGCTAGGATTCAGAGTGACGTAGAGAAGTTGGAGGATTGGACCAAAAGAAATCTCATGAGGCTCAACAAGGACAGGTGCAAAGTCCTGCACTTAGGATGGGAAAATCCCATGTACCAGTACTGGCTGGGGGCTGACTGGCTGGGCAGCAGCTCTGCAGAAAAGCACCTGGCGGTTACACTGGACAATAAGCTGAATATGAGCCAACAGTGTGCCCTTGTTGCCAAGAAAGCTAATAGCATACTGGACTAGATGACCACCTGTGGTCCCTTCCAATCCTAATTTTCTATGATTCTACGATGTGTAGATGCAGGGCTGACAGCATTGCTTTATGCGTTCTGTCCTCTTGACCATCCTGCTAAGGATGCCTCCGAAGGTCTGAAGCTTAATCCTCCTCAGCAAGTCCTACCTGTCCTACTCCTGCTTGGGTCACAATGCTGCTAAACCTGTCACCTCAGGGCCAGCTGTGAGCTCCAGCCCTTGTGCAGGTTAGAGGCTGGTTCTAGCAGCATTCCTTTCTGCTGGCTTTTCAAATGGAATTTACCCAGGTTGAGCAGAAGTATACATTCTGTAGAATAAGGGCATCCTGCTCCTTGTCCCTAGCAGCCCTCAGAAAGCAGGGAGATAGTGAGCAAATAGCAGAAATAAAATATTCTGAGTGAGGCCCTGGGAAGAAGCTAAGACAGACAGAGCTGCTTTTGGGCACAGTACCTGTGGAGATATAAGCTCAGATAGCCGAGCAAGGCAAACTGCCTGGTGTAGTTTTGTGCTACTATTCACAGTGGTCCAAGGACTTTGTGAATGTCCGTCATAGATAAACAGGGTTATGCCAAAGAAATGCATAGCTTGTATCTCTCTTCCTAGTAGAAGTAACTTAGCAAAGCCCCAAATATTAGCTAACCACTTGGTTCAAGATCCATCAAAATATAGGGTTAGGGTTAGTTACCCACATTCAAGACGCTCGCTAAAAACATTCACAAAGTAACCTACTTGTCCTTTAAAACCATCCTTAAAATCTGGTTTTTGCCACAATACCTACAAACCCCCTCTACCCTGACCATGGTAGTCAGTCAGGTGGCCTGCCAACTGTTGTTGATTAGCATTGGCTTATTGGCTTTGGAATACAGGCGGCACTCTGTCAAAAAAGTTTGTGCCCATCTGCCCCTCAAGAAGACACAAAGGGTCACTTCCAAGAAGCACAGGGAGCCCTGCCAGGTGCACAAATTGAACTAATATAAGGTTATTGGAAAGGCAACAGCTAGTCCTATAAATCTGATGAGAAATGAAGAGAAGTGCTAGTTCCTCCCTTTCAGATGTGCTGGGTCAGTCTCCTTAGCATCTAGAAACTGGGACTGAGCCCGAGGTGAGAAATGGGCTAATCTTTTAAAAAAGATCTAACAACTGCTGAGTTCGACTAGAAACTCCTGAAAAAAGAACACTTCCTTTTCAATACCAGCAGGCTGAAAAGGATACCCTTGGGATCTCTTCCCATTTGTTAAGTATTTTACAGCCTGACAGCAGAGCCAATCTGAAATTATTTAACCAGCCTTGAAGGCTCTGTGACTGTGTTTGCTCACTTCGCTTTGGAAAGTTGCAGGCTGCAAATCAGAGTTGAAG
Source organism: Alligator mississippiensis (assembly GCF_030867095.1). NCBI lineage: Eukaryota > Metazoa > Chordata > Crocodylia > Alligatoridae > Alligator > Alligator mississippiensis. The sequence continues at coordinate 183,999,014 of NC_081827.1, forward strand.
AGTGGGCTGTTTGTTGCTCTACCCATTCTCCCTTCCTTCTTCTCTCTCTGAATGGGGGAACAAGGGGCTGGTGTATTCTCATAATAGTTTAACCTGCCACCTGCATAGGTACTGCATGGCTCAATCACAGTCAAGGTCACTGTTCATTGTATGCATGTTTGCTGTGCAGAGGGCAAAAGTACAGGAAATCCATTCTTTAGAAAGCCCGAAGGACAGGTGGTGTGTTTATGTACAGTCCTCAGCAAGGGAGACTGGAGCAAGTGACAGCACCACCTAACTCATTTGAATGGGCTGGCTGATGTGGAGATAAAATATCATCCCCTTCCCAATTATTTCCTGCCTGCTTGATTGGGGAATGAATATGATGGTGCAACTGGGTGACCTAGCTCAGTTACTCCTGCAGGCTTGGAGTAATTCACGAGCCAGCAAGCCCAAACAGGGATCTAATATCCCCATGCATGCCTGTGCAGACTGAATAGTCCAAATCTCAACCTCGCCCTTACTTAATAATAAAGCTGCAGCCTGTGATGAAAGATCAAAAGCACTTTCCTGAATGCTTTGCTGAATTAATGACTGCTGAAATAATGCAAAGGCACAAGAGGATGAATTAAGGGGCGAGGGGGCAGAATCCACCTTCAGTTCAGCATTTTCTAACATTCAGTGCCTGTCTTGCAACCTTAACATTCTTCTAATGACTTCTTGTGAACATAATACATAAATACAGCTGAACTCCATGTAAACTCACTGGCATGCATATGGAGTTTCAGGTCTCCATGAAAGTAAATGACCAAAATGGCAATGGAAAGCATGAGGGCAGCCTTGTTAATGTTTAAATAGTTGTTGCAAGATTCGTCCCTGCCACTTGATAAACAGGCATCTCTCCACATTTTTTGAAGGAGTTGGCAACTTCCCCTTTGGTTTTGTTGACTAACTGGCTAATGTGTACCATGGGTGGCAGCTGCATTTCAAGGTGCGGCTGTTGGAGTGCAGTGCTATGCTCTGAGGACTGAACTGGCTCCAGGATAGCAGTGTTTCAGGGAATCTCAGTACAGATCATTATCTTTGCCAGTAAATCTCTGAAGCAGCAGGATACTCTGAAGCCAGATTGTTGTTGCTGTTATTCCTCCAGCAGTGCAGTTTGCCCAGATAGACAGGATCTTTCAAAGAAATTTGCTTCCATCAGAAGCTGGCTGGTTTGCCACTGAGTAGACAGTGAGCTCCAAGGGGAAGTGTTAAATACTCTTTTTCAGAGGGAAGCCCAGCAAAGACTAAGAAACAGATGCTGCAGAAACCTGAACGCCCAGGAAGGTGTTCTGTATATCTCAAAGCAACTGTGTTAGAAACCAGAGTCACTCACATCAAAGCAGGGTAATTGGTACAGCTTATTTGCTCTTCTGTATGTTCTGTAGCTGTTATTCAGTAGGGCAAGCAAGTGGGGCTGGGTAATGGTGCCCTGCATAGCAGGGAATGTGGAATCGAACTGCCGCACATTCAAACCGGGATGCTGGAGAGATGGTTCAATAGGCAGAGAGCTTTTCTCTTTCTGCACAGCCACTCCTAGGTGGGGGTGGGGAGCTATCTAGAACATAGCTAAAATTGTGGCTTCCATAATGTCCCAGGAGGTGAGAATGTTCCTTGCTTGGTGGAGGAGGGTTTATATCATCACCAGTCAGAATATTTGGGGTTTTATAACCATATCCATGCCTGTGTGAGGTTTTGCTTTAGGGAGTATGATTTGTCCTGGGCTTCCCAGAAGCCAGCAATTCAGTACAAGGAAGGCAAAGTGAGATAAGCATCTTTGAAGTGCAAAGTAGTCAAAGGAGGGCAGACATGGTCACTCCTCTTCTGTTGAACGTTAATGATGCTCATTTAGTGTTTTATGATTCAGGACAATATCTTGCTGGAAAAGACCTGGCCTTTTGAGAAATGTTCCTCCTGTGTTGAGTTAGAGGCTGGCAGCATGACCCCAGCATATATTAATTAAAAAAGTAGATGCTTGGTTTTGGTGCAAGTATTTTGCAACTCGGCAGAAGTGCGTCACAAAAATGTCTAACTTAAAAAAATAAATGGCCAACTGCAGTCTGATCATATATCAATGCAGGAATTGGAAGGAAGAAAAGATAAAGTAACTCAGGGGAAGAAAAAAAAGAGGGGAAATGAAGGTTATAAGTATGCATTTAAAAAGGATAACAAATGATGGAGTGTAATAAGAGACAGAAATTGCTTCCTACCCCACGCACCCATTGGCTATGAGTGAAATTCTTAGTTCCAGCATCAGTCTTCTTGTTAATTGTCATATGATGAGCCCTGCTGATTAGCTCTATTCTCTGTTTCTCAGCAGCCTCATTAGATGCAACTAAATTAAAATTTGCTTATCCCCTGATGTAGGTCAAAGGAAACCCCAAAACAATGCACAATCATGACGCAGTGGGGATTAGAAGGGATCCTTGGAAGGGATTAGGCCATTGGAAGAGGGAGGGGAACATTTTTGAGACCTGAAAGCTTTCCTACATGATCCATTATTGCTTGTTCTTACAGCTCCATTTTATAGCAGCCTGAAGCAGCTCCCATGTTTTTCAGGGTCTCATTTGTAAATCTGGGAGTCACCAGATAGCTTGGAGACAAAAGGAAGAGGAGAGACTTAAATAGTCAGGATTCCTTCCAGAAAGGTAAAGGAGAAGTCAAAACCTGACCCCCTGAAGGCAGAAATCCTCTATAAAATATGGCTGTAGCACTGTCGGCCCTCAAGGGAAAGAAGATACGGTTAAGAATATGTTACTACTGAGTGAAGCCAGTGCTAATCCCAGGTTCCCCAGCACAAACCACCATTACCCCAGTATAAGAACATCAGTACGACTAACACCACAACCAGAGGCCAAGGACTAAATGAGTCACTGAGAATGAACTGTGTTGATTACCCCTGGGGTATACAGACTACCAGTGTTTCTGGCCTCTGGTAGAGGCGGCTGCAGCTTGACCAGGGCCTGTAACAAATGTATTTCTAGACCAGACACAGATGAATGCTTTGCTACTCAACCTAAGCAGGTGTGCAGGATAGGATGGGGAATGGGGAGCCTGAGTGCATCAGTCAATACAGCTGAAGCAGAATGGCAGATGCGTGTCTTAACCTGGTGGTTTCGACCAGTACTAAATTATTCCCTTTCAAAAGAGCAGCAGGGATGGGGTTTTGCCTTTAAAGTGTTTTTCAAAGGTTGTTCCCAGGGTGGCAAAGCTGTGCCCAAAGGTACAATCAAAAGGGTCCTGACATGTTAATGAAAGTCAGCAGCAATCATGTTAGAAGTATGTTTATGATAAATGTCTGGGCCACAATGTAGTGAAAGAACAAGTTCTCAGCACAAAGTGGGCCATGCCAATTACATCACCTTCCTCTGGCCAGCTGGTAGAGACTAAAAACCAGGCCTTACTCTCTAAGGATTCAGTAGCAAAATCTCCCCAAGTTCCCTGGGAGCAGGATTGGACCTGGAAGTTGGGATTCTTGTCAGCATACAACGTTATGGAAGGGCAGACTGGACAGAAAGACAAGCACGATGTCAGGCTGTCATAACAAGCCCTGTGCTGTCCACCTCCCATAATCAACAGGTGCTAAAGGAAGATAGGGCTAGGGCATGAGGGGTGGGCATAGCTCTGGTTAGGCTGCCATAGCTTAGAGCACCCCCCAAGCTACCAAGTCTATACCACTGTGCATCTCAGCCCTGAAATGGCCTACAACCTAGAGGGTGCGAGGTGGCTTTGGGCTGGAAGGATAGCATAGATTTCTCCACCCAAGTTTTTCCTCACAGCCTTGGGGCCAGATCCCCAGCCAGTGTAAATCTGCATCACTCCCTTGAAGTAATCTGTGCTATGCTGATTTACATCAGCTGTGGACCTGACCCCATATCTCTCTTTTGCTGCAGAGTTTTTTAAATATCAGTGGTAAGATGGAAAGAATTTGTTTAGGCTGCAGCCCGATAAAACCGTTACAGGGTGGATTCATAATTCTTAGGCTCCAGGGTCTTATGTTGGGATAAACGTCTATCCATAGCAACCCACTGTAAAGCCTAATTATAGCAGAGCAGTTAGGGAAGTAAAACTGTTTATTACTTCTTAGTGTCAGCTTTCTGCCTGACTGTTTTGTGTCTGTGGCAACTGCCTGGATGCAACAGGAAAAAAAACTTGGCTTGACTGCAGTCAGGGAAATCTTAATATGACAACCTGAAGTGCATCTGAGGCAGTGCTGCTGCTTTGGGAGGTCACAAAGCCCTTGGGAAATTGCTGGCAGGGCTGTCATAAACTGCAGATGCTTTTGGAATTTTATTGTTAGGACCTGAGTTTGTCACCTTGGCCATGTGCTGGACTGAGCCACTAGTAGCTGAGCAGATGGACTATTTAACTTAAAGGCTAAATGACAACTTTGCCCTAAGCGCTTAATAAGAGACAACCTAGTTGTGAAGGCCAAACCAGACCAACTCTCAGAGCTAACTCAAAGTCTGGTGGTCAGTCCCTGCATGGTTCCAGTGAGAAAGCAATTAATCTGTATCTGATACAGCTTGTGTCTTGCTCCAGCTCACAGCCCACCCGTTGCAGAGAAGGGAGGGGTAGCATCCTCTATGTGTGATGAACACAGTACAGGTAACAAGAGGATGCATCATGCTCTATTACTTCTCTGTACCAATCTACTGAAAGGGTCACAGTCTGTCATTCAGTACCATGTGGTTTTCTCCCCTTTCGTGTTGGCTATTTATCTATAAGTGGCATGAGGAGAGCTGGTCTTCCAGCACTAACTTTAAAATTAGAAAACACCGTAATTAGCACTAGGGGCAGAGGGAGGGGATGTTAAATCGACATGTCAAATATCACACCTGGTCTGCAAATTGGGAACTAGGTCACATTTTGATTTACCTTGAACTTGAAGAATCATTTTGATTGACAACCTGAGACATCCTTAGAAATGTGTACGTGCTCCCCACATGCTATCACGTCAATACATATTTTATGGGATGAACGTTATATACAGTATACATGTCTTTTCTTGCTTGAAGCTAACTGGAAAGTGATGTGAAGCAGTAGAGCTCTCACACAGCAGGGATCAACTAGTCCCCACTTGGAAGACTGTGCTGCAATTGCTCATAAATGTCCTGATCCATTAAGACTTTGTCTTCACTAGGAAAACAGGTATATTTTTAACCAGCATTAGCTATCTAGTACTAAAATACCAGTGCAGACATATGGTAGTTGGAGTTTTAACACATTGGCTGGTCAATGTAAGTGGTATGCTTCCCTGTGAGCATTTTCCTTGCCAAGCTAACACAAGATAAAACTACCATTGCTTCATTTTCACTGGGTTTTTAACTTGGGTTAGCTTATTATAGATTAAAAAGTACACTTTTTTACATGGTTACCATGCAACCAACTAGCAAGGCTGAAAAGGCCCTAACTGTATCTCTCCTAGGTGCCAAAGGCTGTATCTAGTCATGCCATCTAACAGCTTTAAAGAGGACATTTCTCCCAGTCTAGACAGGGCCCCAGAATATTTGTGTGGCCTTGTCCATGACCATAATGCTTGAGGAAAGAAGGATGGGGCTCTGTGATATGCTGTACCCCAACCTTCTAGGCAGTGAAAAGGATCTGGATATATGGGGATGAAAGAGGCCTGGCAGCATTGGCACAATTGGCCCTATGCAGTGTACAGAGGAGGAGTATGGTTAAGTGACTTTTGCTGTTGCATATGAAGGATAGAAGTCACAGAGATACCATGGGGATGTCCCTGACTTTCAGTGCTTGCTGTGACAACTAATGCATATGAACTATGTTTGGGAAAGGCAGTGTTGCTGAGTGATTGAACTCTGGTCTGCCAAAGGGTTGATCCCAGCTGTGCCCAAAATGGTCTTATGCAACCTAAATGAGAGAGGTTTCATCACCTGAGCTTGCTAGGACTATGGCATGAGGCCTGATCAATAATAAGGTCTACAACAGTCATGGACATTTGGACAGGAGTTAGTGAGTCTGCAATTGGATCTCATAGCCTCCTAGACCCCACTACAGTGCATGTTCCTCCTACAAGGTACCTAGTGGGGGAAAACACTTTCTGTTACTACAAACATTGTGGTGCAATGGAGCAGGCAGCCTAACTGAAATGGATTAGGTTCCTTTGCTAGGTAGGTTTCACTGACAGTTATGTAGGCCAAATCTAAGTCCCATAGGAGCTAATAAGAGTTTTGCCAGGGATTTCAGTAGCATCAGAACTCATTATAAATTGTCTGTGGATGAACATTGACTCCAAGGGTCCTTCACAGATCCTTTCTGTCTGCAGCATTGTTTTCCTGTCTGATTCTTCCAGCCAGCACTGTTGAGCAAGGATGTTGCCACCGGGCCCTTTTTATGCATTATTTAAACTAATCTTGCTGTTTGCACTACATTTCTGACAGATGCTGGAAACACATTTGCTCTGAAACAGCAACATGACAGCATGTTCAATATGTCATATGAAATACTGCCCAGGCAGGGATGGGGCAGGTTGAGCAAAACAAAAGATTTCAGCGGTTATGGGACATAACATTGTGCCCTCTATGTGAGACCATTTGGAAAAAACCTGGCTGGTTATTAATACAGAAGAGACTATCACTGCTATCTGCCTGATAGTGTACTTTCTGAGTCTTGTAATCAAAAGGTTTGCATTCAGTAGCTTGAAAGCCAATCTAGAAATCAAGAAGGAGCAACTATCTGTTGGCTGGTTGGTAGGAGGCAGGGCATCCCAATCCAAGGATCAGCTCTTTAAACTCCAGACTAGATTAGTAAAGGAAGACACTAGAAAGCTGCAGTGAATGTATATTTCCAACTTGGCACAAGTACCTGGCCCTATCTCCATCTCTTAGCTGGTTTGGAGATCCCACCTGATCTTGGAAGACTATGACATGGGCTTTTGGGAGGTTAATGACAGGAGGGGTCAAACTTATCTGGCCCCTCAGACCAGAAAAGTGGTGCAGATCCAACCCATAGACACCTCCCCACCCACAACATACAAAATCCAGTACATGCAGCACTCACTTTAGGCAGCCCAGGACCCATGCTGAAAGCAGCACCTTCCCTGGGAAGTCCAGGGTGGGTGTCACATACAGCATGGGTCCTGGCTCAGCCAGAGTGGGTGCTGTGTGCAGTGTGGGTCCCAGGCCTGCTGGAATGGGCACTTCATGTCCCAGGATCTGCATGTGGGACCAGTCCAATGTGTGCTGTATGTAGCTTGTGGGTCAACTGTGAGACCCAAAGGCAGCACCAGAGGCCAGATGAAGGGACTCCATGTAACTGGATATTGACCGTGGGCTGTATGTTTGACAACCCTGGTTTATAGCAATGTGACACACTTGGGCAGGAAGTCCTTAGGAAACCTAAATTAGTATGCAATGTTCTCAGTGACAAAGGTTGTGCTCTGCTTTTCTCCTTCTATACAGACTTCCAATAAAAAACTGATTTAAGACCAAGGCTTTGCTTTTTATCCATGGGCTGGACTCAGCATATTGAGAGAATCACTTACAGAGCCAGAACAGCTCTGCCTTCAGGCACCTTTCAGACCCAACAGAACTGTCTGCTATAAGAGTAAAGACCATCTGTATGGGAGACAAAGCTTCCTTGCCAGCTGGCCCCAGACTGTGAAACTACCTCTCACAGGAACTAAGCAGTAAGGGCTGCTAGAGGCTGGGTAACTCTTACTGAAACTGGTGGGTGGAACTGCCACCCTTCATCCAAGATAACTGTAAGAGGCTGGTAAGCTCTTTTGGGGGAGCTAAGAGCTAAAATAAAAGCAGTCACCAAACCCAAAGCACAAACACAGCAGAGTTCCTGAAAAATCTGAAATATGCGGGTGGAGGGATCAGTGGATTTTTTGGGCAGGCATGTGCGTGGGTGTGGGCGAGAGCAAGAGAGAAAGGCAGTTCAAACTCAGATTGAGAAGCAGAAAAATACAACTGAGACAAAACATAGCCACAAAATCATGGGTAATGTGATACAGAGAAAAGGCATTCAGGAAAACAGGACTTGGTACTTTTCTTTGCAAAGAAATACTGATTCCATCTTCTATTTCTCTTCCTAACTAGTATGATCTACAAAGCCCTGGATTCAAACTAGCTGCTTGGGTCAAGATGAGTAACAGGATCTTCCTCTGCTCCTAAGGGCAAGGTGAACAGCTCTGACCTGCCTTCTCTGAGAGGAACATGTAAGAGCATGCACATTAAAGCCATAATCCAACTGACCAAAACACTGCATTGAACCCACAGTTCCCCTCCAGAGAAATGATGAGAAAGAGAATGGGATAAATCTGACAGCTGTTAGTCTCACTGTTCAGGGCTCTACTGGCAGACGCTCCGGTAACACTGGGATGTGTCCAGTATTAAAAACCTATAGAGTGTAAGAGTGTAAATCTCTGCTCCCCAACCAAGTGAGCTAAACTATCTCAGCTGGGCTCCAAGACAGCTCTTGCTCAGCCACCTGGCTGGCTCCAGTTCCTCATTTAAGGGCGCTGTGCACCCTTTGCTACACAACACACCAAGTTTTCAGGCTGCGAGAAGCCCCTGGCCTGTGCACACCTCCCAGCCTTGTGTCCTGCTGCTGTAACGTTTCCCAGGTTCGTGGTCCTTGCCTTTTAATTCCTAGATTCAGCATCCTGACTCTGGCTCCTGACCCCTTGGCTTGAGGTCTTCTTGACTGTCAACCTCTTGGTCTGGGATACTAGATTCATAGATGTTAGGGTCGGAAGGGACCTCAATAGATCATCGAGTCCGACCCCCTGCATAAGCAGGAAAGAGTGCTGGGTCTAGATGACCCCAGCTAGATACTCATCTAACCTCCTCTTGAAGACCCCCAGGGTAGGGGAGAGCACCACCTCCCTTGGGAGCCTGTTCCAGACCTTGGCCACTCGAACTGTGAAGAAGTTCTTCCTAATGTCCAACCTAAATCTGCTCTCTGCTAGCTTGTGGCCATTGTTTCTTGTAACCCCCGGGGGCGCCTTGGTGAATAAATCCTCACCAATTCCCTTCTGTGCCCCCGTGATGAACTTATAGGCAGCCACAAGGTCGCCTCTCAACCTTCTCTTGCGGAGGCTGAAAAGGTCCAGTTTCTCTAGTCTCTCCTCGTAGGGCTTGGTCTGCAGGCCCTTGACCATATGAGTTGCCCTTCTCTGGACCCTCTCCAGGTTATCCGCATCCTTCTTGAAGTGTGGCGCCCAGAATTGCACGCAGTACTCCAACTGCGGTCTGACCAGCGCCCTATAGAGGGGAAGTATCACCTCCTTGGACCTATTCGTCATGCATCTGCTGATGCACGATAAAGTGCCATTGGCTTTTCTGATGGCTTCATCACACTGCCGGCTCATGTTCATCTTGGAGTCCGCTAGGACTCCAAGATCCCTTTCCACCTCTGTGCCACCCAGCAGGTCATTCCCTAGGCTGTAGGTGTGCTGGACATTTTTCCTCCCTAGGTGCAGCACTTTGCATTTCTCCTTGTTGAACTGCATCCTGTTGTTTTCTGCCCACTTGTCCAACCTGTCCAGGTCTGCTTGCAGCTGTTCCCTGCCCTCCGGCGTGTCCATTTCTCCCCATAGCTTTGTGTCATCTGCAAACTTGGACAGAGTACATTTGACTCCTTCATCCAAGTCACTGATGAAGACATTAAAGAGTATCGGTCCAAGGACCGAGCCCTGCGGGACCCCACTGCCCACACCCTTCCAGGTCGAGACCGACCCATCCACCACGACTCTCTGGGTGCGACCCTCTAGCCAATTCGCCACCCACCGGACTGTGTAGTCATCCAAGTCACAGCCTCTTAACTTGTTCACCAGTATGGGGTGGGATACCGTATCGAAGGCCTTCCTGAAGTCTAAGTATACGACATCCACCCCTCCTCCTGTGTCCAGGCATTTCGTAACCTGGTCATAGAAAGAGACTAGATCAGCTTCTCACCTTTGCTCCTGAATTTGGCATTTGTCATACATTTGGTTTTTGACCACTCACCAGGGTCCCTGGCTCTGGCTCTAGACATTAGACTGAGCTCCTTTATCCCTAGCCTCCCCTATCATGCAGAACAGAATAGCCATAGCAGAGAAATTAAATGGCTTACCCAAGACCATACAAAGTTTGCAGCAGAGCCAGGCACTGAGCCCCTATCTCCAAAAACCTTAACCAACATTTTAAACAAAAGACCATTTCCCTGCTCAGTCTCTTGTGTTTTATTTTGGTCTCCCATGCTCAACAGAAAGTGTCACTTAGCCATATCTCTTATGCCCTGCCACCTTTCCAATATGGTGCCCAGAAAGCTGTAATGTCTCTCATCGGAAAATCCCTGGATGTTATCAGGCTGTTACACCAAAAGTGACACATGACATAAATCCAAATTTGAATAGCTTCCAAGTTCATCTCACTGCATTTTTTTCATCAGGAAATATGCAAAAACTGCTGGTTTCCAAGGATCCCAAATTGTTTAGCCAGGGCAAGAAAAGACGTGAGGAGAATATTGTGTGTGCAGCTGTAATGAGAAAGGAACATTGCTTATTTTCCCCCCAATGCTATTCCTAAGGGCTTGTTAACACATGGAGTTATTCCATATTGATTAGGCTGTTTTAACTATTCCAGATGAACAGTTTTGAATTAATTTAATGTGTGGCTGCTCTTAATCTAGAATAAAAGTGTCTTGTTCTGGTTTAACTCAATCTACTTTGAAAGCAGATAAAACTAAGGTGAGAAAAAGGTACCATGCTGTAATAAGAACAACTACACTTGGAATAAATCTTGAATTGTTCCTTTCCTTTAAACTGAAACCCTCCTTAACCTTCATGTGTAAACAAGTCCTTATTAACTGTACAAAAATCCAGTCTCAAAGCCAGTTTGAGCCGAGCAACTCACAGTGCTTGCATAAATCTGAAGGCCTGACACATCTTGCTATGAAAGAGAGCATCGGCATATATATAGTGTATGAAAAAGTGTCATGATTGAAGAACAGCTTCAATAAACAGATTTAAGATGAGAAATGGCAGGAAACTTCTGAGTCTAGGAAAATCTCTGAGGGCTTTGAGCTGAATAGTGTGACTTTGATAGACAGAATGAGTTCTCGACTCTGTATGATGCTCTTCAGTCCCTGAATAGGGCCAAGGGGCAGGGATGATGGAAGAGCGATAGCTCAGCTTCTCATTATAACCACAGGGGAAAGAGTTCACGAAGGAAGTGATAGGTGGGTAGAAATAGAGAGGGGAGAATCCACCACTTCCACCCACTCCCTGGTATGAGCTCCCCAAAAAATGCTAATGCAGCCTACCAAAACTAGACATGGTGCCAAACATAGCCCTGGACACTACCTAGCCAAAGACTCCAAGTGAATAGAACAAAGCCTTCCCCCACCCCAAAGAACAAATCTGTTGAAAAACTGCAGTTGCGGGGTGGGAGCAGAATTATTAATACATTTGAGACAAATTCAACAAATGGATTTGGTTGGAAAAAGTGGGAGGGAACATTTTGAAAATATCCAAATGGCTTGTGCAATGAGCTCTGGATGAAATGTTTTGTTTCGACAGCTCTCAAATGCAACATTTGGGGCATCCCCAAAATGGGTTCTTTTAAATGAAGTTTTTAATTATTTGACTAGAGCCAGCTGGCATGTTTTGAACATTTGTCAAAATGCAAAGTTTTGATGAAAAAAAGGGAGACTACATTGACAGAACTGTCACAAACTGTCCTCTCACTCCTCCCTGCTTTTTTCTAGGACTGCCTGTTCCGCTGAGCAACATGCAGTACAAGTGAAAGATCAAACTCCCGTCCAGGATTACTGCATGGCCCTAAGGGGCTGGTTTCTCTGAGCAGGGCTGACTGTTTCTCTGAACTTCTTTTCCTCCCTCAACAAGGCAACGTTTGTTTTCCTTTCTTCTTTAAGCTGAAAGCAAATCCAGAGCCAATCTGTTTACCCACGGGACCCTATCATTCTTTGGACAGTCGCACATACAGTGATAAACTGAACAATCCCCAACCATCAACCATAGCCTGGAGGCAGTGCCAGAGAGTCAGAGTAGTTCCACAGGTGTGCAGCTGGGAGCAAAAGAGATGAGAATCAAGCCCAACCACTTTGATTCATGATAAGGAAACCCAAGGGATCAATACTTGGGTAAAAATACATGGGTTAAAAAAAAAAAATCTTCAGACTGAGACCAGTAGCTCCTACTCTTGTGAGCTATCTCATTGACTTCAGCATAATTACTCTCACAAGCAAGAGGTTGCAGCATCAGCCCAGGATATGCGCGCAGGTACAACATAACCTTCTGTACAATTAATTACTTCATTATGCTTTCCACAGCTATGCATTGCCTTCAAACAAATGCTGCACATGGGCAAATGGTAACATGATCAACAATTTTGTTTCCAGTGTATCGATTTTTTCTGCAGTTCCTGGCTATTAGGCATGGGTAAAGCCCTGAAGTCTTTACTCAAAGTGTATTCAGTTCAGGCAGTCCCCTCATTGAAACGCTGCTTCCAATGAATTGTCTAAATCATCCTTTTGTATTATTATCATATAATTTTCAGGATCCTGTATGTTGTTTCAAAAGAGAATGAAATCCTGCCACCTACACATATCCTGTGACAGTATGCTCAGTCTTACTTTTCCACCACCCTATACCATCATATTGCAAAACCTACCAAAGCTAAGTTTTTATGGACCAAGCAAGATCCAGTGGCAAAAAGGCCCCGCCCTGAGCATCCCATTCTACAATACCCCTCCAAGTCTGCATCAGCTCCAATGCCTCAGCTTTTAGTAGCACAACAAAGAAATGAGTGGTTTCTAAAGCAGCCAGGATGTGACTTATCCAGGGCCTAGAACAGGGGTGTAAAATATGGCTCATGAGCCATATCCAACCCAACAACTGATACTATCTGGCCCACTGGCTGCCTCTGGGAGACTGAGGAGGGAGAGCTGCACCCTGTGCTACTCCTCTTTACTGCAGCCAGGCTGAGCCATATAACACACAGACTCTTCCACGCCACCCTCCCTCCCCCTCCGCATCCATCCCCCCACCTGGCTCCCTGTTGGCACTGTAGCTGTGCAGTCCTGGCTGCCAACAGTCAGGGCCAACCAGGATAGGGCACAATGCAATGTGCAAAGCAACCATCCTGCCTGCCATGATGAGCTACTGCCACTGGCTTTGGACAAGCCAATCATCTTAAAACTGCACGTGAAAGTTAAGGTGAGTGGATGGGGCTTGCTTCTTGGCAATGGCTTTGGAATCCCTGCTGAGTCAAGACAAACAGGTCCAGTGGACCATAACTATGATGTGTGCCATACAAATGGCATGTCAACATAGCCACACCACTGTATCCTGTACCAGTAAGGTTCTCAAATGACCTATAGCAATTGGTCCATGTAGTGCACAATGTGTGTGCATGTGTATGAAGGAGCCCATGTTGGGGTGGACTAATAAACAGGGGAATGAACAAGAATTGGAGGAATCTGGAGAAAGGGGCAGGGAGTGGAATGAACTGGTGGAATACCTAGCGGTGGGGTTGTGGGATGTAGCAGGGATGGAACGTGGTCCTTGGGCTGAGTCGGAGGATTCTCCAGAGCTGACTGTAAGCAGGAGAGATCCACAAGGCAAGAAATGGCCTTCAGCAAAGTGGAAATACCAGTGCAGTGTAAAAGTCTAGGAGAGACCAAACAAACTCTATGGGTGCAGTGAATGGGTACACTGTCAACCCCAAGCATTCAAAAATCACAAGTTACCACCCCTAACCCAGGGGTAGGCAACCCCCAGCATGGGTGCCACAGCATGGCACATGAAGGCATTTTACTTGGCGCACAAGCCTCAGGGCAGACAGTGGGGAAGGGGCCAAGGCTGCACTCTCACAACAAGGATTGGGCCCCTGCAGTTCCCCCTCTGTCTGCCCCTGGCACGCCAACATTTTGCAAGCTGAGGTTATAGGTGTTTGAGGCACTCTGGCCAAAAACATTGCCAGCCCCTGCCTTAACCCATGTGACCAGCTTTAATGTCTTATTTAAAACAGATGGGTCATTTGATTTGCCTGCTGGTTTCTGAGCATTTAGAGCATATTGAATCAGCGTTTTCAAATTTTATTTGCTATCTTGAGGGCTCGAAACCTGTCTTTATACAAAAAAACAGAGATTCTCCAGCAATGTCCGAACAACTATGGTTTAAAGGAAAACACCGCCTATTGTAAGACTTGTGAATTAAAAGAGTTGGTGACACCAAATGTGAGGCTGGGGCAGAGAGATTGCTCTAGGGACACCTTAGGAAGAGCTACCCTGGTGAAGATACCAGTGTAATATTGCTGCTGAACAATAAAGCCACAGCCAAGGAAGTGAGTAAGTATGGACTGTACAGTGACAGTGTCTACATTGTCCAGAGCAAGAGAGAATTCCTCTGCACATGTCCTAAAATACAAGAGAAGCTAATTCTTATCTGATATTTTTTTCCAAACCCCCCCCCCCCAAAATAAAAACAAAACAACACCTATGAATCCATCTCATGACCCATATGGTTCACTCAACAGTCCAAACCACATCTTTACAGTTACACCATTCTCATTCCTGTTGCAATAACTGCATGGCATACCCATGCGCCCACATGTCCACGTCATCATCTGTCTGTCACCATCATCTAACCATCACAATTCGTGCAGAGGACCACCTCAGTGCTCCCCCTCCCAATTCCCTGCCTGTTTCCCCAGTCCTTTCATTTGTCATTGTAAAAGTGATCATCACTGTCATCGTCTCAGAAATCATCATCATCGTTCTCTTTGGTGGTGGTCCCGCCTCTGAACAGTCTGTGCCACCCTTTTCTCTTCCATATGGTATCTGCCATCTCCTTCCCGTCTTCTTCAACTGTCTTTCTGTAATACCCCTGCATCTCAGCTCAATTTTGATGCAGTCCTCAACTGAGAGGTTCGTGTGCCTGTTTATGAGCAGGTTCCTGGTCTTCCGCAGAGTATTTCTGAAGCAGGAAATGAAACAGTCTTAGCAGGCTATTGGAGTTCCTTGATGCTTGGTCAAGTGACCTAACAGCACCACCTCTTTGGTCAGGGTCTTGACCCCTATTATCAACAGGAGGAGTATGATTACTTTCCTCCACACCTCTCTGGCAGACAGGCAGTACCAGAGCAAGTGGTCAATTTTTTCTGCCTTCCACTGCCAGGTTTGCCTGCAGCAGTTTGATGGGCCTCTCTGCCCTTCTCTGTTTTTTCATGCCCGCACAGGGAATGCCTGGTGGGCTACTTGCCAATTCAAATCCCTATGCTCCTTCTGTAGGTCCTTATGGAAAATTTACTCCCACACAGCCAGGCAGCAGTTGTTGGATAGTAAGTCCATGGTCAAAAAACTGTCTCTTGCCCTTACCACTTCCTGAATCTTACGGTGGTTCATCAAGGTTGCAGGGGTCTCATTGTGCAGATCATATTTAATCCAGAAGTGTTTCAGGACCTTGTAGAACCATGGCAACTCCATGGTCCACAGGCTTCAATTGGGCAGTATGCATACCCAACAGTATCACAGCAGGCACCCTGCAAAGTATCTTAAAAAGCAGCCTGTTTTGGATTCTGGCCCAGTCACCAGTTTGCAGATCAGGCTTGTGCACTTGGCCCAGAGGAAGAGCGAACATCTGGCATTCCTTTGCCCCCAGTCCATTTTGTTTTATATAATGTGGTCCTTGCAACCTTCTCCCATCTGGAGCTCCAGAGTAAGACACATATGGCTCTCTGAATTCTATAGCTGACTTGCTCTGGGAGGGGTGCTCCTGGTAACAGGTGCACCCCTGTTACACCTGGTGTAACAGGTCACCTGATGCCAGGCAGGTGCTCTTGTTCACATTGAGCTTGGTCCTTGTCACCACTCTGTATACCTGGGTGTGTTGTAACATTTTTTTTCAACCAACCACTTGTCTCTTTATTGCGTGTGACATTTAGGTTGTCCATATAGGCCAGGACCCTTGTTTCTTCCTGGTTACTCCCGGGAATCTCTGTTCCACTGCTTCCAGTGTCCCACCTCAGCTGCTGGCCTAGTGGCTCCATCACGCAGATTGGGGAGAGTGGGCAGCCCTGCTGAATACCCAACTCTACCACGATTGGGGCTGCCAGGAACCTGTTTACCAGTACCCTGCTGCTCATGTCAGTGTACAGTGTCTTTATCTAAGTGATGAAGGTGGCACGGGGGGCCGGTGGGGGGGCATGGGGAGGGGCAGGGCATCTTTTTTAGTGTCTTGAATAGGAACCAGTGGGACACTTAGTCATAGGCCTTCTCTAGGCTGAGGTTCAGCATGGTGGTATTCAGCCCCCTCTGCCATTGGTACTGTACCATGTCTTGCAGTTGTAGCAGGGCTTTGTGGATCTGTCACCCTGGCACCTCATGCAACTGGTGCTCGTGGATCGCTGCACCTATAACAGACTTAAAATGCTTGGCCAAGACTTTGGCCAACAGCTTGGAGTCAAAGTTCAGGAGCATTCTGGGTCTCCAGTTTTTCAAATCCCCCTTCACCTCCTTCTTATAAAGAAGGGTTATGAGGCCCTCCTCCATCCCCACCCCCCCAAGTGGCCCTCCTATACATGGTCTCTATAGACTGCCAGCAGATCCAGGCCCACCTGGTCCTGGACCCAAAAAGCAACACAAAACTCCTGGGCAGGCCATCTTGAAACTGCAGAGAGTTTTCCTCATCTCCCTCAGTGTTCAGTCCTCTGCCAGCTTCTGGCTCTTGTCCTTCTAGAGGACCCAAGTGACCTCCTGCAGGCATTCCTGCATGGCTTCTGGGTCCTTTAAGCAACAACAGTGTAGAGCTCTGCGGTTGTTTCCAGCATACCCCTTGTTTGACTGGTGCTCCACCCCTGCTCCAATTACCAAGCTAGTCATGGCATTCCTCTGGGTTTTTTTTCAACCTGCTAAAGTAAGTAGACCACTGCTCCCCCTCCTTCATCCAGAGGGCCCAGGCCAGGAAGATCTTCTTCATGGCCTGTTCCCTGTACTACAATGACACTTGCACACACACATTCCAAACCACCTCAATATTCTGCTTCGTAATGGAGATAACTTGAACGTGAACTCTCAGTGGCAGTGAGACATCCTGGAGAGGTTTTTGGGATGTCTCCCATTTACAGTTGCCCAGTGTCACTAGAATGCATCCAGGGCTTCCATTTGAACCCAGAGGGGACACCCTGACTGGAAAGGGTACGTGGTACCAAGGAGCATGAGGGTTGCAGCAAGTAGGAAATGACTTTTTTTCCAGCTGTGCTTAACAGCAGGGCAGAGAGGAAGGGTGGACTGAGCAACAGGTAGAAAGCTAGGACAGAGCCATTTGTTATTCTACTCGGCCATCTAGCCACAGTCATTCAAATAGAGAGCCCAGACAGATGCTTGGCAGCTAAAGATGTGAAAGCGGCTTTTAATTCCATCACACACAATGGAAACCCTTGCAGTTCATATGGAAATGACACAGATGGGCCTCTACTTTTTTAAAGTTCTCTGCTCTGGTGCTTCACATTCAGTTCAGCTCAAATTCTTCCCTCTTAGCCAACAAGAGAAACTAAAGCCACAAGCAGAAGGAGAAGCCCCCCACAACAAACTTACACTATAATGTGGGGGTCTGATCCTGCTGGTTGTAAAGTCAAAGGGCCTGATTCTCCACTGCTGTGCAGCATGTGTTCAGTTATTTACACTAGGGCAATGTAATTGCAAAGCAATACCAGATCAGACTGGCAGTGTTTTAAACCAGTATAATCCTAAGGAAGCTTGCTGTGCTTCAGATTCCCACATGTAAAATGGGGACAAGAGTACTTCCCTTCTGCCTTGACTATTTAGATTAGAAGATCTCTGTGGCAGGGACTGTATCTTGCATCAGGGACTGTATCTTGACACATGGAAACCTAGTACAGTAGGGCCCTGATCTGGGTTATGGCCTCTGTGTTCCACTGTAATGCTCACATAATTGTTCACATCAGCACACTAACCTTTCAAGCATTAGGCCTGATTAGCTATTACTGCAGGGTTTCAAGGGAGAATGCTGAACTGCCCAAATTATGTAGAGCAGTCTTTCAGAAGGCATCACTTTTGCAAATGTACAATGTGACAAAATGAACTGTGCTGTCAAGCCGAGCTGTTGGTTGCAAGTGATACTAGCTGCACCTTTCTCTTTGCTTTCACTCACTGTATGGCTGGCTCACCACTAACAAGTGAAAGTTCCTGGATTGGTTCAGACTGCTCATAAAGAAGGAATGAAACAGATAGCAATCAGCGCAATTATCTGAAGCTTTAAGTAGTGAATATCCAGCTGATCAGATTTCTCAACAGGATAAATATTACCTCACCCTCTTCCACAAAGGACACAATGTGCCTAATACACTGGGAAACTGTGTACGCTCATAGAGAATTCTGTTTACACTGTTAATTTAAAATGAATCCTCCAACCTTTACTAAAAAGAGAGTTAAATTGTCATGGCTTCATGGACATCAGAGGACCCATGGCCCCTGGCTTCAAGAATTTAAACAAATTTAGAGAGACCAGATACAGAATTTTTTTTTAAATTAACATGTTCTTGTGCTAGGGGAAGGGATCTTCTCCATTCACATCCTGCTGGCCTGTGGTGAGCTCTACCCATGGACCTGCTCTGTAGGTGGCACCTCTTTGAGGGGCAGTGCTGCCTGGTGGAT
Source organism: Alligator mississippiensis (assembly GCF_030867095.1). Classification (NCBI taxonomy): domain Eukaryota; kingdom Metazoa; phylum Chordata; order Crocodylia; family Alligatoridae; genus Alligator; species Alligator mississippiensis. The sequence goes on from NC_081827.1 coordinate 184,017,683, forward strand.
AGAGCACTGTCCTGGAATCAGCAGAAGAGATTTACCACCAACTCAGCCTCAGAGTGGCCTTGGTCAAATCACTTCCCTTCCTGGCACCCTTATTCCCTACTCGTTTTATTTAGACCTTGGGGGAGAAGCAGGCTCTTATCTTGCATGCACCCACAACTGCAGGTTTTTCACTGCCAATTTCTTGATCTCCGCTTATGTTGAATTAGTTGCACAATTGGAAAATGTAGAGTACAGACAACACAAATGTTGGTAGTTTACGTTAGGGCAGGGGTGGGCAATTATTTTGGCTGGAGGACCGCTTAATGAGTTTTGGCAAGCTGTTGAAGGCCACAAGAGTAGCCCCGCCCTTGGCAGCCCTGCCCCTGGTTGCCATCTTGGGACCAGAAGTCCTGCCCCTAACCCCTAACCGTTGCCACCACCTTGCCCTGGAAGTACTCCTTTTAGGAGGGGGGCGTTGTCATCTTGAAACTGGAAAACAAAACAAATCATACACTAAAAAACCCAAACATCTAATATAACTTATTTTAATTCTATTAAAAAATATTTTTGTCCTAATTTATGTGTGTTTGCATAGTGTATCTAGCAGGCAATGGCATAATAGCTCAAAATACAGTCTCTCTCTTATATATTGTGTGCAGTGGGGTGTGTGGAGCTCCTGTGCTGCTGCAGTGTGTGGGGCCATATCTAACTGGTAGGGCTGTGTGAAGCTTTGGTCCCTGATTTGATTTGGTGGAGATTCGGCAACCAAATCTCTGAATCCGAATCAAATCAGAGGACCCTTTAATTTCTCTGAATCAAATTGGAGCCCTCTGAATCTATTCAGAGAGATTGTGACATACAGACAGCTTTAAATGTTTTTTCTACATACCTCTAGGTAGCAGGGGCTCATGAGTGCTGTGATGCTGGGGTGCATAAAGCGTCCCACAGAAGCGCGGGCGGGGGTGGGGGGGGTCCCCAGCATGCTCGACAGCAGACCTGGAAATAGACCAGAAGCAGTTCTGCTCCACGTACCCCCCTGGCTCAGCAACTGGTGCCTCCTGGGTCGGGGGGGCGGGGAGGGCACCCAGGGTCTCCTTGCGGCTGATCACCGAGTACTTCCAGTTCATTTCCAGGTTTGCTGCCGAGCACGTGGAGGGCCCCCACTACGCTTCTGTGGGACAGTCCATATACCCCAGCATTGCAGCGATCACGAGCCGCGCCTGATATCTGATATCTCAAGGTATGTAGAAAAAAGATTTAAAGCTGTGTCTATGACCAAATTGCTGATTCTCTGAATCAGCATCGAATCTTCGGATTCAGCTGAATTGAATCAGGGACAGTGATCCAAATCAACAAACTGAATCACTGTTCCTGATTTGGACTGGATCAGAATCAAATAGGGCCCACTTCTCACACCCCTTTTGACCAGTCCATAGCATACAGCTTCCCCCTTTTCCCTAGTGGTAGTCCTTGGCCCTACCCCAGTAGGGCCCTCACCTGCATTTTCAGGCTTGCAGGAAGGAGGCTGGGAATAGCCCCGGGGCGGCCAGGCACAAGTTCTGCCAGGCAGATGCTTCTCATCTCTAGTGCCCCCTGGCTTGGGGCTTGGGGCGGGTCAGGCCAGGCTAGGGTGGGAGTGGGGGGGTGCCACAACTCCTGCATAGAGGTGTGAGCTTGCAGAGGGGCAGGCCAGATGCATTCCGTGGTCCATATTCCCACCCTGCCACCCTTGTCCTAGGGGGTAGTTTAGCCTGGGATAGGGCCCTGGAGTCTCAGGACCCTCATCCAATTTTGATCTTGTGAGATCCAAGTTATAAACATGCTACACGCAGAAGCATTTTGCTGCAAACATCAGACTGTTTTTCTTCTGTAAAATGGGGATAACAGCATTTCCTTGCTAAGCAGAGGAGTTAGGTGGTGCTCAAAGCACACAACAGGGCTATATGAACATCTCAGGATATGCGCCTGGACAACCCCCAGTCTGAATCACTCTGACATCTTTTTATATTCCAAGAAATTAGACTTTTTAAAGACGTCTCCTGCTTGGGAAATGCGTCACTTAATCAGAATATTTCATGAAACCCTTTCCCCTATATCAGCAAAATTCCACTTAGAGAGGAACATACGCATTTCCGGCAGAGCAGTTCAATTCTAGCAGAGGGTGAGTGTGTGCGTATCACAGCCCATTTCACAGTAGCTGTCTAGTCACAACTTTAAACTCTAGAAAGAGTGTGCTCTCATAATATTGACTTGAACATACACAGGCTGTAAACAGCTATGAGTAAAAATGCCTCAACAGAAAAAAAAGCAAATTGTAAATGGCTGTTTTTCCTCAACACTCCTCAGATTTAAAGGCATGTTAGGCATATAATTAATCATTTGGGGGTACTTGTTGATAAGTAATTATGTTCAGGGAAAAGACTGACAAAACCTTTTGCTATCAATCTTTGTTGAATATCAGTCACTCATAATAGGATCAGGTGCACCTAATAATCTGTCTGTCTGTCAATTGAAATGCTGATGTTTAAAATAAAAGTGTAAATCATCTGATTTAATTTCCAGCACTTCAGCTTGTGGTAATCATTTTGTGTAATGTTCTGCTTGTAAGCATTAAAAAAAAATCTCTTGTAATAAACATTCGTGTTCGTTTGTTCACATGATATTTATTGGTTTCCAGTCAAATAGCTCTGGGAACCCTGGACAAAATACACAGCCTTATCAGTTACCTTTAAGCTCAGGTATTCTGGCAGCAACACTGAGGTACCAAAACATAATGCAAACCCTTCAGCAGAATGTTAGGGAACCACAGACAAACACCTTGATGCCACCCTCTGTCGCCAATCTTTTGACAGGCATGGGGAAAGATGGGCTATATAGTACAACCAAAGGCTAACAAGTTTGGTTTGTTATAAACCAAAGGCAAGGGAGTGAACTTTAAAGACTAATGGGAGAGTTTCTTCTACTTTTCTTTTGAGTAAGCACCTTACAAGCATATACTTAGGCCTGGTCTGCACATAAAATGTGCCAGTTTAACTAACACTGATGGATTTTTACATTACAGATGAGAGTTAGTTTCTACTGAAGGTCTACTCACTCCCATTTGACTCTGATGACTAGAAAATGGTATTTAGAGGTTTGCTTTTGGGGACTGGCTTGTAGGTAAAGTAGATATTGCATTAAAATAATGGTCCAGGGCAACAGCAAGGGTTAATTGATTTCTAAAAGCCTGTTTGTGACAACTGTCCTTCAAGGTCCACTGTACCTGGCACAGGCAAGCAGCAAGCAGACACACAGGCTGGGAAATTGAAGACATGTACCATACTGTTCCATAACATGAGATAAGATGGCTTTAGGTCACAGTGCCCAACTGCAGGGCCCTTAAGATTTCTGGTTTTGGGGGATGGACCAAATTAGGAGAAACTGGTAGAGCCCAAATTAAGATGTGTGCATGTGATGGGTTTGTGAAACAAAGGGACGTGCTGAGAGGACAAAATGTGGACAGTATGATGACCACAGGGAGACCTATTAATGATGCCCAAAGATGAAGAGTCATCAGACAGGAGAAAAAATACAAAAGTAGAGATTTCAGAGCAGCAAAGAGTCCCCAAGTGGGGAACCCAAGGCCTCCATGGACAGAGGGCATATCACCAGCCCATCTCACCCACCCCACTGGGGGAGGGAGGGCCTTGGCTTCTTACCTCCAGGATGCTGACATCTGACATTAAAAAAAAAAACACCTCAGCATGAAGCTCGGGTCAGGCCAGGCATTCCTTCCCTCTGATGAAAAGGGTGGTAGATACAGAATTGTTGTTTGCCTATTATCGAATGGAGAGGTCATGGTCAGTCTGAGAGTTTGGGTCTGCCCAGAACAAAGTATCTGTGTCATAAATCCAGTGCCAACAGACTGAAGCATAGGCTTAAGCACTTTCATGACTTGAGATCTTAGTGCATAGCTGCCTGCCTTTCTTAGTGCCTGTGTTGCTGTACTTTTCTCCAGCCTGTGAAGAGAAATAATGCCAGTGATACTAATTCTGGTCTTATAAACTCTTACTCCTCTGAACTATCTTGACTCACCTAAGTAGTCTAATTCATTAGTTATGAAGGAATGACTATTCACCTGAACAAAAAGCTGCAGATTCAGGCCCCGGTATTCTGGCTCAATGAACTTCAGCAACAAATGGTACTCCTAACTGAAGGTATAATACTTAATGTTCTAACTATACAGGAATACAAAGCCATTTCACAACTCAGACATCCTTATCTGTGGGAAATGACCATGCTCTAGCCTGGTTCTGTAGGACATTAGTGTTAATGCATTTATGATCACCTGGAAAACTGACAGGTTATTAAATACCAGTTCTTCTGCTCTGCTGCCAGCTAACAATTTCATCACTGTTTTCATGATATTTATCTGCTCCTGGAATCAATTGCTGCTTTGAAAAACCCAGCTTTCATTTTTAATTAAAACTGAAGTGTTTGGCAACTTTTTGCTGTTGTGGGCTGCAGCTTGAGACACAGTCCCCTGCCACCCCTGATTACTCTTCCTGTGTATCCCTGGGCTCTTCTGCAGCGAGGGTACACCCAGACACAAGACAGCAGCAGGGAGGGCTGTGGAGGGGATGGGTTGCTCTAGGCAGTTATATGATGTCTGAGCTCTCATGTTGCCCCAAACCAGATTGGACCTTCTTGAGCAAGATCCAATTTCTTTGTGTGAAGATCCAGCCTGTGAATCATAGGTTGTCAGCCCTCGTCTAACTCTTTTAGTTATGTAAAAAACCTTGAAAATGTAACCTGGGTAGAACTTAAAGTCTTAAAGACCAGGAGGAAAAGGAAAGTAACCCAATATTTATTTTATTTAAAAACAAAACAAAACATGACTTTTAAGCCAATTTCATGAATCTGAGGGAGATGGATTTGTGAATTTTTTATTTTTTTTTTTTTTTTTACGGGTGGAGTTGGCCAGACAAGATAGGATATTAACAGAGAATCTCCTTCACTACACCAGAAAGACGTTATGTACCATAGTATCTTTTTTTAAGAAGAGCTATACTCTGCAGATTTAGTGAAATGTGATTCTCTGTCCTCATTCCAAAACCAAAATACTGTCCCGAGACACAGAAACCCAACAAAGTGTCCAGCTATAAAACAAAACTCTCTCTTTGTCAGACTTGACATGTTCCCTTCTGGTTCACGTCACAATTTGTTTCTGTAGCCAACACGGATCTGACCATATGGCTAGACGACGCACAAGACGAAATCTCTCCAGGCCAACAGGGAGACTTTAACTTGTTTTATCTAGGCCTGCTGTGGTCACAGTGTCATTTTCCCTTGCGTCAGTTGTCTGTGCTGAGCGATCGCATTAAGCCAAAAAACAAAAGCCAAGGTGGGGGCAGGGATTAATAGTCTCTTCTTCCCCCCTTCCCTCGCATCCACTGCCAGTGTTTCAATACAAGGAATCAAAAGGTGATGAAAGCTCCAATCCAGAGTGGCACAGCTATAGCTCTCCATGTATTTATTTATTCAGCAGCAGAATCTCACCGACTGCCTGTGTGCCCTCTTAACAGGGAAGTCACAGCTGACATGACAACAAAAAACAGAAGCACCCATAAATAACAACAAAACAGGAAATACTTCCTGCACGCACACACAAAAAAGAAAAACCCCCAAACTGATAAATACAGCCAGATTCTAATGCCCTTTCTCATGTTGGACAGCAATATCCTGCAACGGTGAAGCCAGTACATTAAACAGAAGCACACAAAGGATGGTGGGAAAAACCAAGGCACAGAGAGAAGAAGCAATTTGCACTAAGTCAGTGGCAGTCAGTAACAACCAACATCTCCTGAGGTCCTGGTCCTGTATCCAATCCATTAGAAAACTTTGCCTAAAATGCCTCTGGCTCTCACCCTCCAGAGGAATGGGATTTGAGACATGCACCAGGCTTAGTATTTCCTACTAGCTAGCTCTAGGCTACTTCATGCTCGCTGTTGGGATTTTTGGGTTGCTCTTCTGACATACCTGACTGTTTCCACACACTGCACAGAATCTAGGTGCCTAATCCTGTGTGCATCATGTACTGAGGAGGCAGGTGTTATAACGTAAACTTGTAGATTACTATGTCTTTTAGCACATCTAACACAAAATCACTGTGAAACCAACAAAAACATGTTTTGAAAATGTCTAAATCCCCGATTCCTATAAAAGAGCTGAGCTCACAGTGGGATTCTACCAAGAAGAATCCTCTTGTACTGTAGCTAATAGGGCTATTTGTGGATTATTCAAGAAGCTATTGGTCTTTGGGGAACAAAGTAATAAACAGTGTCCTACCAAAAAATAAAAATAAAAAAAGGACAAACTTAGCTATTCAGAGGAAAGCAAGGCTGCAGCTCACCTTGCTGTTCAGGCCCCTTTCAAGTGGCTGGTAGTCCTCTGTGGCCTATATACTAGAGATCTTCATAAATAAGGCACATTACACTAGCCACTGCATCAAAGCAGGCAGTGACCTTCTCTGCATCACTTTAGTCACCTCTTAATCTGCTGAGATTCTTGTGGTGAAAAACAAATGCACAGACAATGGCCTGACTTAATAACTGACCCCCAGTCACAGGAGCCAATGGTACTGCTTTCCTGAACTGTAACTCGTTTCTAGATTTTACTACTGACCCAGTCATTGTAACATGCTTCATCCTCTCATTTGTTAATGCTTCCTTCATCATGATTTCCTTTGGGGTAGGGAAATGCTGTTATCTTCATCAGGTGCCTGAGGAACTGAAGCCAACAAAAACTAAGGCTCAGATCCTCAGAGATATTCAGGTGCCTAGCTCCCTTTCAAAGCAGTAGGAGCTAGGGTCCGCAATTCCTTTTTGCTTCTGATCCTAGCTGACTTCCTCTGTGTCTGTGGCAGGGCAGAGACCTAAGCAGATAACCAGAGTCCTACTCTGGCAGAAATTCCCAAGTCAGCAGCCCCATTATACCAACCTGGGGAAGCACTGGGCAATGATCAATTAGATTTATTTTTGAGGCTTTGAGCACCGAGTCTCCTGCTTACAGAGCCCTTCACCTACTTGCCAGCCCCCTTTCTGATGCATGGAATCCCATTTGCCTCCTCTACCTTTTATGTTGAGGATTTTCTGCAGCCTTCCACTGGTGCACTAACACTATGTGTCTTTGTGGGTGATGGGGACACTGGGAGTGATGATGCAGACCAGCTGCAAGCATTAACATTGTGTCAATCCAGCTCTGCAAAATACCAGCAACAATTCACACTCCCTCTCCGGATGATACTCGCATGGCCATATCTGGGCATGCCAATATCCAGCTTCTATAGAGGAAACTTAGGAGGCTTTAAATATTTCCATGTAACACCATGGTAAAAAGGCACATACCCTTCTCGAAACAGCTGTGCAATTCTGCTGCTGGAAAGGACCAATGCAAGTGCTGGGAGAGTAAGCAACTATCAGCTCTGAACAGGGTCTCTACACTAGCGATTCTTAAGCAGTTCCAAGGCACCCTCAGAAAACGCCAGTTTTTAGTTTTTACTTGTTTTTAAATACAGAAAAACGAAAAAGAATTTATTGTATTGCAAAGAACTAAGACAGACCACAGCACATCAAAATTGTTTTGATATTATGGATTCCTATTTGAAATCTCAGACAAGGTTCTTCGGGTAAATCTGATATCTTTTATTAGACCATCTTAAATAGTTGGAAAACAAAAATTTAAGCAAGCTTTCGGGTTCAAAAACCCTTCGTCAGGCTGAGGAAGATTCAGCGGTTGGTGTGTGTTCTTCCTGGAGCACACACCAACTGCTGAATCTTCCTCAGCCTGACAAAGGGTTTTTGAACCCGAAAGCTTGCTTAAATTTTTGTTTTCCAACTATTTAAGTTGGTCTAATAAAAGATATCAGATTCACCTAAAGAACCTTGTCTGCCTCTGTCCTTAGACCAACACGGCTACAATCTAGACCCTTGTATTTGAAATCTCTAGATTTATCTTGTGAATCATGAGTATGTGTTTGTACACCTAACCATGCTAATATTGTGTGGTAGCCACAACACCCCTAAAAGAATCTCAAGATACCCCAAAGTGCCATGACATCCTGATTGAAAAATCACTGTTCTAGAACCTAAGAATGAACATGCTATTTGTTTGCCGGCCCTGCATCGCAGCATCGCATTACTATAAACTTCACCAGCTTGAAAGCTCTCATAATTGTTTTAATCAACAAATACAATTTTGATCTACTTTAACTTAAATTAAATCATACCATAGAAAAGCAAAAAAGCCCCTGGCCGTCTATATCTGAGCAGCAGCCTATAAATTTAATTCATCTCATTTATTGTATTAGTTACAGTGTATTGTTATGAAATTGTGGGCAGTCTTCCATTTGAGTAAGGCTCAATGTACAGTACTAATTAAACCATCAATGACCATTATTCCTTCCCATCTGTTTCTTTCACCAGAAGCATTTAACTCTTAGCAGACCCCAGTTCTTGGAGACAATGAAGAGGAGGGTGTTACAATTTGTGTTTATTCTCAGTCACCTCAGTTATTGCCTCTGACCTCTGATGTAAGGCTTGCTGTCTCTGGTGGTTTTTGCCACAACTGGGGGTATGGGGACAGGGCTAGGAGAACTGATCCACTCTTGGTTGCAGCTTCAGTTAAAAGCCATCATTGCTCCCTCCCTGAGACATGGTTTTAGATCACAAAAGGCTCCATAAAAATCCTGGTTTTCACAGAACAGCAAGGATATTTGCTACACAGGAACAGCATGAGCAGCACCAACCAAGAACCCAACCTGTCCATTATCCTGTGTCTAACAATCACCATTACTAGAAGTTCCCCTATTTTCTCCCTTCCTATCTTTCAGCCATTAGTAAAATCATTAAAGATGAACTCTTCTTCCAGGATTTCAGAACAGTTTGGAAACTGTGCCTGAACAACACCCATCAGATTTTTCATTCCTGAATAAAAACATAAAGAAAACAATAGTTTGCAGTTCTGCAGCAATTTTGGTCTGGTCCTTCATAGGTCACTTTAAAAACATCAATATGTTAAAGTCATAGAGTCATAGAGAAGTAGGACTGGAAAGGATCTTGAGAGGCCATGCAATCCAACATCCTGCCTGAAGCAGGATCATCCCTATCTAGATCATCCTATACAAATCCATAATCTAACCGCTTGGCAAAACTGCAGTCAATAGAAGACAAAACACCTTAACTTCCACAAGTAAAGCAAGGGGACCACAGTGGCCAATGCTCTGCTGCTGCAAACACTGTCAAAAATATATTTAACAGATCCCAGGAAGTGGCCCACAAACTCCGCTACACCAGAAGTAAAAAATCCCCACAGTCCATATCTGTCTGACCATGGGTACAATTCCTTCCTGACCCAAATATGCCAATTGGTCTGACTCTGGGCAGAGAGGCAAGACCCTCTAGTCAGGAATATCTGGGTTTAAGTCTCAGCAAGAACACTAGTACACCCTAGTCATCAAAATCCCCAACATCCCATGCTTCCAAAGAAGGCTTAAAAACAAACAAAAAACTCCTGACGCATGCAGCAGAAGCAGAAGGGAAAAAAATGCTTCCAGGCCTCATCCGGCAAACAGAAAAGCCCAGAAGCATGGGAAATATCCATAGTAGAGCATAGTTATAGCCGTGCCTATATCATCCTTGACCAGTGCCTGTCCAACCTTCTCTTGAACACCTCCAATGATGAAGAAATGATGGAGATTCCACAACGTTCCTAGGCAGTCTAGTCCACTGTCTCACTGTTGTAGTAGGGAAGACATTTTTCTTGATATCCAATCTAGAGCATTCCAATGAGATGGGTATTACTTTTTAAGCTGGTCTGGAATTTTCCAACAAAACACAGTTGTGTCAGGTAATTGCCAATCAGTGGAATTCAAAATGTTTAATGGAACTGTATTGGACTCCATGAACTTTTAAAAACTCACATGCAAGCTCTGTCAGCCGCAAGAGGAAACTGACTTGGTTCATGTCAGTTTCATACAGGAGAAGCCTAGAAGTGTGTTCATGTGGGTCAGATCATTTCTGAACCGGCCAAACCTAAACATTTCATGATTTCTGTCTTGCAGAATTTTTTGAAACGTTTGCTTTTGTTCTGAAATCTTCCTTCTCCTTCCCAGCTTCCCAGATGTGGGAAAGGGCAGGTAAATGAGCTGCTGGACCTTGTTTGGTCCCCTGTGGTGAAGGTGACATCCACCGCTCTTTTTCCTCTGCAACCCAAACCTCTGTGCATTTCCAAGAGCAGCACTGGCTCTGTTTGGATGTCCTTCTCTAGGAGGTGGGAAAGTGGGGAAAGCTACTAAACAGAGGGGATCACGTCTCTGTAACAAGAATGAAGAATGCAGTTTCTCACCTCAGAACCAGGCTGCCTGCTGCAGAAACTCTAATCTGGTTACTCCTGGGAATTAAACTACTGACCTTTGTAATGTGGCTAAAACACAATGAGCCTTATTCACTAGTGTGGGACAGTTATCAACATAAATGCCAGTTACTGGCCACCTGGCTCTCATAGCATTGTGTATCATCTCCACCCTCTCCCTGGGGAAGTAGATGACAGAAAATTGGATTCGTAGATACAGCAAGGCTATAGGCAAGAAACTGTTAGAAAAGAGCATGGCTAGGAAGGTTACTGAGAAAGGGTGATATTTCCCCTGGCATCTTGCTTCTGCGTAGGGCAGGATGAAAATTCTTTCCAGCCAAACTAATTTTCAATGAAAGACTGGGGTTTTCAACTCCATGAATTGTTTGTGGAAAATGTCAACATTTTGTCAAAATATTGAATGACTGAAAACCAAGACATTTAAATCCCAGATGCTGCTGCGGTGCCTTATGGGAATTCTAGGTTCTAGGCAATTTATATTCTCATTCTCTTTGGATTGCTGGCCTAGATATCACCCAAGATGCTCCTAGGACACTTTCTGTAGGCAAAATGAGAGGATATAGTCCAGCCAGGCTGCTCTGCTCATTTTCTAAGCAACTGTACTCCTGATACTATACTGCATGCAACTACAGTGGGTCTTCCTCAGGCCCCATCTGCCATACTGACTAAGATGAATATCTCTTTTTCGAAGAGCTGACTTAATACTTCAAGATGGAAGCATAGGGGTCTAAGATCTAAGGCCTAAGGTTGCCGCATCACAGAGAAGATACCTTAGTTGTTTTCCAAAGTGTAACACACAGCAAGGGTTAGGGATGTCTTCCCACAGTTTCCTTTGCAGACAACGTCTTCTCCTCAGGGCCTAGGAATCTGTTGCCTTTTCCAAATTTTCACAGACAACACCCCAGTTTAACATGATAACATTTCACTTGTATTTTAAAGCTAAAAGGTTTTGTTGGTGCATCTAATGAAGTTAAAGGGGTCAAACTCTTCTAGTGGAAACATGGGACTCTCTTTATAGAGACATGCAGTGAGGCTGCTCTGACGTGCTGTAAATCCAGCACATCGGAGCAGCCTCAATTAATCGAGTCTGCTGGAGAGTGGAAATTAACACACTCCAGCAGCCTCCAGTGTTCAATGAGCTTTAATTCAAAGCACCCCGCTGCCATTTTTCAGCACAGGGATGCTGATACACATGATGCTTGGGCACTTTTAATTAGCAAGGCTCGCTCACTAATTAAAGTGTCCTGTGTCGTGTTCCCCCCGCCCCATTTCTGGAGCACATCTATAAATGCCCATAGTTATATCGGTAGAAAAGTATTTACAGCAATTTAGTTTTTGCTGGTTTGGAAAGGGGCATGAACATAGGTGACTGGTGGAGGAGCACGGGCAGGCATATGGCCCGCTGACAGGGCCGTCTCCTGCTGCTGCCAGCTTGTGTGGGTGCTCGCCAGCCCCGTTCCCACTGCCAATATCACCTCTGGCTTGTGTGGGTGCCCCCCGAGACTCGGGAGGCACCAGTCACCCATGCCATGAATAATCTCTAGATAAGGCAAAGTTACATCACAGAACTGTATCAAGACTAGCAGCTTTACTAGAATAGTGACATAGATAACAACTTCTCAGTATAGATCATAGCCCACAAAGAAATTGGCTGAACATCTAAGACCACCTGATTTGTGTTAATGTAATGCTTATACGCAACAAAATCAAGGGCCCCTTGTGCTGCAGGCACTGTATGTACATGTGGGAAGTGACAGTTCCTGTCCCAAAGGTCTTATGATCTAAATAGACAAGAAGATGGAGAGAAAGTGCCTTGCCCAAGACATTAAATGAGGACAGTGGTAGAGGCAGGCCTAGACTCAACATGGTTGCTTTATCCATTGGAGCCTTATTTTCAAGACAGGGAAATCTTTAGTTCTCTGCTGTAAAGGCTTCCTTGGTATTTGCATTGTAGGTTAAAGTGGATGGATGTGAAAGCCAAAGATTTGAAGAGTATGTGTGCATACTTCATAAAGAGGGGGGTTAGGAGTCCTGCCATTGGGAATTTCACTGCAGTCACTCTCCCTTTGATCTGTGTCAGCAGCCTAAGAAATGCTTGTGATGCAGGGAATGAAGGAGATATGGACGTATTTTAAATTACCTGTATCTTGCAGTTTTATATTCTTTTTGCATTTTTAAGTGGAGCACAGCACAGATGGTTACAGCTCTGTTGAGTCCATTAAAACTGGCGCTGTGAAGTTGTTCAACAGGAAATTTGTATGCTGTAATGAGGCTCCCCTTCCTCTCCTTAGGCACTGGAAGGAAATATAGCTTGGTTCTATTTTGAAGAGTGCCTAAATATAGCATCACTGGGTCCCATGTTAATTGTGGGTCTGACTATGGCTCAAATGCTGATAACTAACTGTGCAGCCCCAGGAGTGTAACTAGGAGCTTGCCCAGGCTAGAGTTGTCTCCAGCTGTTCTTAAAGCTAATTAACGGTCAACTCAAGTTAACTAACATGACTGAGACTGTTCGCCTAGACATTGTACAAAAGTTTGTGATTTACTCTAGGACTCAGTCTAAAGGTAAAATCTGATCTACAATTATGGGAGTGTAGGCCCTGGTCAATATGCTTCCCAGGCCCTGAGCAAGATCTAAGTTTTGATTCAAGAGGTATGTCTATACAACAGCGGCAAGATGCTCTGTCATGATGCTAAGGAAGTAAATCCCATCCACCTACTCCTACACTGGGCACATCAATCTTGAAAATGAGGGGGTGAGCATAACTTGGGAGCACCCAAGCTCCCTGGGTCATGAGTTTGATGCTGGGGACACCTGATGCCAGAAACACCCCTCCTGCCTCACTTCTAGGGTTAGCATGGGCAGAGTGTGTGGGCCATGCTTTTTTCCTTGGTGGGATGTCTGACCACTCTGAGATTCAGCCCCTATCAACTCTGAAGCTCATGTCAAATCTCAATGTAGCACTATCCTGTGTCACTAACTACTTAATGGTTAGATTACAGGAACTGAATACTGACCTAGTAGAAGTAGTTTTGTTTTACTGAAACAATTTTTCATCATCAGTTAACTCATGCCTCTTTCCTGAGGGAAGAGGGAGAGGAGTTCTCTCCCCACCCTGGACTTGATTGCAGACTGCAACACTCAGGTCCAGAAGACCTCAGGGGTGAAGCCCTGGAGCATATAAAAGGAGCTGCGTGCCCAGCATGAGGGAGCACATCCGGGACAGAGAAGAGAAAAGAGTGGGGCTTAGAAGAGCTGAGGAGAGCTGCTCAGCAGGGCAAAGCAGTAACCCAGAAGCGCCCCTGAAGACTTCCATCAGTGGGGAACTGCTCCAGCAGCTAGGCTTTTGGTGTACAGCGTGGCACACGGCATCCAGACCCTGGGAGCTGCGTGAGGCAGCTCAGGTCTGCAACCTCTGGTGTGCAGCCAGAGATACAGTGCACAGGCTGGTGCACGAAGTAGGACCTTTGGAGAGCTTGGGCGGTTCAGGTACTCAACCCCCAGAATGAGGCTGGCAGCTCGAAGCAGGAGGTGCTGCACGGAGGGTTCAGGAGCGGATCGAGCCTGGTGTTGCATGAGGCGGCCCAAGCCTCTGACCCATAGCAAAAGGTTGAGTCCAGACAGCCAGATGGTGATCAGGCTACTGAGCCAACAGACAGGGTCCCAGAAGCCCTGCATAGAGGTGCTCTGTTCCAGGGGACAGCAACCCCCCGAAGCCCATTGCAGGTGAGAGAGCAGCTTGGCGCAGAGGACAAGGGCCACCCTCCAGGCCTGGGAGCCATGAGTTGCAGGGAAAAGAGGATTCCCACAGGGGAGGGCGAGTCCCCCCTGGTTAAATAAGGGCTCCTGTAAGTGGAGATGCCACTGGGAGGGCCCCCCTAAAGTTACCAGCTTCCTTGTAGGGCTTGAGAAAAGCCCAAGGGCATTGGGGTTTCCCCTTGGGATTAAGTTTATCTTTGGGGTTTATCTGTTTCAGATCAGATACTTACTTGTGACTTACCTGTATCTGGAGCACTGGTATAAGGTTTTATGTCATTTACCCAGAGGGCATTGTTTATGTTACTGGTTTAGATATCTTATAAATATAAAGACACACACACACTGTACATATGTATATCCATGTTCCTTTCCCTTGTGATAAGTTAATGTAAATACATTTTATCCCTTGTGATAAAATGTAAATGTGTATAGAGTTAAGTCCCCTGACTGTCCTGGCCTGGTGCTATAGGGACGGAGGGAAACTGAGCGGTTTGCAGTTCCCCCCCAGCACACCTGCCAACTAACAATCCCCTTCAGTTGGAGAAGGGCAGTATATACCTGAGTTATCTGGGCTACACCTGGAAGAAATTGTTCCTACCCCATTTTAAATCCCCAAACTTCAACTTTCCCTGTCCTACTCATTTAGGGACCATTTGCATCATGCACTTGTTCCCTGGAAACCCAAGAGGCACGGACTGCACATCTAGCCCCTTGATATAGTTGCCCATATTTAGCTCGGTTCCAATCAGCCACTACCTCTGGTAGCCCCCTAGCTGGGTAGAGGCAATGCTGAGAGCAGTGTCTGCAGCAGGAATATTTCAGCCTTTGCTGGGTGCCGAGTGCCTTTGAGTAAGTGCAGAGAGTGCAGTGGATGGGTATGGTGATGATGAAATATCAAAGGCTGCTGCTTCAGTGTTAGGAGGTACAGGGCAAGCTTGTTTGGAGTGAGTCAAGGGGCCCTGGAGACAGAAACCCCTCTCCTGCCTCTGCAAGAAGAATGTGAGCTATGCGGAGAGGGCGGGGGAGCATAGAACCTGCTGTTCATTCCTGGCCAGGGGGCATAGGGGCAAGTCACAATGCAGGACTGCAGTAAGAGTGAAAGATAAACCCAATAAATCAGGGCCTCCGAAAGGGAAGGAGACAACCTCACACAGAGCTGTTAGTGGACAGTGCTCTGTAAGAGACAGGAGAACAGCAGGGGAGTGGATTTCCAGCCCAGGTGAAACAAATAAGCTGTAAGCTCAGGACAAACTGGGTGGTACAAAGCAGAGAAGAAGCAGGGCAGGTACAGTCAGGATGCAGCACCTGAATTTATATGGCAGGCTTAGGGGAGGGCTGGGAGATCATCCCTCCTCCATGGTGCCTGCTAGGTAAGTAACAGAGACTCCAAATAATTAACCCTCAGAGCACCATGATCAAAAGAATCCAGTTTCTGCTTCTCCCACCTTACCAGATCCTGACTTCTCTCAGCTGCTGCTCCTTCAGTCTCTTCCACCCCTACCAAAGGAACCCTCCCCTAGCTCCTTACTCTGCTCTTCCCCCTCTGAGCCTGAGTGCAGAAGGGTGCAGCATCCTGTAGCGGGCAGCTACCTCCTGCTGATCTCTGTGACCTGCTGTCTACTCTCCACTATCTCCCTCCCCCCACCTTTAGTGCCTCTTTACTGCTCCTGGCCTGATTAGTACCCTGCCTGTGCTCCACAAGAGCCTATAGGAGGGTCCTCCTCTGATAGAGGGGATTGGGAATTAACAGCAGGGGAGATCATTTATGCCAAGAGGCCATCCCTGGGAAAGAGAGTACTGTTCTGAGATGCTAGGAAATAGGGTGGGCTGGAATCGCTCTACCCAAGATTTATGCTGCTCCCCTTTGACTAGACGCCTCCCCCACCCTGCACTCTGGAATGTGGAAGGAAGGGCGGGTGCATGGAGAAGAAGTGCCCAGAAGCCCCCAGAAACCACTAGCATTAATGAAGGCAGAAAAGCCCTGAAGCACTGATGCTTTCCATTGTACCAAAAAATTACCTGCATGAACCAACTTGGGAACTGTAAATATATGATTCCACATATCACACATGCTGACTGTTGAGTCAAATTTCCCTGCCCTCTCATGACATCCCTTCTATAAACTTAGCCTGTTCAGTCCTAAAGCAATTCAGTGTCTTTGTCCCTAACACTTTGTTCAGAAGAGCATTCCAAAACTTCACTCCTCTGGTACTTAGACATTTCAGGTTCCAATCTTGATTTATCCGGAGCCAGTATGAGCCATTTGATCTTGTGCTAGTATTGATTTGTAGCCTCGGATGCTCATACTCTTTCTTAATATACACCTCAGTGTGCCTGGAAAGGGTGATAATATCCCTCCTCAATCTCTATTTTATTAAACTAAACAAGCCAAGCCCCTTTAATCTCCTTTTATAAGAAAAGGTCTCCATTCCCTTAACTATCTTACTGGCCATTCTTTGAACCCATTCCAGTTTAAGTTCTTTTTTTAATGTTGGTGATCCAAACTGCACACAGTATTATAAATGGTGTCTTACCAATGCCTTGTTCAATGACATTAATATTTCCTTGTTTCTATTGAATATACACCACCTAATACCCCTCGGATTACATTTGACTTTTTCACATCTGCTTCATACTGCCAGCTCACAGTCATTTTATGGCTGACCCATCCCATCCAGATCCTCCCCATTTTCCTCCAGGACCTCTCTCTTACAGCCTAAAGTTCCTGTTTCAGGCCCATAAGTGCATGACATAACATTTCACACTGTTAAATTTCATTTAATTTCTGATACTCCACAGTGGCAGTATCCCATCCAGGTGTGATCTGCAAATTTCATGAGGATGCATCTAGTTCCAAAACCAACCTCACTGCTAATACTGTTAAACAGAATAGGTTCCAAGACTGGTGCCTGAGGAACACTGCTGGTAACAGCTCCCCACTCTACTCCACATGACCCAGTGGAGTCTCCTTTTACACCAGCTCCTTATCCAGCGCAATTGCAGCACAGCTCCTTCTCCTCCCCAGTTTGGCCAATAATTTTCTGTGAGTCACAGAATCAAAAGCTTTGTTTAAAATCTGCTGCAGTACCCTTGTCCAAGAAGTCTGTTATTTTGTCATGGAAAGTTATGAAATTACTCTTCATGAACATGCCTGGATAAACCCATGCTGTGCTTTGTCCCATTTTCCATTTACTTCTATATTTTTGGCTATTCTTTCTTTTGTTATTTGTTCAAAGACATTACATGTTACTGAAGTCAAACTAACAAGCCTGTAATTGCCTGGCTCACTTTTTATCAGACAATGCAGAAAAGCACTGCATTTTCTGTTTTCCAGTTGTAGGACACTATCTCCAAACTGAAAGACTCAGTGAAGGGCTGTGCTAGAGGAGCTGCTATTTTCTGTGCTAATTGCTTCAAAATTCGAAAATGGAGATTACCAAATTTATGCTGATACTTTACAATCCCTGTCATATACTGAGGGCTAGGTTTGTAGCACCTGGGTGGAGGACTAACCAGATTACAGGCAAAAAGACTGAAATCTACATCTACTGCTTTCTAAAGGATCAACTAAAAGACCAAGAGAGAATGTATTCTTTATTAAGGGAAAGGACCACAAATTGTGTAATGCTGTGTTTGCAAGAGATAAGGAGAAAGAACTAGTTTAACAGAAGAGCTTATCTTCAATCACATGTAAAATGGATACCAGTAGTTCAGCTAGAAATAAAACCTGCTTGTCGGCTTGTAGAAATCTAGATTGTTCCACTGACATCAGGGAAACTATATTGATTTACTTAAGGTGAAACTTAGCCCAAACAATTTAAAGAAGAAGAAATCTATTCCAAGTTGTGGCCTAATGTGTACAGTAAATCTGTCCTCTTTGCCATACTAACCAAAGCTCAGATCCCACAAAATAATGCACATGCTTAACTTTTACTCAAATGAACAGTGCCGTTGATGTCAGTGCAACTACTTCTATAAGTCAAGCTAGGTGTATATACACTCACAGAATCAGGACCACAACACTTTATCTTGTTAATGTCTACAATAAGCTTATAAGCAAGGATTATGCATGTAATATCTTTTATTGGATCAACTACACAGTTGGGATAGACTTAGACAAGCTTGCGAATGCAATACATTCTTCTTTGGGTCTTAACCTTACATATTTGGGATAACAAATTATTTGAGAAGAACCTATGCTATTTAAAAAAAAATATGTTGGCTTTTTTTTTTTTAAACAAAAGAGGCAAACTGTTAAAAAACTGATGCAGGATATCTAATTTTAAGTTCTAGAATTACTGTATAGACATCTTGGCATAGAGCAAATCTGTGTTTCCAGGCTGGTGGCACTTGAGAGAAAATAAAATCTTTCCATTAGGGTCTATTTGAGATACTCAGATTAATACAATGCTGTCAACAGAAAAACCCCAGCCAGTTGCGTCCCAGCAATCAGCAAGGTTAGGGCACTACTGCCATTACACTGCCAGAAAGCACAGCCCCTGGGATAGCTGGCATTTGATAGCATTAAAATTGTACTGACAAAAATAGAAACAGGCCCTGCCCAGTGCTAGTGTTCTTTTCAGTGTTAAATGAGAAATTCAGAGCTAGATCTGCTGCTTTAGGAAGCTTTTGGGTACGATGAATTAGCATCAAGTAGCACAGAGTTGCCTGGATTCTTCATTGTCCACTGCTTTCATTCTCCCACCCCTCTCTCCTGTTACAGCAGCCAAATTATGTGAGGGTGAACCCCATTCTCCTCCTGCACAGTCCAGTGGCCTCCCTCCCCCCTGGATCACATTGCCCCCAGTTGGTTGATCATTTAAATAAATGATAACACTAACAGACCTACAGAATGCCATATAAAAAAATTACAGGCCAAATTAACCCTCCGTTTTCACCAGCCTTCTATCATGGTGAATGCAGTAAAATAAGGGAATCATGTTGGTATAAAACTGGTATTACTGGTATTACAGGCATGAAAGTGACCTAACATTGAAGGAATGCTTGTTTCAAAGGTGAAAGACTCACAAGCATAGTAATAAGAACACCTGACAAATTTTGCATGCGGGAAAAAAATCCCTCTTCTGCCCCTTGCTGAGTGGCCGAAGCCCAGAAGCACAAGACTGTGACAGTCCTGCTCTTACTGCAGAGCTGGAAGTGTAAGGAAAATCCAAGCAATTCTGCTCTTCCCATGGCTCATGGAGGGAAAAGATGAACGGACAGAATCACAGATTTCAAGGCCAGATGGGACCCCGATGGGCAGCCAGCATGATTCTCCAGCACACATTCAGATCATGGAGTTTCTCCAGGAGCTAAATGAAAGCACACCTTTCAGAAAGATCCCTAATCCCCTGATTAAGACTGCAAGTGATAGTGAATTCACCGCTCCTCTGGTAAGCCATTCCAGAACTGAACTCGCTGCTAGGAAACTGTCTTATATCAAAGCTGAATTTACCTAATTTCAATTTTCAGCTATTGGATTTTTTTATGAGTTTGTCAATAAGAGTGAAAATCCTCCCCAGTCTGCTGTAAAGTGGCTGACGAGGCTAGTGCATGGCAGTGGGCACCTCTAAGTTGGTATCATGAATAAACAGAGGCCAAAGAGTGTGGCCCATGACTTGTGTCTTCTGTTTCTACTTATGTTCCAAGGCTGGAAGGCTCTGCAGAAATGGCCACATCAAACTTCAGGTGTTTGGTTCATTTAAAAAAGGTGGATTTCATCTGACTCAAGGAGTTAATAGACATGGTGCCATGGGAAGGATAAAGGCACCCAGAAGGGCTGGGAGCTTCTAAAGGGCACAGTATTAGAAGCCCAACAATAAACTGTTCTGCCACAATGGAGGCACAAGAAGAATGGCAAGAGACCAATACAGCTGCAAAAGGAGCTTCTAAGATGCCTCAAATGCAGAAGAAAATCACACAGGCAATGGAAGAATAGGCAGGTCACCAAGAATGTATAGGAGGAAATAGCAAGAACCTGCAGGGACAAAATCAGGAAGGCAAAGAGAAAGAATGAGCTGCACCTGACAAAGAAGCTTAAAGACAACAAGAGGTTCTCTATAAGTATATTAGCCAAAAAAGAAGGACCAAGGAAGCTGTGGGTCTGTTGTTAACAAGCCAGGGGGAATTCCTAACAGAAGATGCAAAGAAGGCGGAGTGACTCAATAGCTACTTTGCCTCAGTCTTCACACAAAAAAAGCTGTAGCCAGACACCTAATAATGAATACCTGGATAAGGAAGGGGACAAACTGAGGTATGAGATAATAAAAGAGACAGTCACAGTGTTTGATGGGTCTGAATGAATTCAAGTTAGCAGGGCCAGATGAACTCCATCCCAAGAAACCTGGCAGAGGAGATCTCAGAACTCTTGGCGACGATCTTCCTGAAGTAGTGGGAGACAGGCCGGGTACCAGAGGACTGATAAAGGGCTAATGTAGTGCCCCTCTTTAAAAAAGGCAAAAGGCAGGCTGTATGGAACTACAGACCAATTATCCTCACTTCAATACCCAGGAAGTTACTGGAGCATATCCTAAGGAAAGCCATTTGAAAGCTTCTGGAGGAGGAAAGGCTGACTACAAACATCCAGCATGGATTTAGGAAGAACAAATGTCAAACAAACTTGGTCTCATTCTTTGATAAAGAAACTACTTGGTTGGATGGAGGGAATGCTGTGGATATAGTGTACCTGGACTTCAGCAAGGCTTTTGACAAGGTCCCACATGACCTTCTCATAAAGAAATTAGAAAAATGTGGGCTGGACAAAACTACTATAAGGAGAAGAGATAACTGGCTCAATAGTTGCATGCAAAGGGTAATTATTAATGGGTCCAAATCAGAATGACAGGAGATTTTCAGTGGAGTCTCCCATAAGGGTCTGTCCAGGGCCTGGTGCTGTTCAATGTGTTTATTAAGGATTTAGATGCTGGATGGAAAGTTTCTTGAGCAAGTCTGCAGATGACATGAAACTGGAAAGAACTGGAAGAACACTGAAGGATGTGAGCACAATTCAGAAGGATCTCAACATATTAGAAAGCTCAGCTAGAGCTAGCAGGATGAAGTTCAATGTGGACACATGCAAGGTGCTACACTTTAGGAAAAATAATCAAAACACAAATATGAAACAGGTGACACTTGACAGAATGACAGCACAATGAAATGGATTTGGGAGTCTTAGTAGATCGCAGACTAAATATGAGTCTGCAGTGTGAAGCAGACACACAAAAGATGAATGCAGTTTTGGGATGCATCAATAGAATCATTAAGTGCAAGACACGGGAGGTGATAGTGCCTCTCTACTTGGCACTGTTTAGGCCTCATCTGGAATACTGTGTACAGTTCTGGGCTCCACATTTTTAAAAAAGGCATGGAGAAGTTGGAGAGGGTCTAGAGGTGGGCAACAAAGATGATAAAGGCTTGGAAATCAAGTTGTACAAGGAGAGGCTGAAGGAGCTGGGCATGTTCATCTTGTGGAAAAGATGCTTGAGAGAGGACATTATATCAGTTTTCAAATATTTCATGGACTGCCACAAAGAGGGAAAGCACGTGTTCTCTCATGCTGCAGAAAGGATGTGAATCAGTGGCTTGAAATTGTAGCAAAGTAAGTTTAGATTAGATCTCCAGAAAAACTTCTTCACTGTTAGAATAATGAGGCAGTGGAATAGACTGCCTAGGGAAGTTGTGGACTCTCCATCACTGGAGGTTTTCAAGAAGATTTTGGACAGCCACTGGTCAGTGTCGATTTTGGAGTAGCTATACCTATCTTCAACTATGGGTGTTTCCCATTCTTCTGGGCTTTGGTGGTTGCCCCCCACCGCCGCACTTTCTGCTACATGTATGAGGATGTCTTTAAGCCTTCCTCAGAAGCATTGGGTGTTGGCTACAGCCAAGGCTAGGGATTTTGATTAGGATGTTCCAATGTTCTTGCTGGGACCAAAGCTGAAGGTTCCTGGCTGAAAGCTCTTGCCCCTCTGATCAGCACCAGACTAATCACAATATTTGGGGTCAGGAAGGTATTTTACCCCATGGTCAGACTGGTATGGACTGTAAGGGTTTTTGCCTTTCTCTAGTCGGGGGGGCATGGCCTTCTGCCTGAGTGTATAGTGACAACCTTTTATAAAAGAAGGACATTGGCTGCCATGGTTCCCCTGCTTTACCTGTGTTAGGTCTGTGTTGTGTCAGGGTTGACAGTAGTCTTATATAGAGTTTAGATTGGGGTGGGCAAAATGCAGCCCATGGGCCAGATGTGCCCGCCCCTGGTTTAGATTATAGATTATATAGGATGGTCTGGACAGGAATGATCCTGAATCTAGCATGGGATTGGACTAGATGACCTCTGAAAGCCTCTTACAGCCCTACTTCTCTATGATTTGCTATACCTGTTGAACTCACATCAAACTCAACAAAGACTCAGGTGCATATCCCAGAAAGCATAGGGGTTTATTTTCCTTTCCCACTGTCATCCATGCCAGCATCAGGGATAACAGACTTCTTAGTATGTTCTAGGGGGGGCACTATTTTTTTTATGAGGTGTTAAATTTTTCTCAACTTCCTATGCTTTATAAATTAATTCCTCTGCTTCTCCCAAGGGTGTATAAATGCAGTAGGCAAGTTCCCTCTGAAATAGCAAAACTCCTTATTTGTCTATAAGCTGATTGATACTGCAGCCTAAATTCACACCCCTCTTTTTTCCTATTTTTTCAAACCCTTATCTGAATATTCTAACTACAAGATTAAGGGTACTTAATTCCTACAGTTTTCCCCTTCAATGTGGGTCCAAGAAACTCTCTCTTGTATATTTCCTCTCCAAATAAATTCCTAAAACTCAAGTGCAAAACCTGTCAAAAATCTGATTCATTTTTCCTCTCAATTTTTTTTCAGAAAAGTCAATTTTGCCAAAAATTTCCCAAGCTCAAAATTTTAGCAAAATAAATAAATAAATAAATAAAATCCTGCCATGACTTGTTTTTTATTTTTTTTCCTAAAAGTCCACATTTTATAGCAGCTTCATTCATAAGCCCCAGCTAAATGAATACATGCCTGAAGAAGAACTATATAGCACTGACTGGAAAAGAATTACATTACTGAGCTGTGCTCCTTCTTATGATGTGTTGCTATTGAATGATTCTTTTTTGGAGAGAAAGGGAGTTTGTGAAGGCATTATAGCTCTGATCATAGGTACTGAACCTTGTCCAAGTCTGATTGCAACAGTAACCCAAATCCACTATGTTGATCAGTATATTTGCCTTTGAATCACAGGTATCACTGTGCAGGTATCCTAACCATCAGCACTAGTGTACTTGTCACACAACAAAACAGGTGCTCTTGTTAAAATTTACAAAACTGTCGAAGTGATATAGTCAGCTTTCCAAATGGCTTGCAGTGCCTAAATGACCTATGTGACTTTCAATAGGACCTAGGCCCCCAAATCATGTAAGTGCTTTTGAAAATTTTACTGAGTGTCTTCTCTAGAGGAAAAGAGCAGTGGAATGAGATTCTGGAGATCAGGTTTTATTTTCTAGCTCTATTAGCATATGGCACAGGTATATCACTAAGATAATTGGGATATGTTATTAACTCTACTATACCAGGAAGACTAATTTATACTAAAGTAATGCAGGCACTGTTTGCTGCAGCTCAGCTATTTCTGACCCACAAAAAAAGACTGCACACGCATTCATTATCGTCTTGAAGCAATAAAAGACACCCGTTCTTTTCTAGCCGCGTTAATGACACATTGTAGCTCCCGGTTTCCTCTCCAGATTAGTCATTCTTCTCAAATTTCCTTCTTTTGTTTAGGGATTCCCTCCATTTCCTGCTATAGGCTTCATTTTCTTTATCCTTCCAATTTAAATATTGGAAAATATTTGCACTTAAAATAGGACAAATCATTTATACTGCTATTTTTACACCATCCTCCACAGAATCTCTAGAATTGTTTTCAGATATAGCATCTGAAGCACAGTCAGATCTTTATTCCTACAAAGAGACCCTTTCACATGCATTTAAACAGATCTAAGGCAATTTTACCACACCCTTTTCTTTCCTTTAGCTATTTTTGTTGGAGTCTAATTGAAAAGTCCATGACTTAAAAGGATACCATTCAAGACTTAGGTGTAAACTTTTACCACACAGGATGGTTGGACCATTGAAATAATTTATCTGAGGACATGGTGGTATGTTCATCACTTGAAGAATTTCTCTTAAGACTGGATATCCTTCTAAAAGTTATGCCCCAGCACAAATGGACATAGACATTACTGGATAAGGTTCCCTTGTTGATTTTCACCCTGAGGCCAGATTACACACATGATCAGGTTGATCCTTCCTGGTTTAGGAACCTAGAAAGGTATGAACTGCCCTGTAGACTGACAGTCACAATGAACCATGCTTTGTTGTTGTGATACGCAAAACATTCCTTTGGGACTTGGTTGAGACAACCAGGTTCCTTTCATCTGAGGAGGAACTCCAGTTACCAGTGACGTAAAGTAACCCCAGTACAACTTAGCCCTAGGCACGTTACATTAAACAAGGCAACATGTGGAATGCATCAGAAAGAGGAAACATTGTACTTCTTCTTCTTCTTCTTCTTCTTTTTTGCTGCAAACAATGGAATCCAGGCCAGCCACCAGGGGCAGGAATTTTTAAAGGTGCCTAAGTGATTTAGGAATACCAATATAAAACAGGACTTGGCACTCAGTTGCTCTGGAAAATCCCACCCCAGTTTGCCAGATGCTTGGTAAGTTTTCACAAGCACAACGTTTTTGAAAAGAAATAGAATTTCTGCTGGAAACCAGATTCCCATTTGAGGACACACTTCTGCACCCCAAGTACATCAGGGCCCTAATGTAGACTCAAGGTTGCTGAAGGTAGAGCTTGCCTAAGGCCCTGAAACACTTACCAGAAGAAGACCCAATCCCTGTGTTGGCTACAAATGTCCAACTTGGGATCCTTAAAATTCTAGTTTATTAGGCGGATTGAAACACTGTAATCATAAACCTTGGGGCTGGTCCCCACACACACACACATACACACACACAGTAGCAGGCTACAGAGTCAGGTATACCTATCCTACAAGCGCTGGAGTCTGTCGTTGAGGCTTCTTTCAGTGTGGTGTTATCTTCCAGAAGGGGGTCACCGGCTGGCCCTTCTGGCTGAACAGGTCTGGTTGAGTTGGAGATCAAGAGGGAGCCGCTGAGGGTCACTTTTCACTGCCTTTTATCTGTCCCTGGCAGACTTTGGTGACTCCCCAGTTTTCAGGGTTGCCCAATCCAGGGGTCATTGACCCTTGTGGGACTTCCCCCCCCTCGGTGGCTACTGGATGGCATCTGTCAGCCTCAGGGGTCATCCGCATGTACGTGCAGGTTTGGGAGTCCGTTGATGAATTTAGAATAGGGCTCTGGGAGCGGTCGATCTGGAGATATTCAGCCCAAAAGTTGGTCTCTGGCGTTGATTAACTCAGGCCAGGGCTTCTAGCCCTTGATCAGTGACGTTTAGAGATTTCCCGGTTGTTACATTGTCTTCTATTGAGTTCTTCCGTTGGCTGATCTGCAGCTTCCCAGGTGTTAATTGCTGCCTGCTACCGTGTTACACATTTAATCACGTTACACATTCAATCACTGATTCACTCACTCTTTCAGGGGCCGGCCTGATACAGAGAAGAGCAGTTTGATTCCTGCCCTTGTTAACATTGTTACAGTGTATAACTTACTTATGAAACTACACACATTCAGTTGAAAGTTGAAAGGTGAGGAGTATAAAATATAAGCTACAAATGCCATGGCACACAAATAGATAAAAATACCAAACTACAAGGGGAGATACAAAATGCACACATACAAATTTTAAAACACAATTCCTTATCTTAAAATGAAAGAGAGAGGAAGGAAGAAAAGGTAGAAAAAGAGAAACATATCCAAAGAGGGGAGAGCAAATGCAGGCAAGAGGAAAAGGGGGCTTTCTGCTACACCTGCTTTCTTCAGGATAGCATGCAAAATTCAGCTTCCCCACAAGCATATTCACCAAGTTCAGCATGAGATGTCAGCAGCATCCTCGAAAGAAGAAGCCTGCAAAGAAAACCAAAATCCATATGAAGGTGTAACTTCTCACTTCCTCAGTTCCCTCTGCTTTCTATAATCAATGTGCAGAGCTCAAATACTACAATAATGGATGCATCAGGATGCTGACAGACATCATGATGAAGGCACGTATGGCAATACAGCTCTGGCAATAAAGTGTAAGTGAGTCACTGCATTAACCTTCTGTGGTGCGACCCAAGATGAAATCAGTGAGGCAGCAGGCAAGTTAACTGCAGTCTTGTGTCTGAGGACCTCTAGGCCTTGCCTGTAATCCATAGCTGCAGGAGTCAGAGGCACCCAGAAATAATGCTTCATACCTCCAGCTCCTAGAGCCATTACCCAGTCCTTCCTGTTACCTGACTTCAGCCCTTCGAGGAATAGAGGAGACCATGATACTTTATTGACTTATAGCCTGGTTATCAGGATCACCTCCTATCTCTGAAAAATCAGTCCACTAGGAAAGAGCTGCAAGGGCACAAGCAGTTTACACTGGGACAGATATTTTGATTATAAGCCCTCATTTAGAGTTTGAACCAAACCCTGTTGAAATCAATAGAAAAGCCTTCTAAGCTCTTTGGATCAGTCTCTGTGATTAAGAGGATATATACTGGATACTATGCAGTGCCTACACATTTTGGGACATGTAGGGATGTTTAGCCCATTATGCTATCAATGGGTGTGACATTTCATCTTGCAAAAGGTTGACCCCTGGGTCCCAGTAAAGTCAAAAGAAATATTGTTGTTGATGCCAATGGAACCAAGATATGGGCCTGAAAAATGGGGATTTGTAATCAGCAAATGTGGATGTTTCATTGGCTGAATCTGTCACTGGGACATATTAGGCATTTGCTGCTGTTTGGATTAAACCTCCAAGTGCTTTATTCTCCCATGTAGAGTTTCAGACACTTAAGAAAAACACAGTTTTTCTAAACAGGTCTTCTTTGGGAAATTTACATAAATTTTGATTCCGCTTCCACTCTGAAATGTGCTGTTACATCTGTAATGTGCTGCATCATCTCATCTTAACTTGTATACCCCTGCTGCACATGCACACCCAGGAGACATGGGATAGGGTAGGGTGCATGTGTGTTGGGTTGGGGGGCACCCATGCTGTTGGACAGGCTGCTCTAAATCCATTCAAGTACTTCAGGCCAAGAATCCTGCAGTGAAGAATGGTTCATGATTGGTAGCTGCTTGTTTGTGACAAAATGATTCCATCAGTCATTGGGGCTAGGGAGACAGACATTACACATAAACCAGTTTAAGTGATCAGAAACTGGTTTAAACCTGTAACAAAACAGATGTTCAGTGCACATAAACCAGTTCCAAAATGGCTGAAACCAGTCTGATATAAACCTGGTTGAATGCAGTATCAGAGTTAACTGATTTGGCTCAAATTGGTTTATGCAATGTCTGTCTCAGACCCCTTCCTGGTTTAAGTTAAACCAGACTCCCCCAGCATCCCAGTAGGCCTGTGCAAAGCGGCTAGTATTTGCTTTGGATTTGGATTCGGCCAATTCGGGGGGCAGTGATTCGATTCAATGATAAAAATCACTGTCCTGAACTGATTTGGCTGAATCTGATTCAGAGAGTTGGCCACTGCCGAATTGGCCAAATCTCCGATTCAAACAGGCTCCCTCCCTGCCCGCTCTCCCAGCTCCATCAATGGCTGTCCTGCCCAGCCTCAGCGTCCTGGCTCTTTAAAAAAAACAACAAAAAACCCCCTACTCACTGGCTGCTTCCAGGCAGGAGAGGGGTGATCCCTGCTGCACCCCACTGCCCCGTGCTGTGTGGAAGGGCTCTGTCATGAGCCTCAATAAGCCCTGATGGCCACTGCAGTAGCCAGTGAGTGTGGGGCTTTTCTTTTTTTTTTCAAAGAGCTGGGATGCTGGGGCTAGGCGGGGCAGCCATTGACGGGGCTGGGAGAGCAGGTGGGGTTCAGGGGAAGCAGGCAGGGGATGGGGCCTGGCAGGGGTTCCCCCATGGTCCCCTCCCCTCTCCTCCAGCCCCTCCCCCGCCTCCTACTTACCAGCACAGAGTCCGGGTCCAGCTCCCTGTAGCACCAAGTGGGGACTGCCAGAATCTCCAAAGGTCTCCGAATCTTTTCTGTATTGATTCAGAGAGCTTTGAATTGATTTGGACCTTTTTATTGGTCTCTCAATTCGATTTGGAGATTTGGCTGTCGAATCAGGCCGAAACTCCTCCGAATCAAATCAGCACCCGAAGCTTTGCACAGCCTTACATCCTGGCATGCTCTCTGGGCTGGGTTCTCTGCTCCAGCCCCATCAGGCTGGCCCTGCCCTTCTGCTCCCCAGCCCAAGCAAGGACAGGCAGGGGTCTGGCCACAGTAGGGTTTAATTCCCCCCTCTCTAGCCTACTGGCAAGGACCCAAACTGGGTCTTCTGGGTGCTCCCCCCTGCAGCAGTGGGGCACCATGGCCCCTGAGGCAGAGGGGACCAGGGAGGGGGGTTAGCATTCCATCTACCCCATTGGCAGCTGGGTCTGCCCACCATCACTGCCACTCTCACTCCTTGTCATGGAATAGGTTCCTTGCTGTCTCCTCCACAAGACATCAGAGGGAGGAGGAATAACCTCATCCCTACCTCTCCCAAGGGGCCCTGCAGGCCAGTGTCTGGCCATGCCCCCACCCAGCCACTGCAGCGGGAGGGGGCAGGGCCCTTGGTGGTGGCAGCAGCTCCTGTCAGAACGTTGGGGAGCGCAAGTCCCTTCCTGGTGGGGGGCCCCACTCTAGGACGGGCAGAGCTGTGGTGGGCTGTGCGTGGCAGAACTGGGGCCCAGAATGGGTCAGAGCCCTGCACAGCACTGCCACCACCACTGCTGTTGTGTGCAGCAGCGTTCCTCACGCTGCAGCACACCCTCCAGCTGCTGGGAAGAAGCTCACACTTGGGGAAACTGTTACAGGGGCTTCTGCCCTTGTCACAGTCACTCCCACCTCACCGATCCAGTGGCCTTGTAGGGGCATGGTCAGATACCACCGTCTGTGTGGATCTGGCCCATGGAGGGGATCTGTGTGGCCTCCAGTGGTTCCCTCAATCACACTGGGCTGAGGCACCACACTCTGGGCATGCAGCTAGGCTGGGGCTGTTCCATGGTGGGACTGCCTTTCTTGGCAGCCCAGCCGCAGCAGCTCCTTTGTGGCTGCCACTGGCCCCAGCCCTGCAGTACAGGTGGGAACCAGTGTGTGCAGCCATGACCCTGTGCACCCACACCGGCTCCAGGCTCACTCATCTAGGCTGAGCAGTGGCAGCATGGGAGAGAAACAGGATGCTCAGTGCAGGGGGAAAGCGGCCCCTCCCCCTCCTGCTGCCAGCACTTCCAGGTGCAGCCGCCTGGAGCTGGCACCGGGCTGCCCTGCATCTGCTTTGCTGCCACTGCTGCTCCGTGGGGCAACCCAGAGGTGGCAGTTATTCAATGGAGATGTAGGGCAGCCCTGTGCGGGCTCCAGGTCGTTGCACCTGGAAGCGTCAGCAGTGAGAGGGGGAGGGGCCACTTCCCCCCATGCTGAGCACAGTTACTTTTCTGTGCTGCTGATGCTCAGCCTGGATAGGTGAGCCTGGAGGTGGTGTGGGGCATGCTGGGGCAGGGCTGTGCATGCTGGTCTCCACCTGCACCGCAGGGGTGGGGCTAGCGGCAGCAGCAAAGGAACTGCTGTGGCCAGGCTGCCAAGAAAAGCAGTCCCACTGCAGAGCAGCCCCAGTGCAACTGCGTGCCTGGGTAGTGACACCTTGGCCCGGCAGGATTGAGGGACCCCAAGACTGGGGGTCAGGCAAAGCCCCCTGTGGGAGCCCCTGTTATGGTTTCCCCAAGCACAAGCCTCTTCCCAGTGGAGAGGAGGGCTGTACTGCGGGGCAAGGAAAGCAGGTCACAGCGGTGCTGCGGGGGGGGGGGGGGGGGCTTGGAGGGCTCCAGGCCTTGGCACTGCCACACACAGTCCACTGCAGATGTGCCTGCCCTACAGTGGGGCCACCCACCATGAAGGGCTTGCACTCCCCAACATTATGACAGGCTGCTTTCCCCTCCTGCTGCAGGGGCTGTGTGGGGGCATGGCTAGACACTAGCCGACAAGGACCCGTGGTGGGGGCAGGGACAGGGTTATTCCCCCTCCCTCCAGCATTGGCAGAGGAGACAGCAGGGGGCCTATTTTGCTGCAAGGGAGTAAGCATGGTGGCGATGGTGGGCAGAGCTGGCTGCAAGTGGGGTAGAGGGGACACTAACTCCCCTTTCTGCCCCCCTCTGCCTCAGGGGCCATGGTGCCCCACTGCTGGTGGCACAGGGAGAGGGGAATTAAATCCCTTCCTGGCCAGTTCAGCCAGGACTGGCCACCCCCCACACACTGCTCCCTTGCAGCCAAGGACATGCTCTAGTGCCCCCAGCTCCTGGCCTGAGCAACTGCAGGCATGTGCCTGCAAGTCTGTTCAGTTACAAACTGATTTAGCCTAGCCAGGTTAGACTAACCTGCAAATGTTGAATCAATTCAGGCTCTGGCTCCTTGAATGTCTGTCTCTTTGATGGAAAAGAAATAAAGATGTCCCCAGAGTTTTGTCACAAGTTCAGTCTTACTGTCTACAGCTTTGGAAATGTGGGTCCACTTTAGGGCTCCCAGGGCTGGGGAAAATGCAACATTTTACTAAGATAATGTTTTTTCAAGGACAATTTTCTAATGATTCAACTTCTATACCATGCTCACCCTATCACTCAGAATTCATCAGGTAGAATTAGGGGCCTGTCTACCTGTGAAGGGCAATTTGAGATAAGACAGAGTGTCAATTTAAAGTGGTATAGTTATTCTCAACTAACTCCATGTGTGGGCATTAGTACTCCAGCCTAAGAGTACCTCTATTTTTTTTTTTTTTGGTTTTAAGCTTAATTAATTTCCAAAGCAGAGAAAGTTAAACCAGAAAAGGGCAAATTTATTCCACAATAAGAACATTTATTTATGGGCTTGATTCAGAAGTGTTAATTAGGAATATTCCTTTGTATGGACAAGCCCTAAGATAAAGTTTGAAAGCAGGAGGTCTCTCTCTGAGGCCAATCACACTATTTTCATAATGCTGCCAATTACAATCATTCAAAAAGCTTGGGTCAGGACTGCTATTGTTGTTGTTCTTGTTGCTGTTATTATTAATATTTTATGCCACTATATCCATAAAGGCTCAGAGTAACTTGCAATAACAGACAAACAAACCACAAGATAAAAAACGAAACTCCTTAACAGAAGAGATTTTGAAAAAAAATAAATGTTGGGTTCTTTTCATTGTGTCCAGTTTTTGAGTTGCATTGTCAAGATTTTCTCTACAGCTATGGAAACCACACATACACTTTTTATTTCCAATGAAAGCTGAGTCTTCTAAGATTACATGATCTCAGAAAAAAAGGATCTGAGGAAAAATACCAAATGTTGTGGGTTTTCACTGGAATCATGAAATCTGGGAATTTCTCTCATTCTAACTGAGAACAATTTGTGGGTGCAATAGGTCTCTTAGCAAGCTAGGCCTAGCTACACTGTTTCTGATTTAAGAGACAGGCTGCCCAGAGTAGTGTGAGCATATTTGAGGACACTGATGGGCATTGTAAGGCTACCATATAAGCATAGCCAGGATGAAGTTTTGGGGCTCCAGACCTTTGTTTGATAGTCTTCTAGGCACCAACAGTGGCTATCCTCAGTGCCGTAGCAAGCAGGGGAAGAGGGGCGAGCGGGGAGAGCGTCCTGGGCACCAAAGTGAAGGGGTGCCAACAGGCACTGCCCAGCCAGGGATGGAGCCACGAGCAGCTCGTTTGCAGGTGGGGGGCATGAGGACGGGAGAAGGAACCTCCCACAACTATGTGCCCCCCCCCCCCCCGGATCTGTGTACAGGACGAAGGCAGGCTGCCGCTTCAGGCTTTGCCCTGGGTGCCAAACTTCATTGCTACGGTACTGGCTGTCTTACTTGGTATATGTCAATGTTCATCCCTTGGATCTGCTCCAAAGAGCACTAAAATAAGACTTTGGTTTTGGCTCTGTGTTCTTAAGGATGCAATTGTGGATTTTGCTCACACACTGCACTGTAGACAAGGGTAGCGCTCAGCTGCAGTTGACTGTAAGACATCTTTTGACCTCTTCCTCCTCTATCAAAGTGCTATCTCAAATATTGCACAGCTCTGCTATTGACTTTGCATGTTGCCAGGCTTTGATCATTTATTCATTCACTGCTAACCTTCTCTCCATCATGAATTAGAGATCTAATTGGATTTAGGAGCAAAAACATATATTCCCCTATAATTTAGCTTTATGAACTGTTATCAGTTGGGCTTGGGTCTAACATCAGCTGGTTATTATCCAGAACCTGACATGCATTTTTTCATCCTCTTCATTATCTGTTTCAATAACATTTTTTTCTTGTTGACAGACACACAAAAATATGAAGACATCAGCATAAAGGAACATTGTTAAAGAACCATTGAACTAGATGGCTGTAAAGCCCACTGAAGGAAATGGAAAGATTCCTATTGACTTTACATCAGGGCCTAAATCAAAGTAGATAAATAAAAAGAATATTGCATTTCCATAGCAACTGCATGTTTTAGTGGCTATTGGAGATGAATGAAAATAGGATTTTCTGTAATAATATTGAAAGAAAAACATTTTCATTCCATTAAATTTTTCTACAGACATTTTCTGGTTTCTTGATGAAAGAATCAAACTTTTCAGATAGTTCTCCTTTTCTCAGCCTTTGCTTGCTTTCCTTTTCCCCCATTTCCATTTCCAGAGGCAACATGGAGGTAAAAAAGGAGGGAAAGCAAGGAAGACACCCCAATTTTTTTCAGCTTTTGGGTTTCTTCCTTTAAAAATAAAGTATACACAGCGCACAAAAATTTCTAGCAAATGTTAAATGTTGGAGAACAGCATTAGAGAACAGCTCAGAAACAGGAAGCCAGAAAAGCAAATGTTCATCCAAAAATGAAGAATTTCTGGTTAGGTGGGGTAATTCCCTATTCTCAAACAACAGATAGTAATTCCATTTAAGCCCAGGAGCCTGTCACATGCACAATGGTTCAGATGACAACACTGATCATAGGCCAGGTCATTCCCTTCCCCAGGGCACTTACTAGCAGTCTTATCATGGGTTCCAAAACCATCCTATCAGAAGGTGTTGGGACTTATCTCCATGTTAAAGGTCACTCCCAAACCTGGTGCTTCTGGCCTTGCCTTGAGATATGAGGAACATCTGTACAGATAAGGCGCTGTGCCTCTCAATCCCACATGTAGTGAATATCCCTGCACTGGCTCTGGTGCTGTCATTATTTCCAAACAGCAGCTCTAGGAAAGATGAACTGGTGAGAAAACAAGCTACATAAAAGCAAATACATTTTTTTTGGAGGGGTGGGGGCACGTTAAACTGGTTTGGGTAATTTCCATGTGAGGAGACAAAACCCTACCCAGTGCCTGCTCCAAATCCTTACTCTAACCCTTCCTGCATGTGGACTCAGACTACTGAAAAAGCACCCTATCAGGTCTGAGGACTCGGATTGGTGTTAAGTAACCCTGCATGAAAGAAGGTTGGGCTTGGTTGTTTTTCTTCAGCCTGTAAATGGCTAGCACTTGAACTGACCATCACCTTCCATCATATTTCTCAAATGTGCGCACAATGGAATAGTGTGATATCAACAAACCATAATGCAAGGAGAAGCATACTCTGGGGAGATCGCTGAGGTTATTGTTTACAGAGCAACAGCTGTTAAGCAATGGTTCCTGCTGAGTCAAAATGTTTAGAACGGGATCCTCAGCTCATGCAAATTGATGCAGCACCCACAGAGTCAGTGGAGCTGTGTCAATTTACACTGGCTGTGCTAAAACACACAGCTCTTATGCAGCCTTCAATACAAAGTTATTACAAGACCTTATTTGAAGCTACCTTTTAATCTAGGAACAAGATTATGCTGTGATATTTAACCTTCATCAGATATTGAGATAGCAGCTTTCAGAATCCATCTCACTGTTTCTCAAACTATTCATTTAGCCAGAATGGTCAAGACTTCAAGCATGCAAGGAACTTACAATGTCTGATAAAATCAGCACATCAAAGCCCCTGCCAGCATTAAGCACAACTTTTCTTAGAAAATCAAATAGCCATGAAAGAACAAGGAAGTCTTTATGCAATAGTAGACAATTGCAGCTATCCAACAAGAGGGGGGGAGCTGGGACCGTGGGTGGGGGTGCGGTAGCCCTCTAGGGTGCCTGGGACCCTGGGTGGGGGGACTGGGGCCCTGTGGGGGATAGGGGCTGTAGCTCTCCAGGGGGGAGCTGGGGCCCTGTGGGGGGCAGCATTCCATATGCTATGTGGGGGGGCTGTACCCTGTGGGGGCAAGAGGACCCACCCCTCCTGAGCAGCCCCCCCCAAGGTCCCCCACAGTCCCCCCAGCAAGTCGCCCCACACCTATGCACACACCAACCCACATCCCTTCACACAGACCCACCCACCTTCCTCCACACCCTTCCTGCAAACACCACATCCCCCCATCACACACCCATCATGTGCGAAGAAAACCAAAAGTGCACATCAACACATATAGGTATTTAGAATTTATTTTATCATGATGTTAGAGACACTGGTAGGCTTCCACTTTGCTTTAACATCGTAAATATACCAATAAAGCATTGCCCAACTGATTGCTCACTCTCTTTCTCTAGATGTGTGTGTGTGTGTGTGTGTGTGTGTGTGTAAAGTGGTCTTTTGTTTTAATTGTGGAAAAACATGGATTCTGGGGTATTTTTAAAAATGGATTTGGGATATTGCTGCTGTAGTCCAGCTGGCACAAGGGGTAGTGTCCCCAGGTACCCAGTAGCTGGGCCCCAGAAGCTCCTGTCTATTTGTATCCTTCAAGTATCATGGGTTCTAAGGCCCACCTTGGCTCCTACTGTGTGGGGCCAATGGATGAAAGATGCAACAGAATTCTTGGGACAACAAAGGCAAAAAACAGGATAGGAGTGTTGTGTGGGTCAGAGTCAAAACGTGAAAATAAGTACACCTGAGGAGGACACTGAGCAGAGCCCCCCAGGCTGCACTCACTGGTCCTCAAAGGCATTCAAGGAGCTGGTGGACACTGCCCACTGGTGCTCTGCCTGGAGACAAGCACGGACAAGTGAGAGGAAAATGGCCCCACAATCTCCAGGCACCTTCCTGTCCAGAGCCTCCTTACTAGTCAAATACAGCGCCCACTTAGCCAGGGCCAGGAGGAGATTGATCAGGAGGTCCTGGGACTTGGTGGGGCCATGGATGGGGTGACCAAAATCAAAAAGGTAGGGGGTGAAATTCAACCAGTACCTCAAGAGGAGGCTCTGGAGGTGGAGGTGGAGGGGCTGCAGCCTGGCATACTCAAGGGTCATATGCGCCAGGGTCTCCCTCTGCCCACAGAGGGGGCAGGAGACTGGGGTGTCCGTGAAGCTCGCCACATACACACCTGTGGCGATGGCTCCATGGAAGCCACCCCCAGAAGCTCCTGAGAGTGAGTAGCCTTGAGCTGCTTGCCAGGGAAGCTTTTTGTTCTGATGGGGCCAGGACAGAGCAGCTTTTTATACCGCTGGGGACAGCACAGGTGCTGGCCCTGGGCTCTAGCTCCCTCTGGCTGCAGATTCGGGAGGAGCCAGGCAGGGTTGCCCCAAGTGGCACAATTTGCTCCACAACAAAGTGCATGTCCAAGCACGTGCGCCAAGGCAAAAAGCCCCAGTTCAAATATGCACCGCTTCTATTTGAGCTGCCGCAGGTGCACGTGCTTGCTTGTGTGGGTGCGCTCCATGAGTTTTGTGAACTCTCAAATCCAGATCAAGTTTTCAATCCATCACGTTTGGTTTTTTAATTATCTGGGCTACTTATCGAATCTTTTCAAATAGCAGGATAAAGTTCTTCTGTCAGCTTCCCTGGAACATACCTCATTAACTCCAGTGAAATAGGTGTAATTACTCTGCATTTACAATGGCACCGAGAGCAGAGCAGGGAGCATGATATTCAAATATAGATCTACACAGATACTAGATTTGGGCCCATTCTACTTGTTATAGTTCCTGTTAATAAACAACAAATACTTGCACAAGAATCCTCCTGGGTTGTGACAGCTGGGCATAGCAGTCACTTTCCCCAAGAGGATAAAGAATTCAAGGAATTGCCCCTTTAATATTTTAACAATTTTTAGGCACAGTCGCAAAGGAATGCAATGCTGGTAAAGTATCTGTATAACAAGCAAGTAGGGCAGATGTGTTTGGAAACAGCTGCCTTTCCTATAGGATGCTGAAAAGAATACCCCATGCAAAATTTTGTTGTTTTGGCTGATTGTCTCAGTGAGGTCTGGGAAAATAGGAACTGTAATGTGAAATTCTCAGGAAGCAGAAATTGGTCTAACATACTCAGATATCATTTTTTCTTTAAACATTTTTTTTAAATTTTCATGTTAAATTTTAATGGGGGGAGGTAGAAAAGAAACACATGACAAGCTTTCATTTTTGTAGCTGTTTTTTTAAAGTAGCTTCAGCCTTGGTTAACAAGGTTGACGTGTTGATACACATTTTCTCTGACATTTCTGCAACCAAAAATGCATGCATGTGTGTGCACGTACATAGGAGGAAATATTCCAGTCATTTTCACCAGTCTACTGTAAGGATGGGAAGCGAGGGCAGTCTAGCTCAATTATTAGGCCATGGGGGTAATGCAAGAGCAAGGGGCAAAGCCCAAAACACCAGCTGAGACAAGGGTCAGAAATCTGAGACCACACTAGTGATCCAAGGGGGGGAATCCAGAGGCAAGGTCCAAAACACAAGGCAAGTCAAGGTTCAGGAGCAAGATACCAAGGTACCAGATCCCAAGGGAAATCCAAAAACCAGAGTCCAGGCCAAACAGGGGGTCAGAAACCAGAAATGCAAGATTCAGAGCGGCTTACTAGAGCACACCTTCAAAGGAACTGTTGGCTAACCTGCTGCCATAGATGGAACTAAATAGGAAGGCTGCCCTCCCCAGCTGCCAATCAAGAGGCCCTATCCATGGCATCTGGAATCATTAGCTGGGGTAGGGCTGCCAGTCCAAGCCTCAGACAATTAGCCCAGGTTGGGCTGCCCATTGGGGCCCCTGACACCCAGACTATTTCTTGTGTAGCTGTTGAGCTGGTCAGTCTACGTGTCCTAAGTAACACAAAAAATCATGTAAAAATATTTTAAAATGTATGATGTTTTCACAGTAAATGTCCCATTTAAAGTTAATTGGATTTCTAGGAAGGGAAACATGCTTTAAAATGATCTAGGTACCTTTGAAACTCCCACTCTAAATACACCGATTGATTTTCAGGATAGGAGCAATCTAAGCCCCCTATGTTTCACACAGCTCTAAAAATCATCTTAGGAATAAGCGAGTGTCGCCTCCATTCAGCCAAACTTATTAACACACTGTTAGATGTCTCTGTCTCTATTGGCACCCTTTCTGTGCGTGGTGTCACATAGTGATGTACGATCATGGCACTGGTGATCATATTGTGTGTGCAATGGCCCATCTGTCATGGTAAATTATGGCTATATGTGAGAAGGTGGGAGTCAGTGTGTGTAACAATGTCACATTTCTAGCTAAGGCCCTGATCTTATCCAAACAAAGAAATAAGCTGCTGCCTTCTTGGTCAAACAGCTGACCCATGCGAAGCATCAGTCTCTGCTAGAGATGAGACAGTCCGCTATTCGCCACCATCCCTCTTCCAGAATGTAGAGACTTGAAATAGATTTATCTGAATGCCGATGCTGAACTACTACGCAGCTGTGAGGTGCACACCAACAAGATGGTTTTGCTTCAGCAAGGACACCCCGCAAGAGACTCATATGTGACCTTCATACTTAATGTGGTGTGAATAGCATACCGCTAAAGTGAGACTTAATAGCAAGCTCCCGCAGAGTGATGCAAACAAACATTTTCCCCTGTTCTCATCTTAACTTCTGTTTCCTCAGTAGTTATGAAGTCTGCGAAAGAGAGAGGAAGAAAACATGTCACATCACAAAGATGTAACAGCATGATAAGTGGGGCAGCATCCTAAACTGTTACTGGGAAATGCTAGATGACTGGGTGATTGCAATGACAGTTTAGCCTAACAAGTAGGGCAATAATATCCACTCTCCATGCCTGGAATAGTCTGTGTTTACACCAGGCCACAAAGCCACCTGTCCAGTACCTCAGCCTTGCTTGTTACTGGAATCAGGCAGTAGAAGTGGTGGTGGCAACACACCCAGGGGATACTGATTAGCAAGGAATGGGAATGGGCTTGGAGTGACAGCCGTTCATCAGCATTCAGTGCATTTGCTTCCATGCTAGCCATGACGCACAGTGCATTCTGACAGAATGGTAGCTGACTTTGGAAGAGTGCTTTTATTTTTACATTTTATACTCTGGACACTTTTTATTGCTCCCTCACGTCTGCTTAATTTGATTGTATAGTCAGGGTAACATTCATACTTGGTAGAAACTGCTACAGCTCCATGAAAGTCACTGGAGGTTATTAAGAGAACATTTTCTGGTACCACTCACAAAGCTGGTCAAATTTTAATGACATTTCAATGCTGGAAAGGAGAAGGGTAGGAACCCAGAAAATGTAAGCATTCTCCCTCCCCCCTCCCCCGTTGTTTTGTTTGAATCTATTATTTTTGATGTCAACATCTGGAATCTCAGT
This sequence comes from Alligator mississippiensis, assembly GCF_030867095.1. NCBI lineage: Eukaryota > Metazoa > Chordata > Crocodylia > Alligatoridae > Alligator > Alligator mississippiensis. The sequence goes on from NC_081827.1 coordinate 184,056,596, forward strand.
AGGCCCCATCTCATAAATGAGACATAAGAGGTATTTTGGTCATATCTAAACCAGAAATTGAAAAGAAGACTTTCTGATTTAATCTCTGGAGAGGAACTGAAAGATCAGAGGGGAATTCACACTCCAGCATTCGAATACAACCCCGCTTATGCCCTTTACCACTGGAAGCACTTGGATTCAAGGTTCAGATACATCTCCACTTTCCTGTGTCTCTGCCTGGTGCCCCATCCAGCAGACCAGTGATGAGCAGTGCACCAGGTAGGTTTGTTTAAAGCCTTCTCTGTGGCACTGTAACATCTAAGCATTTTCTATGCATTAATGATTTTATTCTTCAAATCACGACAAGATACAAACGTCTGAAGTGGACATACAAATGGATAACAGTCTTTCACCTCTAATATACAGGAGAACAGACTGGGTGATCATAGTGGTCCCCTATAGCCATAAGATCTATAGACCTTGTTAAACATTACATTTAACATGTGTTATGTTTAGATTATAGTAAGGATTAAAGTGACATTGAAAGTTTTCTGTGTCGGGACCCAGGGCAGCTGGCCAGCAGCTCTCCCTGACTCCCACCCGGGCAGATAAGGGTCCGGGGCCTTAGAAGGCCGTCAGGCGGGTACTTGTGACGCGTGGAGTGGAATTAATTAGGCAGACGCTTATCGGTTGCAAAGCAAGATTGTTTACTCACGTCAAGGTGGTGTAAGACGGAGGTCAGAGATACTTAGTTAGTTACAGCTTAGAGATCGTCGTTCAGTTATTCTGCAGATATATATATATGGGCCGGCGGTCGGCTTATCGGGCATGCGGGGCAAGGGTACGCCAGGGAGGTCACGGCGGGAAGACGCTGACAACTGATCAAATTGTCAGATTTACTCCAAGGTGTGGGCAGAGTTGTCTTCCACTTTGCGAAAAATGTAAGCGGGTTTTGTTTGTATGATAGCCAATTGTTTTTCGCCACGTCATAAATCTAATTAGAATCGCCAATTATCTAGCGGTCTTCGCTAGGGTGTTATTTTCACAGGGTTACTCCTTGTTTTCTTTGACCAATTATAATGATTTATATAAAGCAAAGGAGGCAAAAGTTTTTATCTCTGTTAGTGGCGCAGCAATAAATTTCTTTTTGACATGCGCAGAAAAAAGCGGTTACTATCATTATTGTTAACCCTTAGTTAACCTAGTGCAGAAAAAACTGTTTTAAATGGTTATTACTTGTTTGAGACATGGGCACTACTTAATTTGGTTGTGACATTCTGAGCAGTCACACATTAATGTTTAACCAGTTCCAATGCAATCATACTGGAGTCTTGACCTGGCTCTGGTGACATCCCAGAACTGAGACCAAAAATCAGTTGATTTTGGAGACAGAATTCGTTATAAGTAGCTGTTATCTGTTTGCAGCCCTGGGCTGTCACCAGAACCAGTTCAAGACTCCAGAGTGGTCCTAGGGCTGAGACTCAATTTTAAGTCTCAGCCCAGGGACCCACTAGGGCTGGTTGGAGACTCCTGTGTGGTCCTGGGGCCAGGACCCACAATCAAACAGGACCTTGGCAATCCTTCCCTTGACAGACTGGCTCTGACCCACTGCAAGGCAAGGATATTTGTTTTCAGCTTAACTTCCCTTAACCCTGTGCTACTGTGCATTTCACTCTTTGACAGCTTCTCCAGAGTCATGGGGAAAGGGCCTTCTGTGCTTTCCCATTCTGGGGATGCATTTAAGTCACTGAGACTTAAATACCATGCATCACATTCTCTCTCAACATTAATTCTGTGCCAGCAAGTACCTCACCCACCCCAGAAGCAGCTCCAGTAAGGTATTTTGGTTTGGAGAGTGAATTCCTGTTTTAAACAGGACAGGGAGAAATAGGATGTCATGTCAACCCATTATTAGACCCAATCATTCACCACTTTTCATCCACTCAGCTTTGGTAGCTGGGGGAGGAAGACTTGGATCAAGCCTCCACTCTGACTCACTGCCTTTCTCTCCCTTCTTGCATCCACTTGTTTTCCAGGGGAAGAGTAGATTTTGGGCATGCTGCCCCTGTCCTCTACATGCAGCATGACTGTGCAGGAAGGAGTTCCTCCCATTTCCACTCTTCATGACTGCAGTAATCAGCCACACCCTAGCCCTCAGAAAGGGGAAAGGGACAAAATAAGAGGAACACACAAAAGGGAAGAAAGGAATATATGGACCAGATCCTGGTGCTTTTGCCCTGCTGTGGTCAAGGCTGCGAGGTTGTCCCAATGGAGCAGCCAGTGATTCTTCTTCTGGTGATTGCAGTCTACCCAGTCTAGGGTACGTCTAGGGTGCTGGGTATCCAGGTTGTTCCAGGGCACCTTGGCATGCACTGTACTCTAACTCCCCTCAGACAGTGATCACTGTTTCTACAAACATAAAACTGACAACAGCTTTTAGGTTCCTTTGAATTACACCAAGAGCTGAGCCAATCCTAGAATCTGGGTAGCGAGAAGTTTAGTACATTGAGTCCGGCACCTAGATTGGTTCATCTGGACCCCAAGATCTGGCCTGTAAAGTTGTTGGGGCAGTGTGGTGTTGAGGGGTGGGGGGACAAGAAACATGAGAAGAATGCAATAACAGCCCATAACCAAAAGGGGAGATGATTTTAGGGATACAAACGGATTAATAAGGGGCAAGCCAATAAGAGGAAAACTAAGAGGAAACTGTAGACTGAATTAGAAAGGAAAACTGGCTAAAAATATAGAACTGGGTGTCCCAGGTTCTGTCTGGCATCAAAAAAGGCTAGGACAATCATTTACACATGCATCCTGAATGGCAATTAACTCCAATTAGCCTTGATTGTCCTGGGGCAAAGCGTTAAATCAGATACTTCACAGGCACTTTAAATGGGACAATGACCTTGTATATTCGTAGGATTCTCAGGATAAAAATCTTTATCCCATATCTCCCTCGCTGGGGAAACAATAAATTCTGTCTGGGCACAAACGGAAGAGGCCATTCTGGGCAAGCGGAGAGCTAAAGGTGAGTTTTTTAGCCTCCATATATCCATGATGCTGTTTCTGGTAAATGAACAAAAGACAGCTGAAAACTTGTCATAGGGTAGTGTTTGTTGTCTGTAAAACCCTTTCCCATGCTCCCAGGAAAATAGAGTGCCCCAGGCATGATTTCTCACCCTGCCAACACCTTCCCCTCCAACTCAGAGTGAGGAAGTTTAAAGGAAGAAACCTGACCTAATCAGAAGGTGTTGCAGGAGGCTGCTGCAAGAGCCAGCCACTAATGTGTTTTGCTGGTGAGTCTGAGGAAGGAAAATGCCTGCTAAAAAAACTGCCCCATTCCAGCTCCCAGTCAGGACCTGCTGCTCTTGGCAGAAACAGCCTTAACTGGTGGAACAGTGCCAGTCTCTGAGCAGAAAAAACCTTTATAGATGGATCCTCCTCAGGGCTGGTGAAAGAGTCTGCTACTTAGCTTCAGTACTTAGGGTGGGAAGAGCAACAGCCTGCTGGCAAACTCTACAAAACCCCAAGCTCTCCAAGCCACATGCTGTCAGGGCATGCAAACCTGATCAGAGCTGCCGGCTATGCTTTGGTGTGTGTGTGTGTCCACGTCACACAGCCAGGTTTTCCAATTCTACCACCTCATTCCTATTCTGCCTACCCATGTTACACTCACAAAGAAGCATGCTGGCAGAAAATGCCAAAGGGCACTGCCTAGGCAGGTGCATGTCCACGATCACAGGCAAAGCCAATGCCCCAAGCATCCGGCAGGCAGGTTGTCCATCTGTGAGCTAGGATCTAGGTTGGCTTGTAGTGCTCTGTTGCATTTACTAATTAACTGCTGCTGCTGGTCCTACAAAACCAGCAGAAAGCACACAAGGCACTGGGGCAAATCTGTTACAGATGATCTCCATTAACCACAGAGAGCATTTACAAAAAGAGCAACTCCTTAACAACAAAGGAGAGATCCCTGCTTCATACATGGAAACTCATTCCATCACTGCTTATCTGAAGAGGTCTCGTGCATTTCTGTATTTATCCTCAGAATACTCCGTAAGGCACATAAACATTAATATCTTCATTGTAGTCAGTGGAGCTATATGAGTCCCAAAATGCAGAGTTAAAAACTACAAAATATTTAAAGTATTTGACACAATTCATACCTACTTTAATCTCTCAAAGTTCTGATTTAAGATTCTGGAGAGCGCTTCAGTCATCAAATATAGGTGATATTTTAAATTCAAGACTCCCTTTCCCATCAGAGACTGTCTATACAGGGAAAATGTCTAGTGCGAATATTGTGACACAGGTATTCCTAAATCACTTTCCAGGAGGCAAGTCTATTCCAGAACAGAAATCACTTTCGTCCAGAATAGTTAGCGTATTTCCAAAGCAGGGTGCTCCCTTCAGGACCAAATCACTTTTACTGTGTAATTGAGTACCCACCTGGGGAGCAATCCTGCAATATCTGTTCTGCTTGATTTCCTCACATTGCCAAGCCCTTACATATAATCCTTGAATGTGACCCTCTTTTATGGCATGCCAAGCTCTTAGCCAACACTCTGCTCTTTCCTTCTTTATGATTCAGAAACTGCTGCCTCCCTGTGTTTTTTGTTTTTGTTTTTATTTCCCCTCACATCTACATTACTACAGCACACTGTTAATAAGATTTACGGATAAACATTATTCTCCATGCAGGTAATTTAATATGCACTTGCCAGTCCAGTTTTGAAAGCAAACAGCTTCTATCATCACTCTGCTTTTGGCTGAGCTACATTCATTGCCTGTGACGTGCAATGCGCAGGATAAACATTTGATTGCCAATCTCAAATCTTTCAGTGCTTTCCTCCCACTCCTTGTGTGTAATTTCAATGCTGTCAATGTCTGTTGTGCATTTGACAGAATGCACAGGCAATGCTGGCCCCGAATTTGCAAGCACCACTTCTGTCAGTTAGTATTAGAGGACTCTTATAGTAATAATATTATTATTTAACGTAGGCTGAGAACAGGTAGGAAGAGGACATGGCACTTGACACACAGCAACGGCACCTGGGCAAGGAGTTGGCAATTCCCAATCATTCAGGTTAATTCTACAAATGGCACAGGTGAAAATAGAATCATAAAATCATAGAAAATTAGGTTTGGAAGGGACCTCAGGAGGTCATAGAGTCCAACCTTCTACTCAAAACAGGACCATCCCCAACTAGTTCATCCCAACCAAAGCTTTGTCTAGTCAGGTCTTAACCTCCAAGGTTAGAAAGTCCACAACCTCATTGGGTAACCTGTTCTCCTAGTGAGAAAATTCTTTCTATATCTAACTTAAACTTCCCTTACTGCTGCTCTTTGTTCTGTCATCTGCCACCACTGAGAACAGTCTAGCTTCATCCTCTTTCGAGCCCCCCTTCAGGTACTTGAAGCCTGCTATTAAATCCCCACTCAGTTTTCCCGTTTCTAGACTAAATAAGCCCAGGTCCCTCAGCCTCTCCTCAAAAGTAATGTGCCTCAGCCCCCTCACCATTTTTGTCACCCTCCACTGGACTCTCTCCAATTTGTCCACATCCTTTCTGTACTGGGGGGCCAAAACTGAACACAGTACTTCAGATGTGGCTTCACCAGTTCTGAATAGCACAAATTGGCATCATCTGCAAACTTGTTGAGGGTGCACTCTATGCCATTTTCCAGGTCACTGATGAAGACATTGAACAAAATTGGCCCCAGGACTGACCCCTGGGGCACTCCGCTTGATACTGGCTGCCAACTAGGCATCGAGCCATTGATTACTACTCTCCTATCCTGATGCTCCAGCCAGTTTTCTATCCACCTTACAGTCTATTCATCCTGCCTGTACTTCCTTAGCTTGCCTGTGAGAATGTTGTGGGAGATGGTATCAAAAGCCTTGCTAAAATCAAGGTACACCACATCCAATGGTCTCCCCACATCCACAGAGCCAGTCATCTTATCATAGAACGCAATCAGTTTGGTCAGGCATGATTTGGCTTTGGTGAATCCATGGTGACTGTTCCTGGACATGCAGAGATGAAGTCAGGATGGCCTGAGCACAATTGGAGTTGCTGCTTGCAGGGGATGGAGGAGGGTGGAAAGGTAGTGAGCAGCCGAATGCTGCAGATGGGAGTTGGCGGGGGGAGAGGGGAAAGGGGGTAGTGAGCAGCTGAACACCATGGAGCAGGGGGCAAGGGGGGAAGGGATCAGATGGCAAGCAGCTAGATGTCACAGACCAGGGAAGGGGGGGGGCAAGCAGTGGGAAGCTGGTGGCGCAGTGTTTGAATCATTGGCTGGAGCCATGCCCCCCCGCCTCGTCTGTCTAGCTGCAACAGCAGGCAAGGGGCATGGCTCCAGCCAGGTGGGAGGTATGGCTCCAGCCCAAAATGCTATGGTACATCTGGATGTGCCTGACAGCACACCAGTGTGCTGCAGCACACTGGTTGTGAAAAGCTGTCCCAAGCAAGTCAAAGTCTGCTTTTTTCTGAAGTCCAGGGTCCTTATTCTGCTGCTGCCCTTCCTTCCTTTCCTCAGGATCCTGAAGTCAGTCACCCTGTGGTCGCTGCTGCCCAAGTTGCCATCTACTAGTACATTCCCCACCAGTTCATCCCTGTTTGTGAGCAGCAGGTCAAGAAGAGCATGGCCCCTATTTGGTTGCTCCAGCACTTGCACCAGGAAGTTGTCCCAGCACTCTCCAAAAACTTTCTGGATTGCCTATGCACTGCTGTATTGCCCTTCCGGCAGATGTCAAGGTGATTGAAGTCCCCCTTGAGAACCAGGGCCTGTGATAGGGAAACTTCTGCTAGCTGTTTGAAGACCTTGTCCACTATTTCCTCCTGGTCTAGTGGTCTCTAGCAGACCACCACCATGACGTCGTCATTGTTGCTTTCTTCTCTGACCCTAACCTAGAGACTTTTGACAGGCTTATCTCCAGCTTCATACCAGGGCTCTGAGCAATATGGCTCTTTTACATAAAGTGCAACTCCACGTCCTCTTCTCCCCTGCCTGTCCTTCCTGAACAGTTTATATCCATCCATGACAGTGCTCCAATTATGATGCCAAATAGTAGATGCCAAAGGGCATTGCTTCAACTTAGAGATGAAGCATCAGCTTGTCCTGCAAACTGGCGAAGGAAGCTTGTCTCTGCATGGCCTGATAGGAGCTGGGATGTGATTTGTATTTGCTGAAGAGCATAAATGATGCATGCCCCTGGAGGCTGAAGGGGCATGGCGACTGCCTGCATGCGGTAGTGGCAATGGCATGGTGGCGGTGAGTGGGGAGCTCCTGCAGGCGGTAGCGGCAGTGTTGATGGCTGCAGGGAGGGGGTGGTGTGGCAAACAGCGACCACCCGCAGGTGCCACCAGCAGCAATGGCCAATTGCAGGGGTTGCACGTGCACCCCCTACACATCGTCAGTGCTGAAGACCATAAAAACTGATTAGCAAAAGAGGGTATGAGAAAAGACCATTCAGGTTCAGTCTACTCCAAAGACCCAGACAGAAAAACCAATTCACACCATTTGATCAGCATGGCTGGAGAAAGTGATACTCTGCCAACAGAGGTAAATCTAGCTACAAATAAACTCAGTATTGCCTTTGCAGTTAAAAAAAACCCAAAACAACAATTGCTGAAACAGGGATATCTGCAGTCTTCAGCTGCCCCTACCTCCCCCACCCCCAGTTTGGTTATGTGCTCAATGCAGCAGAAACAGTTCCTCCAATTGCAGCCTGGCAGCTGGAAATGAGCAGCCCAGTGGGAAGTAGGAATTAGTAAATAACACAGTAAGAACCTATGACCTTTTGAAGAGAACTGTACCTCTGATTACTCCTCACTGGGGACATAGTTGTGTACATGAAAGAAGTTTGATCATATTCCTTATTTTGTTGTATTGGGCACATCTAAATGAGATACTTTAATTGAGATTAGAGCCAATTACTGTGTAGTAACTGATAGTAAATTTACTACCTACAAATACAAGTAGTACATTTACTCCCGATTACTTACTGCGCAGTACTGCACATATAGAACACCAACCAGGAGCAAATGTGCTCCAGTCAGCCAGGCAGCGGAGTGTGGGAGATTGCTCCCTGCCCCAGGAGCTGCCTGCTGCTTGGGCAGGCTCTACTACCAGAGCCTGGGCAGGGACAATGTCCCCCTGCCCTGGCAGCAGGGAACTCCCAGCCCCTGCTTCATGGTTGTGATTGGGGAGCACAGGCTGGGAGATTATCTTTTCTTAATCGTGGAGAGGGGCTGGGGGCAGGTCCAGGTCCCCTCTCCACCACCGCCCACCACTGCAGCGGGCCTGACCCCTTGCCCCCCGCACACAGCAGGCCCAACCCCATGAGAGAGAGAGAGATTAGGGTCATGCGACTCAGCTGGTTCAGTCAGGACAGAGACTGTAGTGTCTCATGGGATATTTGGTCCAGCCAGTGACAACAGCCCATACAGGTGAATTGGAAATAAGACACCTAAATTATCATTTACTTGAAGCAATTTGGTAGTTTAGACAGACATAGATTAATGCTGAACTGACCAGAAACAAAATGCTTTTATTCAGCAGAAAAAAGCAAAATACTTCAATCCTGGTTAACCTATTCCAAAACAAAAAAATCCATTGTGATTTCCCAACCAATATGTAGGCAGACTGACTAATGTAGGCCAAAGATGGAACCTCCACAGACGACCAAGGCTCTTGGGGTTCCATCTTCTGCCTACATCAGTCTCCTCAAATTCATCGCTTGCTTCACAAGCCCAGAGCTGCTCTCTTGTCAGCCCCTTTTTAACTGTGTGTTTACACATGCTTTGAACTGCTGCAATTGAACTGGCTTGCTAACTAGTGGTGGTAAACCACCTTTCTCAGCATGATTGGGCCTTTTCTGTTGCAGGGGATGAAAGCAGAGAAACTTTATAGCACTTTATTTCCCTGGAGACATTTCTGGTAAAATGCTGAATTCTAAGATGAGAAACCAACCAAGTCTCTATTAATGACCAACTTGGGCCCAGCAAGAATTCCTCTATAAGTGCTCTGGAGGCACCTGCCTGGCCAGGGGCAACTTGTATCATCAAGTCATAGAAAATTAGGGTTGGAAGGGATCTCAAGAGGTCATTTAGTGAACCCCCTGCTCAAAGCAGGACTATTTCCAACTAGATCATCCCAACCAAGGCTTTGTCTACCCTGATCTTAAAGCTCGTTCTAGTGCTTTACTATCCTCTTAGCGAGAAAGTTTTTCCTAGTATCTAACCTAAACTTTCCTTGCTGCAACTTGAGACCGCTGCTCCTTGTTTTGTCATTTGCCACCACTGAGCACAGTTTAGCTCCATCCTCTCTGTAAGAGGAAGCAAGAGGATCGTCATCAGCAGAAACTAAATCAAATCAAAGTAAAGGTCAGTGAACTCTTTTTCATTTGTCAGGCCTTCCTCTTTTGTGGGCTGCTATGACCGCTTCTTGTTTCAATCAATTTTGCTTCTGTTATCCAGACAGGCTTTGACACAACAATCATATTCAATCTACTTATCAGCTATAAAGCTGAACTTGCTACAACACCCACTCCAAATGCTTTCACTTCTGGCTTGATGGTAGAATTGGGACAAAAATTGCTATGCATTTGTTCTGATCCAGTCACACCCAAATAAACAAGCTTCTTCAGTAAATGACTCCCTCCTTCAAACATAGCAAACTTGATGCTACTATTTTTGTTTCCCTACCAGGGACATAAAGCACAGGTAGTGCCATATGACACTCAGGCCTCCTTTATGTACTGCACCATGCTCAGTAAGAGTGGGGTTCTACTCCCAGCTTTGCCTATGACCTTGGTCAAATCACTTCCTTTTTTGTGCCTCAGTTTCCCCTTCCATTCTTTCAGACTGTGCTTTACTCTGTTTATACAGAATGTAGCACAACAGGGCCTTGGATTGCTGTAGCCCTCTAAGAGCTACCACAGGGCAAATTATTCATATTGATAAGAACAATGATAATGAAGCACACGGGAACTTTACTAACGCCTATAATAACAAGTATGTCCAGCATGAACTAAGGAAGAACTTCTTTACTGTCTGAGCCCCTAAGGTCTGGAATAGCCTGCTGCCGGAGGTGGTGCAAGCACCTACTTTGAATGCCTTCAAGAGACATTTGGATGTTTATCTTGCTAGGCTCCTATAACCCCAGCTGACTTCCTGCCCCTGGGGCAGGGGGCTGGACTTGAAGATCTTCCAAGGTCCCTTCCAGCCCTAATGTCTATGAAATCAATGAAATCTATGAACTGGCTGTTACCAGATACCTGCTCAGACTTGTCTAGAGCCAAATGCTTGTGTACCTAAAGAAGGGCTAAGTCTCCAAGCAGGCTTCAGTCCCCAGGTGCTTGCTAAGAATCTGAAGCAGGAACTAGGCAATAGGTAGCAGGATGTGATTTGGTCTAAAGACCTGCTATGGGAAAATGAGTTAATTACTTTCTTGTATGAATGATCTTTCTGCAAGAGACAGACTTCATATGCAGGATGGCATCTGAAAGAATGGTGCAAGTCCAACATATTTAAATTAAATATTAAGCAATGAAACAGTTGTGCACGCAAACTAGGTGACTTAACCTGGTGAAATGCAGATCAGATACTGTCATTCAAGAAGCCCACACCTTCCAACGTAACCTGTCAGCAATGCAGTACAATAAAGGCATGACTGCAGCAGACTGAATGGTCTTCATTAGGTTGGTGCAGAGCACTGAGTACAGGCAGTGTTCTCTTTACTGGAGGGCACTCCCTTGGAACACACATTTGGCATTAGATGAGTGAAGAATGAGATGGCTCCAATCCCATAATTTAATTAGAGGGATGAAGAATTGCCTAACTGAAGTAACATTTTCTGAGCAGGCTCCAAAGCTGGTGTCTGCTTAAACTTCCTATAGACTGGGAAGGGATAGGAATTTTCACTTTCATCCTCCTATGGAGCCTACCAAAAATATACATACAAACTACTTCCACTCAAGTCAGAGAACTACAAAAATAGCTCATGGCAAAGCATATCCCATCTTTTCTGGATTCAGTCTGGGAATGAGCAAGTGGGGAAATTGTATTTCCTTTGCTGAGGGAAAAGGTGGGGTGAACCATGGACAATGGATCATGTGCACTGATCACACGGGAGGAAATGGAATTAAAGGAACGTTGTATTAACCAAGACTTGAGATCCACCAGAGCTAAACCATGGACATTTAGCCACAAAAGGGAGGGATGGAAGTACATCAGTCTCCAACCATTCTGGGGATGAGTACTGTGCCTAGGAAGGGAACATTAGCTTTTAGAGGTCATAAGCTGCACAGGGCTGAGGAGTGGTGGGAGCAGCACACAGGACCCAAATTAAGGGATACAGAACCCCAGCAGAGACGGCCAGCTCCCTATCAAATGGCAACCGTTTAGTCTCTAAGTAGCAGCTGGTTGCAAATCTGCAGGGTGCCACCACTTCAAGGTGCCAAGGAAATGAGACAGGTCAGAAATAGAAAGGAAAGGAGGCATATTATTATACAGTGGTGTCCACGCTCTCTGTTTTAGGCAAAAATGATTCTGCCTTCAAAAAGGGACTGCTTTCTAGATGATATCTTGAAATTCCTTCCAGCCATACTTTTCTATGGTAGTCTACAGACACTCCAGAAGAGGCTTTAGGGATTAAAGGAAGAAGCTGTTGCAGTCTGGGGGATATTTCAGTGCTGTAGCTTTTCCACCTATTATGATTGGACCTTAATCCCAGGTCCAAGCCATAGGAGCCTACTCATGGCTCTCTATGCACACTTGGGGAGTGATGCAAACATAGGCCTTGCTTTCAATCCCCGTTGCAAATATTTGCTTACTGAAATTGCCAGGTAGCCTAGGCATGACCAGCCATAGGGTTGCAGAAAAATAAGCAACAACTTGAGTTTTTAACTTTTTTGTAGGGGTAACTATACCTAACTACCCTTTCCCCAACACTAGCCATAATAGTACTGTGGGGTGAATTACCCCTTTGAGGAAGCCCCTGGCACAACTGGCTGCAGAACAGCTCTGCCTTTCCAACCAGCTGCAAGATCTCTGTGGAGGTGAGAAACTGTCTTGTAAAGACCAGAAGACCCACCAATAGCCTGGCTACTACCTTTAGCTACCTAGCTTGCTCCTGTGACCATATGGCTGAGGGCAAGCAAAACCTGGGAGCTTGGAACATGGAAAAGTTATTTGTTTTAAAATACAAAAAACCCAAAACAACTGGGACACTGCTCGGGAAAGAGGTGAGCAAGGGGAAAATCCCACAGCACATTACTACAGCAGCACAGGATCTGTTGAATATAGAACAGATTCAACCTTGCATCTAGACCGCATGAAAAGGTGGGCAGGGGGAAGGCTTCTATAATATCTACGCCTTAACAGAAGGCAGGGTAGAAATTTCTACCTTGCCTTCCGCCAGACTTCAGTCTACCATAACTAACTACCTTTCTCTATTCCTTAAAAAAAGAGCTATAGTCTCACATTCTTTTTACCCTTAAGACATACAGGAAATTCCTAGGCAGGGTGCAGAGGGACTGAGACCAAAAGGCAAATGTTTTCCATCATCCTGAGGAGGAAGTGTCTCTCCAACAGCATGAGGTGTCAGCAGAGTTGGGTGGCTGGAATGAACATGAGAAGCACACCGGGGCATGAAAGCCACAACAGGAACTTGCATGGGGTGAGGTAGGGAAGAACACTTAGGGCCCCCTTCCAGATTGCAGAATTAACATGATTTATTTCAAGGTCCCTCTCGGCTACTTGGGGAGATCAGCAAAGTTATTGCGGGAAAGCTGCTTCATCCTCATTTCCTGACCGCACACAGGCAAAATTTCCAGTGAAGCCCCTGACATGTATATGAAGGGTACAAGTACTCCCCGAGCCAGGTCAGGGTTCAGAGGAGGAGAATTCAAAGGCTCCCCCCCTTCTACAGCCCCTTGAATATCTCCATTGGAGGACTGCAGGCTCATACCCCATGGAAAGAGTGAGGCAGCTCTGTGATTATGCCAGTTTCTCTTTGTTGGCCCTGAGGTGCTCCTAGTCCCCTGGCGGTATCACTTCAGTGGAACTCATTATGGTTGTAACTTTCCCTGGCACCATCTATTATCTTTATGTCTTGGGCCTACTGAATGGAACATTGAGTTTTACTGGCTCAGCTCCAGCCCCATAAGGTTGCCCTGTCTTCATCCCCAAACAGGGTCCTCTGTAGGGTGTCAGAAATGAGAGACTGTCGTAAAGTGGGTTACCCAGTTCCACACAGGGCAAGGAATATCTGCTTCCAAAAGGCTCCCTTCTCTAGCTGACCCAGGTCAGTGGGATTAGTCATGCTTGGTGTCTGTGGAAGGCCTTCCTGACAAAAATCAAACTGCATTTTTGAGAGCTTTTTCTACATCCAGTTAAGGTCTGGGTGTAAAGGTAAAGTATTGTTATGGGGTGTAAGGGATGCTTAGTGGCTGTGATGTATAGAATGGAGGGTGAGGGGGGAAGAAAGTGTGGAAGTTGTGGACTCTTCTGGACTTAATGTTTATTAGGTGACCAGTTGCAATTTGTGGGACTGGTGGCCTACGCACTCCTGCTGTGTTCTATACTCCTATGTTTAAGAGCAGTAGGGACAGCGTAGGTAAACTACTTGGCTACTGAAGTCAATAATAAAACTCCTATTGACTCCAAAATCAGGATTTTACCCAAGTGAAATTAAAAAAAAAAAAAAAAAATCAGACTCACCAGACTCAGTCTATAGTTTCAAAGCTCATATAAAGTCATTATCATGTGCCTCTGCATTTCCTAGCTCTCTACAGAAGCAGAAGGGAAGGAATACTATGAGGAAGCATATTTTTGGCTCAGCCAGAAGTAGAATATACAGAAAGTTCACAAAAAACTTGCTTTTGTGAAAATTTTAGTGCAAATTTCCTGACGTGGCTTTCAGCTTGGACTTGAGTCAACACCGCTGGCATCTACATAGATGGATGGACCTTAACTCTTGAAGGAACTATTCAGAACTTTAAAATCTTTTCTGGGTATTTGTACCTCAGTAACCCAAAGAAGTCTCCAGCCAAGAGCAGAGCTCCATCATGCCAAGTACAATACAGTGCACACTGAAAAACAGCCCGAGCCCCAAATTGCTTATGATCTGAAACAACCCAATGGGGTTAGAGTAGAAAACAGTAGCACAGGGAGGTGAGGTACCTTGCCCAAGGTCAGAAACCAGGTCAGTAGCAAAGCCAGGAGCAACACCCACATCTTCCAGCCCAATGCTTTTTGCACAAAACAACACTGTCCCTCAGAATCAGAGAGAAGTGCAAATCTAAAACCCTAGGTACAAATACACTACACACTCGTGGAAAATTCTGTACCTAGTGTGGTGGGCTCGTTGGTCATTGCCTCGCGTGTCGGGCTCAGAGAAGCTTGATTCCAATTGGCGGGCTGTTCCCACCAATCAGGTAACACTTGGGGAGGGGCTGGCTCCCCAAGAGTCCAAATCTGGTTGTAGACTGGCTGCACCTCACCCTGATTGGTCCCTTTACAATCCAGGGGTGGAGCCTCCAGAGGGGATAAAAGAACAGCATGCCCGACAGGTGGGCGGATGCGTTGAGGAACAGAGAAGAGAGCGGGACTAAGAAGAGCTGGGGAAGAGCAGCCCAGCGGATGGATGCTGTTGCCCTGAAGAGGTCCTGAAGACGCCTTTCACTGGACAGGCACAGCGGATGGCTTCAGCCCCAGTCAGTGTGTAGTGCGGCGCACAGGGCGAGACCCTGGGAGCTGTGTGAGGCAGCTCAGGCCTCCAGCCACTTGGTACACACAGCAATGTAGAGAGCTCAGCTCGGGTCTGCAACCCCCAGCGTGAGGCTGGAGCCTAGACCCGGCAGCGCGGCATGCTGTGGTCTAGCGGGTTCCCAACCCTGGGAGCCGCTCGAGTCCACCATTTCCTGGCATGCGACCAGGACTCACGTGCACTCTCGGTGCGCAGCTGGTCCCAGGCAGGGACCTGGGCCTCAGAGCCACAGAAGGCAGCCTGAGCCCCCAACCATGAGCAGCAGGTAGAGCCCGCAGTGCCCAGAATGGGGCACAGGGCTGTGAGGGGATTGGAGACCCCGCAGGAGCCAGAGGCCTGCAGCTGTGTCAGCTGAAACAAACCCCAGCTGGCGTGACAAGGACCTCACATTGCCCATTGGAGCTGTGAGTTATTGGGGAAAGGGTTCCCATAGGGAAAGAAGCCCCTGGAAGGAGGTCTAGCAGAGGGCCCTGTGAGGAAGGGTCCTTGGCAAGCCCGTGAGGGGCTGAGAGGTTCTGGGCCCTCTTCCTTCTCCCTTTTTTGGAGCACTGCCAAGGCTCCTAGCATCAAAGGGGAGTCTCCAGTACTCACAGTGACAGTGATACACTGAAGGGTGTGCAGGTAGAGCCTTATATTTTGTTATTTCTAATGCGAGTTGTTGTTTAACTGTCATATATTGTATAGATATATTTACCTGTTTTGTTGAATCCCTTGTTGATATCCCCCCTGTGGTTTGCCAGTATTTGTTTGTTGTTCATCTATATTTACTTGTCGATTATTTGGACTTACTTGTGCTTACCTGTTTCAGATCAGTTACTTACCTGTGCTGGGTTCGAGGCCATTGGTGGTGGTATAATTTCCTAGTCACCAATTATAGTATATAGCCTTATATGTCAAGTGTATATATTGTATAATATCACTTTTTGGGTTGTGTGTGTGTGTGTGTGTGTGTATAACTATATACAGGTTTATATATGTAATGCGTGTGTGTGTGTGTGTGTGTGTGTGTAACTATATACAAGTTTATATATGTAGTGTGTGTGTGTGTGTGTGTGTGTATACACACACACACACAAATTAACCTGTATATAGTTTAACTATTTTGTCCTGGCCTGACTCTTTAGAGAATAGAGGGAGCAGACTGGTGTTGCATAACCCTCTCACAGCGCTCCTGCAAGGCCACACATCTCTTCTATTTGGAGAGGGGAGCATATACTTGGGTGCACCCAGGTTACGCCTAAGCTAACCCCACTCTGGCTTGGGTTTGAATATGGAGCTCAGCTTCATGGTTTAGACCCAGTGCTTGCCTCCAATGTGGAATTCCATGTCCTCAGACCAGGCAGCTTGCTGTGTAACAGAAAACATGCAGACTTGTGCTTTCACAAGCCTTTGTTCCTGCTGTGCACATAAACCAATGCAAAGTACAAAGAGAGCCCCATACTGGCTAACAACAGTGTGCTTAATTAACACTGACTGGCACCATTTCAAATACTTCCCAGGACCACATTGCACCCGCCCTAATAATAGACAAGCAGTTGTTTCCAAGTCACATCAAGGTGAGAGAGTGCTTTGTATGGGAGCTTCTGACAAGTTAGGATTTGGACAACACAGGTGAGATGGACAACACACGTTAGATGAAAACTATAGGTGAGATTATGTGCTACATTACTAAGATGCCCAGCCCTTTCCCTAGGGAAGAAAGACCAAAGCTGACTTTAGGCTATCATTATACTCTCCTAATCTTGGTCTGGGTTTGGAGAGGCCCCCAATGCAAGATCCACCAGACCCTCCTATTGCCCTGGAAAGCAACAAAAGCTACACTAGAAGAAAGCACTTGTACTGAAATTAGTGTCTATATGGGGAGTTAAACTTGTATAGTTATAGCAATGCAATTATGTCCTCATTAGCCATGACATAGAACACAGGACTGGAAGGGACTTCCTGGGACATGAAGTCCAGTCCCCTGAAATCACAGCTGTCCAGTGGGTCACAGGATGGCCCAGAATCTCTGCAGCTCTGGTCCCACACCCACTTCCTGTCTTACCATTGCCAAAAACGCCCTGGCAGCTGGGTTTGCCTTGCGGGTTTGCCTCCAGTAGCTGGGGTCCTTGTGGTTGTTTCACAGTACCTGTGCTGGGGAATCTGTGGATATGTGGCTTTTCATGGCCCCCTGTCATTTCAGGCCTTTTAGCCTGCTTGGAGTGGATGTGATCGGGTCTGAAGACCTCATTTCCTAAATCCACTTTCCTTTCCTAATGCATAGATTCCAACTGTCTCTGTATAGAGAGGGAACTTGCCAGTGGTCTGAGACGCATAGGTCTGCCACAAGTAGAAGTAGGGGCAGATTTGGGGGGATGCATTGGCATGGTTGCACCCCTCTTTAACAGCATAGCTCACCAGCCAGCAGCTCTACTTCCCTGCAGCCACAGACATCTGAGACATCACAACACCTGGAATCCAAGGTGTGGTACCCTGGGCTGGTGGGGTATATCTAGGGGAATGATGTAGGAAGCAGGTGAGGAAATGGGGGAACTGCCCTCTACCACCACTGTCCCCAGCTGAGTCTGGCACCATGCACAGCTGCTCACTCAAGTCCCCAGTTAGAGCTGGGCAGCAGCAGCACCCCTGGGGCAGCAGCAGTGGCAGGACTCTGTTTCCTAAACTCACAGGTAAACCCTGGTAGGGGTGGGGAGGTGCTGCTAAGTGCTGGAAGACAGGTGGTTCCAGCAGAGAGGGGGAGCAGGGGAGTCATACCTATTTTGGGTTTCAGAAAAGTCTCTAGGAGCTCCTGGCATAGCAAAGTCTGCTTATTTTGCTCTCCTGGGGGGTGCTCTCAAAATTCTTCGTAGAGCCCCAGGATTGTGAGGGGAGTGCCCAGCTACAAAGGCCAGATTCAGTGTGTGACCTTCTCCTCCCCACATCTGCCAGCAAGCTGAGGGGAGAAGGAGGCAGTGGCTGGTAAAACTCCGGAAAACAGGTTGGACTCCCAGCTGAGCTCCAGCTGGCATCAGGGGCTCTACTGCAGGGGTGGGCAATTATTTTGGGCAGAGGGCCGTTTACTGAGTTTTGGCAAGTCGTTGAGGGCCGCTTAACAGGCAACCCAGGGCAGATAAATATTAATTTTCTAAGTTTTTTAGGGGCCCCGCAGGCCGGATAGAATGGCCTGGTGGGCCACATCCGGCCCTCGGGCTGCATTTTGCCCATCCCTGCTCTCCTGCATATCCCAGAAGGAGAAAGGTAAATGGAGTTTAGCTGTTTTTTTGCCCTTTCCACACTGAGCTCAGGTCCCCTGAAAGGATGAATGAGGCTCCATGAGTCACGAGAGTCCCTGCAGTTTACACTACCATATTCATATGAACAAAACTGATGTGAGAAATCAGCTCTACGTGCCCTGGCAGGACAGCAGAGATCAGGGCTTGGGAAGGACAGCAAACTCTCCCACCACTGAAGTGAGGATTGCTGGAGCAGTCCAGTTTGTGGAGAAGGTGGTGGAAACTTTGCCCCGTGAATTAAAGAGCAGTGAAGCAATCCCTGTGCTCACATTCTGGTTATTAGACTCCTTGCTGGCCCCTTCATGAAAGGCCATGGATTAGCGATTCAAGTGACAGAGCCAGAAAGAAAAGGAAGCTTCTTTGTTTTCCAGGCTCAAACATCTGGTGCCAAAGGTTGCATTATCTGTACCCTTCCCCCGCATCATCGCAGCCCCTGTCTCAGCCCCTAACTCCACAGCCCTTATCACTGCTGAGCTGCCTGGTATTTCCAACCCAGGATCCGGTTACCAGGGTGAGTCAGCTGCAGAGGAATCTGATAATCTGCTTTCCTCCTCCCGTTTGCCCCCACGCACCTCTGGGTCTTTCTGTGAGTTCCAGCCTGAAAGATGCCGCCATGCTTGCCCCGCTTCCCCCCACTCCTGGCTTGGTTTGAGAGTGGATTATTATTTACAGTACAGTTCCTCCCAACAAAAAGCATCACTCCTTGCTTTTCAAAATATATAGACAAAAAGGTAAACCTCTGCCCCATGCACTGTGTTTTGGACATCTCATTCGTCTGCTGGAGGAGGATTACTTCCCCTGTCTGGGTGGGGAGGGCAGAAAGCTGAAGCAGTTAAGGGTACAATAGAGTTTCTCTGCTCTAGGTGGGTTCAGCAGATATGCTGGCCCAGCCTGTAATTAAAAGCTAGGGACAGACATTCAAAACACCAGAGCCTGAATTGATTCAATCTTTTCAGGTTAGTCTAACCTGCAAAGATTGAACCGATTTGCAAGTGAATAGACATTCACTTTCAATTCTGGAAATGCAGGCACATGACTGCGGGGCACTAGAGCCACCCTCCCTTTCCTTATGTAGCAGCTGCAAGGCTGGAGGGAAGCTGACAGGGGCATGGCCAGACCCCCTCCACCACCCAGCCAAATGGGGGTGGGGAGGATTAAATTCCCTTGTCTCCAGGCAGGCATGGGACTCCAGCCAGTGTCTGCCCAGCTTTCCTCACTGCTCCTGCTCAGGTGGAGGGAGGCCTGGCCAGAGCTTGCTGGCATGGCCCTGCTATTCACCCAGGGCTGGGGTTGCAGTTGTGGAGCTGGGGCTCAAGCAAGCTGGCCTGCAGGTGCTGCCAAGGGTAGACATAGAGGGGCTAGCCCAGGCTGGGCCACGGGTGCCAGGCCCTTCCCAGCATCTCAGGCTGGGGCTGCAGTTGCTGCACAGCCAGATGTTCCCAGTTCCCTGCACCCAGGCCAGGTGGGGCTGTCATGTCCCAGCAGCTGTGGCTCTGTAACAACCCAGACCAGCACCACAGGTGAGGGCTGGCTGGGTAGGGCTGCCCAGCTTGGCTTGGAGGTCCTGCTGCTGCCACTTCCCCTGCCTCTGCAGCACCAGGCAGCTGCAGCTGCATCACAAGCTGTAGGCTGGCTGGGGCTGAGGGTGATATTCTGCCCCCTTTGCCTCCAGCTGCGATGCCAGCTGCTGCTGTCCCTGCCCTGCTGCACCGCAGTACACTGCTCTGCTCATTGCACTGTGTGGGCGGAGCATGTAGAAGGCTGCTGGAGCTGCAGTCAGAGCTCCTTGCACTGGGCTGAAGCTCCCTACATCCCTAGTGGCGCTGCGCTGAGTGGCAAGAGCAGGAGCAAGAGCCGCAGCTGGAGGTAAGGGGAGAAGAACAGCTTTGCTGGGCTGGCCCCTTCGCATCCACCCTCAGTGGCACCCGGAGGCCAGCTTAGCTCAGCCCCACAGACCCAGTTGCTGGCAAGGCAGGTGGGGCCACGCCTGCCACTTCTGGCCACGCTCCCTCCCCTGCTGCTTGGCCATTTTGAAACTGGTTTATGAGCATGGAACTTGTGTTCTGTTACAGGTTTAAACCAGTTTCTGGTCACTTAAACCGGTTTATGTGTAACTTCTGTCCCTAGCCAAAGTGACCAACCTTCAGGGAGCAAAATTCAGGGCACAGCCTTAGTTACTCCAGTGGTTAAGAATGGGGAGCTGTCTATGTGACTTCCAGTTCTGACTGGTATAGCTGCTTTGGCACATAAGCTACCAAAGGCATGAAGGGACCAACTGGGACACTGCCACTGCGGTGGCACCAGGGCCATTGAAACAGGGGCAGTGGCAGGGGACAGCCCTTGTGGAATTCCATGCATATCCTGATATCAGTTCAGTTTACTTTGATTCCTTACAGGGTAAAATAAAAATAAAAAAAAGCAAAATACAATCATTCACACAGGAAGGCTACCCTGTATTTCCTACATCAGTTTGTCTCTGTCTGAAGCTTTTATTCTGCCATTCATTACTACAAAATTTTAGTGGCTACTGTATAAAACTGATAATGTTGTTCCCTTTGGCTAAAAAATATTTGCCAGTATTCAGGGCCCTGCTAAGTTGTTTCTGCCAAGAGGAAAAATTGATGCTGAATCAGATCTAAATTCTGGTGCAACTGTTTATAAAAACTGCACACAGGACACATTTTCCCTGAATACAGGAGAAAACAACCCACGATAGGAAACTCCCTTGCTCAGAAATGCCCTAAACTGGCTCA
The DNA here is from genome assembly GCF_030867095.1 of Alligator mississippiensis. NCBI lineage: Eukaryota > Metazoa > Chordata > Crocodylia > Alligatoridae > Alligator > Alligator mississippiensis. The sequence continues at coordinate 184,077,366 of NC_081827.1, forward strand.
CCAACAAGTCATAGAGATTGCTCTCTGCTTTCTCCCTGTCTTATTGGCACTTCTGTGGCTTTTCTAACACAAATGCAGACTGTTAGGCCTTTGCATTTTCAGTCAGCAAATCCTTCAGCCACCATGATTTAACCTTCATTAGTCACTACCATGCACCCTATTGCTTTGGGCAATTGCCTCCTTTACTTCCTCTCACAACACAAAGGGGCTTAATTGTTTCTCCCTTGAGCATGAAGGGCAGTTGCTTTGCACACCCATCCACTTTAAACAGGGCTATGGCTGTCTTTGGGTCCCAGACCTGTTTGATGGCAGCCGTCAGCACCTTGCAGCCTAATAAAAGTTGATTTAACAGATTTAGTAGGTTTAACTGAATCTTTGGCATTTCTTCTTTTCTTTTTTTTAAAGCAAAAACTGTACTTTGGGTAGCCATTTATTAAAATTATAACCATATGGCTGATTGTGTTTGTGGGGATTCTTTGGGGGGAGAGGCTGTGTCAGTGTTGTGACTGGCGTTCTTATGGCAGAAGATAAGCTAGTTACATTGGTGCAATGTTCTCAGATAGTCTATACACCAGCGTAGTTAAATATGTACAATCCCTCCCTTCCATCCCACATCATTGCCATCAGGCCTGGTTTACAAAAGAATGATAAGGTTTCAACTACAGTGATCTAATTAAACCAGTAAACCCTCTTTATCCTGGGTATGCTTATGTCATGCTCATACTTGTTTGCCTGATTTCATATAGGAATGGAAATCATTCAGCCTTGAGTAGGGCACTTTCATCCCAACATACCTGCATCTATGCTAGTGATACAATACACGTGGGCAAAAACTTTGCCAGTGCCAAGCCTTGTGTAGGATTACAGTCAGTTTGTAACAATTTGGAAAATTGTGTTGGTAAACTGATATGAAACACGTGCAAGACAATTTGTGTGTTGGCCAGATTTAGTCACATTAGTTAAAAAAACAGTTTATGGTGAAATGGATGCAAGTTTGCATGCCTGCCAGGCAGTAACACTGCACTTCATTGCTGCCCTTTTAACCCTTTGCATTTTCAGTCAGCCCTAGTAGTTTAACCCTGACCACTCTGCCAGGCAGCCCATTGCTAATCATTTCTTTTACCAAGAATACAATTTTAGGGAAAACAGAAGCAGCAGCAAAGGGAGACAGCATCCTTTTAAAGTAAGTTTCCAGCTGTGCTTTAAGCAATGGTGCATTGCAAGTTTCCTTTTTAAATTCCCTTCTAAGACCCCCCACCTGGACAGTTTGGGAGAGCTCAGTGCTTACTCTGCCAGTAGGAATCCCTGCAATAGCCAGAGAAATAGGCACTGCTATGTAAAAGCACTAAAGAGTCTCTTGAGCACAAAGATCGTTCTGGTTCACATGAGGATAAAGACAGTGGGGGGCCTCTCTGGTATTTCCTAATGAAGCTGCTGAATGTCAGAGGTGAGACAATGGTAAGTGCCAGCCCTTTCATTCCACTTCCTTACTAGATGACTGGACAGTTTGGACAGGTGTCTGGGAAGCACAAATATTGATATAGGTCCATATATATCCATTATACATAATGATGCCCTGGTATTTCTCAAAACTAATCACCTTCACGGAACTCCATTGTGGGAACATTCGGAGATCATACCATCAAAAAGAGGCAGGTTGTGTCTGTCTTTTATATAGGCAAGTAAGCTCCAGTCCATACAATTTTGTGCTATTAATCTACTTTGGTTAGTCTATTAGCATTCTATAGATCAGAGGTAGGCAACATTTTTGACCAGAGTGCCGAAAAAGCCACAATGTCTACCTTGTAAGGTGCCAGAGTGTCAGCATGCCAGAAAAACAAAACCGGGGCAGAGGGTACATGGCAGGACATGCTGCATATTAATATAGTTAATAATCATAAAATTTGCCCTTTTAATTTTTTTTTTTTTTTACAGTAAATACCAGGTTGTCTCAAAATCCTAAACCTGGTGACAATAAATAAAACTTTATATACTACCTTTGTTATTGCCTATTCCTTTTTTGTTAAGCATGCTGCAATGAGAGCGAGTAAGAAAAAAAGAGAAATAAGAGAAAAAGAGGAGAGAGAGAAAGAGGGAAAGAGAAAGAAAAGAAGAAGAAAAAACAGGAGAGCGAGGAAAAGAAGAGAGAAGAGAACCAGACACATATACACACACACAGAGAACCACACACACACATGCACACACACAGAACCACATGTACACCAACACAGAGAATCAGACACAAACACCCAGAACCAGACACATATGCACACACAGGCACAGAATCAGACAGAGGCAAACACAGAGAACCAGATGTGCACGCGCACAGAACTGGGCTGCTGGGCTATCGGACAAAGTCCACCTGACAATGTCCTGGGCCTGCCACAGCCCCTGCGCTTCCCTGGGGAGCCAGCACCTGGGCTACAGCCAGCTTCAGGGGCAGCACTAGGGAGGGCTTTGAGAAGGCTATAGCCACTCCAAAATTCATCTTAGCCGTCCTGTGGCTACCCCTCCCAGCACTGCCACCACCTACCCATCCCACACAGCTAAGCCCACCAAGGGATAGGGCTCCTGGCAGGGGCAGCGCCAGCCTCATCCCGGTGGGGTGTTGGGCTTGGAGTGGGTGGGAGTCGAGTGGGCTCAGCTGTGCGGGGCGGGCACCAGCTCCATACCAGAGGGTGCACACGTGCCTCATAGTGAATGGTGGGGAGTGCAACCTTGCCCTCTCCCCCGCTGTCCGCTCTGAGGCGTGCGTGCAGTTGCTGCCAGCACAGTTGATGATGGGGCTCCAGAGCCCAGCCCAGCTGTTTCTAGCCTGCTTGGGCTCTGGGCAGCTGTGGGTTATTATTCTGCCCACTGTCCAGGGCCACATTGCCTCAGTACGAACCTCCAGAGGCGAAGGGTTGTGCCAGGCTCTGTACTCAGCAAATGCAATTCAAACAGAACTGGGAAGTACCTAGTCAGCTTTGAATCTCTAAAGCCCTAGATTCTGCCTGAGTCATGCTGCTTCCTCCCTACACGTTAAATTTCACCCAGCAAAGGCACATGACCAAACTGCAGTTGTATTCCATCCCTTCAAGGGGATCCCTGGTACACTTTAGGCCTGGGCTAGGCCCAACTTTGCCTCATTTTGGGTAAAGTAATGAGGAGTAATTTTGAGGTTTTATTTGGAAATGACAAGGAAAGAGAATGGCTTCATATACTCAGAAATTTCCCTCGTGGCTTCCACCCCGGCCATAAAACTCACTAAATACGCTATTCTTTTCAGCTGGGGGCTTGTGAAGAATTTCCTGCTCTTTCTTCCATTAAAGCAGATTTGCAAAATGCCAAGTGAGGGTGTGTTATGTGTCTCCTGTGTGATAGCTGCAAGTCACAGGTCTGTCACAACCTTTGGCCCTCTAGCACAAGTGGTAGACAGATAGATGCCTATTCTTTAACTCTGGAAGTCAGCTGAATCCTTGGCATCACCCTCATGACAGCCATCCCAAGTCACTTTACTCTGTCAGGAAACTTGCCCTTTGTTTGGTGCAAAGCAAATTAAGCCCCTGTAGATCCACGTAGCTCCATGTTCCCTATGTCTAGGGCATGAGAGAACCACAGGGGCAGTAACACCATTAAGCTCCTGAGGAGGGAGAGATAGAGTGCCACCGGTGAGCTGTGGCACATTAGTACCCATTGTCTTTAGCTAGTGGCTGGCACATAAACAGATAGACAACTGCCTCAGACAAGGTAAATATGGGGAGTCAAGACCCTGCAGAAATGCTCTCCTCCCAGAACGCTGGAGATAAAATGGTTGGATAGAAAATGGCAGAAGCCTTGGAAAAATGGGAAGAGAAAGCAGATGAATAAATAACTAAATTAATAATTAATTACACAGCAATTCTCTCCCTGAATTACTCAAGAGCCCGAGACTCAGCAAGAAGAATGCCCTAGAGTCTCCCCAGAGGCCTCTGCTGGCTGGTAGAGCTGGAGGTTAAGGTGGGGCCGCACTTCTCAGAGAACCTGGCTGCTCTCTGTTTTGGATGTGACGGATCCCTAGCAGATGGTCTGACTGTGCTCATTCCCGGTCTGTCCTTTGTGCAGCCAGGCACTCCCAACTGGTGTCAGGCTCTAGCCATCCCCTGGTACCTGATGCAGGGAGGCCTACTTGGTTTATCAAGCAACTAGTCTGCTTGGGGTCAAGAGAGACCATGTGGAACCTCAGGCCCTCTGTGGCACATTGCCTCCCAGAAGTTGTCCCCTTCCCAGCTGCCCTAACCACACTCCCAGCAGCCAGCTATGTGTCTACCTTTCCCCAATGAAGCAAGAAGCCATGCTGAGGCTCGTGGGGGCTGCAGGTGGTCACCCTGACATGCCAACTGAACATCAGCACCACAAACTCCTGCTTGTCCACAAAAACAAAATGTCAGTGTCTATTAAAGTGCAGCCCAGGCTGGACAACCCCAGGAACATGCAAGCTCCCTGAGGCATGCAGTCAGCTGCCCTGCTCATCATTCTGGTTCCAGCCCCATAAGAGATTTGCCCCATCAAGCACAAGCAAGACAGGAAATCCCCATGTCCATTTTTTTTCTCAATCACAGGTGGGACATAGGAACTTCTTTCATGCCTCTCATGTAAGGCACTATGCCAATTAAACATATCCACTGAGCTTCTATGATCTTCCCTAGCAACTCTCCCCTAGGACCAAAGCATGCTGACAACTCAATTGATCAAATCTCTTTTCTCAACTGAGAGGGTCCACAGCCAGTGGATAGAGCCCTGGCATGGAAACACAGGGAAAGAGTGCTTTCAAACACTCCTCGTTCACCTGCTCCCACTTGTGTATGCCAAACCCAGAAATGAGGATGGCTGACAACAGAACTTGAAAGGAGCAGCAGGGGATTCCCACAGAGTGACTCATGTCCAGTTTGGTCTACACAAAGTGGAGTGAGTAGGTGAGGTGCCCTTCAGAGTGGTGCCCCTCCCCCTATTTAGGAGCGCCAGGGCCACTATACAGTAGAATCTCTGTTATCTAGCATGAGTGGAGAATGGGGGGTGCCAATTATCTAAAAATTCCAATTATCTGAGAGTTATACTCAAGGAAGACAATGCCATACTTGTAGTGCAAATTTTCAAAGAATTTGTGTCCAATACATTACAGTATAACGTGCTGTATAAAGAATAAAATAGTATACAGATAAAAATGCCTTAATAGTCATCCACCCCAAACACAAGGGCAGCCCGGCTGCAGGCTGCTGCAGCAGGGAGGAGAGGCACACACACTCAGATCCCCTGCACACTCAGAGCAGCGCAGCAAGCAGGAAAGTGGCGCAGTGTGATGTGCATACTCAGATACCCTCAGAGTAGCACAACTGGCAGCAAAGCAGCGCAGCGCAGTGTGGCACAGTGCCATGTGCATCCTGTAGCTGAAATTCTGGTACATTAAATATTCTGGTTAGTTGAATGCCAGATACCAAGAGATTTTACTGTATATGCATGTGTATACCTTTCTATCTACACACACACACACACACACACACCTGTACCTGTATCTATATCTATACCTTTATCCCAAGAGACTCAAGTTCCAGTCCCAGCTATAATGCTGTATGACCTTGATCATGTTGCTTCTTCTTGCTTCTTCTGTCTTTTCCCCCTCCCTCCCTTTGTCCAATAAAGCCAGGCAGAGATTGTACGGTCTGAAGCACCCAGCGACACTGGAGCCATTAAGTGCTCCTGTGACATAAATGAGTATCTCATCCCAGTCTGGGTAGCTGCATCTGCCCCTTTCACAGAGCTCACCAAGTCCTTTAAGTATCTTAGCTCTTTCCCATAGCTGCATATTGCTGTTCAGTCTATAACTGCTCTCTGTATATGTGTCCTCCTGTCTTTGACTAATCAAATGATACAAAACGGTGGCTGAGGCCTCCTAGCTCCAATCCAAGCTGCTTTATATTCAAATCCCCTCTTCACATACTTCAAATTTGGCCTGCCACACTGAGCAGTGCTGTGCTGTCAATGATAATGATGTTATATTTGCCACTTTCCAGCCCTCTGGTCTCAGACTTGTCAGCACATCAGAGAACTTCTAAAAATACCACTAAGACTTCACTGGTCTCTGTGTGTGGCACAGGTTCCTGCCTCTTTGCCCAGGGGTTGTTGCTCTGGAACAGCTGCTGTTAGCATTGCTCTAGCTGCAGCTTTACCAAGCAGTGCTCGGAAGACTTAAAGGACAGAGCTGAACACAAGCCCTACATACATATTTGTACCATACCGACTGACATGTGTACTGCTACATGTACAGTGTCCATACTTTCAGGATGATGCAGCTCCCTATTAATGATTTCTACCTGGGCCTCCAGGCCTCCAAATAGATACTGATCTTACTTTATTTCCCCATACAATAGAAGTGCCTCTATCCCAGGGATCCAGTTGTATAAACAATTCTATGAGCCACATTCTTCACTACTCCCTTCTTCACTTGAACGAAGTGATCTTTAACCTCAGTCATCACACATCTGGTTCCTGCTCACCGTCTGAAGCTTCCTTGATAAAGCAGGCCAAGGGGAAGAATGGTATAGTGGTTAGGGACCCAGGAGACTGAAGTACAATTGTTTGTTCTGTCTGTGACTTCAAAATAAACGCAGGCAAGTCACTTACTGGGTACTTAAATATCTTTGTGGAGCCAGCTCTAACTCCCCTTGTCATCACTGGGTATTAGGCACCTAAATACCTTTCATGGCTCTCACTGAAATCAGGGTGGGTCTGGCACCCAAGTGTCTTTGTGTACTTGAGCCTCAGTCTGTGTCCTGGTCCTTCATCTGTAAAACAAGAAAAACAATCGCTCTGTACCTCCTTGGGGACAGCTGTGAAGATAATATAGCAAAGTATCTAAGATGTCCAGACAGTACTGTAATAGAAATTTAGCAAAGTAGCCTGTCAGAATCACCCCCACATTCATGGGGAAAATAATCATTTTAATCAAGATGTACAGTTCAAGGCCTGGCAAGAGGTTACATTTTCTATAATTATCAGGAATAGGCAAGAGGAATGGAAAGAAGTTCTTCAGTAAAACAAAGACATTTCTGGAGCATGCACAGGTAGAATGTCAAAACAGCCCTAATGGAGGATATGAATTCAATTTCTGACAAAGGTAATTTATCTTCTGCTGCTGTATTTAAAGCCAGTGTCAGAGGTCTCAGGAATGTCCCATTCCATTTATCAGTTGAGAGTTTTAGGAGCTACATAACCATGTTTTTGGACACTATATCATTTCTCCTATAAGCCTTCCTTCTCTGACAGAAATCAAGCCATCTTAGGAGGGCTTAGGTCATGAGGGCATGGTACTTTTTTTCAAAAAGCTGTTCAGCTCAGTTGACCCTGCCTACACAAAAGACAATCCATTCTGTTCTGTGTGGAAGGCCTGGGCTTCCATACACGTCCAGGAAGCACACAGCCAAAGAATCCAGTTAGGGTGCCATACCCATAGGTTTGATGGGGCTAACTGCCCAAAAGGAGAATTTCGAACTGTGGGAGACACAGGAGATGGAGGTAAGAACAGAAGAGAAAAGAGGTCAGTAAATGAGAACAAGGATGAAAAAAGGAAGGAAGATTGCAGATAATCATATCTTAAAAAATCAAATATGAAAATGTCAGTAGAGGGTGGGAGGCAGGGTTAAACATCAGGTAAATGGGTCAGAGACCTGGGAACTGGCTTTGTAGCTTAAGCTGTTTACATCAATGGAAATTGGGATGGAGGAGGAGAAGAGGGAGTGCAAGGTGTTCAGGGCAGTAGTGTCTTCTACTTACTTTGCATAGTTGTACATAAATGCATAACATGCAGGGCAATGAAGTCTTGAAGATTTTTCATTCACATCCATTTTATCTCTGAAAAGGTTTCTCAGGACTGCAAAAAGAGGCTGGTTCTCTAGTTTGACATGACCATAGGGTTCCATGACCAGACACAAGCTATAACCTCACACAAGACTCCTTGTGCTGTCTTGGATATATCACCCAAACCTTCCCTATTCAGGTAAGATCCAACACTTACAACTCTGCACGAATCCCTCTCGTCTTGGAATAAGAATACCCTTTTCTGGTTTTGACTAAACCCTCTTCCCAAGCAACATCATCTAAACCAACAACCACTACTCCCCCAGGCCAAAAAAAAAATCCTGTTATTCCAAAAATCTGAGGGTTCAGAAATTTTCATTCCACCTCAAAAAAATGCCTTTAGAACTGTTTCACAGAAAACACTCAAGCTGCAGTCCAAAATAGCCAGTTACTGAATCCAACATAACAGGAACTTGAATCTGGGTTTCCCTACATCCAGACAAAGTGTATGTATACTTGCAAACACCTACTCTACCTCTTGGATGGGAATTTTTGGACCACTTTTAGTCTCTTAAATTGAAGTAATTATAATGGTTTAAATCCACACTGTAGTTTATACTGGGTACAATTTTTCTGTGGAGAGAAGCCTTCAGTCCTGGCCTCTTGAATTCCCATTGTACAATAAAGATGACAATATTGCCCTGTCTGACAGCAGTTTTAGGAGAATAACGCATTAATAACTGAGAGATGCACATACAGAATGGTAATGAGGGTCAAGCATGTACCTTAACTAAGGCACCTGTCTGAAAATTCATCTATCCTCTTTTAAAACCCTGGTATTACTATCTCCACAACAGATACAATCAGAGACCTTCTTAAGTAAGAAGCATGAAAATAGAAAAGCTGCAAATTACATATACAGCTTGAGTGAAGAGCATCTCACTTGTTTGCCACAGACTTGGGTATACACCACTCTCTCATGTAGATTTCTAGAATCTGAATATCATACAGCAAGTGAACATATTATTAAACAGCTGGAAAGTGAAATCTCCAATAGACCAAGCGCATCATCAGTAGCAGTTCTGCTAGCTGTTCCTCATCTTTGTGGAATTGCGACTCAGTCATTCTGCATGCACCAATGAGCAATCAGCAGAAGGGAATGACTGTAATAGGCTACGTTCCCTCCCTAATCTCTTTCATCATTATTTTAGCCTACCAGTAATCCCTGATTTTTCAACATGAATTCTGGGTTGCTCTGCTCTTCATGTCGTCTCATCAGAGTCCATGTTTGGCTTCCGTTTGCCATTTCCCCCCATTTAGACTAAGTACAGACAGTCAAAAACCCCAAGGCTAAATTGATTCAATCTTTGCAGCCTAGTTCAAGCTGCGTAGTTTGAACCAATAAGCAAGTGAACAGACTTTCCCTTTTATTTCTGGAAATGCAGCCACATGTCTGCAGATAGAAGGCCTCAGGACAGAAGCCAGGGAGTGATACAGCACACCTCCCTGCTGGACTGAAGCAGACAGCTTGAGCCAAGGTTAGCCCACCCACCCTGTGAGGGGGAACTTGCAGGGGAGGTGCAAAGCATCCTGGGATGCTGGGGGACTGTGTGTTAACTTGAATCTGAAAGAGATCTGGGACAGAAGTTCAATAAACAAATTTAACCTATCAGCTAAGTCTGATACTACATCCATCCAAATTTATCTTAAACTGGTTGCAGCCATTTTGAGAGTAATTTACATGTGCTGAACTTCTGTTGTGTTACAGATTTGAACCGGTTTCTGATCACTTATATGTGTAGTTTCTGTCCCTACTCCTTCTGTTGGCTATTTCGCCAATCAAATCTCCTTTACCATCAGTGCCATGATCTGACCAATCAATTGACACACAGGAGATATTGAGAAAAAAACAGTTAAGGAATTGTATGCACTACACCTACACACTGTTTCTTTTGGTGGCTAAAGTAAACTGAAACAGGATGGAGGGGAGCATGCAACTGAGAGCGAGCGAGCAAGTGCACACAAGCACAAGTGAGCACTCACACGAGCAAGTACGAGAGCAAGAGCAAGAGATCAGTACTTCCTCCAGGCTGTAAAGGAGTAGGGAAGCTGCCTCTGCTTTGGAGTGCCTGCCCTCCTTTTCCATTAACCCTGAATTGACCTCTCTTGGTGCTTCTGCTAAAAGGGAGGCAGATGAATATATGAGATTAAAGTGTTCCTATTGGCAAGCCCTTTGCTTCCAAGAGTCCCACAGAGAACACTGGAGGAAAAAGCAGACCTGCACTGGTTTAATGGTGCTAAATTGTAGCAAACTGACACTGTGGAATGTTAAAAGCATGCACACACCCAGCAATTTGTTTTCTCTGCAGTGCACCTTAGAAAAGGAAGCAGACAGGGAGCCCAGGCCAGAATCAGCCAGGAGTGTCCCTACACATGACTGACAAGTGGGGTAGTTTGGTTGAGGTCAAGTGGCAGCAAGTGAGTCAGCAGTGGGGTGGGGTGAGGAAGAGAGAGAAAGAAGGGGATGTGGTTAGGGTATACAGTTGAGTCATCACAGTGATGGATATGTTGATAACAAGTGGACAAACTTCCTTCACAGATGTAAGATCTACAAAAGCAAAAATGAGCAATACAGGAAGGTAGAGACAGTAAGTTATAAGCCAAAGAATCTGAGCAAGAAAAATCTCTCTAACTGCCCATGGCAGGCTCTGCTCACCTTCTCTCCTAGCTAGGCTGGGTTTATAGAAGGAGTTTGCTTGCTGCAAAACGGGGTGATGATTCTAGCTGTATTATCATGACTCCTTTTACATTCATTCAGAACAACTTGCAGCTTTAAAGCAAGAGCCACACATCAAACATGGGAGCACATCAACAGGGGAAGCCTATGCTAGGTGGAGACATGCAGGGAAAACAACTTTTTCATGACTTTCCAAGACTCCATTTAGAATTTGTCTGGCTCTCCTAAAAAATAGGCATGCATGCCTTCTAAAGCAAGACCCAGAACTGTCTCTTGGTGGCATCTCATTAGTTGGGAGGAGTAAAGAGATAGAGGAGGAAACAGCCTGGTGGTTTTGGCACATGATTAAAAGACCGTGTTTTAAAGCAGAAGTTGGAAGGTTAGACACAGCCCTGTTCAATAGTGATTAATAGTTATGTCCCATGTCCTGTGCCCCACCCCTGCCATAAAAGTTCTGCATCATCAGTTCAGTAGAAACTGACACACTCCATAGCCACCAGTACTCCTTGTCCCACAAAGGGTAGTGGGAACACACACCCAGTCAGGAGACCATATCTTCCGCTTTTTGTGCATATTTTCTCCAGCCTTTGCTATTGCAGATTTTCTTGTGAAAAAGAGCAATGATTAGCTTTCAAGTTTGGAAAGGCCAAGAGACCACACTGGACACACGAGAGATTCTTCCTCTTCTCCTTATTCACATTTCCATGCTCAAAAGCTAAGCCAAAAAATATACAAATAAAACTTAGCTATTTAGGAAGACAGACTTAGTTCTCCCATAAAAATGCTTGCGAGTCAAACCACAGGATTATTCAGAAATCAATATTGAGAATCGTGTGGAAAAGAGATGGAAATGCGCAATTGAGATGCTTGGCTTTGCCTCTCCTGTACTAAAATCATTGAGGAAGAGATATCCTGATTTGGTCCTGCCATCTCTCTACTGAGATTCTCCAGCAGCTCAGACTGGCTCCTTCATCAATATCTGCAAAGATCTAAACCACATAAGGACGGTTTGATCCGAGTCTGCACAAAATGCGAGTCATAGGCTTTCAGGAAACGTCAGCCAGGTTCTGGGAACATTCAGACCTCGCGCATATCAGATCAAGCTTAACTTATCTGCAATTTGCGTGTGGTGGTTCACAGGAAGGAGCATGTGATGCTTCCTCACTATTCTGCAGCCTTGTTTCTCAGTTTTGCTGCCAAGTTATTTCTGAAAAAAGCACATCATTGATGTAAAGCTCTTTTGACACGGGCTGCCTAGGGAGAAAGTTACAACTGCAAAAGAAAGACTCTTGTCTTTATAAGTGAAAGTAAAATGACCTTGCATGCTGGAGAACTGGAGTTGGGCCTCGGTTCCTGGTTCCGCTGGGGGCAGAGAGGTGGTAAGCTGGTTGAGGCCCACAGATCCAGGTGGGGAACGTGAGGTTATGCTGACTGCTATAGACCAGGGAGTGTGGGTGAGGAGAAGGGAAGTCTTATTTGCCTGGACAACTGCTGGCACTGCTGCTGCTGGAGCATTAGCAGCAGCCCTATGGCCGGACACCCTGGGAATTATTTGTATTGCCCCATTTGCTCCCCCCCCAATATATACATACTGGGTGCAGGGCTGTGTCTGCTCTGAAAAGGCTCCCAGTGGGGAGCACCATTGTGTTTGCTCCATTTGCCCCCTGCCCTCCAGATACATGCTTGGTGCAGTGCTGCACTACCTGGCTCCCATGGCTAGGCAGGGGCATCACAGGGCTATCTCTGCCATGGCAAAAACTCCTAAGGAGGGTGGAGGGGAGGATTATGGTGCCCTGTCTTGGTCACCACCTGGGGCTGATGCCCCACTTTCCCCACCCTAATTACCGTACTGGCTGGGAAAGAAGGGGAGGCACTACTCTCACCTGGTATAAACTGGCTTCGCTCCATTGTTTTGAAAAACGGGGGATCATTAAACAGGACTTGTGGCTGTACACCTGGTGTGAGGTCATATTAAATATTGCCTTAGGTAACACTTTTTTTTTCTAAACAGAAGACATTTTCCCAAAATAGAAATGACCCTGGTTAGTTTCCCCTGAAGCAGAGAAGGGTCTAATGGTTAGTTAATAAAGAAAGTAGTGAGTGCCACATTAACTACTCCCGTCTCCCTGAATTCTGTTTGGATTAACCTTCCACAAAAGCAGGTACTGGGCGGGGGGGGGGGGTGCGGGGGGGGGGGGGAGAAGGAGGGGAAGTCAGCTGGGTGCCAGCCATACCATCTGAATTGATCTTCAGCTTGATGGGAAATCTAAAGGGACTTGTGCATTTGACACAACACAGGCACATGTGCAGAACTAATTCACAGCAAGGGCCAAAGACCAAACCTTCCTGGGCAGGTGCCAATAAAGAATTATTATTATTTTTTTTTGGTTAATTCCTGTTAAAGATTCATGCAAATTTGATAGCTGTTGTTGGGGCTTGAATTGGACCCCCCACTGCAAAGCCTGAACATTTGGTTCTGAAGAGCCAGAAACTGAAGACGAGAGCTGTAACAGACTCATCCTACGCACACTGGGCACAGAGAAGAGAATGTAACATGCATTGGCAGATATCTCTACAGGTTCGCTTATATTGGGAAGCTGACTAGCAGAACTACAGCAGAAAAAATAGCGCATCAGCTGCAACTCTGGAGGTCAGTTTCCTATGTAGTCAAGCTGTTAGCCAGAAGTTGGTCAAATAATAAAGATCTGATTTGTGTGTATTTTGTGAATAGCAGTAAAGACTTTGATTTCAAGGACTGGTTTTCAAGGGCTTTTGCAGAAACAATAGTTATCTGGGAAAACATCTGCAAATTTTAAAGGTTTCACAGATTTTAAGAAAGTGAGAAAATATTATACCTGAAGTGCAGAGTACTCTAGTTAGAAAGTTATCCAACAGGTATTTGGAAAAATTTTTATGTTGCTTACATAACCAATTATACCCTACAGATAATCAACTGGGGCAAGCTTATATGCACAGCTTAAACAAATAAAGACTGAAGTTTATTGGCATAGGATATTGGGCTAAGTTTGGCACAGGGACCATCCTTCTGTGCTAAGTGATATACCAGCACATAGGAGGGCCCTGACCCACTGTTGAGGTTTCATAAACATCAACACAGTAGCTCTAATAGTTGAGGGAAACATCCATTGACAGGACTTTGGATGGGCTCACAAATGAAATCGGGAACAGATACAAGCTCAACTCACAGTGACTGTTCTTCTCAACATGTAGGTTGACCAGCTGTCATCTAAAGGCAGTGGGATATGCTACTAAGGAAGTGCTTAACCCTGAGAGTTAAGAAAGCCTAGTTAGCTTTAAGACACATCTTTCAATATTAAGTTCCCCTTAATAACCAAAAATATCAATACAACATCAAACTGTGACCATGAAACTCTGGCCCGGTTTTTCAGACCTATGTGGTTTGGATAGTCTGAAAAATGTTCAGGCAAGTGTCCAAACTTGTAGCTGTTGAATTTGATCAAAATCCCTGGTCTGTGGAGATCTGCCTACAACCAGTCATTCCTGGCTGTTCTGGGCAGATGGGAAGTTCTTGCCACTAAACACAACCAGATGATGTATTAGCAAAAAAGTGAAAATTTGAGATGACCTAAGAAAATATTTCATGTTTCCCATCGCATCACCCCTCTAGCACCAAAATAAAATTTCCCATGCCAAGCTCACCAGCATTTCTTTTGTTTTTGTACATTTTCTGCAGGATGCACCAATTCCTTCTGAATGTGCCCTTTAAGGACCAAGGGAAACATATGGTCTCCCCAGGTAGTGGGCCACAATCTCTGCATTTTCCATGAGATTCTTGTCACCATTCAGCCTAGTAACAAAAAGCAAAGCTTAGACAAGCTTTAACCAGACAAAAAGCAGTAATGGAAGAACAGCATTGGTTGCTACAAAAGTGCTTTAACCAGACAGAAAGCAGTAATGGAAAGACAGCGTTGTTTGCTACAAAAGCTGCCTTCCCAGGAAGTCTGTAGGAGCATTTGCTAGCATCTCCTTTTCCATTACTCCTTACATATCCTTCACTCCAATTGTCACATCTGAGAACACGGCAACAACAATATAAAAGCATTCTTACCACCCTCTCCCTGACAATCTAGTAATGCATTGTAGCAATAATATAGAACTACCCTTGCATTTCTAACATTGAACAAGGAACACCACCACCATATTATCCATAAATCAATTCCATTCTCCTCTCTCCTTTTCTCTCTCCTTTCAAACTAGAACTGTACCCAGCAGCTTCCTGGCTATAATATTTTAGCTTTAGGAATGAATCCACATCTAATTAGGGATGATCCTACCTTTAGCAGAGGTCCTTTCCAGCCCTACTTTTGTAGATCCTATGATCCACCTATTCTATGGTATTCCACATGGAAGGCTGTGTGTGTGTGGGTGTGGATGTGGGGTGGGTAGGGAGAAGGTTGGGAATTGTAACTTACTGGCTAGACAATAAACTAGAAGCCTGATTACAAAGGGCTGAGCAGTTATTCTAACCCCATATGATACAGGTGAGGAGTTTGAGTCCTTTTCCGAGGTCCTCTCCCGCTAAGCGGTTAAGGACTGAGGCATGGAGAAACACCCAACAAGTCACACTCTAAGCAATTCAGTCTGCTGATGAGACCTTGATGATTTGTAGAGCTCATGAATTTATCACTGCAGAAGCAGGCAACAGAGTCTTGGGACTGGCAGTGGAAGCATGGGGGCCAGGACCACCACTGTCCTCCTTGCCTACTCCCTGGCAGCCACTGTTTGCCACATCACTCCCGGCTCAGCCTGAGCACCAGTTTTCTCCACGCTGAGCTGCCCCCACCACCATGCCTGCCCTACAGGCATCCAGGGGCCCCTGGGTCCAGGCCCAGCTCTCCTGTGTGTTAATCTGCCTATATCTACTACACAGGAGGGGAAACCATGTGGTTTCTCCTTTGTTCAGACTTGGAGTCCATGAAAAAGGCAGGTCTCCAATGGCATCTCTCCCCCCACCCCCCACTCCATCCTCCTGACTGCTTCAAGGGCAGAAGGTCTTTTCCTCTATGACCAACCTAAGCCCCAACCACATTTGGATCACAAGTGCCCACAAATAATTCCAATGCTTGCCCCTGCTCAGAGGCCAAACTGAAGCAGTCTGCAACTGGTATAAACAATGACCATTTCCCTACTGCAGGAAACTGGACTAGAACCTTATTTATTTTCCTGGATCTCCTTGCATCCACTTAGCTGCCTGTAACCTCAGAAAAGTTACGTTCTCTGCCTATCATTAAGGCACGTAAAGAGGCACAGCAACCTCCAGCAGCCTAAAGACACAAAAGAACATAAAAGGTCACATGCAGCCAATTCCTGGGTTGGGTCCTGTGCCAAGGGAAACTCAGCCAAACCCAAGGATGAAGCCCTCAATGTTCTTTTCTGAGCCTGGAGGAGTTTATGATGTGGGTATCAACACCACTATCAATAGAATAAAGATTACAGAAATGTGCATGTCACAGGTCCCCCCAAGCAGCCGTGAGAGCAGTGCTAGGGCACTAGTCCTTGATCTGCATTCACACAAGGCAGATGGAGAAACCAAAGATGGCTCTGAATCCCATTACCAATCTCCTGAGACTTCTAGGAGGTTTGTGCAGCCCCTTGTTCTCTGCTATGCCCAGAGGTCTGAATAGTACATGGAGGATTATAACTTGGAGCCAGAAATGTAATTTTGTCCTTCGTAATTCATTAGTCACCATGCTGAAGAGGAAGCATGGTCTAGTAGCTAATGTTCAGGGCTGGGAATCAATTTTCTGGGTGCTAATCTCTGCTCTGCTACAGACTCTATGTGGATTTAAGCTTTTTCTGTCTCTATCTATGAAGAGATTTAAGGCACATCGTGCTTGGTGTGTTAGGAAATTCATAAATGTTTGCAAAGATGTCAGGAGAGCTCAGGATAAATATGCCATTAAAGAAGGGCAAAGAAAACCTAGATGGTATGATACTAAAGAAATGTGGGTATGACCTTTAGGTAAAATAGCCCACAAATCCATTGTTAGGTAATCTCAAAGTCTACTTCCCTGTGGGTTAGCACAGCCAGGGTACCCTCCTGAATGACAATTTGGGTATGAGCTCCAAAAGTAGAGCTACATTTATTTCATACCAGCAGAGAGTTGAGAGGCAGCTCCCCTCCAACTACTGATGTTGCTTTGTAGAACAGTTAAGCTAGCAAGCGCACCCAACCTGGACTTGCTCACAGAGTAGTTGGGACAGGTATTTTCCCGTCCATTGGGCATGCATTTCCACTACGGTGGGAGATGTGACTGCAGCACACGTAGGGATACATCTGCTGGTTTAATCTAGCCAACTTGAATAATGATAGGAGTCAAGATGCAGTGGCATGGGCTTCCAGGCCTGGGCAGGCACTTAAGTTGATAGCCCACATTGAAGTCTGTGCTACTTTTTCTTTGTCACTATTGATTCTTGCGCTAACCAAACCTAGCTAGGACATGAGATAAGATCATATCAAGTGAGTAGGCAGCACTGCAGGAACCCCACACACCCCCTTCCCAAAATGAACAATTTGCAGAATAACCAAATCAGTTTTCCTTTACATCCTGGGATAGGGTGGGAAACAGAATCAGCAGGGTGGATTTGCATCAACTATCTAGTCCATTACCCCAGCTTTGACAGGGGCCAGGCCCATCTGCTTCAAAGGCAGTGCAAGAAAAAATATTCCTCAGGGGGGTTTTTTGTTTGAAGCTGCTTTCTGCTCTGAAGCAATTGTTTTGTATCCCTTCTAAAACTCTTATAGCAGTACAGACAGAGATGTTAGCTCTGTATGCTCTAGTTAACCAAAGAAATATCAATTTCCCCTTTGAATCTTGTTAAGTTTTTGGCCCACCGTAATATTCAGTGACAAGAATTTCTACAGGCCAATCACAAGAAAGCATTAATTAACTTTATATTCCTGACTTAGTGTCATTGGTTGTCTTTTTATTAACAAAAACTGTATTTTGTGAACCTCAACTTTGCTTCTCTGCTGTGTTTAACAATATTGAACTTTTTTATTGCTCAAGAGAAGAGAAAGAAATCCCAAGGCCCCTTTAAGATATAAACTTGTCATTTATTATTTTCCATTACATGGCCTCTTTAATCCTTTCTAAAACTGCAAGATGGGAGAAAACACCCCCACCCCCAGAATGCAGCAGCCAAACAGATTTAGGCTATGTTGCTTCAGAAAGCATAGGCAAGATCTAGTACAGTGATTCTCAACCAGGGTGCTGGGGCAGCCTGGGAAGTCCTAAGATCCTTTCAAGGTGCCACAGAGTGCCATGCAATATTAGCACTGTGAGGTATGCAGATACCTACATGATTCACAAGATAAACCTAAAGATTTCAAATGGGAATTTCAGTGTTAAAGCATTTGAATTTGTTGGGGTCTTTCTGAGTTTTTTGAAATAGAAGAATTGCTCTATTTTTCTGTAGTCAAAAATCAAGTGAAAACTAAGCTGGCATTTTCTGAGGAGTACCTCAAGCCTATCAAGGGGTGCCTTGAGTCTATCAGAACCACTGATATAGAGTGTGCAGGATTTGAAAATAGATCACGTTAGATATTTTTGTATAGAGCAGCTCAGGGCAAAGGACTTTATTTTTTTATGGAGCTTCAAGTTTGGAAGGTGACTGACCTTACTTCAGTATTGTTCAGAGGGATGTAAGGAGAGGAAGTCCACTAGCCCTGTGGCCACTATGGATACAACTATGAATCTGATGGATGGGGACCTGTCACAGCCACAACTCCCTGAAGCTCCAGCCTGACTGATACCTAACAGACCTCTGCAGGAGGCATTTTTGCAGTGATACTGGTTTTCAAATTCACACATCTGTAATGATAAATAATCTTTAAAATACTGAAAATTACTGTCATAGCTCAGCTACAGAAACACCGCACTTCAAATATGATCTGTTGAATAGGTTTTGAGTTAGCTCCTGGCAAAGCAAGAATAGATTTATTTTCTTCTTCTCCAGATGAGCTCAAGAATGGCTCAAGCAATTCTTATTCATGCCTTTAAAAAAATTAAACACTCCTTCCTTTCCGCCACACTCATGCACAACTCCAGTACTCAGCACAGTATGCCCTTTTGGTTTAGTCAAGGAAATAGCTATTCGCATAGTGTGCCTAAATAAGCTGGCTTATTTTAAACATGTCCCATTCCTAATGAGAAAATCAAGTATAATTTTCTGTCCCAGGAAATATAGTTCTGCTAAAAAATACATTTCCTGGGACAGAGGCTCAGCTGGGGGAAATCAGAACAATTCCACTGGTTTCATAAGCTATGAAAATCTGCAGCAAATCAGCATCCCACCCCCTGTGCTTCCCACTTTACATATGTCCATAAAATAACAAAACCCTCACAAACAGTAACAGCTACAGGTGTACATATGTCTGCGCTGGAAGTTCAATCTGGGACAAGCAAGTTGATTACTCTAAAAAATAATTGTGTTAAATGGAACACACTGGGGTTGAATTACTTTATGTCAGAACTTCATTTGCTAAAGCGCACTGGAAATGAATATTTGATTAGGTTAACAACCTCACTGGAAGAAGCGATTTATTCAACAGCGTTTGCACTGAATAAAATATTGGGTGCCTGCAGCTGAGGAGGCATGGGTGGATAAAAATCAAGAACAGATCATCTCACAATGGCTGCAATGATGTGGAAACCAATATCAATTTTATAGATCCCTGTTTAGTTTAGCTGGGAAAATCTTCTTTTACAGAGCCATTAATAATTGCCTGTCCCTCAGGTTTCCTGGAAACAGGCCTTCATAAACACATCAACATGCTCAATAGCTTTTTCATTTGCCAGCAAGACTAAGATAGTGTGGGATAAAAGCGGGGAAGGGGGCTGAACAAAAAATCTCTGAAGGATGGCCCAAGAGTCAGGCCAGTCTGGACATCTTGTTCCAGGGCAGTTCAGAGAGTTTGAAAGTCACTCTTTCGCACACAGACATACACTTTTGTCTGGAGTTTAATAAAACCTACTGTAGCATTGCAGAAGCCACTCCTATATACAGTCCTATGCCAGAAGCATTTTATGTTGGCTTTTGGAGAGAACACCCAGGAGCCTCAACTAAGGTGAGGTGAGGCCTGTCCTGTGTGCTACCGACACAATTCAGAAGTCCCAGAAAGCAGGAAGGTTTGTAGCCTTACATGTGGATGGGCTAAGCTGTGCACACAGCTCAACAGCAAACACAACCTACCAGACTGACTTTCAGCACAGGGAGCAGACAACCCATTTATTTTATTCTACTTTTCTTCACCCTGTCCACAAGCAAAGAGACCACGATCAATTAAAAGTTACCCAAAGCACTCTACAAGTTAAACTTATTTGATGAGGGCAGCCGACCAGCACAACTGTAGCAGAATATTATATCACTATATAGTCACTTTATTTTAGGATGGCAAGAGTCCACATGAGTTACACATGTATAGTTTTGCCAGTAGCATTATTTTATTACAGGCTATGCTAATTGTCCAATGCAGACAGCTGTTTATGGTCACCCAGCTTCGCAAATTGGGAATGTAGCTGAACAAGAGTATGTACAGTATACGCCACTGCACACAGGATGTAACTGGAGCCATCTGGGATTTTTTTTAAAAAAAGGAGTCTCCTGCCCCTAGCAATGGCCTTCTTTCAAAACTGGGCATTTTCACATGCACAAAAGAGATAACTGTCAAAAAAATCTGTTCTCCCCCACTCCCAGAAGCTGTGAAAAGGCTTATCCTTTGTCAGATAGAACTAAACCCACTTCCATGCAGAGTTGAGCTAGGAGATTCTTGAGTGTCTTTCCAGCCCTATGAGTCATATATCATTTCTCCTTTACCCCTACTCTCACTTCCAGAAATGCAACAGCAATCAGGACTCACAGTAGAGATATCTTTTATTAGACCAACAAGATTTTTTGCAAAAAAAATTCTTTAATTGCAAGGTTTTGGGCACAAACACCCTTCATCAGGCATTGGAGAAAAGATTGTAAAAGTTCTGGGTAAAAATGAAAGTTCATATTTCATAGGATTTCACAGAGGAGTCAATAGATGGAAAACTCCTCTACAGTGGCGACACATAAGGGCTGCACGGGGGTGCATGTGCACCCCCTGAGAGTGCTGGTGCACCCCCTGACAGGCCGTGCTCCCTGCTTAGGCAGCAGGCGGGGGGGGGGGGGGGGAGGGAGGGAGGGAGGGAGAGGGGCCAAGCAGGAGTGCCAAAGCCCCCTCTGTGAGCACCAGCCAGGGAGTGGGAGTGCTGGATGTAGCACTGTGGCTGTTTCCGGGAGCACTGTGGCCTCTTTCTGGTCGGTGCAATCGACCACAGGGGGACCCCCCACCGGTCAGCAAGATGGGTCACGATCGCTGACTGGTCGCTGGGGGGGGCACGTGCCCCCCCGACTAAGGTGGCACCAGTTGCCCATGCTCCTCTGGGCAGTCAGTTCTTAGCTGGAGTCTCTAACTCTTATGAGGATCTGTGATGATGCAGATTACCTTGAAACAAAAGCAGGAGCAGGATCTCTGTTTTCAGGTGGTCACAGTTGTTTTTTGCTTGGGAAAATATGAAGATTTCATTTAAAAAGTCAGCTAAAATTCAATATCTTCCATGTGTTAGGCATCCAGGTTGTAGTTGTATTGGTCTAGAGGAAAAAGCAATCAGGACTTGTAGTAGAGATGATATCTTTTATTAGACCAACAAGATTTTTGCAAAAAACATTTCTTTAATTGCAAGCTTTCAGGCACAAACACCCTTCAGGTGTAAGAGGGCAGTTTGGCACTCTTAGGTGGCAACAGCTGGAGTTGGCCCATTGGCACTGGTAGTGGCAGATGGACTAGTAGCATGACAGCTGTTTTTTTTGTGTCCTCCTCCACCCCTTCCCACCAAGTTGGCACCCAGGGCTGGTACCCTGGTCAAGTGTCTTAGTTACACTCCTGTTCCCTTCCCTTCCCCTTTAAAAACAGCAAGAAGGTAAAAGAGATGGGGAAAGAAGAACATGCACATGCTCTCTCTCATTCGCCTTTACATCTTATTTCCATTTAAGCTTTGGATTACCAGTGACTGAAATTAAACATAGAAACAGTTTACTGAAGGATGCAGTAAACTTGCCATCACTTTGAAACATAAGAAATAGTGCTGAAGGAAAACTGCATCATCAGGGAAATCCCCTGCTACCACAACACATACTTATCAAGCTTCATCTTGAAACCAGTCAAATTTCTTGTACTCACAGGTCTTTCTGGAAAACTGGTCAGAAGCTCTCTCCTGATTTCCATCCTAAATCTATTCATGCCCATTTTCTACACATTTATTCTTGTGACAACATTATCCTTTAGCTTAAATAGCTCATCTCTCTCTCTCTCTCTGGAGTTTACCCACCTGTATTTGTTGAGATCAATTATATTCCCTCAGCTTTTATTTTTCTATGCTAAACAAGCTAAGTGCAATGTTCCCCTTGTAAGATAAAGCTCTTTTCCTCTGACTGTCCTATTAACTTCTCTGCCACAGTTTAAGTCTGATTTGGTCTTTCTTTTAGAATTGTAAATAATTACCAGATGGGGTTTTACACCCGTGTCTTGTGTAATAGCTTCAGCACTTTCCTGTCTTCTTATAACACCTTACCCAACACATCCCAGGAACAGCCTCCAATGTCATCTTGCACCTGGCTAATATACTGTTGTTTTTCTCATCTTCTGTCCTTTCCAGAAGATAAACTTCCAGCTTTATAGGAGAAATTATTTTTGTTTCTAAACCCATGCCACTGCTCTTTGTACTGCTATATGTTGTTCCATTCCTATCACTCCCATCCTCTGAGTCACCAGAGTTTCCTGTATGATATTTTCATCTTCTTCCACAATGGCAATGCTTCTCAACTCTGTCATCTACAAATATTAAATGAAAATGGGTCCAAAAACTAATCCACCAGGGACTGCAGCAGTTAGTTTCCCTCAACATGGACTTTTCCCTTCAGCACAACCTGGTGTTGAAAACATTTTAACCAGTTCCTTACCCACCTTACAATGATCTCCATCTTCTCCAGGTTAGCTAATTTCCAATGTAGCACTGCAAATACTTTTCTGGATTTCACATACATAAGATCTACCCTCTTTCTTCTTTTACCTTATCAAAGACAGTTAACAGATTAGTTTGGCATGATACACCTTTGGTAAGTCTGTGCTATATCCCACCTTCCATTTTCTTCCACATCATTATTTTTTCATCCTAAATTTTGTCTAAACCCTTACATGCTATCAAGATCTGACTAATAAGCATGTACAGGTCCAGGTCTCCTTCAAATCCCTTTCTTAAGCACAAACACTGTATTTACTGTTCTCAAGTCAGACAAAATCTCTCTTGATTTGATATATTCTTAAAAAGCCCTTGTTACCACTCTTACAATTGTGAGAGCCATTTCTGTTGCTGTGATGGAAATGATCTGCTTTCTGCACACCCATTCCCACCCCCACCACCACTCAAGCCCATTCAGTTCAGAGTTTGGCTTCCACTTCAGCAATGGAAATTTCTAGTGCTATATCGTTTTCCCTATGATCATTGTGTATTACCCCCAGTGACCAATACCATTATTCTTACTGAAAACTGAGCCTAAGCCATATCAAGCTTACCTCGAAACTCTATCCCACCTTCACTGCACAGTCACTCTGACCCGTTCCTAGTTCTGTTGTAATTAATACATAAGGCTTGCTGTCTTTAAATAAAGATTGGAGACCTTTCAAAAGTAGATGATTTAGTTCAACCACAAGTTGTCAAGTTAGATATTGGACTCTCAGGGGTAATTCTGGGACCTGTATTCTCTGAGAGGGTAGATCAGACCAAGAGTGTATAGTGGTGGTGGCTCAGGGCACAGGTGTATGTGAATATATAGATCAACAGATACACATTTATTTTGGGAAGAGCATTTGACAGGACTACATTTTTTGCTTGTAATTTATGCACACACATCCAGGTTTATGAATTAAAAGGAAATGTATTCCTTGAACAGTTTATACAAGTGCATTATACACTGACATCAACACTTCTCAGCACTAGGCATGGTTGAACTGGTTCATATCATATGAGAACTGACCCACAACCTTTGCCTAAAATTTCATAAGTGACAAATAAACAGCTATGCCTAAAAAGAATATGGGTAACTAGAAAAAGGGAAGCTTTTAGCATTATAAAACCTATTCAGGAAGTATACATAAGTATCCAGAAATCAGGAACTTACTGTCCTAAGGAGATTTCTGGATGTAATACTTGCCCAGGACTCACAAGTGTTACCGTATCAGTTTCTGAATGCCAGGGGTCAAATCCTGGTCCCATTTAAGTCTATAACAAAAACCCCATTGAGTCCTATGGGGCCAGGACTTCTCTTTAGGAGTGGGAAAAATGCTGGTGGAGCTCTATTTTAGCAACATGATAATGCATACATGCAAATCTCACTTTTGAATGCAATATACGTATTTATGCCCATAAACACCATATTTGGAAAGAATAAGCTGGGCTGTTAGCAGTGAGCCATTCTGAAATGGAGTATCAAGACAATTTCCTGTTATTCATAGAAAGGAAAGGATTTTTGGGGGTGATATCTTTTATCGGACCAACTGCATAGTATACGTGCCAGTTTGTGGGTATCCAGGTTGAGGCTTACTTCAAAACATGGCCTTAAAATGAGCTTTTTTAGGATTACTTTTATTAGAACCATATTTAAGCCAAAAAGTGCAGGCATAATGTTTTGGAATCTGGGCCATCTTTATAAAAAAAAATATAAATATACAATTACAGAATTTTTAATGCACGCTTATTTTTCTAACGCCAAATGGGACAGAGGAAGAGGCAATGTTCAGTCATTGCACAGCTTAACGTAAGTAGATATTTCACACAAGCATTCATGCTTTATGCCTCTCACTTCGTAAACTTAATTGCCTGGGGAGGGGGGAGTGGAGGTCAGAACGGTTAAATATTTCAAGAATGACTGCTAATCAGGCTGACAGCAAAGTTCAAGCTCTTCTGCATTCCTCCTAATGCATCACCTTCTGAGACATAAAGATGCAGCAAAATACTATCACCTTGGCAATGCAGAAGTAAGCCAGGAAGGGTCATTGGAGGGTCATTCTGCTGGGATGCCTTAACGTACATTACTGATTACACATTGCTTTCAGGAGGAATCCGTGCCAGACACTGAGGTGCTAAGTCAACATATTAGAGGCTAAAGGAGACAATGACTTTTAAGTAACATCCAGTCTTCTCTCTGCGAAATATTTTGAACCAGCTGTGTCTGTTGTAAGTGATATAAAAGACTGCCATGCACAGTTCAAAGCCAGTCTCACCAATTCAGTTGGCAGAATGGCAGGTGACAACCAGCTAACATTTTTACATAGGATTTATTACAAAATCATAGGATGATCATACTGATCCATTAAACAACCTTCTAATGAAAACACATGAGATTTTTCTGGTGAAACTCAGGAGCTGTTGGGATTTTTCTTGGGGCTCGAAGCAATGACCACATATCACCACTCTGTCCTTGGATTCTTACATGCAACATTCAGGAAAGATGCAGTAATGGACAGCAACGTCTCTTGTGTATCCACAAACCACAATATGAGCTGTGGCAGGCCAGTTTTTCCCATTGCTGAGATGTATTACAGGTTGCTACTGTACTGGGTGCTGTATATATATATTGTAAACTCACTTGAAGAAACTTGTTTCTTGGTAATGGACAAGACAAACCTTGGAAGTATGGGACATCAACGCAGTAAACTGACATCAAATTTAACATCAAAGCAGCACATTGAGAAATGAGATTCACAGAGATTACATGACATTCTCTAGATTTGTGGCAGACTTACTCACTGAACCCAGGCTTCTTAAGTGCCAATGTCTTATCCCTTACAAGCTGCTCCCCCCTCCCTGCCATGTGCCCTGTAGAGTTGGCAGTTCTTTGCACAAAGCTAATTCCAGAAGAACTTCCTGTAGAAATGGTAGGGCTGTAGTTTGCCAACTGTCCACAAGGAACTGAACTAAAAATATCAACTTAATTCCATACACTGAGCAGTAAAGACCAATTTGTTAAAGAGGCAGTCTCCTTTTTTTGGCAGGCACACACATTTAGGCCTCCATTTCTTTCATATCATTGAAAGATGAGAAGAAACCTACATGCTTCATACTTTGAGCTACTTGCCTAGCAACACTCTCAGTAGTTGAAGATGCACATGCTCCTACTCAATGAGCTCATACACAGCTCATTTTCACATGTATAAGATACAGGGGCAAGATGTGCTGGTCCAAACTGTGACTACTCTCCTATGAAAGCTTCAGCTCAAAGAACATCTGAAGCATGTGTGTCCATGACTGCTCCAGTGTTGAGCTCGCAACATAAAAAGGAATTCCAATATGGGTTAAATCTGCATAGAGCAGCAGCTAAGAGCTGGCTCAGCTAATATCTGGAAGCTGTGGGTTTACCTCTATGGTTTCTATATTCCCATTTGGCTCTGAGCTTCAGCATAGCCAGGTTTCATGATGCCTACCCAAATGCTAATAATATATAATAATAATAAAGTGGTTTGGCTCATCTCTGCCTGAGATGTCGCCTACTCAGCACTCCTAAGCATTCCTATTACCCAGTACAATCAATTTACAATTTACTCACTATAGCAGTTCAAAATCTAAGGGCTTTTCTAGACCCACGAATACACTTCAAGCCAATGGAGTTAACTGGAAATGACGCAGAACTGGGCTCTCCTGGCATGTCTGTACTGACTCCATGTTATACCTGGGAGTGCCACTCTGAAGCACATCTATCCAACTGACTCCCACTCGCAGGTCGCTGAATCCCTGAAGTGAGCCAAACTGTCATCCTAGTGCACATGGAAGTGTGTGCCCAATACCATTCTACATGCCACAATAATGCAGCTACCTTGCCTTATTTTCAGGAGCTGGTGCATGAGGAGTAAATGTGCGTGGTGCATCTTATGGCTGGGCTCCTGGCTACGGCAGAGGTAATACTGGCACGCTTTCATCATCTCACTTACCTACACCTGACCATTCTGACCTTAGAGCCAAGTTTGAAGCTAGTTTTATAAAGTGTATTTATATCATGGTACTGTTTATATCATGGTTTTTTATATCATGGCACATTTCAGTCAGAGTACAGGTCCCCACGGGGCAAAGTGTTACACAGTCTCTCTCCACATGTGCAGGTAAAAGCACAATGGGATCGAATGCACGATTCTGGGATCATGCATTAGATTTCATCATGCCTTACTGCCTGTGAAGGAAAAGCCTGATCCCAGGCTCCCTCTGCACAAGCAAGAAGCAAGCTCTCACAGTTGGGACCAGTGGCGATGCATAGGGGGTGCATGAGGGTGCACGGGCACCCCCTGAGAGCACTCCCCACTTAAATGATGGGCAGTGGGGACAGGTGGGAGTGCCAGTGCCCCCCCACAAGTGCCAGCTGGGGAGTAGGAGCACTGGATGTAGTGCCGCGGCCACTTCCAGGAGCACCATGGCCACTTCCTGGTTGGCGAGTTTTGCCACGTGAACCCCTCCCCCTGCCAGCGAGATTGGCCTCCCCTGGTCACTGACTGGTCACTGAGGAGGGGCGGGGGGCATGTGCCCCCCTCCCTGACTATGGTGGCACCAGTCGCCCATGGCTGGCAGCCCCCTAAGCTAAGGGGCTCCCAGCAATGGGGGCACCCCATGCATCCGTGGGTGGGAGTCACCACAGCAGTGATCTCTCTGCCCCAGGGGGTTTCAAGTGGGTACTGACACTGAGAGGCACAGAGGGTACCCAGCATCCTTAGCTGTGGGACTCTGAATCCTGGCCGCTGTGGGGTGCTGTCAGGACCCAGAGTTCACAGCTGATAGGGCTCAGAGACTTCAGCAGTTGCAGGACTTGCAGCCCCAGCTGAGAAAGGTGCACCCCTGTGACTGGGAGCCCACAGATGATGGGGTTGCCAGCCTCAGGAGAGATCCTGCTACACATGCAAATTAAAGCTCGACAGCAACCAGCTATAAAATTAGTACTTATTTTCAAGGTCTAGCTTTATAATTTGCTGGAGCTTTTAATGGCATGATAAGTGATTTGCACATGTAGCTGGTCTCAAGGCAACTGTGCAATTAACTAGTTAATTGTGCGATACCTGTAATGTGTAGAGGGAGCCTCAAACATATTTATAATAGGGTTTGTACCTACACTGACATGATCTTATAGGCAAAACTTGTCAGGAAACCAATTCCCTCTCCTTCTTCAGTGAAAAAATTAGACAAATGGGAATGTTGGAGACAGAAGCTTTTTTTCAGTTTTCACCCTAACATATTTTTAGGGTTTTGGGATTAAACTGCAAAGTATAAATGCAGGAATTATTTTTTTTTGCCAAAAATTTATTTAGTCAAAGAAGCATTTTCAGTTAGAGACATCAAGAGATGTTTTTTCTAGATCTTCTTAGCACCATGTTAAAACAAAGTAAGATATTATCTACTGAAAAAGGTTTAAAATAGTTTCTTACCCAAAACAGGTTTTTTGGAAAAATCCACCCCTGTTACTTCTACTTGTTCTTTGCAGTTAGGGTGGATGTTAAACCACTCAGGCACAGCAAGTCTTCCAACGCCCTTCCACCTTTCTCTTACACGTGCCCAGAAGGGCAGACTAATACTCTCACAGCTTACAGGACTGACCTCAGTAGAAGTCTGATCTCACTGCAGCACAAAGTACTGCCTATACTCCCAGAAGCACTAGTGATGTATGTGGGCAAATATACCACCACAAGTCTACAGAGTAACATGAATATATGGCTTTGCAATAAAGTAAGCAAAGTCATTGCTTTGCATTCCCCACCCCACCCTTCCTATTTTACTGCTCCAAGTAGACATTAATAACATTAGGACCTTTTGCCTAGCCATAGGACATAAAGCCTTCTGTAGCGTGAATTGTCCCAGAGCTACCTTTTCTTGGGATCTACTGAGAGATTTTGCCATAGATTTCCCATTCAGCCCAACAGGACAGCCGAGCATTGCATTCGACAAATCAGGTTAGGATGCAGACTCCTGTTACCTCCTGCACCAATTGTAAACCCACTGCAATGCACAAGGAGGCTTTGGCCATTCATGATTTTGTTGCTTGCTCAATTTCCCAAATAGTCATTGTCATAGCAACTCAGATTGTATGCACAGCTAAACACTTCCCTGATGACAAGCAGGAGAGAAGCAACCGATCTGGATATTGTATTGTTATACCCATAGGACAGATCACAAGGATGTCATGTAGCAGGCTCCAGGGGAGACCAGCATAAATGTAAGGCAATCTATTTCTGACTAAGCCAAGGTCATTTTCTGCTAATACATTTTTTACAATGCAAGAGAGCTGGGCTGTAAGTAATTCAGTTCTTTAAAGCCAAACACTGTTTTTAAAAAGATAAACATTTGCTAACATTCTGTGCTAATTTCAGGGATCGCAGTAGATGTGGCAAAGAGGCTGCTGCCATTTAGACAGGCTTTTATGGTTAGAGAGCACTCCTACAAAATATTCCCTCAAAGAGAGAAATAAAGTGACCAGACGCAGGAAATGTCCTGTGCGGCACTTGTGGATGTCACTCTGGTTTTGTCCGCTATGCAATCATGTTCTGATACAAAAATAGCACTTACATTCTTTCTTGAATTGAGGCTTTTGTCAGGGGAGGGGGCATGTACTTGTGGAAAGAGCACTGGACTAAGACTCAGGAGACTTGGGTTCCTGCTACCAAGTTGCTGGGGGACTTTTGGGCAAGTCACTTTCTCTATCTACAGCTGAATTTCTCCATCTGTAAAATGAAGATGATGACCCCACTCTTATTTGTCACGCACTTTAAGATCTTCTATTAAAAGTGCTATATGCAAGCTAAGTATTAATGAAGGGGCTTGTACCGGCCTGTCTAGCTGTCCAAACACATGTACACAGATATAACTACACCACAGTCCGTGGTCATACACAAAGCATAAAAAACTGAAATCTGCATTTTTTTAAGGAGCTTATTTTTTTATATCTCCAAAATAAAAATGGTTCCAGTTCAC
Source organism: Alligator mississippiensis (assembly GCF_030867095.1). NCBI lineage: Eukaryota > Metazoa > Chordata > Crocodylia > Alligatoridae > Alligator > Alligator mississippiensis. The sequence goes on from NC_081827.1 coordinate 184,106,985, forward strand.
AAAGGGCAGTAGCCTGTAGGTCACAGAAGGAAGACATGGTAGAATTTGTCTGGCTGTTATCGGCAAAGCACAGCTGGAGTAGAGTAGTCATTTTCTGAAAGTTGATGGGGCTAATTACATGCCTGCAAAATACAGGGTCCTGACTGTCCCTCATGAAATGAAGGAAAATTGGCAACTGTAGCCTTAGAGCTCCCACCTTTCGTTTCTAACCAAAGGACTCATGTAGGATATTGCATTATGGATACCTAATGACAGCCTGAAGTGTCGGGGATGTGCCAAGAAGGGGAACACTCTTAGCTTTTCCCACAACCCAGACACACCTTTGAGGTTTAGTAAGGGCCCCAGGACATTTTGGCCAGGGACCATCAGTAACTGCTTTTATCTAATATATGTTTGGAGAAGTCCAAGTGCCCTTTGATACATTTGCGTAGAGTTTCAGTTACAGAGAAATACACAAACTCCCAGCAGCATTATCAGGGGTGAGCAAAAGGGCACCAACTTAGGAAGGGTGCTGGAATTGCCTCCAACCCCGCAGATTCTGCATCCTGACAGCATACCCATGCTGGGAACTCCAAAATAGTCCCTAGCTACTGCTGCTGCTTTAAGAGCAAAAGCCAGAGTAGGAAAAGTACAGGGACTGTTTAGGAGTTGCCAGCAAGAGTCTTGGAGCCCAAGTGTCCACCCTTCTGCTCTCAAGAACCTATTCCTCCCTCCCCACTCCAACAGGATCGGCCATGGACAACAGCTCTACTTGTTACCCAGTGCAAGTTCCTCTAGTCTTTTGAAAATCACACATGGTGTGCCCATATCAGCCATAAAAAAGAAAGAGAGGCTGAAATGTATCCCATCCATCCCAAAAAAGGCATCCTTACAAAGTGCTTGAGGCCCAGCAATGACGTTTCTTTGATGGCTGCAATCTTCACTGGCACTACAGGAATTTAACTGGTCACGTCTAAGATTGAAGGCATGATCCTCTTGGGCAAAGAGTGTGCCTCTATACTGCAGATCAGATACACATTTGGTTACATTTCCTTTGAAGATCAGAGATTACTGCCTTCACAGGCCTTTGGAAACAAGGTCTAGGAACTCCTTTTGTCCTAGGAACATAATTGGAAAGTGCCTCTCAAGCCATCAACTCCATCCCCTGCATTTGGCATCCAGGAATGGGATGGGTGGGCAGGCAGGCAAAAGGCTTACCTCTAATTGTGGCCAGTGTTTCAGAGGAAGGTAAAAAATTTAGAAGCCAATGGGGATATGATTACTATCTATAAATACATTCATGGGGTGAATATCAAGGAAGAAGAGGAGCTAGTAAAGTTAAAAACTAATACTAGCACTAGATCACGCTGCTAAGGAAAGGAAAAAAAACACTTTTATGGGCCCTATAGCAACCCTGAAGCATAGGGCACCCTCCAAAGCACTTACCTCTGTATCCCACCATGGGATTGCAAATACCTGAATCTACATTTCCCATACACTAATTGCTGAACTAAGAATGTCCCTGTGGTGTCACATGATCCTTCCATAACTTTTCTCAAGCTTTATACTGAAGATATTTGGGTTCTTTCCTGCTCTGTGTCTTAGCTCAGAAGACCACACCAAGAATTCACTTCTCTAACAGCTCACAAGTTTTTTCTAGTTCCAGTTAATATTTGTTTACAACCAGGTTTAGCAGTGCAATCTTGGGCCGGTATTACTTTTTAACTTAATTAGCTCTTTGCCTTCCCTGATATTCATCTGATGAATGTATTTATAAAAAGTAATCATATCCCCATCAACTGTAATTTTACTCAGCTAAACAAATCAGTCTCTTAAGTCTTCTAAGATAGGTTATTCATTTCCTTAACCAGTCTTGAAGTCCATCTTCATGGTGGTTCCAGTTTAATTTAATCTTTTAAACACAGGTGACCAGTACCACCCACAACATTCTACATGCTAATTTAATTAGTTTGCCTTCCTAGACAGAGTGAATGCAATCAGTCTATTGCCCCAAGGCACAGAATTTCTTTATTAATGTTGTATTGAGCTAAATTCCCTAGAGTGACCAATTTTGATGCAAGAATCAAACTCCTCATTGAACTTTACAGTTTGAAAATGAAAGAGGATTTACATACTGGCAAAGCTATACTGAGAGATTCAAAGTTTGATGAGGATAATCCCTCATGTCACGTGACATCCATAGCTAAACTAAGCACTGAGCCCTGGTCTGGACATTAAAAGCTGGAGACTGGAGAGGAACAGGGGAAGAACCCTGCTCACACACCCTGCTCACTCTCACTTTCAGCATTTACTCTTTGTCACACTGTGACACAGGATGCTGGGCAACATGAACCTACGTTCTGACTCAGTAGATGGCAGTTCTTATGCCTCTTGATTCCTCCTCCATCACAGTCCCCCACAACACATCCTTTCTTCCAAATCCCCCTGATACCTGCATGATGCCCTACCCATGACACACTACCAGGTAACAGACAGCCTGCCCACGGGGAGGTAGGTAGACTGCGTAATTAGAACATCAGCTGGTGATGGCAACTGACAAGTAAGGATGACCATATTATCATAGGAATCATAGAAAATTAGGGTTGGAAGGGACTTCAGGAGGTCATCTAGTCCAGCCCCATTCTCAAAGAAGGACCATCCCCAATGATATCATCCCAGCCAAAGCTATGTTTAGCCAGGTCTTAAAAACCTCCAAGGATGGAGTTTCCATAACCTCTCCCCACAACCCCACTGACCCCTGCCCCAGGCAGCAGAAGCAGTGCCCAGCCCAGTCTGCCCCCCAGCGCCAGCTGATACTCGAGAGGAGCCAGCTGGGCAGTGCAGATAGGCTCTTGCCAATTAGGGATTTTTGTTTCCATTTTCACCAGTTGGCTGCGGCACTGGAATGGTCTACAAAATCTGGGACTGTCCCAACCAAACCAGGACATATGACGACATTTTCACTGCGTGCTAGTCATGCTAATCCTCAGTTTTATCCCTTAACATTGGCTTGATTTCAAATGGTATATCCTGTTCAGTTGTGAGTGTGGTCACTGCCTGTACACAATAACAGGAAGGTATGAGGCAGGACATAACAACCCACGTTATACCGATATCTTCCATGTCCTGCAAAATCAGTCCAAGGGAGTTGGGTACCCAGCATCAAAAAATCACCCAGGCTCCTTCTTCAAGCCATGTTTGCTGGAGAAAGCACCAAGATGCATCTAGCTTCAGAAACACCGTTCCAGCCCATGTCTGTACGCACATGTTCTGCTAAACTAAAATCCTGCCTTTCAGTACAGAGCTGACTTAGATTGGATGAATAAGTCTGGATAGTTCAGGGTATCTTAGACTTAAGGACAGGCAAACCCATGAGGACTGGCTCTCTCATGACCTCTGCTACTGACTCAGTACTAATTCAATGCAAAGCCCAGTATTTAAAATGTCCTCTCTGCAGGGCTCCTGCACCTCTGTAAACTGGAGGAGAGTGGTGGGGGTCTAAGTAACTACACTGCTGACAAGCTCTGCAGCAAGTTCAGAGGATGCATGGTTGGAATGAGGGGGCACTTTTGGTTTCAGATAGGGCTTCAGGTAGGACCAGATGGAAGTAGACCACTAGCCAGGAAAGAAGGAACCCCTCCAGGGGTCAGAAGCTGTAGCAATGTTGAGTTGCTCCAGTCCACGTGGAATGGGCTCTGCAGTGTGGTCACATCCCAAGGTTTCAAGCCAAGATCTCAGAAAAGATTAATGAAACCTTCTATTTCAGAACTTGGACTTGCATTTGTGTAAGTCTAAACAAATACTCACCACACAGCACTAATGGATAGTTTCCATTGCAGTTTCTTTTCTCAGGAATTCCACTTGTGTTTGCCCCCCTGCCCCACAGGCTGCTGTGTCAGCAGTTGTGCTAAGTGTGCCATCCAAGGCATTTCAGGTGCATTGGTTTTATGATGATGATTATTTTCAATCGGATGTTATAATTGCAGGAATGGAGAGCTGAAACCACAGAGCAGCTATAGCCAGCTAACATATGTCCTGGGTGTATTCACAGCAGGGCCTACAGCAGACGTTTACACAGACATAAATGGAGCCTAGATGAAAAAAAAAGTAATTGAATTTCTTTTGTCCTCATTATGTTTCTGCTTCATTCATCACCTCTTCATAGACTATGGCCTGCCTCTATCTTGCTTGCTCCATTTGTGCCAGAGGAAAGGGCCAGAGTGGTAGAAAGGGGGTGTAAAAGCTGGGGGAGGATTCCCCCTGCACAAACCCTGCAGAAGGCAGCTGCGTTTCAATGGCTCCTGGCATAGGAGCATGCTGCAACTGGAGCTGTAGCATGCAGCAGTGTAGGAAGTCTTAGTAGTGCTGTAGCCCCTAGGGCAGCCCCGGATACTGCCATAATTTAGAGGCCCTAGGACTGGCTAAAATATACTGAGGGCTGTAAAGCGCAGCCCAGGATGGGAAGAGTACAAAGGTGGATTAAAACCAACTCTACCACCTGTATACCCTTAGCTTATGATTTCTGTTCTCCCCTTCTTAGAGGCACAGCATAGTATCCCAAGCTAGGGTTTCTGAAGGCTGCCAACAGGGACAATATCTACACTCCTGCAAGGAGGGCTCATGACTGTGGCTTCACCTAGCAGCTTTCTCTCAGATTCCATGACAAGTGTGTCATACCTCTGAGCACCGAGCTCCTTGACTCTTCATTATTTCTTTATCGAACTTGATTTCCTTGCCAAGCGCAATAACCAGACTTCTGTATAACCTGGTTGTGAAAAGCTTCACTCACGAAGGTCAGATGTATAGTGCTGCAATGTACTAGATGTGGCTGGAACTACCAAAGTTCCAGCCGCTGGAGTCAACTGAGTGATAATTTCAGTTTTCAGTTTAAAAGGAGAGTACATTTCTAGCCCACATTGCTGCAGAGAAAACCATGAAAATGCAATCTCTCTGCAATCCTGCAGACTCAGAAATTAGAAAGTAAATACAAAAATAGCTTTTTTCATCTAATTGCTTTGGGGGTATCTACTCATGATTTTTAAGCACTGAGGGGTGGCAATGCTGTATCCAGGAGTGGACCCAGCTGTGAATATCTGCCAAAGCTGTGACTGAATCTGACATTTTATGTTTTATTTTTTTGTAACTGATTTTTCTTCTGCATCCCCATTTATAAATTGATGCCAGACAAGAATTTCCTAGCTTCTTTAGGATGAGGTGTAGAAATAAGGCCCAGGCTATTTATGACCATTAAGAACAACTCCACGACTATCCCCAAAAGGGTAGTGATATTATTCTACTGGCCAAATTCCCACCCATGTGACCAGACTTCATCTATATTCTTTCCCAATGCTTGGATTTGACTCTGTGCTGGAGAAATAAAGAGCATTCTCTCCTTTTCCTAAGCAAGGGAAAATGTCTAGGTGTTGGCCCTAAACTAGGGTTATCATATGTCTGGGTTTTCTTGGACATGTCCTCCTTTTGGGTCCTCCAATCTCTATCTTGGAGGTTTTTAAAAATATGACCAAATGTCCGGGATTTTGCTCTGCTCAGCATCAATGTTTTCCCCAACACTTCTTGGCTTGCTCTAGCAAGGAGGTGCTTAGGGCTGGAGGGAGGAGGAGGTGTGGGGGGAGGGAAATTGGAGGCAGGGGGCACCACATATGTGTGCGCGCACACATGCATGTGGCAGGCCAGCAGCCAGGCAGGGTGGTGGGAGCAGCTGGATGCAGGTAAGTCTATGGCAGGGGTGGGAAATTATTTCGGGTGGAGGGCTGCTTACTGAGTTTTGGCAAGCCATCAAGGGCCACATGACAGGCAGCCAGGGGCAGATAAATATTAATTTTCTAAATTTTTTAGAGGCCTCGCTGGCCGGATAGAATGGCTTGGAGGGCTGTATCTGGGCTGTGGGCTGCATTTTACCTGCCTAGGGAGTGGGGGTTGGAGGGCCAGGACTTGGGGACTGGCTGGAAGGCTGTGGGTGTGCGGCATGCGAGTCTGTGTGTACATGTGTGGCAGGGGTGTGTGGAAGGGATGGGTGTGTGAGGGGGACCGGATGCCTGCCGGCACTGGGGGAAGCTGTCTGGACACTGGGGCTGCAGCAGGGCAGGGGGGTGGGGGAGGCACCTGCCCCCCCCAGCAGGGAAAGGGGGCAGAGGGCCCTGTTGGGGGCAGCAGGGAGCTGTGTGGCCAAGCCAGTGGCACTGGGGCTGGTACCCTTACTTGCAGGGGCAGGGTGGTCAGATGCTGCAGGGCTGAGGGGAGCAGGGGGCTACAGACTGAGATGCACTATCAGGGTTGGGAGGCTGTGGCAGGGATTGAGGCACACTGGCAGGGTTGGGGGGCTATGGCTTGAGAGCAAGGGGCACTAGGGGAAAGAGACTGGGTCAGTAGTGTAGGGCACTGGCAACATCAGGGGGTTGCAGGTTGGGAATGAGGGGCACCAGTATGGCCTGGGGGGGGGGGGGGGGTGCTGTGGACTGGGAGTGAGGGGCACTAGCAGAGCCAAGGGTTTGTGGGTCAGGAATCAGGGGCAGCAGCAGGGCTGAGGGAGGGGATGTGGCTTGGGAGTGAGGGGCAATGGCATGGGCAGGGCACTGGAATATCACTGCCCTCCCACAATCATATACTCTTCTGACAGGCGTCCTCTTTTTTGCAGACTGCACTTTAAAACGACTTCTTGTCAAAAGAATACCAGAATAAGGTCTTCCTTATTAATGGGAGAAGCAAGATCACTGTGTGCTCCCTGAGCTCACTGCAAAGAGAAAAGAAATCTTTACTGTTGGAAGCCTGGGAAATGTTGTCTGCCCACACCTTCCCTTGCTTTTTGCAGAACTGGAGAATTTGGCCTGCTTTCTCCATAGCCTAGGGGCCTATGGAAGTATTTCTAGCTGTGTACTGAAGGTCAGTTTACAGTGGTGTGATTCTACAAGGTAACAGATTCAGCCAGCAGCATAATAATGTGGCCAGGCACCTGGTTGTCTTCTGCACAAGGGGCACTGGTGACTTCCAGTTGCTGCTGTCACTATAAGTGCAATCATGTGCCTGCAACAAAAACTGATTTTTTCTCTCTCTCCAGCTCCTGTCACGCCACCCTGGTTATGTCACTGGATTCAGACCCTTTGTGTTTTTCTTACTTGGACACTCCTTTTGCATCCTAGACTTTGAAAACAGAGGGTGCCTATAGATGCACTCCAACACGTTCAAATTAGAATGTGTTGGAGCAGGCTTGATTCATTGAGTCTGCTTTGTGTCCCAATTAGAAAGCCCTAGCGTCACTGCAGAATCATGTGTATAAGCTCCTGCAGTTTAAAAATGGCCACTGGGGCATTTTAACTAAAGCTTGTGAATGAGCTTTAGTTAAAGTGTCCTGTGACTATTTTTAAACATACAGGGGCTTGAAACACATGACGCTGCAGTCTTTTATTTAGAGTGGCTCTTTGGAAACCAATCTAATTAAAACATGACACCCCCCCTCCCCCCTCCCCTGAGCATGTGTATACACACCCAGAATGTTTAGCTTTCCTAAAGAATGAGATGGTGTGTGTTCAAGCCAAGGTACCCATCATATCTATCTAGCAGCTGAGGCTGGAGAGCCACAAGCTGTGATAATCCCCTTTATAACATACTTACACTCCCATTCTAAATCAGGCAGGCAGCAGAGCTGCGGTGTTCTACATCCAAGGACATTTAAAAAAAATATTATCTATCAGGGCTCGACTGGTAGGTTATAACTGTCAGCTGATTCCTGCAAAGCCCTTCAGTATCTCAAATGAAAGGCACTATACACCAGAGCTAAGTAGCATATATTAGCTAAGCACTCCACTATGGGACAACATGCACCTTTACAGTCCCATTACCCCAATCCAAACAGCAAGGTTCCTAGAACACCTATGGGATCCACACCACTAGCAATACGCAACTTAGCAAAGTGCTGCTTCGATCAGAAGGAAAATAAACTGTCTCTGCCCACCTAGTGGGGCTTTCGAAAATCTCCACTGCCATAAAGAAGGACAAACACAAAGGCTGCCAATTAGCACATAAATTAAGACTGCATCAATTAAGTCTGCTGCAGTACCTGGCCATGACATGGTAGAAGTAGACAACGGCATGGTAGACCGTTATGGTCCACAGGCATATCTGTGTGGTAGATTAACATCCACAGCAGCAAAATAAGCTTGGCAAGCATGGTAAACTTACTGTCAGGCAGCGTGCTGCTCTGGGTGGGCTGCCTCTGACACAAATCACGGCAGCCACACTGTGTGGTGCTTAGGGTAGATTAACTAACACTGCTGACAGTGACTGAGCCAAATAGCCTGCGACAAGCTAATTACTTTTCTGTGCAGAGGTGGGTACACTTCTAGTTCAGGACTATGCTTCTGGTTCAGAAGGCAGCAGTGTGTTTGAGGGCCCCATAGCCAGAGACAGGAAGTTTCCCATGTAGGAGTAACTTTACACACACCCCTGTAGCTTATAGTTACATAGTATTTTTAATTCTCTGAAGAACCTTAAGTACTTCAGATCTTGAGACAGATCCTCAGCTCTCGCTCCATCACTTTCAACAGAGCCAAACTGATTAGCACCAGATGGTAATCTAGCCTCTTCTATATATGGAAGCACTCAAACCAAAAATGAATATAGCTTCATAGGGATGATTATGCAGTAATATTTCTAGGTCATGCAGTCTAAGTTATGAATCCAATAAAGACTCTTTTGTATGCATAAATGAAGGGCCCGCAATAATGACAAATGTGGAAACAACTCATAAAATGAGAAGCAAGGAAAATAAATGGATAAAAAGCTTAAGACTGGGATTCTCAAGACTGCCTGAGGGGCTGGGATGTTCAGTTCATGTTCATTTTAATGGAACGTAGGCAGTTAAATGTCCTAGTCTCTGCCCAAGTGGTTTAATGTTTATAAAAGGACTTACAATGTAAAGCATTTACATAATTAAACATTCAGTACATATGTGGTTAAGTTTTTAGGACATTAAGTATAACCTAGAGTAACAGACGACAAAGAGTATCTAGTAGATTGCTTTTATAACCCAGGCTTTATTGTTCTTGGAGTGGGCCTATACTTTAAATGTTATCCATTGGCTACTGTGAGTTACAGAATAGTGAAACTTGGACTAGCTGCTCAACTTCGGTCCCAGGTTCCTTGTTTGCTACCAGCCACTGTATTTTAGTCACCAGAACACAGGTGTCTTTCAGACTGTCAAACTATGTGGTCAGGAGGATGAATAGCACGTACAATAGGACTGCAATCTATGGAAAGAGAAAACCAGTAAACAAAAGTACGCTTCCCCTCTCTTCTTTTGATTTTGCAGCATCTGGCCTTGGCCTGGGTATAAATTGAAAGGGCCAGATCATCAGCTAGTTGAAGTAGTGTTGGTCTGGTGAGCTGAATGAGCTAGGTATTTGCTCAAAAACATTTAAAGAATGCTATAATTGTCAGCAAGTCTACAACGCAGCTGGGTATAGAATACAGAAGTCCCCAAACCAAGCCCTTTGATATGTCCATTAAATCTAAACCAATGCCCCTCAACTGGTGTCAAACTCACCTGGGCCCCAGGCCAGATCAGGACCTCAGGGCTCCTCCTGGGATGGGACCACAGCACCAGGGGCAGGAGCCCATCACTAGCAGGAGTCCAGGGACAGTGGCAGAGGTGCAGCAGCCTCAGGACAAGCTACAGCTGTATCTGCACAGTCCTCACTCACCTCCCTGCTGCTGATGCCATGTCTATCAGGACCAAGGAGCCCCAAATTACAAGAAATAATGGCCACAAGCTAGCAGAGAGCAGATTTAGACTGGACATTAGGAAGAACTTCTTCACAGTTAGAGTGGCCAAGGTCTGGAACAGGCTCCCAAGGGAGGTGGTGCTCTCCCCTACCCTGGGGGTCTTCAAGAGGAGGTTAGATAAGCATCTAGCTGGGGTCATCTAGATCCAGCACTCTTTCCTGCCTATGCAGGGGGTCGGACTCGATGATCTATTGAGGTCCCTTCCGACCCTAACATCTGTGAATCTATGAATCTATGAAATTCTGCAACAAGCACCACCCTAGGCCCACCCCCAACTCCCAGTAGTCTCCCAGTAGACTGGTGGGCTGTGTGGAACAGTACTGCAGGCAGTATGTTTGATACCCTTGCACTAAACCACTAATAGCATTAAACCAGGCCACTTATGTCATGGCACCTATCTCCTTTGATAAAGATGGCCTGAGGGCTAATGTGTTCTGTGTTTAAAAGTCCCAAGAATAGCTTTTTTAAAGGAGAATCCTAACCCTAATTTGGATCTGGAAGAACTCCCTGAAGTACCTGGGGGAGATGGGGGGGAGAAAGAGATTTGGATCTATCAGAATTCCTTTCAGTCACATGTCCACATGACAAAGATAGTAAATAGCTTCCCATGACCTGAATGCTAATATTGCCAGGAAAGACTTTTGTTAAAATTAAAACAAAATTTTCTGCATCATTTTAGTCTGATTTACATGGGATAAGGTAAGGTACTGCATATTCAAACAGTCACTGGCAAAACAGAAAATTGGGTGGATCACTGATGAAACTAGAAACAGAAATGCAGGTGACCCAGACAACAGGCCTAAGAAAACGAAGAACAAAGCAGTCATGGTTACCAGTAGCATTAGCTAAGAGGGTGAGACTGGAGCAGTAGCCTGGGGTGCTGGGAGGGGGACGGGGGGGGGCGCAAAAATTGCAGCCAATATGCTGCTAGCCCAGCTGCAGCTGCCACCACTGGCAGCATAGCCACTGACACTGCCCAGAATGCCATTGGCACCCAAGGTGCAGAAGTACCTATATAAATATGCCTCTGGTGGTTACTAATGAAAGGGCAGCAGATCTGGCAGGGACTAATAAGTGGCACAGAAGAAACAGCCATGAAAAGCCCAAAATTAAAGTTTAACTGAAGAAACAATCTCAGGTTAGGATAAAAAGTGCATGTTTCCAGTAGAGAGCACTTAAGAGAAGATACAGAGAAGGGGAGCTAAGTAACGCAGTATCCTTACTATAAGCAGGGACAAAAGGCCATGAAGTGGCTGAATTTAGCTGCATCTGAGTAAATGGAAAACTTGGTAACAACTGCACATTTCTGGGCTGCAGTAAACGTGTTCAATAGACAATGAGACAGCTGCCAGGGTCCAAAGAAGCCACTAAGCATCCACAAGCAGACTGGAAGTTATATATGGACAGTTAAACAGCCAGGGCAAGACAATTGTGTTGTACAGCAGTTCTACAGCCAACATTATGCTGTTTTGGAATGGATAATGGCAGGGAGAGGATACAGTGTTTATGCTCAGCCAGCATGTTTGACCAGGCAAATCTCAGGCTTAATGCTGGGCTCTGGATAAATGAAACGCACATGTTCATTATGCTGTGGGAATTCAAAAACAATTAGTGGAATAACTGCTGGTTTGCAGCCTGCTGGAATTTTCTCCCTTTGGAGTATTTGCTTTCCTCTTGCAGCTCTCCTTCTGGCCTTGGAAACCCATCTCACTCCCCTACCTCCATCACCACCTCTCTCAGTCAAGCACTATCCTATGCTCCCTTGTCTGAGGTGTTCTGTTATCTACTTGGCTACAGTTTGCATTTACACTGATAATATGCCAGAAATCAGAGGCTGCATTTCACTGCTGTTCTTGTATGTCAACAACATTATGACTAGGCCAGCACTAAGTGCACTTTTACAATAAGCTGACAATTCAGTTTTAAAGGGGTTTTGCCAAGACACTCTATATCGGTGAGCTATTACAATACCTAGCTGTAAACAACCAAGGGAGGACAGATTTGGTAGCAAGAAGTACTGTACCTTAAAGAGATGGCAGGGAATGCCATTAAATCATCCTGAGGGGAGGGAAGAGACCGAAGAATGTGTGTGAATACAAATCCCATGTTAAGAGATTGTAAATGTACAAGCAGGATGGTACTACCAGCCTCTGCATGATGAAAGTACAAGGCTGAAACTGGCAAGGTAATAAAGAATTAGAAATAAAATAGTAATAGGTCTGAAGGGAAAGTTAGACTTAACTTATTTTAGAAAGGTTAGCTGGTCTATTAATACTGGCAAACCATCGTAGTGCAGAACATTCAGCAAGAACCCATTTGTGCTGATACAGGCTCCAGCATAGGTTCATTTAAGGTCGCAAAATACATATATGCATGACAGGAGGTGTGATTGTGGGATGTGGTCCCAATCATGCCATTACTACTTGCCTGTGCAGGGGGAGCCCAGGATCATAATCCCGGGCTCCTCCTGCACCAGCAGGTTGTAAGCCAGGTGCTACAGTTTATTGTTGTTCCCAGTCTGGACAGCCCCAGGTCCAGTTTGAGACACAGGACTGTTCAGAGACCAGAGACAAGAAGCTGATTGCCAGTCCCAACCCCAGCCAGTCATGTGTCCAGGTCATCCAGGGCTATCCAGGCAGGCCATCAGCTCACTGTAGCTCCAGATGAACAGCCTTGTGTCTTGAACACAGGGCTGTCCAGGCTGAGGCCAACAATTACCTGATTGTCCCCATGCCAGACAATTATGGCCAGGCAGTTAGGCACCAAGAGGCTCTCAGACTGAGGAGTCAAAGGGCTGCCCTCACTGGGGATTTTAAACCCATATATTTAAACCTGCAGCATATACCATGTAGGAGGAGGCCACAGGTTACTTTGCTCATGAAATTGATATGAACTATATCAGCAAAAGCTATGTCTGTTACTCCAGTGGGTAAGCACTACCATCTCTAGAAACCTTATCCCAAGTCCCAGCTTTCATTTAAAAAAAAGAGATGCATATCAAAAGTCTTTCCTTTGCTGCAACGAGGACATCCTTCAAGGATTCAAGACCCAGACAGCAAATAGAAATCAGGGAAAGTTGATGCTACTGTTATTAGTAATGTTCACCATGTAGCTAGAATTGGAGCCCCATTGTGCTAGGCATTGTGTAAAGAGTTCCAGAAGGTTTACTAAAAACTATTAACAATGACATGGATTTTTAGAAGTGGGAATTTTAATGCAGCAAGCTACTTACAAACCACCCTAAGGTTGATTTTCCAGAACTGACAAGAATCATGCGGACAAAGCTTCAAAGGAATGTCAAAGAAAAAGAGCAGCATAATTAAATGGTAGAAAAGGTTATTTTAATTCCAGTTTATTTCTTTGGTAGCTATGGGTGTTTATGCCTAGTCTTCTTACCTAAATAGAACTGATGGAGTGATCTGGACCTCAAGTCAATTAAAAGTTATTTTCTTACAAAACAAAGAAAGCACAGATTGCCTCCCATTGCTACAAGAGATCTACAGGACCAGTCACTCTCCCCAGCTGCAACCTTCTTCCACACAAATAGGATCTTCAACAATCCTTTATCCAATAGCCAGAGGTACCAATTTTCCTTTCTAAAAGGAGCCACAAAGACATAATGGACCTCAACTTTCCTCTCGCTAACTGGTATGCGGGTGGGGGGAAGTGGTACAAGCATTTAAGCAACTCACAAACAGATCTCCAGGCAGCCCAGAAGAAAAAAAACTGCAGACAGCTGAGTTCAGCCCAGTGGAGGGAGGCAGGCTAGTCGTGAAGCCTAAATGGAAACCCCTTTGGGTGGTGCAGGGCCACTTGACATGGAGGGGTGGGAACTCAGAGGCAAATAAGGCTAATACCTGAGAACAGGCAGTCAGTCTAGCCCTACAGGGCAAAGAGCTTCTGAGCAAGGAGGCTACAACAGAGGAACTGACTGGCTGATACCTGAGCTGCCCTGGGGGACTACAAGTAAAGAGCTGATGGCTTGCAAAGGCCTATGACCGGGGGAGGGGGGAGTTCTTGTTGCAGATAGTGAGCTTACTTTTTTTGTTATAGTTTATACCTGTGGACTGAGAGCAACTAAAAGGGAAAGAGGAGGTCACAAGGTTGCCTATGGGGCATAAGAGTATTTTGAGCCCTGCCAGGGGCTGGGAGGGCCCAAGTCTGGGCTTTAAGGGGTGTCCGAAAACCTAGGAGGGGTAGGGGCCAAAACCAGAGGGGGCAAAACCAGGGCCAAGGACTGACAGTCCAGAGGGGTGAGACAGAATTATAGAAAATTAGGGTGGGAAGGATCCTCAAGAAGTCATATAGTCCAACCCCTTGCTCAAAGTAGGACTGTCCACAACTATATCATCCTAGCCAAGGCTTTGTCTAGCTGAACCTTAAAAATCTTCAAGCATGGATATTTTACCACCTCTCTGGGTAACCTGTTCCAGTATTTTACTACCCTTCTAGTGAGAAAGTTCTTCCTAAACTTCCCTTGCTGCAAGTTGAGATCATTGTTCCTTGTTCAGTCATCTGCCAGCACTGAGAATAGTCCAGCTCCATCCCCTTTGGAATAACCCTTCAGATAGTGCAAGGTTGTTATTAAAACCTCTCTCAGTCTTCTCTCCTCCAGATGAGAAGCCCAGTTCCCTCAGCCTCTCCTCAGTCATGTGCCCCAGCCCCCTCACCATTTCCATTGCCCTTCACTGGACTCTCTCCAATTTGTCTACATCCTTTCTTTGGGGGGTGTGGAGGGCTAAAACTCAACACAGTACTCCAGGTGTGGCCTCCCTGTGCTGAATAGAGGGGAACAATCACTTCCCTCTATCTCTTGGCAATGCAGTCCAAACAGCAACCTAAAGCCAGGGCTCAGGCCATATCCCAACAAGGATGAGAACCAGGGGTAGGGGCACGAAGGTCAAGAAGGCGAGAAGCCCAAGAGGGTAAGACCAGAGCCTGAGAAGGTGAGACTAGGGCTGAAGCCCAAAAATCAAGTCCAGTACAGTGGACCTAAGCAAGGGCCCAGCTATAGGACAGGGGCAGAGGCCATGAAGGTCAAGGCCCCAACAGGGGCAAAGAGGCCTAAGGTAGCCTGGCATTGCCTTAGGGGCAAAGTGCCCCCCTTAAGTGATGACCAGAAACATCTGATATACACAGGCTGGGCTTTAGAGGAGGTTGGAGCCAAGAAATTAGCTCTTACAGGAATGAATGCATCAAAGTACAGATGGGCTAGGAGGGCCCCACCTAGGTAAGATAGGAATTATTGCAGTTCTGGAGGGAACCCACTGACTGACAGCAGACAAGGGCTCTCTTTGGGACGTAGGGGGAGAGAGGCTGCCCCTAGGTCCCAGACTGAGCCCTTGTCCACTATCAGTTAGTGGGTTCCCTCCAGAATGGTGCCAATATCTACACATCAAGGTGTGACAGGCAAGGGAAGAGGGAGGGTACCTTAGAAGTCAGAGAAGAGCAGGAGTTATGAGGCTACCAGGGAGGTATCACAGCCTCCCCTGGGTCTCAATCCTGCTAGAGCCCTACCAAACAGAGGACAAGTTCCAGCCTCCATACTCATTTATTTTTCCCTGAGGTTGTTTCCTAATGCCAGCTTACGCACCAGCCCATTAGCTCCTCCCTGATTTCTCTACCCACTGTTTCCTCAAGTTCTTGCCAACTCTGGCTAGTGGAAGCCAATGCCACCACCAATCCTTCCTTAGTCAGTCTTAAGGCCTCCAAGATGCTAAAGGCCTCTAAGATGCTACCATTCCTGCCAATCTATTCTCCTGATGGAGAACCAGGCACTGCCTTTTATCACCTTCCTTCTCTCCAGCAGGAATTGCTCCTAGGCAACAGATCAGGGGGAAGTTTAATGCACAGGTTATCATCTGAGATCTAAACACTCTGATATGAGCCATATAGGTTTCTTCTCACAAAAGTGTGATCTAGCACAAGTGAGACCAACAGGAAAGAACAAAAAAGTGACCAGTAAGAAAGCTAGATGGGATTTGAAGAGCAAATAATTAAAGCCATAAGAACATATAGAACATGAAATATATTAGAAACAGGAAGCCTGTGGACTAATTCGTTGGTTTGCTGGGTCACCTAAATTAGAAGCTGCTGCTGGGAAGGAACTGAAAAGATGCAAAATGAGTTCTCTGCATCAGTCTTCACCATAGAAGATGTGGAAGAGGTTCCTCCTCCAAGGTAGTGCTTGCAGCTACTGAGGAACATAGCTGGAAAATGTGGAGTAAAGGGAAGATTGTGAAATAAGACATCTGTGGCAGCACAGACAACTATAAAACAATCAGACACTATCAGTGAAGACAGACATTCAGGCAAACATCTGGAATGAACTTAGTCACCAAACTACTAACAAAAGTGTGGTGATTAGACTTATTTACTTCTTTGAATGATAGGAAAAATGTCTGGCTTTTCTAAGGTCACCAGGGGGATCCAGCAAGCCATGCTTCAACACTAGAGTGGATACATTAATTGTTTCAACCACAGACGGAATTAAACACTAAATGATTGTGATGTGATGGGAACTGACCAGACAGTCTTTTATAAAAGGTTTGTGTTGCCTTAATCTACTAAGGTCTTTGAAACACATCAGCAAAATAGGTGCACAGGTGATAAAGCTGCTGTTAAAGAGACTTTGGCAAAGTCTTTTTACAAAAGACCACTTAAGCAATCACAGCATAAGAGGTTAAAATTCTGTCAGACATTACAAAGTGGGTGGGTAAGTAGAAAGCATGGAAGAGGAAGAATTGGTCAATTTTCATCGTACAAGAAGTTGACTATAACTCTCCAACATAGTGTCATATTAAGACAGGTGCTGAACAGATTCACTATTGATCTGGAAGCAGAAGCAAGAATTGGAATGTCAACTCTTGCCAAGGACAACTGGATTAAGTCTATGCTAGAGGAGAGAGGTTCACATTTAGCACATGAAGTTCACCTTATTTTCACGTGTGCATGACTTTTGGTCCAAGGCTACATTTATGTCTACCAAGCAATCAGGGATTCGGAAGCAATACCATCCAAAACTAGTTTTAATCTAGCTAACTTTTGTACCATTAATAAGGACGATGCAGCAGCAGAGACCGTTCACATGGTTTAACTACTACAGGAAATATGCAGGGTACTGGGCACATAACTCTCACCATAGCACAGTAGGGCTGTGCGAAATTTCGCCAGTCGTTTTGTTCCAACACTGTTTTGATCAATTTTGAGGTCAAAACAGCAAAATTGGAACAAAACAAAGCCAGTCAAAATAGCCTCGAAACAAAACGAGGCTGGTCGAAATGTTTCAAAAGTAGAAACGTTTTGACCATATGTTGGGGATGGGAAGTCAGTCCAGCTAGGCTGACTTCCCATCCCCAGTGCAAGATCTGGCATCCCCATCTGCTTGATTGCGCCAGGGCTGGAAGGCAGCCCAGCTGGGCTGCTTCTTGGGACCCCATGCTTGATCACTTGATCAAGCTGGGCTGCCTCCCGGGAGCCTAGCTAGCTCCCGGCCCCTCCTGTGATCAAGCACGGGGCTTTAGGAAGCAGCCCAGCTGGACTGCCTCCCAGCCCTGGTGCAATCAAGCACGGGGCCCCAGGAAGCAGCCCAGATGGGCTTCCTCCTCCCCCAGTGCAATGTAGCGCTGGGGATGCGAAGTCAGCCCAACTGGTCTGACTCCCCATCCCCAGTGAAACTCCAAACAGCATCAAAACAGCCTTTCTGTTTCAACAGAATGGAACAGAACAGCTGTTTTGACTTGAAATGTAATTCAAGATGAAATACTGTTCCCTTGAACCATCGAAACGCAAGGTGAAATGAAATGGCGCCATTTCACACAGCCCTATAGCATAGGCATCTGAGCTAGTGAAGTTACAGCTTGCTTGACTGTCCACCCATTTTCAAATCATGCTTCTGACTTCAGAGTAAACATACCTGGGGGAGTAGTAGATACACTGGAGGGTAGGGCTAGGATTCAGAGTGACCTAGACAAATTGAAGGATTGAGCCAAAAGAAATCTCATGGGGTCCAACAAGGATAAGTGCAAAGTCTTGCACTAAGGACAGAACAACCCCATGTACCAGTACAGGCTGGGGGCTGACTGCCTGGGCAGCATCTCTGCAGAAAAAGACCTGGGGATTACAGTGGACAATAAACTGAATGAGCCAGCAGTGTGCCTTTGTGGCCAAGAAGGCTAATGGTATACTGGGCTGCATTGATAGATGTGTTCCCAATAGGTCAAGGGAAGTGATTATTTAGCACTGCTGAGGCTACATCTGGAGTACTGTGTTCAGTGTTGGGCTCTCCACTACAGAAAGGATGTGGACAAATTCATGAAAGATACGTGCCCCCAGTGGCTGGCAGGGCACAGCGGCGGTATACGTGTAGCTCCCGCAGATGCCACTATCGGTGGCAAGGGGGGGTGGCGAGCAGTGCCTTTTTGTAGGGGGTGCACCACTACACTCAGGGGGTGTACATGGGTCCAATGCACAAATTGGAAAGAATCCAGTGGAGGGAAATGAAAATGGTTGAGGGGGCTGGGGGACATGACTTATGAGGAAAGATTGAGGGAACTGGGCTTATTTAGTCTAGAAAAGAGACTGAGGGGATTTAATAGCAGCCTTCACCTACCTGAAGCAGGGTTCGAAAGAAGATGAAGCTAGACTGTTCTCAGTGGTGGCAGATGACAGAACAAGGAGCAATTGTCTCAAGTTGCAGCAAGGGAAGTTTAGGTTAGATATTAGGAAGAATTTTCTCACTAGCAGGGGAGTAAAATGCTGGAACAGGTTACCCAGAGTAGTGGTGGAAGCTCCATCCTTGGAGGTTTTCAAAACTTGGCTAGACAAAGTTTTGGTCTGGGATGATCGAATTGGGGATGGTCCTGCTTTAGCAAGGGATTGGACTAAATGACCTCCTGAGGTCTCTTGCAACCCTAATTTTCTATGATTCTAAACCCTAAGATGGTTTGAACTGAAATCAATATGTGAAATACAAGAAACATGCAGTCATGGCTTATATCCACATATGGCAGCTCTTTTTGGTTAAGATTTCTAGTTCCACATGATCCCTACTACAGCATTGAAAGATGTGTGTCATTTAGGGTCCCCATAAGTCTCATAATCCCTGATATTTCCAAGCCATTTTTAGACAGAAAAAAACATTCACCACAAAAAATATAATTCTGCGCTGCACCCGTGCCCTCCCTTTACCCCCACTGCTTTCAGAGTCAAAAAAGCTATGCTTACCCGACAAATGTTTAAGTACTAATGGGTACATGTGCCGGAAGTCTGCTCTGATGTGCGCTAATTAGCACTTGTTGGAGCAGATTGGATTCATCCAATCTGCTGGAGCATGCTAATTGGCATGTTCTAGCACCCTGTTCGTCACGTTTTTTCAGTGTCTCTGCACTTTGAAATGGTGATGGAGATGCTTTAATTAAAGCTCATTGAATGAACTTTAACTAAAGTACTTGTGCCACCAGTCTGAAGCCTGGGTTGCTGAATACACATGTTGCTGCAGGTGCTTTAATTAGGGTGGCTCTCACAGCTGCTTTAATTAAAGCGCCCCTCCCCCCCTTTGCCCCAGAACACGTGTATAGACATCCAAAGGTATGTACAAGTGATAGAAATGGTGACATTCCTCCCTACCAATAATCACACTAACATCTGCAATTTGTGTCTGCTGTTCCATGGGACTGAAGCATTCAGTTATCATGAGAAGGGTCCTAAACATCATGAGATTTAATTGTGTCCATTTCTCTTTTGGGTTTTTAGCACTTGGGCTTTATGTTTTCAAGCTTTCTTTGTTCAAGCTTGGGAACTTGATTTAAGTATTTTTCTTTGAAATGGGAGTTGAAATTGTCTTGTAATTACATGACCTGAAAAGCAAGGTTTTAAGAAAAATATGGATTATTGCTAAAGTTGGCTCTGAGGAACAGAGAAGCTTGGAATGAAGGGACAAGCATCCTTATTCTGATGGCACAGATCTCCAATTTAAGGTGTTTTTTTTAAAGCAGATTACATTCATTAAGCCCTGAAGTGTTTCAACCTTCAAATGTTTCAGTTCCTCACTGACCTGCTCTGGTATGATTCTCCATATCTTTTCCCTCTCCTATAGCATGTGTGTTTCTGCCAGCTCTCTCATCTTTTTTGTGAACATCTGAGGCAAAGAATAGTTTATTTTTATGCATTCTCTCTCTCGCTCTGTTAGTAAATTACTGGCCGTATCATTTAGAGGCCCTGCTGTCCACCTCATCAACCTCTCATCCTCTGAGTACTGAATGCTGCCTCATTTCATCTCAATGATAAGTACAATTTCTCTTTACTTCTCAACATGCAGAGACATCTACACAAATAGGAGTCTTCATCAGCAAGTTAGATTTCTTCTTACCCATGGCCTTAGGCATGCCATTCAGAAATAACTTTAGATTAAGAAAGAGTTGCCTAGTAGAATGGCACTGAAATGAGCCTCAGGAGACCATGGTCCTTTCCTACCACTGATCTTCTGGGTGACCTTGGACAAGTTATTTTGTTCTCTGTGCTTTGCTATCTACACTTTGTGAAGCAAGGGGAATGAACCTGACCCCCCCCACCCTTGTAAAGTGCTATGAGTTCTGTGGCTCAAACATGCTATTCAAGAGCTGACTATTATTAAGGCTAGAAAACACAGACCTGTGGCTCAACTATTAGACTACAATTAATACATGGGTTAAATTCTTGGATCTACCACAAACTTCTTGTATGATCTTGGGCAGGTTAAGGAGTTTCAGAGTCTGTAAACACATCTTAGTCTTTGGGTTGGCAGAAAGTTTTCTGTCAAAGGTGTTTAATCAAATACCTAGTTTTCCGTAAACAGAACCCAACAGAAAGTTGGGGGTGGGGGGTGACATTTTTGCTTACTAGACTTTAAAAAGCTGAAAGCTTGTAAAACTGATCCCTGCTCCCCCCACCCCCAACACACATCCCTAAACTAAAATTATTTTTTTTCTGCGGAGAAAGCTCACACTTCCTGGTCAGCGCTAAACATTCCTTTTTGTGCCTCTCCATGGTTATCCAATTTCGACCCATGTTTTTGCTTCTCCTTCGTTGTAGCCAATGTTTTCCGCATTGTTCTCTTTAAAACAACCTCTTATAAAATCACACAAGGTTTCCTCTTCTTTCAGAATCATTAGTTGTTCTATTACAAGTCTTCAAAGATGGTGGAACCAAACCAGCAAATCTGAGGGGAAATAGGGTGCTACCAGCAACTATCTGGTGAAAAGACTGATCCCCAAGGAAACTCGGTAAAAGAAAAACTGTATCTGGCTTGCCAGTTGCACACTTCTTCCTACGCAAAAGATGCCAGTGCTTAACTGCACTTACTGGGCCCTTGTACTATGTCACCTCCAACTTTGTCCTTGACTGAATGCTCAAGCTGTACATTTATCACAAAGCAGCCACCTGCCTGTCTGATATTTATTACTCCCATCAACTGTATTTGGGACTTTGAGAAGAGGGCACTCTCAAGAACTTTGCAATCAAAATGACCTCAAGTTTTTCCTGCTATAGCTACTCCATCACCATTCTTGAACCTCCTGACTTTTATGCTGGTCTGATATTTATGGGTTTTACAGGGGCTTCCAAAGTCAGATTTGAACAGGTGCCTGCCTGACTGAAATCATAAGTAGGCAATATCTCACAATCACTGTGTAACACACACCAAATATTCCCCAAAGTGTGATATGTGTTGGTATTAGAACAGCTGCAATATAAATGCAAAATACTGCAGTAGAGTGCACTGGTCTAAAAAGCTGGAAAATGCAAAGCTTAAGCACTGTGCCACCTTGGCAGAGCTGCACAGCTTGGATGTTTTATGGTGCACATTTTATGTCAGACTTTTTATTTGACATGCACTAAATTAGTGAAACAGGAATAGAAAAATCCATGCTTTGTGGAATGCAGTTAAATCAATAATGATATTACAATTTTAAACATGCTTAGAATGAAGGCACTAAATAGCATGACTTCACCACCTACATACAAAACATTCAGGGTCTATGCACATCAACACACCCATACTCTGGCAAGTGTTGGTGACTTCTGAAAGGGCCAGTGAAGACTATTAGGAGAATCACAAACTATTTACAAGGACACAGACCAATTTCCATACACTAAGCCATTGCTTTAGATTGCCACAGGCTGGTGTGACCTTTAACCACAGCCTTAGAGATGAATGGTGCCACATGAATAACTGCCGCCTTTGCTCCAGAAAGCAAGTCATTTAAGCTCCAATTCATCAAAGCTGAATTTTAAGCATGTACATCACTCCCAACCGGCTCCTGTTCAAGTGTATTGCTCAGCCAGGATTTTAAACTAATCCAAACCTGCGGCAAACTACTACCTTCTTAGTTTTGCTAGCAGCTAGCTGGTGCTTTCATTAAGGGTGGAGCAGAGACCACTGTAAAGATTAGGATGTAATAAGCACCTGATATGTCCACCAAAGTGTTGTTTTAGTCTCCTATAATCAACTGTGTGCCTTTGCAGTACAAACCAAAATCTGGTCTTCACTGCTATGCAATAAATATTTAGAATTTAGGGGTTTTTTTAATATATAGCTGAAAAGGACTTGTATTTTGTGGCATGAAACACGAAATAGAAGGCAACTTTCAAGAGTGCTTGAAAGAATCTCCTGGAAGTTGCTTTCTACTCCGTGTTTCATAACATGAAATCTGAGTCCTTTTTAGATTCCACATCACACCTTAAGCCCCCCGCCAATATGTGTAAGTTGTAAAGCTGATGTTTTCTAATGGGTTCTACCTCTAACACATACTGAAAGACTCACAGAAACAGAGAAAAAATTGACTACAGGCCTACTGCTGCAGATACCCAGATGGATAATAGCCTTGGTTGCATAATTTGCATTTTCTGAGCAGAGTTCCTAAGCATGTGTTTAGCCTTAGACATGTGATTAAACATGGGACATAAGAACATGCGTAAGTGCTTGCTGAACTTTTGAGATCGGCTTTCTTGGAGTCGCTAGACATAAGTAGTGAGTCACACGGGTTTGCAAAATCCAAGGAAAAAATAGTAATTCATGCAACAAAGCCAGTGCTGCCAGAAATACAAAGTGAACTGAAAAAGTAGACATTACAGAACACTCTCTCTTGAGCATCATTTGAAGCAACAGCAATTTGAAAAAAATGATGACAAAAGCGTGATATTTCCACTGATGTTCTGCCTCAATACCAACAGCAAGAGGTCCCTTTTAGGCTTTGACTGACATGTACAAGGTGTAAGAGGACCAGGTTCCCACCTTGAATAAAGATACCACCGTCACACTCAACACATGCAAACTTTAATTGCAGATCTCCAAAACATTTTACCAGAAAATGATAAATAACACAGAAATTGTGTTGCTGTTACTGGACATGATCCCCAGATCCTCATGTGGGAAGTTTCATTGATTCCAGTAGGACCACTCAAGTCAGATTAACTCACCACAAAAATTTTAGAATATTTAAGAGCCTGGACACTTTCTTCTGTGTTACTCAGGCCTACTATTATCAAGGACAATTTGAGGGATGATCATAATTTTGCATTTCAGTGAGACATACTGGGAACCAGTCAACAGCACAAGTGGGAACAAGACATCTAGCTCACACTGCAGTGGGAATCAGACTCCTAATCCTATTTGCATCTTTGAAGATCAACCCGTAGACATCTGTTGTTCATGGCAACTGTTCACAAAGCAGCCTGAGAAAGGACAGGAATGTAACTAAAGGGATGAGAGTTAGCCAGCCATCTGCCAGTTGTAAGGGGATACTGTACACATTCAGAAGTGATTTTCAGTTACCTGTATATACCTGCTTGCTGTCCCCAAACTGAGTAAAACACATGTTACTCAGTAAACTTTATGGGCTAAATCCAAGCCTTTTGGAATCTGTCAATAAACTCTGATTTGCCTTCCATCAGGTGCCAAATCAATGCCATGTTTCTAATTCAAGACCTGTGCCAGTCCTGTTGCAAGTTTCTTTGTAAATGCAAATGTGTCTTTCTTTTTTAACTACTTTGGATAATGCAGATTCTTTTCCAGTTTAGCCATAACAACTGTTTTGCAGTTTTATGTATTGCTCCTGCTATAGACAAGTGCAACAGCCAGGCTCTTACCTTAGAATTATACCTACAATGGTGAGTAAAGGGACACAAACATCCTATCATTCACAGGACCAACTATCTATTTTACAGCAGGGGAGGTTTGAACACCCTCTTCCTCATCACAGGTCTTTGGATGCTTGGCCTCACCCACAACAGCATGCTGGCCAGGAAAGGCAGAGGAAATCTCTATGAGGCACAGAGTACTTCCTGAAAGGGCAGGACCAAAGGATCAGCCTGCCACTGAGTCACAGTCATGCAGTGCAGTGTATTCAACTTTATACAGTCCCTCATATCAGGCACACTAAGCTACAACTTAGCCCCAAAACCTTATTTGTACTTAAAAAGCCCCATAGTCTTAAAACAAGCAAACAAGCAAGCAAGCAAGCAAACAAACAGCTTCTACAGGCTGATGAAGCCTTTTTTTTTCCATTCTTGCAAACAAGCTAAGGTAGTATGGGTTGAATGAATGGACTGTAAGGGGCATAGACAACTGGCTGGATCATCCAGCTCACAGGGTAGTGACCAATGTCTAGTTTTCAGCAGGTATCAAGTGGAGAGTGCCCCAGGGGTCGGTTTTGTTCAATATCTTCATCAATGATCTGGAAGATAGGATGGAGTGCACCCTCAGCAAGCTTTTGTATAACAACAAGTGGCAGGGTCTAGTAGATAAGCTGGACAGTAGGGTTAGGACTCAGAGAGGGAGGACTGGATGAAAAGAAATCTCATGAAGTTCAATAAGAACAAGTGCAAAGTCCTGCATTTAGGATGGAACAATCCCATGCACCAGTACAGACTAGGGGTTGACTGGCTGAGCAACTGGTTTGGAGAAAAGGACCTGGGGGTTGTGTGGGCCGGGTGTGATCCGGGCCCTTTTCGTGCTGCACTCGGGCTGTGGCCAGCAGCCCGGGCACACCGGATCGGAGAGGGCGGGCGACGCATTAGAATTAGGCACAGACGCGTAATGGTAGATTTGAAGATTGTTTACTTACACCGGAGATGGTCACGGTGCAGGCTGGAAAACTTGCTTGAGTTGCGGTTACAGACAACACGACACGAACAATCATGTGGAGTTTGCTAGGCTCCACGTAAACAGAGCTCCGGATGCCCTGGACAAGCGCGCCACTGAAATGGAAACTTGTAGATACGTCTTATAAAATTTTATCGTTCGAAGACGGGAAGAGGTGGGCGGTGGATCAGGCCGCCAGACTCCTCTGAATCTCACACAAGGTTTCTATTGCCCTGCCGTGTACCCAGAGTCCCCACGAGATCCATGTGGAGTCCTCCTCGGCCTGGGCGGAAACTGCTCAAGCCTCTTATACGGCTAGCAGGCCAATCGCTAGCCGCTACGTGGGAATAATTTAGAACTAGCGAATAGCAGGGAACAAATTTGCATACGGGTGGCGGGAACTCCTTTGCACCGTGCATTTCTGTTGCAACTTGAGAAATGCACCCCGCAAATAGAGCTGCAAATTGGCGGGAACTTTTCCCTTGCACGCGGGTTCTCTATGCAGCAAAACTCCACCGTGCAATGAAGCTGTAATTCAACGGGGATAATTCTAGTGCCGAAGCACACACAAAATCATACCTTTGGGTTATGACATCCCCCCTTGCTGGAGGCACAGT
Source organism: Alligator mississippiensis (assembly GCF_030867095.1). Lineage (NCBI taxonomy): Eukaryota > Metazoa > Chordata > Crocodylia > Alligatoridae > Alligator > Alligator mississippiensis. The sequence continues at coordinate 184,132,497 of NC_081827.1, forward strand.
AAAATTATATTATATGCCCATCATCCGGGTTATTAGTAGCTCTGTTAACGGTTCGTGAAACTAAACGAACAAATACAAAATTAGCTAACAATAAAAGTTCGTCCTCAAGGGATCAAATCAAATAATAGCTGGCACACACAAATATACACATAATTACATTCATAACAAAAAACTGAACGATCAGGGCTTCAGCGGGCATCATGGCGGAATCGCATATCAGGCCCTCACTCCTTTCGGTGATGTTGTCCCTCTCGGGGCTCCTCTCCACCACGCACTCCGAATCCCGGATCTGCAAAAGAACTTTCTTAAAACGGTTGTTTCACTAATATTTATAAAATTATACGGGACCGCACGATAATGCAGTCAATTAAACTCACTATCACTATTAGACATATAATACAGGTGTTTAAACACGACTCTATGCTGGACAGCCCCCTTTTTTTTTTTTTTTCCCCACACACAACTCGACGAAATCGTCGAGGCGCCATCGTCACCTTCCTCTAGGTAATGAAAACCTAACTCATAGGCCAGTTGCCATTGTCCCGCGTCCCCCAAAATCTGAAGCTGTCTCTTATTAAGTCCAGAACGCTGCAGGAGAAATCCAAACATGTATCGCTCCTCTTGCGTTCTCTGGCATAATACTGGACGTTCGGATTCGCGGTGTCTTGTGTTCTGAGCCTCAGTTGGGCGTTGACATTCCTGATCACTGGACAGTCTTGGCTCCATCAGGACACGAAGTCTTGGCAACTGACGAAGGAGACTACTCACAGGGTGGTCGACCATTGGGTTAAGCACAATTCATAAAACCACTATGTTCTTCTGCCCATAGACCTCAAGACAACTGTCTATGCTGTGGATGGTCACTGGAACAGTTCCAGGGTCCCGCAGGTGATGGTGAGGCCATGGATGCATTCACTGGAGTGGTGTCAATCCCAGCGTACATGCTCTCGGGTTCCAGGCACAATATGAGACTCTAATGATAGCCAGCACAAGCTGTTCTGCACCAGTGTGCTCTGGCCGTCCGTCATGCCATGCGTGGGCCTTTTGTTCGATTACTCCTGCCACAAGCACTGGAATTGGAATAGGCCAGTGGACGCTAAACGCCACCATGTCGATGTCAGTGACATGTCCTCTACTCCATGAAGCTTGTCTCACCAAGAAGCTTGCTTCTTCCTGGTTCAGGAGGTCGGACCCAAGCTCCACGACCAGACGTCCCAACCACACACCTAGAGTTTCCTCGGGTTGGATTCTGGATTCTCTACACAAATCCTGCAGTTCGGCTCTGGAGCGAGCGTAATAAGTAGTAGCATGAACTGCACTCTGCGGATTGATGACTCGGCTGCTTGATGCAACAGGCTGATTGTTTTTTTTATGAGTCGTTGTTGTTGTCTCTGCTGGAGCTGTAGCTATTGTTACTGTACGGGTTGTTGCTGTTTCAGACGGGAGGGGCGGATGCACTCCTCCGCTTGACTCCCCCTCCCGTTGGCAGGGGGGCGTGGTCGGCAGAGGTGGCGCTGCGTCGCTGAGCGGAGTCACCGACCGAACCCTCGCGGGTTCCTCCGAAGCTCCATCCCTCTTTTCCGGCTCCTCCACACGGTCTTCTTTCTGCTCGGCGCCATCTTGTCGTGGCATTCTAAGATCCCCTGTCTCAGCTGCTTCTCCGACCGCCCGAACGGCCATACGCAGCTGGGTCTTTAAACTTAGGATTTTATTCATTAAATCCGTCATTGTTTGAAAAGTTGCATTCAATTCTCCCCCCTTGTCGCACTGCAGGGCCACCCTCTCATCTACAGCGCGTTCCTCCGTCTCCAGGTTTTCGCGGAGCTCGGATGGAAGCTCGCGACCCCTCAGTCTAGGCATCACCATGCAAGGGGAGAACCAGCCGATTGGCACCGGCTCTTCCATCTCCCGAGCACATCGTGAGCAATGGGCACACTCCTGGGTGAGGGTTGGGCCCACTGCACCCGCCGGGCTGACTCCGGCGAGGGACACAGCATCGAGGAGCCTGTACAGGACCCGCTCGTTGTTCATGATACACCTGAATGCCGCGGGGTGAAGATACACTTCTCTCCCTTCTAGGGCTCCATCTTCGGAAGCTCCCTCTTCTCCCTTCAGCGAAAGGCGTCCGCTGATACATCTCTTACCCATTCCGCCCGCCTGGTGGTAAGCGATATGCGCCTCCAGTTCCGCAATGCGTGCTACGTCGCGTCTCCCACTTTTCCAAGGACAGTTTTCAACTAATTCTAACTCTAGTGAGCCCTCTCCTGATCCCATCCTCGTCCCCATGTCTCGGACGGCCGGAGCCAACTCGAGGTGATTTAGAAATCGCTCGTTCGTCAGGGCAGGCTGGTGAATGGAGAGGCAGACAAGGTTTAATGGTTGTAAAAACTTTACTTATGTCGCTGGTGGTTGCGACGGAAACGGTCCGGTCGTCTGAACAACAATGTAAGTTGTTCCAGCTGGTGAGGCCAAAGCCAGCAAATCTGTCCATAACTTAAGCCGGCGGGAAAAGGGTACGTCTGGGATTGCACTCGGCGACGGGAAGAAGGATCGATAGGTGATCAGTCTATCGACCAGCTAGCCGCAAGTCAGATCTCTTTAGAGGCACTCTGCAGCGTGCTCAAAGTTCTTCGATTTGGGTGGAAGTCACGCGAATTTTTAAACGGCCAGCAAGCCAATTACCAGCCGCCACGTGTGAATAATTTAGCACTAGCCAATACCGGGACACAAATTTGCATTCGAATAGCGGGAACTCTTTGCACCGTGCACTTCTGTGCTGCAAAGAAAAAATGCACCCTGCAAAGACAGCTGCAAATTGGCGGGAACTCTCTCCTGCACGTGGGTTCTTTATGCAGCAAAAACCCTCGCTGTGCAAGAGGCTCTCATGTGACAAGAAAATTCCATCGTGCCGAGGCACCAAAATCACTGGGTTGTGACAGGGGTTACAGCAGACAATAAGCTGAATGAGCCAGCAGTGTGCCCTTGTTGCAGAGAAAGCTAACAGCATACTAGGCTGCATTAGTAGAAGCACTGCCAGCAGATTGAGGGAAGCAATTTATTTTCTTTATTCGGCACCGGCGAGGCCACATCTGGAGTACTGCATCTAGTTTTGAACCCCCTATTACACAAAAGATGGAGACAAATTGGAGAGTCCAGCAGAGGGCAATGAAAATGCTTAGAGGGCTGGGGCACATGACTTATGAGGGCAGGCTGAAGCAACTGGGATTATTTAGTCTGAAGAGAAGACTGAGGGAGGATTTAATAACAGTCTCCACCTACCTGAAGGGTGGTTCCAAAGAAGATGGAGCTAGACTGTTCTCAGTGGTGGTAGATGACAGAACAAGGAGCAGTGGTCTCAAGTTGCAGCACAGGAAGTTTTAGTTGGATACAAGGAACAACTTCCTCATTAGGAGGGTAGCAAAACACTGGAACAGGTTACCCAGAGGTTGTGGAATCTCCATCTTTGGAGATTTTGAAGACCCGGCTAGACAAAGCTTTGGGTGGGATGATCTAGTTGGGGATGGTCTTGCTTTGAGCAGGGGGTTGGACTAGATGTGACCTCCTGAGGTCCCTTCCAACACTAATTTTCTATGAGTCTATGAAGCAGACAAGACCTTCAGGTTCTTCTAGTGTCTGGGGAAGACAGAAGCCACTAAAGTCTTTCTATTGCTCTCAATAGCAGTCAAGTGAGACCTTAATGCCTGCTCCAAAGCAACACTGAACAGCCAGATTCACACATTTCTGCCAACTGATTAGGCAACAATGCTTTTCAGTGTGGGTGGACATTCAGGTGGTACCCCAGGTTTCCTAGTCTGCCCTGGGGAACATGGCTCATAACTGGTAGGGCTGTGCGAAATTTTGCCACCAGTTTTGTTTTGACACTGGTTGGACCCATTTCGAGGTCAAAACAGCAAAATCGAAATGGAACAGATATAGTCGAAACAGTCTTGAAACAAAACGAGGCAAGTCAAAACGTTTCGCCATTTCGACACTACTTTGACATTTCGCCCATAGGCAAAATGGGGAAGCACAAAACAGCCTATAACCTTGTCATTTCTGGCTTGATTTAGATGAAACTTGCAGGAATGGTAGCCCCTTCTGAGGGCATGAGCCTGCCAAGTTTCAAGGACATAAATGTAGGGGGTTCGGGGAAACTGCATCCCAAAGTTTTGAAAGCAAAACTCATGTCACATGTATGTGTTAAGCCACAGTAGGGTCAAAACTGTAGGCCTGCTAGCCCCTGCTGAGGCCACAAAGCCTGCCAGCTGTCATGGAGATAGGTGTGGGGGGAGTCTGGGTTCTGGGACCTTGTACCTCTAGCTGCTGATAGGCAAAACTCGTGTCATGGGTGCTTGTGCAACTGTCGGTTTTGGGGCACGGGGATGGGGAATTACTGCAGGCCTGGCTGCTATGCCCTGCTGCGGCAACAAAGCCTGCCAGCTGTGGAGGAGATCGGTGCAGGGGGGTTCTGGGGCCCTGCACCCCTAGCTACTGACAGGCAAAAGTCGTAACATGGGTGCTTGTGCAACTGACTGTCTCTGTCTTGGGGCAGCAGCAGTTCCTGGCTCTGTATTGATTCTTTTCTCTCCTTAGTCTGTGGTTTTGTAGGTGTTCATCCTTGCTCATTAACTCATTATCCTTGCTAGCTACAGTGTACTGAGTTGGTCCCCAAGTGAATCATGATCAGGGATCCTGGTTTTCTCCCATTAAAAATTGCAAATTCTCCAATTAAAAATCCAAAATCCATGATAAAAATTAAAGGCCCCCCAAAGCCCCTCCCAGTGCTGCTTGTGTCCTGCACTCCCCACCACAGTCTCAACAGCCCTCCTGATGCCCCTCGCAACAGCCCCCCAGGCCCACAGACATGCAGACACAGACACTGACACCCACCCCAGCAGGTAAATGTGTGTGGGGGGAAGGGGTGGGGCAGGACAGGGGAAAGGGAAGGTGCTGGGTGGGTAGATCAAGAAGCGGGGGAGTGTGCCCCTGTGCCCACTCCCAGGAGCAGGGATCCCTGATCATGATTGATTGTGTAACACAGTAGCTAGTTAGCATTGTCACAACCAAAGTAGTGCCCGTGTCACAAACAAGTAATAACCATTTAAAACAGTTTTTTCTGCACTAGGTTAACTAAGGGTTAACAATAATGATAGTAACCACATTTTTCTGCACATGTCAAAAAGAAATTTATTGCTGCGCCACTAACAGAGATAAAAACTTTTGCCTCCTTTGCTTTATATAAATCATTATAATTGGTCAAAGAAAACAAGGAGTAACCCTGTGAAAATAACACCCTAGTGAAGACCGCTAGATAATTGGCGATTCTAATTAGATTTATGACGTGGCGAAAAACAATTGGCTATCATACAAACAAAACCCGCTTACATTTTTCGCAAAGTGGAAGACAACTCTGCCCACACCGTGGAGTAAATCTGACAATTTGATCAGTTGTCAGCGTCTTCCCGCCGTGACCTCCCTGGCGTACCCTTGCCCCGCATGCCCGATAAGCCGACCGCCGGCCCGTATATATATATATCTGCAGAATAACTGAACGATGATCTCTAAGCTGTAACTAACTAAGTATCTCTGACCTCCGTCTTACACCACCTTGACGTGAGTAAACAATCTTGCTTTGCAACCGATAAGCGTCTGCCTAATTAATTCCACTCCATGCGTCACAAGTACCCACCTGACGGCCTTCTAAGGCCCCGGACCCTTATCTGCCCGGGTGGGAGTCAGGGAGAGCTGCTGGCCGGCTGCCCTGGGTCCCGACATGGCGTCACGAACAGGATCAAGGGGAAATGTGATGGAGTGGGAATTAATTAAGAACTGCCCCTGGTGTAGTGGGGGGTGCCGTGTAGATAACGCAGATGAATTATGGGCCCACATCGCTTATCACCAAGCGAGCGGAGCGGAGTCAGGGTGCGTCAGCGGCTACTTCTTGCTGAGAGGAGAGGAGGGAGTTGGAAAGGAGTGGGCAAGCTCCAAGTGGGACAAAGAAAAGATGATTAATGTAGTGTCACTCCTACTGTGTGAAAATGCAAACTTAAAAACCCAGTTAGCTACAGTCAGCAAAGCTGCTGTGGAGATGGCAGTGTGCCAAAACCCTCCATTGCCACCAGAAAAATGGCACCGAGAAAAATATGAGCTGCCCGGAGAACCTGAAAAAGAAGGGCAGAGCCACAGAAGAACAAGTGGAACTCCACCCAGCTACCCCGCCCCAAGAGATGACGTCGCTCCCAACGGCCCCACCTCCGTCCCACAGGAAGGGGGCAACGAGCGAGAATCCGATCCTCTCATCAGACACAGTAACAACTGCAGCTGCCGCTCATCCTGTAACAATAACCAAGCAAGTAACCAACCCAGAGGGTGCAACTACCACCACCACCCTTGACGTCATCAAAGCATGCATGAAGATTTATGGAGAAGAGGATACCATCAACCTTCGCCTTCTCCTCAACCTGCTCGTTACTCAGCCAGCAAAAAATCTTTTAAGTCAACTTCCACAACTGCAAGCCCTTATTAAAGTCAGCAACCGCAAACTCAGCCATTGCCCTAAGCTATCTTACTGCATATCCAGTCGAACATCAAAAGCCAAGACATTCCCAATTCAACTTACGAAAGGAATCAAAACTGCCAACCCAGAGGACACCAGAGGAAAGAGCCATGTTTAGGTTCCTCCTAAACCACTCCACGCTTACCACACAACGGCTACACGTCCTAGGAGATGCGGAACAATGACAACTGGCACATATATTAGGCTACCAATCTCGACCGATCCCGCCAACCGGTCTGGGCCCCGGAGGCACCCACGCCTAACAGTGCACTCCGGATAACACCGCAGCCTGCCCCAACAAACAACTACTTGAAGGGGGCATCTATGAACTAGCGCTTCAAAAGCCCCAACCATGAAAGCCGAAGCTCACCTGTAGACACCACACCATCGTCAACCACATCCGCGAGTGCACAAGGAAGTAATCTGCGAACCTGAGCAGTATCCTGGCTCCTACTCTGTGCTCCTAGAAGGCGATCAAACCTGGTCGCTCATCATATGTCATCACAACTGGCTAACTCGCCGCCATGCTGTTCACCGAGTATGGCCACCCTTTTCTTTGTTTGTTTGTCTGTTCGTCTGTTTTGTCCCCTTACAGGCCCAGCGAAGACGAAGAAGCGATCTGTGACTGCCTGATCGCGAGAATCACCAAGCACCAACCTGCAACACACCCGGGTCGACGCCACAATGGCTGCCTGCTCATATGTCGCAAGCAGGGTCGTCGCTCTATTCCTGCTGTTACCAACAGATTTCTCGGTGAACAGAGCTGACTTCAAAACCTCCAACTCGGTCCTAAACCTTTTGTCATTGTAGGCCAAAGACATAAGTAACGATTTATTTTATGGTTTTTCTTTTCCTGTTAATGATCTTGTACGTATTTGTTTTGTTTTGTTTTAAAGCCTGTTCGAAACTTTATGCAGTGAAGCCAAGTCATAATATGTTTTGAGTGGAAAGCTCTGAATTATTAAAAGAGAACAGCATTGATAATCTGAAGGTTTGGGGGATGTCGCAGAAAGGTCGAGTGTAGACAAAAGCATTGAATGAGAGAGAGAAAAGAGAGAAAATTTTGCCTTTTTAGTTTGGTTTCTTAACTGGAACACAAGAGAGCACAAGAGACAAATGTGAAGGCTTATTGTATGTCGTAGGTGGATGGAGAACAGGAAGTGTCAAATCGTTGAGAGAAAAAGCAAGTAGTGATGCATGATGTGTTTCGACAGTCTTAAGCAAAGAAATGAAAAAAATTGCGGAAAACGCCAAACCGACTCTCAGGTATAGGCCAAGGTTGGCTATCAGACCTCTTCCGTTGGTTTGGGTGGGACACGTGATCATGGTTCATCAACTTATTAATACCCTTCATTATGCTTTTGTTATCAATTGCTATATTTGTGTGTTTTGGTTGTTGAATTTTACAATATCTCAAAACAAAGTTAACCACGCTTTTTGCTTTTGTATACACCCGCTTGCCAAACACTAACAATGATGAACAAAATGGTCTGTACATAAACATGATGTTACTTGCTGTGCCATGGGCAAGGGGGCATGTCACAACCAAATTAAGTAGTGCCCATGTCACAAACAAGTAATAACCATTTAAAACAGTTTTTTCTGCACTAGGTTAACTAAGGGTTAACAATAATGATAGTAACCGCTTTTTTCTGCGCATGTCAAAAAGAAATTTATTGCTGCGCCACTAACAGAGATAAAAACTTTCGCCTCCTTTGCTTTATATAAATCATTATAATTGGTCAAAGAAAACAAGGAGTAACCCTGTGAAAATAACACCCTAGCGAAGACCGCTAGATAATTGGCGATTCTAATTAGATTTATGACGTGGCAAAAAACAATTGGCTATCATACAAACAAAACCCGCTTACATTTTTCGCAAAGTGGAAGACAACTCTGCCCACACCTTGGAGTAAATCTGACAATTTGATCAGTTGTCAGCGTCTTCCTGCGGTGACCTCCCTGGCGTACCCTTGCCCCGCATGCCCGATAAGCCGACCGCCGGCCCATATATATATATCTGCAGAATAACTGAACGACGATCTCTAAGCTGTAACTAACTAAGTATCTCTGACCTCCGTCTTACACCACCTTGACGTGAGTAAACAATCTTGCTTTGCAACCGATAAGCGTCTGCCTAATTAATTCCACTCCACGCATCACAAGTACCCGCCTGACGGCCTTCTAAGGCCCCGGACCCTTATCTGCCCGGGTGGGAGTCAGGGAGAGCTGCTGGCCGGCTGCCCTGGGTCCTGACAAGCACAAGCACTCAAGTCATGAGTTTTGCCTGTCAGCAGCTAGGGGTGCAAGGCCCCAGAACCCCCCTATACCTATCTCCTTAACAGCTGGCAGGATTCATGGCCACAGCAGGGCCTAGCAGCCAGGCCTGCAGTAGTGGTCTGTGGAATCAGGGAAAGAACAGATCAGAAGCTCAGCATTCCTAATTGTAGGAATTGCAGGACACACTCATCCCCCAACCAACACACTGGATCTCCTCTGGCAACAAAGGAGAGAAACAAATCAAATTAACGATAAGACTGCATTTGCCTAAGTTATACTGTGCATTGAAACTTGCTTAGAAACTGCGAGCAAAATCCTGTGCCTTCTTCACGTATTCCAAAATAAAACAACCAGCAGGAAAATAACAGTCTGCATAAGAGAGCTGCAATTTCAGAGGAATTTAAACTGATATATTTCTGCTCTTGGACAAAGACACAAACACTGGAGTCCTGCTATAACTAAGGAGACAACAACACTGATGAAGCGTTCCAAGCACTACCCCAAACATGTCTCCTTCTTCTAATGAGCCGATTACCACAACTGCCTTCTCACCCATTCCTCTCCTTTTCAGCTTCACTCTATGTGTCCTCCATGATCCATTTCTCCTTTATGCCATCAGCCCTTCACCTTCTTCTGCTGATCTAATTTGCTTCCAACAAAACTCCCTTTTCTTTACTTGTACATTCAATCCCTTCCCTTCTTCCCAGCTCTGTCAGGGTGAGGACTGCCTCCTCTAAAATCTGGTCTACACTGCACAGTTTTAGTGGCAGAACTACATGCAAAGCATGAGTTTCTCCAACTCTGCTAAGCAGAGTAAAAGTTTCTGTATGTTCCATCCAGCATGTGTGGATACTACTGTTCCCAGAGATGTTCTGGGAACCAAGGATCATTTGAAGCCTGCACAACCAAAAAAAAAAATTAAAGAGACTAAGTTTAAATAAACTGTAAAGTAATTTTAATATTGAAATGCAAATGGTATGTGAATAATAAAACAACAGAGAGAAGGCCTATCAAACCAAATAATCAAATATTCATTAATAATAGAATTCCTAATATTTGAAATGGAAAGACATCAATCTTAAATTTACTAAGTCCGAAAGTCTTAAAAGCCTCTGACATGGCTTCTTCAGGAAAAGAGCTTCTTACCTAGGTTTAAAAACAAGTTTTAATGAAGCACTTATGCCCATGCACAGCAAGTTGCAGAACTGAGGCTGGAATGATTATCATGTATTATAGTCATTACTCACCTGCATATGGGCAATTCAGCAACAACTGAAGTTCAAGGCTGAAGAGTAAAGATTGAGGTGAACCTGGATTTTTGTACTTGATGACCTGGCCAAACTACAAAAAGCTCATTAAATAAAGCTATAAAATATAAAAAAGTGCCTAGTAAGTTATTTCATCATTAATATGAGTATGAACTCTGTCTAGTAGGGTTATCAAATGCACCTTACATTTTGTCAAGCAGACATGCTTATTTTTAATCACCTATATAAGCTGCTTCTCTCCTAATGGGCTTCCAAGGGAGGTGGTGCTCTCCCCTACCTTGGGGGTCTTCAAGAGGAGAATGGACAAGCACCTAGCTGGGGTCATCTGACCCCAGCGCTCTTTCCTGCCCAGGGCAGGGGGTCGGACTCAATCTACTGAGGTCTCTTCCACCCCTAACATCTATGAATCTATTAATCTATAAACCAGGTCTAGCAGATATAAAACCACTAAATGTTTTTAAGTGACCCTGAGCTGACTTCTCTTAACATTTCTCTTGCCTTCTGCATTCTTGTCACCCATCTGCTCATTTCCTTTGTCTCTCTGTCTTACCCATGGTCTGATCAAATGGATGAGAACGTAGAAAAGTCGAGTTGGAAGGGGCTGACAAGGGTCATCTGGTCAAACCCCATGTCTGAAGCAGGATCATATCTATCCAAACTATCCTATACAAACCCATTGTCTAATCTACTAGCTAAAACTACTCGGTCAACCGTGACACAACCGTGAGTCATAATGAAAGCAAATGCTATAATATTTCACAAACAAGCAGCTTAGGGCCTACTACAATCTACAGCAGCCCTGTGCCTTCAGCTGGCTGCCACAGCTCCTTCAGCTGCTGGTGCCTTCCCAGGATGCCCTTCATATTCTGGTGATGCAGCTGCTGAGTGGAGCCAGGTGAACCTTCCAGTTATATCAATGTGCTTGCCCTCTGTGGTTTGGCAGCAGCAGCTGCTGTCTGCCACAAGAACTGCTGGCAGCAGAGCAGGATAGAGTGTGGATGAGACTCAAGGGCTTGCCTTCATTGCTGTGTTGGCCTGAAGTATAGAGTTTTGCCTCTAACAGTTCCCATCCTTACAAACTCCAGCTTGAGTTACATGGTACATTATGCTAGCCTGTTGAGGAGGGTGTGTATGAGTGCCCCTCGTGTTTGAACCAGTTATGCAGTAGCTTGAGTCACAGCAGATCATGTCATTTATAGCTGCCACACTGAAGACCACTCACACAGGGAGTCTTTACATGTGCTCTGGGATGGGGTGGGGGGGAGGGTTGCTTTCATTAGAGTAGCTCTCAGGAGCTGCTCTCATTAAAGTGCCCACACCATCTCATGTATCCAGCATCCTGTGCTTCAAAATGGCAGCAGGGAACACCAAGCAAAACTTGTTTGATTAGGTTTAGTTAAAGCAGCCCAGCCACCCTTTTGAAGCATGGGGATACTGAATATACATGATGCTGAGGCTGCTGGAGAGTGCTACTTAGCATGTGTTGGAACAGGCATTAGGCATGTGTATAGGTACTCACAGAGATTAGCTTGGGAGAAGCAACAGGTAAGTACTAACCTGAGCTAAACTACTGCAGTGCAGATAAGTCATGTGTTTGTATCGTTCCTAGCACATATGGCAAAGCCCACATATCAGTTACTGCTCCGGTTGAACAAATGAGGAACTACTGTAATGCGTGGTAACCATTCTGGCAGGCTGCTCTGGATGGGCAGAAGGACAATTAATGTGAAGAAGTCTACGACAGCTTTCTGGCACTCTGTTATACCTCGTTAGTGACCCTTGTACATGCACTTTGCTAATGTATCATTGTCACTACCCCAAAACCTGCAAACACTATTAGTAATATAATCATGCTTACAGACTTTAGCTCAGGTCAGAGCCTCAAGTTGGCCGTTGTGATACAAACACTAGTGTACTCCTTTGGATGAGAAACTCCCTTCTTGTGCACTTCTCCCTACACAAGTTTTTGCAAGGAAGGGAAGAAACCAGTGCAACTTCCAACCTGAGAAGCCTGAAGAATACACAGGAGGTATAACTTAATGACAAGTGGGAGGTAAGGGCTGAAGAGCTGGAAGATTAAGTGGCATGACTTACTACAGTTCACTTGACTCTGGCCTCTAGTTTTCACATCTATGGAATGGCAACCCCTTGAAAAAGCACAACCTACAGGGACATCAAGATTTGACCGGATGATAACAGCAAGTGTAATTCATTGCATATGAGATGTGCTTCCAGATAGCAGACTTGTAGTATAGCAAATTCAGAAATTAATTCAACTTATATTACTGAAGCTCATGGGACTCCTCACCTGGTCAAGAGCAGAAGAATCAGGTCCTTAATATGAAGAGCAGGAAAGCAGGAGAGGAGACAGTCTGCTTCCTAACTACTGAAATAGAAGAAATGTATATGCATGGTTGCCAAGCACTGATAATAAGTAGCAAACCCTGGTATTGGCAACCTGCTCAGACATGCAAATAAAGTGCCCATTTATTCATTTTTTTTTAAATAGTGTATTTTTAGAGCTCATGAATAGTGCCAGATTGGCAGAATTACAAAGAGAAGATTTCTGTTTATCCACAGTCTAGGTACAGTAGTGTTAATTCAGTTTTACTACCTCAGTAAATCCAGATTAGGTTCTCTCAAGTATGCGTCGCCATAGTAATAACATTTCCTCTCCTAATTCATATGCACAGCTTGAGGGATGGCTTATGTAGAGTTGTGGTGTGTTGAACTCATAAGCCACCTTGATGCAGTCTGATCTGACTTGATACAATACAGCCGAATACTTAAATAAGACTATTTCCCTCAGCTTTCCAGCCTCCAAATACCATTTACTACATTAGTGCCCAACTTGCATTTAGGTCCCAAAGATCCTCTAGCAATCAAGCAATCAAGAAACAAGAAAATCTAGCAATCAAGAAACAAGAAAATGAATATTACAATATTTTTTGTCATCGAGTAATGACCAGGGATCTGGGTTTTCCTGTTTGCAGCAGAAAAATGCAGTAAAGCCTTGGATTTTCTCATTGTAAGAACCCAGATTTTCTCCTTTGCAGGCTGGCAGAGTTCCAACCAATCTGGTAGGCGTCCAAATTGCTTTAAAATGATAAATATGATCAATAAAACATTTTGTTCAAATGATACTTATATATATAGTGGCATTTCATTTTAAACATGGAAAAGCATGGATGGGGGCAGATATCAGAGAATCTGCAATTTTTAAATGGAGAAAACCAGGATCCCTGGTAATAACAGACTTAATAACAGACTTAATAACAGCCTCTACACGGAAGGCATTCAGCCATCCGATTAAATTACCCAGTATATGTGTAACAGTAGCACTTAGAAAAATAATGCCTAGAAAGACGACACCCTTGCTGCATTTCAGAAGCGGGGTGGTAAGAGGAATGGACAAGGTGGAAGAGAGAACTCTTTGCGGTGAACAAGTTTACATCTTCGTGTTTCCCCCTGCTCTTCTCATCTAAACGCCTGTTAGCAACTGTTTAGATACTTCACAATTCTTGCCCCTCACAAACAGTTTATACTTTAAATTTTTTTCCAATCAAGCAGCCATTGATAAACAATGCCACAACTATGCACGTGGAGGCTTTTCATATGTCACATCCACTATTTCTGCAGAACTCCTCATTTACAGAGTTAACAACAAATCAATTTAAGACCTGAGAAGCTGGCATCTCTGCAAAAAATTTTCTCCCAGTGACATCCAGTCCTGAATGATTCAGGAGCCATGCAAGCAGCTTTGTTAGTCAAAGAACCACAGCAATAACATATGCACCCAGAGGTGAATTATGGCCAGTCCACTCCAGTTCAAAAGCAAGAACCGTAATACTTTCATCATGATTGAGAGATAGGTAGCATATGCATTGTGTAATTCATAACTGGAAGAGAGATATAACCAATGCAGTTATACAGACGCAAACACACTTTGAAAATGTTTTCTATAAAAAGAGCCACAGGTGGTAAACTGAAGTTCACTTGTGGCTCAGAAGCCATGGTAGAAATATCACTGCTGTCTCCAAAATCCACTTCCTCTCAGGTTCCATTCACCATTCAGCATCTCTCCACAAGCCCTGTAGGCCACAGTTCTACCCAGAAGGCTTTGCAGGTTTAATTGAACTCCTTGACTAATATGTTTTGCAGACCATACACCGAGAGATATTTTTCAAAGAGATAGGCAGAAAAACACATGATGGGATAGCAAACCAAACAGAGCACCCACATTAGTTCTGTTTTCATTTGAAAAGTTTGTCTAAGAGAAAACGAGTCATCCTGCCAGAACGAGAAGTATGACTGCTTAAGTCAGAGGCTCCAGGGGGTAAGGGTAGGAGGAACTACTATTTCAGGCTTTGTTTGTTAGAAGGGATGTAAGCTGTGCTTGGATACCAGAGTGGGGGTGGCTTCAGAGATGCTTGTAATCATACTAACTCATTAACACATCTCACAAAGTTCCTTTAAGAAAACATATTTACTAAGGTCTCGCTGAGGCTTCTAGATTCACACTACTGTAATTAGTTGCAAGCCATGATCCAGGATGTCTTGCCAGCTCCCCTAAAGCAGAGATGTAGAAATAACTTGAATAGTTTATCAGCACTTGTGTTTCTGCACAGCATTATCTCCTGAATGCTTTGCAAGCAAGGGGACTGGCAAGAACCCTTTCAACCTTGGTAACTTGGCTGCAGTTCATCTCATAAATCCTTTGATATCAGGGAGTTACAGATTCCCCAGGTCTCTGTTTAGCTCTAAATGTATAGCAGAGCAACCCAGAAGCTGCTCTAACAGCATCGACTGGTAATGGTCTCTCCCCTCTCCCAAGGGACATATGCTAACTAGGGATTGTGTTTTGGCCCCTCATTTTCTCTGACAAGAGCTTTAAAAATGGATATCTAAACCAGCTATGGCAGCTCTATCCCTGCTGCTGCTGGGTGCAGACAAAAGTGTTGCTCCCAGCTGTAACTCAGAACATTTCTGCAAAGTGATCCGAGTTACAAGGTTACCCCGGACCAAACAGAAGTTCACTGTTGGTTCCAGGAGGAGGGGAGGGACTGGGAGCCTGCTGCCAGTTTCCCACAGCAACAGCCAGGGCTCTGCCAGTGCTTGCTGTTTTCAGAGTGGGAGGGGGGAAAAGGCAGTGGAGGGAGCTCTTTCTTGGAGCTCCCCAGCTGGTGCTGAAGGAGGGGGGGTGGATGTATTGGAGCTCCCCTTCCCCCACCTTAGGGGGGCTCCAATACACCCACCCCACCCTGCAGAGGGGGCTGAAAAAATCTCAGACTGAACTCCCTCGGCTCCCTTTCCCCTTATCCCGTTCTGAAAACGGCACAGGCTGGGAGTTAGCAGACACAAGTTACAAAAGATGCTATATTTTGATACATCTTTATCTGATACCTCATGCAATGAGGGGTTAATATTTTCACTGGATGGGCCATTTTTGAAGCTGTCTGCAGCCGTGCATTGTGTTTGGTCACAGCTATAACCTGCTTTCTGTGGGCAGATTGGGCAAAAATTGTCACTTAGGGTTAATCTACAGCTCCAAGGATCTGTAAAGGGAACAGGCTACCCATCCTTTTCAAGAGCAGCAAATCCAGCCAACTAGATAGCAAAATGGAAAAAAAACCACACACCTATATTTTAAGAACCCACTGAATGTAGTGACAACATAGGTTCAGATTCCCAGCTGGCACAAACTGACTTACTCCCACTGAACTGCCAGATCAAGCACCAGCTGAGGATGCTGCTTGTAGATGCCTGCTGTTTGCTCTGCCAGTGACGTCACCTCCTTGATCGAAGGTTAACAAAAGGAGGCAAAGTGCCACAGCATAGGGGACAAAAGTTAGATGGTATTAGACAAACCCCCACCCCCACTGCTGACAGCAAGGAATAAGAAAATCAAAGGGAAAGGATTAATTGTCTCCAGTCTCCTCAAGAGCCTGAAATAGTCTAGACTTGCTCAAAGTCCTCTACATGGTAGCACTTATTTTTTCAAAGGAGGAAATTAAGAATGTTTAGACTTGCTTTACTCTCTGCATGGACTCAGCTGGGAGTCCAGACCTCTGTTTCTGTAATATTAAGGACTGCAGGAATTTGGGCTACTCACAGAAAAGCCCACAGAGTTTCATAAACTCCACATTTCAGCATCCTTTCATTCTCTGGGTGAATTGCATAGCTGTGAAAACATGAAGATATGGGCTGCTTGCCAGCATCATTTTTGCATGGTCTCCTAAAACAGAAAAGCTGCTTTACTTTCACAGCAGCCCCACATGCACACACAACAAGCTTAATTAGAGACAGAATTATGAGTCTCATCAAAGCCCCATCCCAGGTGGACTGAGAGGGACTCTTTCCATTGAATTCAGTGTTTTTTGCATCGGACCCTAGGGGAACAAAGGTCATGGTGAACTTGCATTTGACTTCAGGGGAGTTCCATATGAGAAACTGCAAGATCAGGCGTTAACCAATCAAGTGATCTGCCTGATCCCAGAATTGTGTCAGGCACCTGGAACAGGGAAAACATTTTGCCCATGACATGACACTCAGCAGTCTTACAGCGTTACCTTCTAAAGCTCACCCCCTGCACTATGACATAAGTCATAGGGATGCCTTCCCAGCCCAGTGGTTTGGTTAATGTTCTCCACCATCCTTGGATAAGTTATTGATTTAAGTTTCCACTCCCCTTCTCTCTATTTTTTCAGGGTCAAGGACCATTTGAGCTTTATCTTGCTCTCACTGAGTTGGTGGCATATTTCCCATTGGCTGGACAGGATTAGAGTATCCAGCATGCTCTTAAAGAGGATTCTGAAACCACATAGGGGTGGGAAGAAAAGCCCATGCTGCACAAACACAGTCTGTCCAGGCAGGCAGGGAACAGAGATAGCTGAGAGATGCTCCTGTCCAGATTGACTCCTGAACAAATTGGGTACCCAAGACATTGGGGTTTGGGCACATGAATCCAGTAAACAAATTAGAAATCCACAGCCTAAAACCCCACCTACAATTGGGAAGAGGTGTTCAGTAACATATGCCAGTACCAATGTTTCCTCTAGCAGACACTTCCCTCAACAGGCTAATATGCATTAAGCTTGTTAGCCAACTTCCATGATGGATGGGTGGGATTGAAGAGTAGGGAAGAGGCTGGCTGTTCAAGACCCAGCTGAGGGCTCAGAAGGTAGGAATGCATGTTGTGGAAAGAACACACACAGTGGGTTGTTGTCCTGTAATGAAGGGTCTGGAAACCACCTGCTGATTAAGCTGTGTATGTGCATGGTCCTTGACCTGCACCAGCCCTAGTGTGCATGAGACTGAAGGCAACATATGAAATGAGATCTGAGATAACAGGAGGCAGAATATTGAAGCCTTATGTGGAAAAGATGAATGCAAAACTTGCATATGGTTAATGGGAGAGGGTGTTATCTTCTGAACAACACTGTTCCTTTAGTCATGGAACTACAGCATAAAAAAAGATGGACCCCTAAACCAGTTGAAAATGCAGCCTGCCCTCCTAACTTATGTTTTACTATAACAGCACAACATTCTGAGATAGTGTGGAGAGTCTCAAAATGTCAGGTTAAGGTGGGAGTCATTTATGATTATTGTAGTACCTGGAACTATTCAAGCTGACAGGAAGATTTGTATTCCAGTTCATGGCAGCTTTGGAGGTTTTGAACTTTGGCTTCTTTCTGCATTGGAACATGCAAAAGAAGAACATTTGCTTCTTCCTGCATTGACATTCCTTCTGCAATGTCAAAATGGCCATCTTAAGATCAAAGTCTAAGGTTATTCATTTCAACAAGTTGGGTGTTGCAGGGAGGGGAATGGGCTGGTAGTTAGGACTCCAGCTTATGATAGAATGTGGGACGGCAGATTTCAAATTTTGTATTTCAGATCACTCTATATCTGACCTGCCCAAGGAAGCCTGTTACTGTAACTGTAGTGTATACAGAGCAAGAAAAAGAACAATACAAGACTTAACCATTATAGACTTACAACTATGGAAAGAAAGAAGCATGGAAATGACTTTAACTCAAGCAAATAAACCTATTTCAGGCAGTCCTCGATTTGCAATGTTTTGAGTTACAGCGTTTCACACTTACAACATGTATAAATTGACACCCTGTTTCAACTTTCTGAAGTCAGTTTTTACTTTACAATGCTTGATCCAACGTGACGCCACGCCAGTGAACAAGTTTGCTGCGTTGCTCATCTCCCTGGAGGACATCTGTCCAAACTTACTTGGACACTTTCTTTAAGAAAGCAGACAAGACTCCAGAAAAACCTGCAGCCAAGACTCCTGAGAAGGCTCCAGCCAAGAGCCCTTCAGAAAGTCCAACCAAGGGCCTTTCTTTAAAAAGTCCAGCAAAGTCACCTCAAAGAAGTCGTTCCAAATCAATATGATTGATACTTACAATATAAATACATTAATGTAGCTATATTACTCATCTATAATTGATCGAGTACAAAATTCTGGGGTATTTTTGGTGAAAATAGGGTATTGGGCCTTGGTTCAGGAACCAATCCCCCATTTATAACATTGCTTCTTATGAGAAAATTGGTTCCGAGTTACAATGTTTCGACTTAAAATGCGGTTTTCAGGAACCAACTGTGTTATAAATCTGAGGACTGCCTGTACTAATCTGGCAGAAGAATAAGTCATTTTGTGGTTTTCTAGCACCCCCATCTGGTATGTAATTGCTAGCTCCTTTTCTCAGAGCACACCAACTTCCAGGGATACTGCAGTCCCATGCCAAGGCAACAGCTTGTACATAGAACACTACCCTGGCTAGGGCTTTCTCTGCCCTCCAGACATCTCTTATTGTTTCCACTATTGAAAGTAAACATCTCTTGCCAAGGAACTTGGTAGCTCATTCTTTCCTCCTTTCATTTCTCAGCCACTCTGCCATAGACAAGTTATTTTTCTTTCTCTTCCAATTACTGCCCATCCTTTATACTCCCGGAGAATGAGAGGGCTGAACATTTGAGTGCCAAGGGGTGTTAAAGCAGGATATTTTGAGACAGTCTTTTTTCTGGGTAAACTAACAATTCATTTAACATTGCTCTGATGGAGCTGAAAATCCTGTGGCCTGCAGCATATGGCCAAAAAATACAAAATGGTCATTCTCTGCAAATAGAGAAAAATACAAGGACCAATACCAACAGCACCAGGCTTACGGGCCTTACTGAACTGGCTGTTGCTGTTTATGCCTTTAGCTAAAAGGCAAATAAGACAAAACTTGCTGATGAGCTTCTGGATGTTCCAGAAAGGAGAAAAGGTTACCAGACAGGCTGAAGCCCTTGAGAGGACTGGCAATTTGCTAGCTGAATGACTGGTCTTTGTCTGGCTCTGTTTGGATCTTTTTCATAAAATGCCAGCTGAGCTGGACAGAAGACCATGCTTTTACTTGTTTAATTATTAAAGGGCACAGCACCTTCTGGGATTTTATTATTAGAGACAGGATCAAGGCTATGAAATTCAGCTCTTTGGGCGTTTAACTCTGATCGTCATTGCAGTATCAGAAGGCAGAAGGGGATCCAGGGCACTGATTTACACATCTGCAATGTACACGTGTAGCTACTGCAATTTGTACTTAGGAATGAAACTGTATGCCCTGAAGTTACTCCAACCGATGCAAAATATAAAGCAAGCCGTCCACCTTGTGGTGCAGGTCACCATGACTATACTCACCACAGCATCACACTATCTGCATCAGTACTGCACCAAATGCAGAGTCCAGTTCAGTATCTTTACCCTAATCACCAAGACGCAATATGAAACCAGTTCTAGTTGCTTGCAAAGTCAGTTCTCTCTTCCCAAGCATGGCCTGGCGCACACTGCAGTAAACTGGAATAACAATACTGTTAGGCAGAAGCAGGGGAACTTGCAAGTGCAGAAAACAGAACATCTTCAGCAACTGGCCTGGACCAGGGCATATGCTGCTATAGGACAGGACTGTCTCCTCTTGCTGTTTGTTCACAAATCTCACAGCTTTCTTCTGAGGCTTTCCAATGAATGCAACTTTCATTATGGCTGCAGAGAAAAGTGTGAAAATATGATCCAAGTGCACCCTACAAGTCAGAGACCAGAAGGCAAACAAACCAAACCCAGCTTTAAAAAATACTTCTCCAGCTTCTTGAGGCCTGAATCAGGTCTGAACTCTTAGAGCTGGTGGTACTGGATGCATTAATGCTAAGGGATGCATTTGAGTTGCAGTTACTGTGTATAAGGGTGATTCAAGACTGGGGAACTATATATCAAGCTAGCCAGAAATTCTGACAAAATATGAGCCTCATCCCCAAAAGTCCATTTGCTGCACCTGAAATGCTTTCTTCATGAAACTGCATCAGGGTTTTAAGAGAAACCTGCCTGGATTCCCCTGGTGTGTTTACCCCAGGTTTGTGGATCCTGGAAAATGTGAAATCCCTGCTGGGCATACATATGCATCTAGGCAGGTGAGTCCTGATGCTGGAAACTCTAGGGGACCCCAAACAAAGCTTTCAGTTTTACGGAGCAGATATAGGGTCTGGGGAGATTCTGATTTCCTAGAAATGTTAAAAATTGGTATCAGTTGGATTCAGACCCAAACGAATGGAATGGAAATTTTCTGTGAACCAGAAACCCTCCTTTTTGGCCAGTTCTACTGTGCCATGTATTCCTAAACATAATCTATTGGTATCTTTTTTAGCTACTAACTTTTTACACATGTATATACACCTCCCCCAACCTCTTATTTATCACTCCTGTAACAATGACCATAGGCCTACTACAGCACAAATTATTTTATTGAGTTTTAACCAAGCATGTTCTTCACACTGACCTGCAAAATCTTGGCTGGCAAGTCATTTTGCTTATTCATTCCAGCTAAAGATCTGCTTTTCTATTTTTAGATACTCAGGGGGCACTCAGCCAGTATAAACACACCTGCAAAGATCTACCAATATCTGAAATACAGGTGTCTGACAGCAGTCTAGCACTAGGGTAGGTGCAAGCTACAGCTGCCTGTACACACATTAATGGCACCCCATGAGAGCTCTAATTTGCCTTGCTAGAGGAAATACTTTTTGACCTATCCTCCAAATATCAACCCCTCAGAGTCTGTAAAAATCATGAGATGCGCCCCCCCCCCGAAGCCTTGAAAGTAAAAAATGGATTTGGGGCTCTATTTTAGTGTTTTGGTTGCTCATCTCAAAGGGCAATTTCAAGTGATGCTTTTAAGCCTCTACTTGCATGTACAGAAAAATTGATTTTAAAAACAAAAACAAAACCCTGAATGCAAACTGTTTAACTCAACTTCTTGCTTCCATTTCCCATCATTGACACTGGCTAATTATCACAACATGCCACAGCTCCACAGCAGAATCTGGAAGTGAATTTGAAAGCAAAACTCAAAGATGAAATGAACACTGAGGAGAGGAGGTTTCTAGGCTACCACCGAATTCCAGCCAAAAGCTTCTTATTCAGATGGCAGGCGATTGCACTCAGCCAGAGAAATGCAGAGTAGGAAGCATGATTAATAGTGATCTAGCACATAACATTTCCTTTACTAAGCCCTCAAACTGTGCGCTGTACAATAATTGGCTGGGAAATGGGAGAAAGAGGGCCATGAAGTACAGCCACTTCATGTAGGACATAGCAAATATGCTCTTAGCTACAATTTTTACCTGGGTTTCTGCCCATACCTTACTATTGTTCATACACATACCTCTTTAAACCTGAACCAGGCAAAATTTGCAGTGAAGACACATGCCAACAATCTAACAGCAAGTTTAGACAGAACCTTAGAATAGAAACCACCAAACATGGACAGCACTGCCAACATCAGGCATGCAGTCATTACAAATCACTCCTATAAATGCTAAGACTGGCTTTAAAAATAATGAGTTTGAATACTCATGCTTTTTTAATGCAATTCCTGAGTTGTTGTGGAGGAGTCCCCAATATATGAGAGTGATTCTTTCACACCAAAGTATACAGACACACACAGACACACCCCTCCTTTCCTGCATCTAGATGGAGGAAATAGTCTTCCTTCTGAAGCTGACAAGCAATTTGTAGAGGAAGATAATGCGAGGGTTAGGTGAGGAAAGGATGGGCAGGATGGAGACATTCTTTCCTTATTCATTCCCATGAGAGGAATGTGGGGAAATCTGAACCAGCAGAGACAGCAGTGTGCTAGCCTCCTGGGAGGGGAAACTGGGACTGGAAATTGAAGGCTAAGGGATCTGCATGTCACTTTAAATTGGAAAATAGGGAATTCTGGGTGCCCATGCTTGCAAGAAGCTGGTTAAGAGCTATTTCACGCACCCCCTCCTTCGGGCAGGGCTCCAACAAGAACTGCAGTTTAGTGTAACTAATTTTGAATGACCCAGAGAGTTCGCAGTTCATATATTTCTAGATCATTAAACTTTCTCCTTGCTGTACTACTGGTATTTGAAATGCCTGCACGTCTTGCGTGCACATTATTTTCCCTTTTTCCTGTTAGGTTCTTGAAAATTAAAAGATAAGCTTTGTAAATCTCATACAGAAAACAGAACTGTCAGGTTAGCTTTTAACGAAAAGCCAGAGAAGAAACAAATTCTTTTAGCAGAGCAGAAAAATCCATTATTAAAGGCTTAGAGACAAAGGCTGTTCAACACAATTAAAGGAAAATCTAAGCCTTTGAAAGCAGAGGGCATGACACTGGAGTACATACAAGAGAGAGAGATGAAAGCCTCTATTGTAACACTGCTGAAGAAGTAAAAAAAGCTCCTGATGATGCATTTGCCTAAACTAAACTGGATTACAAGCTTTTTGGGGAAGGGATTGCATCTTTCCATGAGTTTGTACAATACCTCTATAACCAGGCCTTGATCCTATTGCAGCTCTACTAAAATAATTATAACTCATTGCCTCCTTGAGATAGAACCAGTTGAAAATTTTCATTATGGAAAACATTTTAGATAAAAATTGGAGTTGCATTGCTATTTTCTTTAAGAAAACATCAATTTCAGAGATTTTTTTCAATCTGAAAAACATAATTCATTTTCATCTGTTGCTCTGAAGTAAAATATTTTGATTAGGAGTATTAAAGCTTTTGTTTAAAGGAAAGATGGGACAATTAATCCCAGTTGCATACTGGGCATGTTGCTTAAAAATATACAGCATAGGCCACAGTTTTAACAATGATAATAACTGGGGGGAAGGGGAGCGGGGTGTGAACAAACTGCATTTAATGAACTGTATTTAATAGGCATCTAAATAAACAGGGAAACAGATAAAACTTCCAGCTGCCAGAGTACTCCTACCTACCTTAGATGCCTATTAAATACAGTTCATTAAATGCAGTTTGTTCATACCCCGCTCCCCTTCCCCCCAGTTATTATCATTGTTAAAACTGTGGCCTATGCTGTATATTTTTAAGCAACATGCCCAGTATGCAACTGGGATTAATTGTCCCATCTTTCCTCTAAACAAAAGCTTTAATACTCCTAATCAAAATATTTTACTTCAGAGCAACAGATGAAAATGAATTATGTTTTTCAGATTGAAAAAAATCTCTGAAATTGATGTTTTCTTAAAGAAAATAGCAATGCAACTCCAATTTTTATCTAAAATGTTTTCCATAATGAAAATTTTCAACTGGTTCTACCTCAAGGAGGCAATGAGTTATAATTATCAAAACATAATTCACCCAGGATGTGTAAAAAACAAACAAACAGTGTGTTACCAGAAAAGACTTGGCTTGAGAGCATGACATGGTTTGTAGCATATCTGGAAAGTGGAAGCCTTTTAAGAGTTGATCTGTCTATGGTAATTGAACATTTTTAACTATACAGCTAACATCACTATTTACTGGACAGGTGTGAATCTGTGGAGGACAGTCCGAACTAGTGAGAATCAGTTTATACCTACCTAGAAATGCCTCTGTTGGCACCCATGAAAAAAAATTCAGATTTAGGTAAGTTACCAATGACTGAAACATTGTCATCTTGCATTTATATTTCAGTACAGTTTGTTCCTTGCTTGTTGCCAAAATACTTTCAACCTTCTATTATGCACTATCATAGCATTTTGCTTCTGCGTGTTATATAGCCTAGCTATGATGACAGTAGCAGTTACTGTTAGCCAAAGGCCCTATGACCTAGAGAAAAGTGCACTGCCAAGAAAACATCGAAGTTCAAGTCTTACCTCTACTGGTTACCAGTAATTATTGTAGCTAGGTACAGACATTCAAAAAGCCTGAGGCAGAATTGATCTAAGTTATGTGGTTTTCTGCAAGTGGCGTAGTTTAGATTGGTAGTGAATTCAACACATTCACCTTTTGGTTTGGGGGGGTGGGGATGGGGACGGGGACACAAGACAACAAATCTTATGCCGGGTTCCACCATTTTAAACCAGTCTGTGTGACAAACTTCTGTTCTGTTACCAGTACAGACCAGTTTCCCATTACACCAGCTGAGTAGAGAATACCTCTTCCATACAGCAGACGAAAGTTACAGCCAGTAAACCAAAATGACCCTTCAAGAATCTGATGGACCTAAATCCACTAGTGTTCTAAGAGTGGGTGAGTAGGGGAACCAACCCTGGAGGTTGATTTAGAGGGGGTGCCAGAATGATGCCCCCTGAAGACCCCATGTTGCAGGGGCTGCCTCCACTGGTGAATAAGGAGACCACATCACAGTTGCAGCAGTCCAGGCCTACATTGCTGCACCTGCAGTAGTAGTCAGAGTGCAATGAGCCTATGCTGCATGAGGTAAGGTCACTCAGACCCTGTCCTGCCAGGCTCTCCAGTGCTCAGCACGAAAGCACCACCACCCCCCTGCACTTTGCCCAGGGTGCCAAAACAGCCAGCTGTGCCTGTACCTAAAAGCTCAGCTGCTCTGACTAAAACAAGGCTGCTGATATATACAAGCCACCTTTTCAATTCGTGCCACGTTTTCTTTTAGTGGTGGGTCCTATACCTGGCTAATGAAATAAGCATCGTAATTGGAAACCTGCATTGAAGGTCCAGGGTTCAAACCCTGGTGATACAGGGAAGGGGAAGAGAATATTAGTAGCACAAAACAGATTCTCTGAAACAAGACACAGGAAATTGGGAAATTGTAGCTTAAACTGCATAAGAAGTTAAACTTAAGCACTAAACAATTAGGAAATGCTAGAATTAAGGTACTCTGTGCAACCTTAATTTAGCTCCCTTGTGCTTGCGCATTATCATGCAGTCCTTAATTAGATGATTACATACTATTTCCCACCGGGCAGCTTTCTAGGAATGAGTCACAGTTAGATGGTGAATGCAACTCCTATCTGTTGACTCTGTGGTTTAAACCAGGACAAAAGGCTCTAGGATGAAAGGCTCCACTCACCCCTCCCTATTACCAGACCAAAGTACAATTGGCCTCTGAGAGAGACCCAGAAAGATTTGTCTTTCCTGAAAAAGTGTAAACGCAGAAGGTTCCTTGGGTGAATTTGATATCTGTTATTAGACCAACCCAAATAGTTGGAGAATAGTTATTAAGCAAGTTTTGGGTTCAAAAACCCTTTGTCAGGCCCTTAGACCAACACAGCTACAACCTAAACCCCTGTAAACGCAGAACACACTTGCTTCCCTGAATCAGTGAAAGGAAAGGAAAACCCTGCCTCAATCAATCTCAAAGCATGCTAGGACAGGAGATGGATGGCTGTTAGCTCAAGCCAGCTTACAAAAGGCATTGTTAGCTGCTGTCCTGGAAGACAAGGCTTAAAAGGCCTCCTATTTTAAAGACTTCATATATTTTTAGAGGCATTTAGGGAGCTGGGCTGTGTGCACTGTACTATCTTACTGTTAATATCAAATACCTTGAGGGTTGTAATGACTGCTAAATCTCTGTTTATCCTACCATCTATTGGTGTACAAATGAGACAGTCTTATTCGCTGCTGCAGCCTGTGGTATTTCAACCATAGCTGCAGTGTTACAGATGGCATTATTCTTTTTGTGTAGTCTTAAGTGGTTGTCATACATACCGTAAACAGCCATGGACAGCTAGGCGTAACTGCTTCTGTACCATTTGCAAAGGAAGATCCTATTTGTTGCTGGAGGCAGAGAAAAAAATTAAAGAAACACCTTAGCTCTTGTCTTCATATCAGGCTGTTACCATAACTCTCTATGCTTTTTCTGCATTTACACCCACCCCCCCGTGAGAGCTGTGGAACCATTTGCAACAAAAACAGTCAAACCTGAGCTTTTATTATCTGTGCATATCGGCAGAGCTGAAGTAATGACCATAGGAGACCTGCTAGAAAGGGATCAGATGGGCTAATCTGATGCAGCTTTAGGCTAGGTACAGACAGTAAAAAAGCCAGAGGCTGAATCAATTCAGTCTTTGCAGGTTAGTCGAAAATGCAGAAATTGAATTGAAAGAGAAGTGAACAGACATTTACCTTTGATTCAAGAAATGCAGCCACATGCAAGTAGTGGCTCATGCCAGAAGCCAGGGGGTGATACAGCACAGCTCTCTTGCTGTATGTTCACTTACTCTTCCTGCTGCCCCAGAGTTCTCTGGGATTTCCAGTCCACAATCACAGTGGCAGAACTCTGCAGGGTTGCTCTTGTCATCACTTCTTCCTGCTTCCAGAAGCCTCTGGGATTTGTAGTCAAAACTGCAGCTAGCAGTAAGTTTGAGTGGGGGAAGGGGTGTTTAACCCTCTTCCCTGGCCCCAGACCCCAGCTGGGGTTTGCCTGGGGGGGACGAAGTCCCCACCCCTGCAGACTGGGCTGCATCCCCATCTGGATTTGTGCCCCCCATCCAACCTTTACTGCTCAAGCTAGGAAGCAGAGGGCCAGGGCCAGGGCCAGCCCTGCTCTGTGAGGCAGACAGCACTGCACAGGACAGCCCAGCCCAGCTGGACTCATTATGTTTCTTTCCTTACAGCCTAACAATTTCTATAGCTGAAAGTTCATTCTCCGCTGTTTCTGTATTACATGTAAGTTCTGGAGAAGCAGAAGCTTTTTCTTACTAGGTGAGTCAGTGTGTTTTTTCTGTTTTTATCATGGGAGTAGGTTTTTGACTGTAACACCCAAGTATCTTCATCAGCAACTCTCAAAATGCTTCCTGTGGGGTGTCAGTATCATTTCCCCTATTTTACAGATGGTAAATGTAGGGGTAGTGACTTGCCCAAGGTCATGCAGTGGCAGAGCCAAGAATTAGAACCCAAGTTTCCTGACTTCTAAGCCAGTGCTCTCCCCACTGCACCATAATACAGCAATAATTGTGCTCTCTCTGTGATGGTGAGGACACATCTCCTCATCATTCAAATGTCCCAGATCAACTGTATCACCCATTATTTTTATTAAGTTAACTTCAGGCACCCTGAAGTGCATCAGATACAGCAGCCTTGGAGAAGGGGGTTCTGTTTTTATGCCAAACATATAGCAGAGTTAGCAGCACTGTAACGTCATCCTGCGGCCCTTTCTTCTCCTCCAGCCTCCCACTGACATGTCAAGGGAAGTCTGCTGTTAATATGGAATTTTCTAAAGTTTCTCCAAACAACTCCCATAATATTTAACCCTAACTTGGAGGGCCGTTGTTATGGTCAGAGACCAGTCTCCTTGCTCATTCAGTCATTGACTTCAGTGTTGTCACAATCAGTAATGTCGGTTGTAATCATGCTATTCCATAGACAATTATCCCTTAGGAACCGAAATGAAGAAAACACTTCATTTTACATAAGCCACTAAATCACCATCACCTGAAAGTTGCTGACATCTTTCAGATTTTTACCTAGAAGTTAAAGACACCACCAGCTTTTTTGTCTTCTTTATCTGAAATACTGGCATATTAAAAAAAAACCACAAAATCGTTTTTTCGCTAAAAGCCTCGTGCAACCTCAGAACTGTTTCTGGTATCATCTATGTAGTTACCTTGCTATATTTGAAAACACTGCTTTTAAGTGACAGAAGAATTCAGCATCCTTCTCTATGAAGATAAAACGTGACCTTGAAGGGTTTTACTTTATGTTGTCTATTTGTTGCCTCTGTCACCAAGGAGACTGAATTCCTACGCTCACCTTTCAGATCTTTGCCGGAACATAATTCATGCCTCTCTCTGCCAGTGACCATCATAGCATAATTACATGGGCTATTAATACATACTGTTTGTGCGTTATAGAATTAACTGTTTGTGTACTCACATTGTATGTGTGATAAGCAAGGGTGTTATAACACAGGAAATGCAATTCAGCCTCACTTGGATTCATGAGTGCTAACCTTTTGAAAGTTTTAGTTTTGTACTACTGTGTTCTGTGACTTGCCACAGTGGCAGCAAAATTAGATCGCTGTTCTTGATTTTCATCTTCTGTAACTAGGTTAAAAAATAATAATCAATCCAGCATCAACCGTATCAAAATAGTCAAAGAAAAAAAACAAAATTTGGGTGGATCGCATCTACAACAGAGTTGACTGGTCCTGAGAAGTTGCTAGGTTACATGGTTCCCTCTGTTAGGAAATATTGACTTACAAGCATGAGGTAATTGAGACAAACTCACTTGCTGGTATCCTTCTTACAGCATTTGTAGATGGAGTTCTGCATAACAACCGTGGGAACTGACCCTGCTAATAGTATTAGGAGTAGGCAGTGTAACATGCACGATTCGAATAAAACACTGATGTAAGCACTACAGCCCACCAATAAGTAGTGAAATGGTCTTTAGAGAAGGCTCTAGCTTGATAAATTATAATAACTCTCTTAATATACTAATTATGTTTTCCTGTTGGATTTTCCATTTTGCTTTAAGCAGCACACTTCGTCAATGCTAATAAGAGTCCCGTGACAGAAACATCTATGATTCCTTGAAAAAGTACATAGATTTTAAGCCTTTTAGAACAAAGGCTGTCTCATTTTATCTGTACAGTATGTATTCCAGTAGCCCGCATTCAGTTTTACTCACATAGGGATAAGCCTTAATCCTACTGAAGTCAAGGACAAAAAGCTCCCATTCTCATCAATGGGGAAAGGATACGGTTCATGGAAGTCAGTATGCAGTACTGGATAGCTAGAGTGGATCTGGGGCAATTCTGTAGATATCTGGGTCAGTGGCCAGGGGATAATAGATGCCCTAGTAGCTTTTGCCACTGAGAAACCAAAAAGGAAGGTCAATCCACACTGTGTCAGTTATATAAACCATTAGGTAATAATGCATCTTTCCATATTCACATCATAAAGAACTGATGTGCAGAAAAGTCACTTCTGGTAACACATGGAAGAACAAAATTCTAAAAAGATTCTGAACCTCCAGGAACTGAGGGGTTATTTAAGCCAAACTTAAATAATACATTCTCTCTCCATGCTTACACAAACCTAGTCTACAGCAGTCACTGAGAGAAAAAATGCTATGGCTGTGTGGGTATACACACATACACAGGTATGTGATCTGATGGTAACACTGCAATTTTCCCCTTTCATTGCTGGTCTCCATGCCTAGTACTCTTGGCTGAAATAGTAACCTCTTCTAGAATTAGCTATGACAGTTTTTGGAGCAGCAACAGCTTAGTTTGATCAAATCAGTTCCTTAAGCAGCGTAACAGTCACATTTTAGTCCTAGCTGGACACCATTGCTTCCAGCAGCAAGAGTGACTTTGTAAAAGACCAAAATCAACCCACTGGGTGGTATGATATGGGCATGTAATCTATTGTCTGGCAGTAGAGAACTGTGAATTGAGATTTCTGTGATCTAACAAGGATTCATTTCCCATAGGATTTTGAATAGCTTTTTCCAAGACTGAGTCTCTTCAATTTCCTCTGCCTCAGAAAACTCATTTTTCATAAGATAGAGTCTCTGAAAAGTTACTCAGTGCTGCATTATCAGATGTAGGGATACTCTGGGTATCCCAATTTTATATTAGTCAAGTTGACACAGAGTCTGGATAAGTGTTCCCACCTCCCCTGAAATCAGTGAGGGTACTGAGTATTTCTGAAGACCAGCCCTTAATTGTTGTTCCTTAACAAGAGGTATCAAAAGAGTCAGTGACTTGATTGTTTTACCCCTTGACTCCACTGCCAATAAAATTGGAATAATGGTCCCTCCCACCAAAGGTGATATTGTATTTAATGGCTTCTTATTAGGTCTTCTAAATTTATACTGGGGGAAGTAAACAGTAGAGTTCTCTAAGCATCTGTGTTGGGACCTGTACTATCCAACTTATTCATAAGTAAAAAAAGGAGTCAACAGGAAGGTGATAAAGTTTACAGGGGATACCAAATTGTTCTGGGTAATCAATCCCAGTGATCTGCTTATCTGGTTAAGGCTTATGGAAAGAGCTCACAAAACAAGTGAGTGGGCAAGAAAATGGCAACTGAAACTGAATATTAATTAATGCAAATTAGTGCACATGCACAAAAATAAAAGTGACTATTTGTATACAAGGGTAGGCTCTTAGTTGTTCCCACTCAGGAAAGAGATCTTGGCATCACTGTAGATAATGCTCAAAAAGCGGGAGAGGGGTGGAAGTCAGCTGAACATGTAGCAGCAAGAAAACAAAACAAAGCACACACAAAAAAGAGAATAATTAGGAAGAGAACTGAAAACAAAACAAAATATCATTATGCCATCATATAAACCCATAGTGCACTAAAAGGTACAGAGAAGGGCAAAGATGTCTGGAGCAACTTCCATACAAGAAGATGCTAAAAGATTAGGACTCTTCAGCTTCAAGGAGAAACGTCCAAGTGGGAGTATGGCAGAAGTCCATAAAAATCACACAGTGTGAAACAGAATAAGGAGCTAGAGTTCCCTAATACAAGACTGGGCCACCCAATGAAGTTAACAGATATGAAGTTTAAAAACAAAGAGAAGAAAGTACATTTTTATGTGACACATGACTAACTAGTAAAACATATTGCCACCAGACACAAAGGCCAAAAATATAACAAAGTTCAAAGAGGAATTAGACACATTTATAAATGATAGGTTCAACCAGGGGCTATTAAACACAACAGCCCCAGACGCAGGATAATCTAACCCTGTGACTCCTGATGACAGGGAGGGTATGACAGGGAATGGATCACTTGATACATATTTTATTTATAATACTCCTTCTCTAAGGCATCTTTTATTTGCCAGTGTCAAAAGGAGGGTATTAGGCTACATCAAAGATGACCAACCTGCTGCACAGGTGCCACAAGTGGCAGAGGCAAGCCTTTGTGTGTGGCGCACAGCAGTCTGGGGAAGGGAGAGGTAACATAGTAACAGATAGAGCACAAAGCTGAAAGCTAACCAGCAGATCAGGTAAGAGAAAGGATTGGAGTGGCACCTGTGGAGGATGTGGGACTGATATGTGACATGGCTGCCAAAAAGGTTGCCCTTCACTGGGCTACATGGACCTTTGGGCTAGGGACAGACATTACACATAAACCGGTTTAAGTGAGCAGAAACTGGTTTAAACCTGTAACAGATCAGATGTTCAGTGCACATAAACCAGTTTGAAAATGGCTGAAACTGGTTTGAGCTAAACCTGGTTGAATATAGAATTAGACTTAGCTGATTTGGGTCAAACCAGTTTTTGCAATGTCTGTCCCAGACCCCTTGCTGGTTTAAGATCAACCAGACATCCCCAGCATCCCGGCATGCTCTCTGGCCTGGACAGGGCTCTCTGGCCTGGACAGGGCTCTCTGCTTCCTGGGCAGAGCTCCTCCAGCACAAACTTGCAGACACAGCAGGGTCTGTCAGCCTGCCCTCCCCCTCCCCTCTCACCACTTGCTGCTTAAGCAGGGATCCCTTCCTCCCCTCTCCCACAGCATGGACCATAGCCAGCACATGGTATGCTAGCTACTGCTGTATAAGGCTCCAGCAGAGACTACAGACACAGCAGGGTCTGCTGTTTTACCCCTGCCCTACCTCACTCACTGCTCAAGCAAGAAATCCCCCCCTCCCTCCCATCTCCCACAGCATAGACCCCAGCCCCACAGACCCTAGGCAAGTGGTGTGCAGGCATGTGATGTGCTAGCTAATGACGAGAGGCGTCTGTGTGTGTGTGTCTCTCCAATTTCATTGGGACAGGCAGGCAGACAGAATAGGGCTTTTGGAGCTAATCACCAGGTCCCGTCACCCCCACCCCCCACGCTGTTTAAGAAGAGTTTGAAGTAATGGGAAAGAGGCTATTGTTTTGCTAATTGGGTGATAAAGACTCTTATCAGCTCTGGGCTACCTTGCTCACCTGTCAGTTTGCTGCAGACAGTTTGACAAGCAGGGAGGGAGATTGAAAAGCTCCATATCATCAATAGATGCATGAACTGCACCTCCCCTCCCCCTTGCCTCAGAGTGCTAGCAATGGTCTGGGGGATGACAAGTCTCCCACTCCTTGAGCAGCCAGCAGGGAAAAGCCTGGGACCATGCAGGCAGGCCTACCCAATGAGAAAGTCCTGCCGGGGCCTGGCCATGCCCCACTCAGCTCAACTCTGTGCAAGGGAAGGGAAGGCTGCTTTAGCATACCCCGGCTTCTAGCCTGAGCCACTGCAGGCATGTGCCTGAATTTCCTCAGTCCAGAGAGAATGTCTGTCCAGTTTCCAACTGGTTCAGCCTAGCCAGGTTAGACTAACCTGCAAAAGTTGAATCAATTCAGGCTCAGGCTTTGTGAATGTCTGTCCCCAGCCTTGGTCTGATGCAGCATGGCTGTTCTTACATCCTGACTGGACAGAAGATGTAAATATTTTTTGATGAGGGGTAAAAAATGGAGAGATTTGAAACATCCAGATCCATGAGTACAGTCACAGCCACTGTTTAAAAATTACAAGGTCTCCAATTGTCATACTTGTGCCTTGCGTCTCAGTCAATGTAAAGGAGCTTGTAAAAAAAGAAACCCACCAACTTAAAACCACCAACGTTGAGATTTAAGTCT
Organism: Alligator mississippiensis; assembly: GCF_030867095.1. Lineage (NCBI taxonomy): Eukaryota > Metazoa > Chordata > Crocodylia > Alligatoridae > Alligator > Alligator mississippiensis. The sequence continues at coordinate 184,165,455 of NC_081827.1, forward strand.
TAACGGAAGAAAGCGTTCCGAGTCTGGTGTTACACTGGCTTGAATCTCTCAGGGAATTTAACTCTAAATGCATAAACCTTGGCAGTCTGACTTAAGAAATAGCCTTGGAAAATTCTCTGTCTCTAGCAGTAAACAGGATCAATAAATGACACCTCTGTCAAACCTAATCTGACAAATGGCAACCTGTGGGAAAGCTTCTTCTGTTCACAAATCACAATGAACGTCAACGAAGAGCAGGCTTCTAGCTGGTGTAGTGAGGTCCAAGCTGTCTTCCTAACCCCTAAATGATTATCAGACCTCTACCAGAAATGCCAACATTAACTCAGTGATTAAAGTAGAAGAAAGCCCAGCCATAATGAAATAATTTGTAGTGGCTTCTAACAGCCAGTGGCTTTGTAGGGAAAAAAATGATTTAACAAATCACATCTGGCCATGAAAGCTGCACATGTGATAGTCAACCAAGTACTGTAGTCTTGCAGTAAGGAACACCAGCCAAGGCCTTTTATTATGTTTCAGAAAGCAGAGGTTAGAAGTGCCTGGAAAAGCAGAGTTACACAAAGGGGCACACAACCCATTCCCCCTGATGCCAATAACAAAACCCTTGAGTAGTTTCTACTAAAGCCCACAAGATCAGGATCGGTGCTTATACAAAGTGACATTTTTCCCCATGATCAGGCCCCTGAAATCTCTCTACAACTATGATGTAACAAACGTGCACAGCTGCAAAGCACTTCTAAAATGGCAGATTATGCAAAAAATTAACCCTCGTCAAATCAGCTACTAGATTAAGGCACTTTAAAGCATAGCACCTTAGGGAACTTGTGTTCTCTTGAGGGTTAAGTTTTTGCATCAGGGTGGGGCTAGACTGAAGCATACCAACCCAGCCCTCCCCCCAGGGCTGTCAGTAGCGAGGGAGGGAAGGGAGCAGCACCCAGTAGCCAGCTATATTGCCCATCCTGAGCTGGGCGGGGGTGGGGAGGGGGAGAGGGAGCATAATGGCCTCCCATAGCTACTCTGCCTGGGGTACTGGGGAGAACCAGGCAGAGACTGAGAGGTGAGGAGACTCTGTTCCACCTTCCACCACTCACCAGCTGGACAAAACAGCTGGCAGCTTGGCAAAACAGCCGGCAGCTGGGTGCTACTGCTGTCCCTCCCTTCCCTACTGACAGCCCCAGAGCTGGGGGGCTGGGATTGGGGAGAGGAGAGGTGTTTTTTTAACATTCTGCCTTTAGTGCTGGTAGTAGGAATATCAAAAGCTAAAACAAATATCAGCATCCAGTTTTTCTTGTGTTTAAATTGGCAACCGCAGACTCAATAAGTTCAGTACACTGATTTAATATTTCTTGCATTGCTGTTTTGGATGTTGCCACAGGTTCAATGTGTTCCTCCTTTTCATTCTTCTCAATGATAGTTTTTAGAATCTATACAAGGGGTGGGCAGTTTTTTTGGCTGGAGGGCCACTTAATAAGTTTTAGTGCTCTCTGTAATGTCACCACAGTATAGACATGCCCTTAGACACCTTTTACAAAACTTACTTTCTTCTGTCTGCACAACATAAGCTCTCTGAATAGTATAGAGGCTAGTCACCATGGCAATTTTCTATGCCTCTTTCTAACCAATGCAATTGGTTTTCTCCATCTTCCAGGGAGCAATAAAAGTGTTGAACCTGTGTTATAGATATATTTGTTAGCTTGTCTTAGAAGTCAGCTAGTTGGTATGTCTTCTTGTATCAATTCAGAATGCAACATTTGTGATGAAGTCAGAAATCTGGTCTGTAGACATCTTCTGAGGAGGAGTTGAAGCAGGTAATCCTCTACTTTCTGTAAGTGTTCTTGTAAACCAATAAGCTGAGATAGGGATCTTTGTTATCCAAGCTAGATTTTAAGAACCCTTTCTGTGGTTTCAGCTGTTCTCTCTACCATTCCTTTTGGCTGTGAGAACGATAGACTATGCTTTTATGAATAAAATGGCATTGCTTTGTACAAAATTTAAAACAGAATGGCGATCCATTATCACTAAATTCCTTCAGGTATAGATTGTAAGACATGGTATACTGCAGTGTCCAGTGACAGGCAGGTTTGTTGCACCATGAAGCAAGGAAATGTCTTGTATCATGAAGCAAGGGTATTTTAACTAACTATCAACCAAAGCTTTGCACAGTTCTTCTAAGTTGCCTACTGGGCTAGCTTCAACAGAAAGAATGGAGTGTGCTGTTGGCTCTGCCCAGCCTATAACAAGGTAGTTAGGGTACTTCTGGGAAGTAGGAGGTATGGGTCAAACTGCCTCTTTCTGAGCCCATCTTGAGTTAACTTTGGGTTTTTACTCATGGTATTACATGTCTTTCCAGGAAGAATAGGATTGCTACAGAGCATGATGAGTAGTTGGGAGAGGAGGATCTGAAATCCATGTCAGTGGTCCTAAATGCCATTTATGCAGCTGAAGTCAGTCACAAAAACGGCCACCTAAATGGGGAACTGGACTTGGGACTTATTTCCATTTTTTATGAGCAATAAGCCTAGATATACTCTGGTATTTAAGATTTCTTGTTTGTTCCACCTTTGTAAAATAGCCTGTCTTAAAACTGGGAGAACTGCATAATCATTCCCAGTAACTACTTGAAATTCCTTCAATTTTTGGTCTGATAATGGCAAATGGCACATCATGAAATGCACTTAAACATTAGCTTCCTCTGAACATACCCATTTATCTTTCAACATGTATCAACTGGTAAGGGATCAGCAACTGCTCACTTGCTTCTTGGCCTTACTTTGAATTGATGCTTCTGGAGCATGAACAACTATATTTGAATCCTTGTTACAAAGATTTTCTAATAATAACTTTAAGAGGCATGTGGTTTGTTTAAACAACTCTTTTATCATAGGTACAGGAAAACCGTATTGTTAGCATTTCTTTTTTCTTTATAGGCATTGTTCTATCATTGCCAGAGCTTTAGAAGAAAAAGCAAAAGCAAAAATATAGCTTTTAGTTCAGTGGAGCTGGAACTGGGTTTTTGTCACATTAAAGTATTTAAACACTGGGGAAAATGCTTGCAAGCATTAATAAGCCATTTCACCTCTTGGCGTCCAGACAAATCCAAGTTTTTTCCCCACAACAGTTGTCTTAAAGGAACAGTTGATGTTGACACGTGCAGAATAAACTATTCACAGTCAGCTATTCATGTAAGCAGCTATTCACTGTGAATCAACTTTTCAGGTTGGCATGGCCATTTCAGTTACTGAAGCAATTTTGAATTTATCACATTTCATAACTTGTTAAGTATTTTCTGAAATATTTGATACAGCAGAACCATTTTGAACCATGGATTCCTTTCATGACACCTGTTCAAGACTCTCTCATCATGGTCTTGTCTGGTATTTTTCCTCACTGTTACAGAATCCACATAAATATTCAGCACCTCCAAATATCTGTTGTATCACTCTAATACATTTCAGGAGTTAAGCAGATATCAAAAGATGGCCTACTAGCAGAATAGTGTTTTGAACATACAATGTTCAGAACTTCTGTCATCTAGCTGCACTTGCCAGAATCCACTATCCGCATCTAAAACAGTGAAAACTGTAGCTCTGGCTAACTTACTAGTGATTTTTCTACTGTAGGAAACTGAAATGTTCCCTTCTTATTGCTTTGTTAAAATCCCTTAGATCTAAGCTCATTCTTATTTCATCTTGCCCTGGTTTGTCTACAGTCACTACAGAACTGAGCCAGAATGATAGGTTCTTGCATTTTCATTATAACTTGCAATTTTTCTATACAGTGTAAGTTGATTTTTTTAAGTTATCCCCTAATGCTATAGGAATTTAATGAGTTGCATATATCATATATTATGCTCATGAGTTTATCTTTTATAGTGTGTTTACCTAGCAACCCCCTAAACCAGTGGTTCCCAAACCGTAGGTTGCAACTCCAAATGGGGTTGCAACATCAGTAAATGGGGTTGGAGGGGTGGGGGGCTGGGAGTGAGAGGCCATACTGAGGAAATGGGCCATAAGTGGGGTCATGCTGAGGAAAATTTTGAGAAGCACTGCACCCTTCTGGTACTTCCTGATATTCTGGGACTACAGATGGAGTCCCATCCTCCCCACTTCCCCCACATGAGAGATGCTGTTAAGAGAATCCCTGTTCCTAAGAACTTGTAAACTAATTAAAAAAGACAGAAGGTCAAAGGAAAACCAAAGGCATACATTTAAAATAGGTTGCAGCAAGCCAACAGCAGTGCTGAGGGGCATTTATACACATGCTCTGGGAGTGGCGGAGGAGGGGGGAAGGATAGGGGGTGCTTTAATTAGAGCAGCTCCAAAAGCTACTCTAATTAAAGTGCCTGGAGTGTCTCATGTATCAGAGTCTTTGTGCTCATGTTTGTGGCAGCAGGGGTGCTTTATCTAAAGCTTGTTGAATGAGCTTTAGGTAAAGTGCCTCCACCACCATTCTTAAGCATGGGGATGCTGATGCACTTGCTGCTGGAGTCTGGAGCATGGTAATTACTGCACTCCAGCAGACTCAATTAATGGAGTCTGCTCTCATGTGCTGTAATTACAGCGTGGTGGAGCAGCCTTCCTGCTCGTGTATAGGTGCCACCTGAGAATCCTGGTCTTTTGACTCAGTTTCGTACCCCATCCACTAGACTTTGTTGCTTCCATTGATTTTATTGCTCACAAGATGTTTTCACCCCAAGACCCAACCTTCTTCTAGGGAAAAATATAGTGATTTTTTTATTGAGCTGTCCTCCCACTGCCTCCTAATGAGAATGCTCTGTTTCTCGTATCTTTGTATTACATTAGTAAATGAGGCCTAACACCCCAGATGCACTAATTTAAAAAAAAAAATCCTCAGGGATTCTTATTAACTCCAGATATTTTGTCACAGCTCTCAAGAAAACTGTATGCCTCTAATTCGCCTGGTAGCTGCCTATCACAGCTGTTCCACTACCGTCCAGTTCAGTCTCAGTGCAGACCTTTCAGGTTCATTCTGATCATTTCTTATTTCACCTGAACATTTTTTTTCCCACTGCCACCAGACACATGCTGGCTCTTCCATTTCCCTCCTCTGTAGTTGTCTTTACTGCCTCATATGATTACAGACCTTGACAAACCCACAGTCACCTGAAATGCCCTTGCTATTGCTACTAAGAAGTCAAGTGTTACAGTAGGTATAATTTGTTTGGAATGAAAGCTTTTAACCCTGATCGTAGCCATAGCTTCTGTGGCTGTGCTTTCACTAAAAGTATTCCAACAAACCTCACTCAAGAAAGTTCAGAAAAACAACATCACAACCCCTGAGAGTCAGAGAGAGGAAGAGGATGCTGTGGGGCACCCTACTAGGACAGCTGGCTCTTTCATTTTCCCATATTCTACAGTCATAATCATGTTGGGTCTCTTTTTTTTTTTTTTTTTTTTTTAAAGTAAGAGGTACTGCAGTGCTGGAGAAGGCTACATCACAGGAGGGGACATGGTTTCCTCTTCAAAGTCAATGAAATTTGTACCTATATTTGAGCCTTACAAATTTATAGTATTAAATGTGGTACATTCTTTAAACACGTCTTAAAACAGTGAAATAAAAACTTCATAATCAAATGGCCCATTGCATCACAGCCTTCAGTCGTGTGCTTAAATTACAATACTTGAGGCTCAACACCATAAAAGACCTCTCCACGCTTGCAGCCCTCTCCCCTAGGCCCAGTTAGTCCTGTCTCTTCATGATAGTCTTCAAAATCTAATGCTCCATGTCTAAATCTCTCTAGTCCTCCCCATTGCTTATAGTCTTTCCTCCAGGCACCCAGTCTTTGCAACCCTTCTTGCTAGAGTGCACATCTTAACCAACAAGTTTCTGCACCCTGGTAGTCTCTTTTCCAGCCTTGCTACTTAGAAGCTCTGGGTAACTGTCACCTTCTTTTCCATTAGCAAGGTTCCTCCTCTGAACTCAGAATAAGTTTATAGTCCCCAGCAGACCTGGCTCCAGTAACATATTACCATTATGAGAACCCTGCCCCATTTTTCTGGAGAGACAACTAAGTCTGGCGCTGGTAGAGTAGCTCCAACCCCTTTAAATGACTAGTTTACCCTCTGAACAGGTGTTAGAGCACTCAGCCCCTCTGTGATTTTATGTTAAACAGAACTACACAAAGAACAAGAGATACAAGTCAATAAAGACAGGATCACACCAAACTGCAGATTCATTTGAAAGCATGAGAAAAAGTCTAGGTTCCCTCTAAGACCTACATGGACACAGAGAAATTTATTTTAAACTTGAGAACATATATATAATGGCCTAGATTTTCTACAGAGCTGCTTATACTCTCAAATTGTTCACATATATACATGCCAGCATTATAGACTTTGGTTTACCAATGCATCTCCACTTTCTCCAATAGGAATAGAGAAAAGGGGACGTGATGAATAAGCAAAGTTCCTCACCTACTTGAGTCTGAATTCATGGGTTAAAACTAATCAGCTTCTTAATTATTTTAAATGGTTATGTGCATTTAGGTTCCAACCAACACCAAAACACTTTGTAGAAGGCAGTTCTTAGTACTCCTAACACAAAACACCACCAATCAGACTGAGAGCCTTTTCTCAGAGTTGTCCAGTCCAGGTTTATGGGCCTGTTCATTGAAAATCAGATTCCACTGATATCAGTGGCCAAACTCACACTGTTTGGGAGTTTGAATGAGAACCTTCATAATTCAAGCTGAATCAGCACTCACACCTTATCTTGAATCAAGCCTTGATGACTTGGTTCACCACTGATGTGTAGCATGTACCCACCCATACATTAAGGATTGCAAAAAAGTTACTGTGCTGGGGATTTTCAAAAGACAACCTTGCTGGGGTCATCTGACCTCAGCAGCCTTTCCTGCCTTGAGCAGGGGGCTGGACCTAATGATCTCTGAGGTCCCTTCCAGCCCCTAACTTCTATGAAACTATGTGGCATATCTAAATCCATTAAGCAGGCAGGACTTAAAGCACAACAATGAAACAGCTCAGGTTTCTGAAAAAGACAACTGAGGCATTTGTTCTTTGAATGAAAGAAAGTGTCAAATGATGCATGGATTTAGGTCTGCTGTACAGAATGGTTTAAGACAGGGAAATGGAGAAGGGCTTTTATAGCTGTACTTGGGTGAGAAGGAAGTACTACCTGAGAAACTGACTCACTAACAAAGCAAGCACAGAAATGAAGCTCGTAATGAACAATGGCTGAAGTACTGAAATACTTGGGAACAAATGTGATTAAAAGAGAAAGCCAGGGATATATTTAGAAAAAAATGACTATTTATAACATAAAAATCTAGTGGTCTAAATACAATGATTAAGGGTCTGATGCAAGGCCTACTAAGCTAATTGGAAAGACTCCTGCTGTCTTTGAATTGGAGAAAAAGTCAACTTACTGCACCACTGAAACTATTTAGATCAACAAAAACGAATTAGACATCAAAAAATGTATTACATGACTTTTCCCCAGAAGGGGAGATATCTTGCTAGTTACCACTTCTAAGTTTTTTGTTTTTTTTAATCTCTAAAGTAATTTATCAAATCAAATGGGCACAACATCTTGGGAAGGATTCCCAAGTTTTTCAAAGCTGAGTCCCTTGCCTCAGAAGAATAAACCCCATTTAATTCCCAAACATTGGCAGAGGGGAAGCTTGCTTCAACACAATCCTGTACACCTTCATCTTCTGCTAAGCCTTCACCTGCAGATTACATCAGGCAATCAGCCAGAACATGGAACCAAAAGTCATGCGCACTGAGAAGTTTATTAGGATTAAATCTTGCCAGACATGGAGAGCCTCTTTCAATAAGAAGATCAGACCTATAACTAACTGGGGTGTTAACAAAGCATTTCATAACATTTTAAGAAACCTGTTCACAAAAATTTGTTCAAATCAATGTAGTAAGTCTGCCAGTAGCATACCTCCAGTAGGCCTGTATGAAGCAGCTAGAATTTGCTTTGGATTCAGAGTCAGCCAATTCGAGGGACAGTGATTCGATTCAGTGATTCAAATCACTGTCCTGAGTTGATTTGGCCAAATCTGATTCAGAGATTCAGCTGCTGCCAAATCTCTGAATCAGGCAGGCCCATACCCGCCCCAGCCCAGCAATGGCTGCCCTGCCTGCCCCAGCTCCTGGCACTTGTTAAAAAAAACCCCACCTGACTCAGCGGGTGCTGCCAGGCAGGGGGGTGATCCCCGCTGCCCCACGCTGCATGGGGGGCTCTGCATGAGCCCCCCTGACCCCCCCTCACTCCCCCAGCCCCCCCATGGGTGCCCCACCCAGGCCAGTTCCAGCCCTTTAAGAAAAAAACAGAACCCTTCCAGACTCACTGTTTCATCCGGTGGCATGGGGTGCTCTGTATGAGTCCCTGAAGCCCTGAGGCTGCTGTAGGAGCGGCGAGTCCCCGGGCTTTTCTCCGTTTTTTTTTTTTTTTTTCTTCTTGAAGGGCCAGAGCTGGCCTGTGCGGGGCACCCATGGGGGGGCTGGGGGACCAAAGGGGGAGTTGGGGGGCTCATGGCAGAGCCCCCCACGCAGCGTGGGCAGTGGGGGTCATCAGGGATTGCCCCCTTGCCTGGCAGCACCTGGTGAGCACCAGGGCTTTTCTTTAAATACCAGGAGCTGGGGCAGGCAGGGCAGCCATGGGGGGTGGTGCTGGGGGAGCAGGGGCTGGCAGGGCTCCCCTCATTGTCCCCTAGTACTTGCTAGCTTGGATTTCAGCTGCAGCTCCCTGCTGCAGCCACTGGGAACTGCCCAAATCATCAAAGCTCTCATCTAAGCTTCGCATAGCCCTAATCTCCAACACATTTCTCCATCTCATTGCTGAAGAGGCTCTTCCCCTCCTGAAGACATCCATTCTTTTATTTTTTACCAGTAGCAATGCTGCTTAACTTATGGGCTGGAGTGAGACTCCCTATGTGTTTGTGCATAGCAGCAAGAGTCTCTTTATACCTTTAGATGGGGTACCTCTACCACCACTCTCTGGTAAGCATGCTGGGGAGCAGATAGAAAAAATTAGGAAAGACTGCCTTAATCTGTGGCTGGATTAGGTTTTCCTGGGTGTAAGGGATATCAGGGAAGCAACTGGGTTTTCAAAAAGTATCTAAGACTGGGTGTCTCCTATAGCTAACACCAGTCTACATACCCACACACACACAAGCTAGGGACCGAAGTTGCACATAAAAGTGATCAGAAACCGGTTTTAACCTATAACAGAACAGAAGTTCAGTGCACATAAACCAGTTTCAAAATGGCTGAAACTGGTTTAAGATAAACCTGGTTGAATGTAGTATCAGATTAAACTGATTTAGTTCCAAAATTATGGAACTTCTGTCCCAGACCCCTTCCTGGTTCAAGTTAAATCATAGTTCCCCCCGCATCCCAGCATGAGATATGCAAAAAAACCCCTACAACTTATTTTGCACATGTTTACATGTAATAGTTGGTAAGAGCAGGCTGTTCATCCCTCTCACAGCTGGCTCATATATACAGGTTTCCAAGTCAAACACATGTATAGAATCTAATTATTGGAGAACTGTCTTACATTCATCCCCACCACCACTGCAGTGGGGAAGATGATTGGAGGGGGGAGGGAGGCTGGAGGTGAGGGTCAGGCAGTGGATGAGGCAGTAAGGGGGCAGACAATAGGAGAGCAAGGAGTATGAAGGCAGTGGGGGCAGGGAGCTCTCCCCCTGCCACATCCCCCCCTCACTAACCCTAGCCTGTGCTTGTCCTCCCTGCAGCCTCAGGTCCCCTGCCCCTCCTTCCCCCACACTGCTTCTGCTCCCTCACAGCCTCAGGCTCCCACCTGCTTCTCTCCTCCCCTCCCCTGCCCCCACTGCTTTCTCTTGCTTCGTCACCAGCAGGCTCCATCCTTACTCCAATCTGGGACACAGAGCCCAGCCCCATATCAGTGGCACAGGCCTAGGCAGCAGCTGTAGCTCTGGGGTTAGGGCTGGGGTAGCCGACCTGGGGTTAGGGCTGGAGCTGGAATCACAACAGTTGCCCTGCCCCACACTGCTTTGTACTCAGTTCCAAGCTGAGGGGCCTTTTTTTTTTTTTTAAAGGCTTGGGGGTGCGGGATCGGAATAGAATAAATATGGTAACTTGGCGTCTTTTTGCTTAGATAGACCCACACTTAACCCACCGATTCTTATTTCAATTCTTGGTGCTAACAACCTACCTTTTAATTTCTGCCAACACTAGTTCAGTCAATTCAGGTACAGCCACCCATCAGTCACTCACCTCTCTGCTGTGAATTGGCCAAAATCTTACTGTCAGGAATTCTCCTGACCCGAGATGTTAACTGGAATCCACTTTGCTGCTCACTTTGTGCTTGACTTCACAAAGCGGCAAGTTCTGGTGCTTTCAGCATTACTATTTCTTCTGAAGCATGAGTCATTGGCAGATTAGCCGGCATCTATCACACTGCAACACAATATGGCAGTAAAACAAAGGCCAATATAGTTTTGGGCTGTGTAGAGAGAGGAACCAGGCTGTAGATTAAGAAGGTAATCCTTTACCTCTATAGACTACTTTAACTGCATCTGGATCACATTGAGTTTGCAGCAGCTCATTTCCAGAAAGAACGACATAGCACAGAGGGAGTTCATAGCTGATTAACAACAATGATCGGGGGTCCAGAGGGATTGATTTATACAGAAGGATTCAAGAAGAGTTCAATAGCTCAGCCAAGTTATGATTAAAGGAGGATATGATAACAGCCTACAAATATTTGCAGACCACAAGTATGATGAACACCACTGTGGTTGTGACCAGGGATTGAACCAGGAATCTCAAGACAAACCCTGGCCTCAGACTGAGCTAAAGAACTGAGCTTGGAGAGTGGCATCTGTACAGGGCCATGTCTCCTGATGACAGAGCATGGGAGAGGGATACAAGCAACTCACAGAACAAGGGATTTCACTCACACAAATCTAACTATGGTGCAGAATTACTATGGCCAGGAGGATGCAATGAGCAAAGGGAGGTAAATGAAAAAGGGAAGTTTAAATTGAGGGGGAAATATAGTCTGTATGCCAGTCAGATGTACTCAACAGCAGAAAAGTTTCCCAAGGGAATATGAATGCTATGCACACTGAAATTAAGTCTGGACAGAGTATAATCAAAATGGGCTGGTTCGATTTGAGACCAAAGAGTACATGAGTGAGCATTCCTCTCCCTGCTGGAGAAGAGCCTACAAACAGTGACAGTCAGTGCCTGGTTATGGCACTGAAGTGCTCTTGCATCACAAACTCTCTGGTCCCCCCTACTACCTGTGGCCCCTCCTTTTCATGTCACTCCCCTCACCCTGAAATACCACCAGGTAGTAGACCGGCACTGCTTCCTTGAAACCATTACGGTTAGTGAAGCCTGAGAAAGAGCAGCAGTAAATGCAGCACTGGGCTTCCTCTCCACAGCAGCCGATTCAATTTGCAGAGTGATTCAGCAACATATTGATTTAACTATCTGCAGACAAATGACCTCTCCCTATGCCATGCTTTTTAGTGGAGGGCTGCAGTCTTCTGCATTAATATTTTAATAGATTTACTGTGCAATCAGTTCATTTCAGCAGAGGGAGGGGGGAGCTGGCACAAAGAATAGATTTTAGCAGAACAATGCAAAGAGGCTGGGAGCTTCAGATTTTTGGAGCAGTAAATGGTGTAATTAAGGCTGCAGCTCAGTTTTCAGTATAAATAGCTAACCTCCTCTCCACACCCCAAAGTCAGTCCCCTGTTGGGATGGAATTTTCCAGGCTGCGTCTCCTGTAGAAATAAAACCCCAAAATATTGATCCCCCTAGTTAGATGGTTTTATATGTGGGAGCCCTAAGCTCTCAGGATAAAAAGCAGCTAAAGTAGAGCATGCCATGAGGTTAAGTCCCCAGAGGGACTGTCTGGAACACCAGGCTCCCTTCCCTCTCCATCAGGAAAGAACATGCAGCATGAAACAATAGAAATCTCCGCAGCTAGAGCAGCCAGCACAGTAAAAAGATGCCCAGAGGGGAATGTCACCTCAAAAGTCCCAAAAGATTTTTTGTAGTGCCCTGATATTCCCTCATCAGCCAAGCCTGAGACCTAAGCTTTAGAACTATTCTCCCTCCAACCTGCTCAGTTGCCACTAAATCAGGCTGTGTGAAATTTCGACGGGTGTTTCGTTTCAAAGCAGTTTTGACGCATTTTGAGTTCAAAACAGCGAAATCGAAACAAAACAAAAGGCTTCAATACAGCTTCGAAACAAAATGAGGGCACTTGAAATGTTTCTAAAGTTTCATTTCTGCAGCTCTTTCTGGGGGGTGCAGGCCCCTGCATCTGTGCATGGTATTTCAGCAGGCTGCCGCTGAAACTGCAGTGAAACCCAGTGCACAGATCCAGGGGCCTGTGCCCTGCAGGAAGAGCTGGGGGAATCGAACTGGGAGCTGGGGAATCCAACCCGGAGCTGGGGGAGTATACACTCCCCCAGTATCTGGCTGGATTCCCCAGCTCCCCGATCTTTCCCCCAGCTCTATCCAGGAGGCGACTGGTGCCAGCTACAATGGGAGGGCTGCGGGCTGAGTTCTGCCGCAGGCTGAGTTCTCCCGCTGCTGGGCTGAGCTCCATGGGGCTGGTGGAGCCGCTTGGAGCACAACACCTGGCTCCGAACACAGCCCTGGGTATAGCCCGGCGGCTGGAGACTCCACAGCCCCACAGAGCGGAGCCTGGCAGCAGGAGGCAGCAGACAGCCAGTGGCAGAGCCACTTGGAGCTAAGCCCTGGCTCTGAGCACAGCCCTGGCCTGTGGCTCCCCCCCACCTCCCACTGCCAGGCTCAGCTCCACAGGGATGGCAGAGCTACTTGGAGTACAGCTCAGTGGCAGGAGGCAGGGAGAGCCAGGGCTATCCTCTGAGTGGCTCTGCCATCCCCACAGAGCTCAACTTGCCCTCCCAGCACTGTTACCAAGTTCCCAGAAGAGTCTGGAGCCGCTCCTGCTGCAGTCCTGGGAGCAGCAGATGCTGCCTGCCATGATGGAAGGGGGGCTGTAGCCCCCCCACCTGCCCTCCCATCACTGCCACTGAGCGTGGGCCTCCCAGGGCATCCCCAGGGCCCCCAGATCTGCACGTGGGATGACAGGAGGTTGCTGATGCTGCCTTGGGCCAGTGGCAGCAGCAGTCTTCCTGGTGCTGGGTGTGGGCTGCGCCGAGTGCTGGACCCAGGCAGCGGCAGCAGCAGCTTCCTGTCATCCCACACACATATCCGGGGGCCGCACCCCCGAAAGGAGTCCAGCACAGCCTCACAGCCCTCCTGGTTGTGCAGGCCCTCAGATCTGCATGTGGGATTACAGCAGGCTGCTGCTGCCAGCAAGTGAGATATGAGTTTTGCTTTCAACTGTTTGAGGTGCAGTTTCACAAAAGCCCTGCACTATCTCTTGAAACTTGGCAAGCTTCATGCCCTCAGAAGGGGCTACCATCCCTGCAACTTTCATCTGAATCGGGCAAGAAATGACAAAGGAATAGGCATTTTCATGATTCCCCATTAGAACCTATGGGCAACATGTTGAAATGCATCAGAACAGCGAAACAGTTTCGACCAAATGAAACAGAACAGTGCTTCGAAATGAAATGAAATGACGAAATGAAACTGTCCTTTTGAAATGGTGGAATGGAAGTCAAAACAAAATGGTGCTGTTTTCCACAGCCCTGTCACTAACTGCTGGTCCCAACTTTGCACCACCTCTCTCCCATCCCCATAACCCATCGGATTCTTGCCCTCTCTCCAATGACACAGATTTTATTAACCTCCTGTCCATCAAATCCTGTCATTCATACACATGCTCTCCATGCTCAGGTCACAAGAGCATCTTGCCTGGATTTGTTCCCCAGAGACTGTTGCTTAATTTGGGCAGTCTCGTCTCACTCCATCCAACAGGAGTTGGGATGAATTATCTTGATTCTAGAGGCAGCTCAACATCACCACCATGCAGCCTGCACTAGCAACTACATCTTCTAGGGCAGGTCCTCAGCTCTTGACAGGTGGCCCAGATCTGGGCTCCCAGTGCCATGTCATCCAGCCCACGGGGCTCCCCATGGGCCCAAAAGTTTGGTGACAGAGAAGCAGTGGACCGCATCCTTACTGCCAAATTTCTGGACCTGTAGAGAACCCTGGGCCACATGTATCAGATATGGGGCAGCACAGGGCCCAATCCCAGTATGTGGGGTGGAGTGAGGACAGTGTTGAGTCCCAGGGCCTGATCCAAGTGTATGGGGCTGGATGAGAGCAGCCTGGGTCCTGAACTTGGAGTGCAGAGCTGTATCCACTGACTTGAAAAGCTTGAACACCATCATTCTAGGGAATCACCTGGGAGAGGCTCCCATGTCAAGAAGCTTCCCTGACTGCTTGCCAGGACCACAGCTCTGATAACAACCTCACAAGCCCTGTTGTCTCTCTTTTCCCAGACATGTCAGGAGCAACCATATCAGAATTGACCCTCTAAACCTTCCAGATCTCAGTCACCTAGTGCACATCCAAGTAACAGTTTAGGACTGCAAAAATCCTATAAAGGTTTGGCTTTAGTCACATGGGATTTAGCATTACCGAAGTCAAATGGAAGGAACCTGAACAATTTTGTTACCTCAAACCACTTGCTAAATACTTTGTGCGGCTGACATTAAATCGTTATGCTGTCACAAACTATGGTCAGAACCTTTTCTATTTCCCTTGCTGAATTAGTCCAGGTTACGTATAAAAATAAAATGTGGCCCAAAGCATGTATATTGCTAGATACTTCAGTGATGAAAAGTCTTCAGCATGGCAGTCTTGGGCTACAACAGCTAATCATGCAGTATTCATGGCTGAATAGAAAGCAAACCAAGTTTATTAACCATTAAACATTTATTCCCTTTTAAATGCACTTTCAGACACTTCAGTTGTGATTAACAAGACGAGGGTGCCTTTGAGAATCCCACCCTAAGGTTTAGGCAACACCCCACCACTGACTTGCTGTTCTAAACCTTTTAGGTGCTTTTGAAAATCCTGTACCCTTAGTCTGAAAACACAAGAGGAAAAAACACCTATTTACACAGAGGCATAACTGGTGAGATTTATGCCCTGGACAAAAACCACAGCTGCACTGTGCGACATGACCCTGATGCTTGGCAGTAAGTGCTGGTATGACACTGCTAGCAACCATACAGTTAAAATCCCCCTACAGCTCCCACCGTGGCCCAGTCCTGGTTGAATCCCATCACTACTGAACATTGGCAACACCAGATTGGGTGGCACCTACCCATGAGCTGTCCACACCCCCTCCCTTCCTTAAGTGCTACTCTAACTTCTTTCACCCATACCCACTTTAACTTAGTGCTCAGGGCTCATGCCATAGTCACCCACCACTACTTATGCTACTGTATTTACCCGAGAAACATAAGTAGCTGAGATAGTGAACAACCTCCATTGCTCTGCCTCAGCAATGAGTTTCATTGTTTTCCAGCTCTAGCTCTGTAGCCATGTCTTTGGCATACAGTTGCTCCTTTCTGTCAGTAAAGCTAGTCACGACAAAGGGGTGAAAGGTATTAATGCTTGCTCAAGTTGGCCTTGGACCCAAGGCAACCAACTGATTTCAGACAGATTACTGAAAAGCTTGCAGCTAGAAATTGAAAATCATAGCTAGCATCCTGTAGTGGTTTTGAACCAGTGACCTAAATCTGAAAGGCTCGATATCCCATTAACAATCCTAGAACCATCTAGTCCCAGGGTCAGTTAATGCAGATATTAAGAATGTCGGTTTCTGATTGATTTCAGTTTGAGACAAACATGATGCTCCTGCTCTAATCAGTGGTCATAACTAATTGAATTTTGGGGGCTTGTGGGGGAGGGATTGCTCCAAACATGCATAACTAAAGCGGAATTTTACATTCTCTAGTTTGCTCAAATGCAGCTAATCTTTCTTTTTTTTTTTCCTCCCAAATGCATGTTACATATTTTATGTCATTTGCTGAACACATGCTAAGACAGTGTGAACTATGAACCAGACCCCAGCTGATAAAAATTAGCACAGCCTCATTGAAGTTGAATCCAACAGCAGTTGGATTGAAGAAGAGGGCAGGGCATCCTCATATCTAAGTATTTCAGTTCTGCCTAAATATTGAAAGAGTCATGAATGTGATTAACACATAAGACATTATGTGTCTAATAAGTAAAAACACATTTTTTCTGGGTGTTAGAAATGGACAACTTTTCCACTCATGACCTTTCTGTTATTTTAAAAGTGAGATGCAACCTTTAGCCTGCGTGCAACCTAAAAGATACAGGCAGTTCTATCAATACATCCTCTGAAGTGGCTACCATTACTGGGGGAAGCGTGAGAGCACAGGGTACCTGTTCAATATCCAAATGCTGCTGTACTTCATTTGCCATGTTTTTATAATTACAGGCATACTGAAAGATCCAGTTAACACAGAGGCTCTTTCACAGGCCCTCATTTATCATGATGGTAAATAATCGACATATTTACTAAACTGCAAGACAAAAGTTTTTCTTGCCCCAATTGGCAAGGGGGGAAAAGCCCCTTGTCTTATAATAATGTACGTGGAAATGTCATTAAATACACTGTCTATCATTAAACTGCTGCCAAAAGCAGCATGTGCTCAACAATGGAAACCAACTATGAAGTTGATGAAATGCAGTCAACAGTGACCATAACTATAAAACACATGGCCCATATTGGGCAAACATGCCGATGGGAACGTGTGTGGTCCCTTAAGAAAAACCAAAATAACCCAGGCAGTTGCTCCCCCAGGAGGGAATGAGCACCAGACAGGCCAACACTCAGAGGCTAGAACAAGCCCCAACACCTTCCCCAGGTGCCAAAAAGTGCTGAAGAGAACCATTTGTTTTTTGTTTGGGGGGGGGGGGGTTGTGTCCCTTAACAAAAAAAAAACAAACCAAACAACACAACCCTGAAAAACAGGTGGGTGTTGCTTCTACAGGGAACTGGCATGGCACTGGGCCTGGAAGCACTGCAATACCAGGAAAACACCAGAAAGACCAGAACCAGCCCCAACACCTTCCCCTTGGTGCCAAAAATGCTACATTTGATTTAAACTGAAAAGGCCAAAGAACAGGCCAGCACAGCCAATCTGGATACAATAACCCATTAAGTGTGATTTCCCTCACTCCAGAAATTTTTCAAGTCATGGTGAGTGTAACAGGGAACCCTATGCCTGTTACCAGGAAGCAGAGCAACCTTTTAACAGGGACCCCTGCCCTGTTATCAAGAAAAATGATGGCCCCTTTAAATCCAGAACCTTCGGGGTGCAGCCGGCCAGTCGAGCAGGAGTTAAGGGTCAAGCCCTGCCAGCTGGTCAGGTGACAGGAAGGGGAAGGCCAGAACCATATAAACCTCAAGTGGAGAAGGCCAGGGAGGCAGCAAAGAGGGAGACTCCTGATAGCTATGGAGCAGATGCAGCAGCCTCCTGAGGAAGAATATGCCACGCTGTGAGACAGAAGCACAATCACATGTAAGCGGGCACTTTGCCCCTCATATTTTTTTTATGTTCATTATATGGCCATAGGGGCCAATGGTTTACATTTAATGTTGAAATGCCAGTAGTTTGTAGCTGAGGCTGTAGGGTAAGAGGATGCCTCATTAGCACCAGGGGGTGCTGTGATAGAGGGCTAGAAAAGCCAGTTCTGCACTGGGGTGCAGAACTAGGGCCATGAGCCCAAAGTCACTTGAAGGGGAGATAGGAGCCTTGAAGCCAGGTGCTAGTGGGTGACTTAAGCGAAAGGCCCTAGCTGCAGAAAGAGGGGCAAAGCTGGAGGGGGCTGAGGCCCCAACAGCCTGGTGCCACAGGGGTGCAGTGTAGAAGGACCAGTACGCTTGGGGTCATGGACAGCATGGAACAGAGGGCCTTGAGCCCGAGCGAGTTAGAGAGTTTGAGCCTCAGAGTCAAGCTCTGCTTAGTAGGTTTTGGCTGACAGGCCTAGCGAGAGAGAGAGAGGGTAAGCCCACAGTGGCTGAGATCCCAACACAAAGAGAAATTTATAAAACATCTGCAAGGCATGGGGCACATCAAGGGGAGATAGGAGCATGCATTTTGCCCTTAAGGCAACAGCTTATTATCCTACAGGTGGTAAGCCTGGAACCTGTCTGGGAACCTGTGGGTCAGCCTCCCTCTCTTCTTTTTAGAACCAAGTAACATCAAGTTGTGGCAGATGAGTAAAATGCCGAGGGGGAGAGAAGGGGGAAGCTGATCTCCAGAGAAGGAAAATTCAGCAAGACTTGACGGGGACGCGCGCACGCGCGCACACACACACACACGCAGCCAACGATGGCACCCTGTCACAGTGAGCCATGATATTGCATACATTTTGAGTTCCTCTTCACTCCCACTTTCTTTTCCATTGCCAGTGCTTCCTGTTTCTTCACCAGCCTGAAATGCCTGGCAAACATCACCAAATGGGGCCCCAAAAGGTTCACCCAGAATTCTTCTGTCACCTCCTCTCTGTCTGGCACATGATCAGTGTGGCCTCACCCTCCATGCTGTGGAGCCAGACCAGGTTGCCCTGTGCCCACTGGCGGAGGAAGAAAAAAATTATTGGGGGGATGGGCTGAGCACTTGTGCAGAGAAGCTGGAGCGTTCCATGCCTCCTGCCACAATGAGAAAGTACAAATCTTCACCCCAGACAGCAACAAGGTTAATATGCACAACAGCCACCATGTGCAACTTGGCCACAAGGAAATCTATATTTGTGAAAGCATTTCCAAAAGAAATGTCCATTCATTGTGTAAGGCAGGGGTTGGCAACACCTGGCACACATGCTGAGCTTGGCACGCAAGGCCATTTTGCTCGGCATGCCACGGCCAGCCCTGGCTCTAGGTAGCTGCTGCCAGCAATGGAGCCTGGGCTGCTATCAGCAGGGCTTGCAGCATCCCAGCTGCCTGTTGGGAGCAACCTGGCTTCCTGCCTGGCAGGAGCTACCCAGAGCTGGGGCCAGCTGCAGCCAGAAAGCTGAAAACAGCTGTGCTGAGCTCCGGAGCCCAGGTATCAGCTCTGTACTGGTGTGTGAACACGTGCCTTGGAGCAGGCAGTCAGAAAGGGACCTGAGGCAGTATAACTCCAGTCTCTCCGCCGCTCCCGGCACAGAGCTGGTGACTGGGCTCCAAAGCCCAGTGCAGCTGTTTGTAGCCAGCCTGGGCTCTGGGCAGCTGCAGCAAGCAGCTGGTAGGCTGCAAACAGCTGCACTGGGCTCCACAGCCCTGGCATCAGCTCCATGCTGGCAGTGACTGTGCACACAGGGGCAGCTGGGCTGGGGGGCAAGGGGCACAAGCAGGGCATCCTGCCATGTACCCCCTGTCCTCATTTTGTTTTTCTGTCATGCCAGCTGTCCGGCACCTTCCAAGGTAGGCATTGTACTGTTTTTCGGCACTCCGGACAAAAAACATTGCCTAGCCCTGGTGTAAGGGATACAGGAATGACGGTGGGGTCAGGCATATAAAAAGAACAGATTCTTTTAGTGTGAACCAATCAACATACAACAACTGCAGAATGAACCCTGGGGCTTCAATCAGTGAGTCACTTCTTTTGTTGCATTGTAAATGTCATTCTTTATTGGCTTTACCTTTTAATGTTGTTTCCCTTTCTTTCACATCATTGAAAATTAAATGGCATGCATCATTAAATACAACTTATTTAATAAAGTGAAAGTGCTGTCAATTCTTTAGTAATAAATATTTATTTCTGCAACACCTTTCTTTGGCATCTGAATCTGCTCTTGAAGGAGGTAGGGGAGGTCATCTCTGTTAGATTAAGCATGGACAGAAGGTGGAAGAATGAGTTCAGCCAAAGATGTCTGTCTGGTTTGGAAGAGATGTTTTTCCCCCTGGGGTCCTAAATCAGAGGTTTTTATATAGACAGAAGCATCTCTCCTCCTTCAGCATTAATTAACAATACATGTTCATATAGCTCTTTTCATCCATAGAACCTGAAGTGCCTTAGAAAGAAGATTACTATCACTTGAAAGTTAGGGAAATGAGGCAAAAAACACTGATGTGACTTCACAGACACCACTCAAGAGACCAATAACAAACCCAGGAATTGAATTCAGATCCCTTGAGTCCTATTCCAGTGCTCTATTCCCTAGGAAACAAAACACCTCTAGTCTTCTTCCCAAGATAGCCTACTCCTCCACTCAAAATTTGGAGAAACGAAAAGGGCAGAAACAATGGGATACAACTTTAGTTGCATTTACTTTTCTCTAGTGACAGGAAACAGGATTATTATTATTATTATTCTTTCTAACCTCTATGCTGCTCATTGACATTCTTGTGTTTCATCAACTCTGAAGAGCAAAGACAAGTTCCAATCTATCCAGGGCATATGCACACCCTGTTCCTGCACTGTCTCCAATTGGAAGGTGAACACTGAAGTTAAGAAGAAAAGTCGCATATAACTCTAACCAATGGAATAGGTGGAGAAGGACCCTATCACTTAAGGGTACTAATTTTTGTTATCCTGATTTATGATGTGTGTCTGGACATGAAATTAAGCCATAGACCAGCTTTTTTCCCCTCCAAACATAAATACTAGCAATTCTGAGTGTTCATTGTCTTGGATAAACTGTAACACCTGAAGGGCCTGATTTCCAGGCAACCAAATGCTCAGCATTTTCTGTAAACCACACCTTTTCATGTTAACATTATGGACACCTAAAAATTATGACTCACCCCCAGGTCTGAGCTTGGTTTATTTTGGGAACTCATTAAATCTCAAACATCAAACTGTTACAGGAGTGCTCCCTGCTTGTACCTATGCAGATAGCTACTAGAGCAAACAGAACTGGTTGCCACTCAATAATTTGTAGTGTGTGGCAGGATGTGGTTTGACCAATTAAGCTTCTGAAGAACAAAGCAGAGGAAGCCATTTAGGGGACACAACAGCAGAAGTTCCACTTTTCATGAATGGTGAGAAAATGAAGTCCGTAAATCCCTGTTGGAAAACAATGATGTATTCGCTGGCCGTGTTTGTCTGAGACAAAAAGAAATGCAAAACTCTAGAACTCGTGGTTCAGAGATGATACCTTTTATTAGACCAACCAAGAAATCACAAAAATAAATACATTTTTTCTGTTGGCAAACAGAGAATTGGAAGAGGAAGTTGCAAGCAAGGTAAGGAGACAAAATGTTTTTAAATATCCCTGGAAGAAAGAGACACTGAAGAAAATCTCAAAAGTGTGATTACTCCCACACCGCTAAATGCTTACCTCATTGGTTTAAAGGAAGAAAAAGCTTCTTCAGAAGTTTTGTAACAAAAAAGAAACACATGTATGCCTCCACTTAGAGCCAAAAGTGCTTGATCTTTTCCCTTTATATTTGAGCTGCTGTTTGAAGCTTTTGGCCCTCTGAGTCATACTATCACTTTGCAGTAATGTGATACAACATGACAGAGATTTACTCCTCAGTTTTCCAGCATGCTAGAAGTATAATTTTCTCTACTCTCATCTCTGCCCTGGGAAGGTCTGCTTTCTCAGAGAGACTGCTAATTCGGGCGTCATGCTGGCTTAGCTGAAAGTGAAGGCCACCCCTTGTGTGCCACATTACAAATAGCTCTTCAGGTTGAGCCAAGGACCAGGAGAGACAAAGCTGCTAATATTTAGATAGGGCATCCCCTTGAAGGAGCCTATGGGCTCTTTTTGTCTTGAGCTCAGCTCAGCCCTGAATATTTTATGTGATTATTTCTGCCCTCTCCACAAAAGAAAGACATTTGTACATCCTTTCACTTCAAATGGGGTTAATGACACAATTAGTAGGTCTGTAAAATGTGCATCTAATTCTGGATCCTTTTCTCCAGCTGTACACAGCAGATTCAAAATGAGACACACACTTCCCTCCCCCCCTCCCCTATTGGGTTAGCTTTGTATTCTGATTAACCAGCATCATTCTGATAAAAACCCAGAATTAAATGGACATTAGATGCTGCTCTGTTGGACTTGTAAAGGAAATACCCATTTCCTGCAGCTGCCCTCCATTAATAAGGGGGGTTCCTTTGTAATGGTTCAGAGAAATCTATTGGGGAGGGAGAGGGGGGAAGACACATCAAGGAGATTTCTGATTGAGGTGGGGAGAAAATGCATTCCTATAGGAACTTCAGCCATCCAATTACACCTGCACTTCATCCTCTGATTTATACTGCATGCACACACTGGAGCTCTGATACAGTCACTGCTTTGATTCACCAGCCACAGGCACTGAGAGAGGCAAATACTGCCCTGCACATCTCCCAGAGAGCACCAAGAAGTTGTCATTTTTAGTGTTTCCTTCAACTAAGAACACACCTCGCTTTTCATATTGCAGGCTCAGCCCTGCAGCTCTTGTTATCTGAACTTTCACACATGCTAGAATTTCCTTAAAGCTGAGAGTCATTTGCTAAATGCTTAGCAAATTAAAAAACACCAGCATGTCAGCATGTTCACACACCCATTAGTTGTTACAAACAGTCATACAAATAAAGTTATAAATGCTTGGGGGCATAATTCAGGACACGCAACTTGACAAAAACCCTCAAAAATATAATTCTAGAGTTCCATGGCATAGCATATTAACCTAACAGTGGTCTCTTTTCACAAGACATAGCTGTAAACCTTAGTTTATAAGTGACATCAAGGGATGCTGTCATCATTAAGATATCCTCCTTTGTTGTTAGCTTCTGTAGAAGCTGTACATAAAATGACTGCAAAGAAAAATGAACCACTAGTTTATTCATATGCCAGTGCAAGCATATTCCTTAAAGCAGGGAATCAAATTGGCTGGCTGGGCACATTCCCTGCTTTTCAGGTGCCTGCAGGCCGCACACCAGCTAAAACACTGACAGCCCCAATAAAACTGTCGCAGAAGCTTCCCCATGGGCCATGCTTGATACCCCTGACTTGAAGTATATCCCTTATACTGGGTCCAGTCCAGTTTTCACTTCTACTGTCCCCACCATCTGCTTTTTGTGTGCACCTGTTGTCCCTTGTGTCGTCACTAGGTTATAAGCTCCTTGGACTTTCTTTGGTCATGCATCTCCAGAGCCTTACATAATGGGGTTTTGATACATGACTGCCACTTCCACAGATTACTGTAATACAGATAAATGGTTTTTAAATAAAAGTCTCCATCAAAGAAGGCTTCATTTCAATACCCAGATAAGCTCACTTATGATCTACCCCCTTGGTACTGCTCCAGGCTGCAATTCATGCCTGTCTGTTGCGAAGGAAACACAGCTTAAACACTGTCAATCCAGGTGATGTAACTTAGAGGAACCCCAAGATATTGGCTGCTTCTAGGGTAAAATGGAAGGAGGGGGAAAGTGAAATGTGTCACCACACAGATTTATGTGCCCTCCTTAGATTCAATATGCATCACAGTTTAACCAGAACAAGAATGTGGCCCTCAGTGTTTGGTATCTTTACAAGCCAATACTCCTGCTACAGAAGGATCCTATCTCTCCTGTCTACATCTTGGCTATCTCTATCTTTGTCTCAGTCCTAGGAGATGCCAGAGGATGTCAGGAGTCAGGGAAAGGCAGTGGTTTTGATTTTATTACAAACAACACACTTCCTGAATCTTACACAAGGCTTCAATACAAATACATAAAATCACAAAGGATCCAAGGGGTAGGGAGGGAGGGGAGGGGGAGCAGGGGGGTAACCCAAGGACTACAGACCCACAGGAATCTTATATTTTAAGACCTCAAAGACCCTAGTAGCTGAACTGGCAATTGTTTAAAACAGGCCTCAATATTAGTAACATTCTGCTATAACTATTTACTAACAAGAAGGGACATCCTACAGAATCAAGCTCCACCACTATATCCAGAGATTGCTAATGTAGATAAATCAGTGCAACAGCTATAGCTAGAAGCACTCTGCTTAGAAAGGAATTAATTTCTCTCTAGTAACTAAAGGAACTCAGTCAGGAGTGACAACTTGTTTATTCAGTATAGTATAAAGACTTTCCAGTAACAGATGGCAGGGTAAGAGATGGATTCACATCCTACACTTGATAGCAGCAAGATATCTACTCCATGGAGTCCTAAACTCTTTACCACCTTTAACCTGCTTATCCTTGTAACATCCCTGTGAAGTGGGGAAGTGATACTAGCCTCATTTGTTCAATTGTGGAATTGAGGTAAAATGACCTGACCAAGGTCATATGGGAAATCTGTGGCAGAACACTTTTCCAAAGTCCAAAGGTAACTATAGAACAGCCTCTTTGCTGACAGTGCCATATCCCCCAGTGAAGAAAAAGTGCAGGGATGATGCTTGTTCTATTTCCCAATCCCTTTTGCATCAGCACAAAAAAGTACTTGAGACACGCTTGGTTGGCAATTATACTCGCTTATAAGGCACAGTTGCACCCAGCTTGCTCTCCCTGGGAGGAGTGACAACCAGTAACTTGTTTGACATTAAAGCACAGAGCAATGACTCAGAAGGAACATGCAGGGAGCAGCAGTTATTTGGCACTATCTTCACTCTTCTTTTTCCAGCCATTCCCTGAAGGAAAGGTTTCCTTTCTCCTCCCACAGTTTGCTCTCTCACAGAGCCATGTGCTTGCACTGCTGGGGAGACTACTACATTAAGAGTCTGCATCACAAACCAGACAAATGAAGGCATCTTGTGAAACAGCACAGGCGAGAATAAAAAGTGAAATCCAGAGAAGATTAGCCTAGAGTTACTGGATGGAGGGTCCAGTGGGAAAGACAGTGGACTAGGATTCAAGAGATCTGCAATCACTTCCCAAAGGATGCCACAGTGTCTCTCTTTCACCATGGGAGATAAACTCTCAGATAGCCTTAGGGGCAAGAGTCTAAAATTGTGAGTCTCAAAATCCTTGCTCAGGAGCTTCCTAGCACTAGAAATACTACAGTTTGGGGTTTCAAGTTCCCTTGGGGTCTAAGGATGCCTACAGATGTTTAGGGGAGGTGCTCTAACTCATGGCACTTTACACAAGTTGCCATGAGTTAAAGCTCCCGCCTCCTCCTCCCAACCCTCCTGATGTTCACCTGTTGGGTCAGTGGGGCTTGAGCCTACCTGCACTGGCCCTGGCCAGCAGGCAGGGGCACCACTTCCCCTGCAAGCTCTGGCCATGGCAAAGCTGAGCTGACAGCTGTGTGTGGCCCCTTGTCAAGAGGCTCAGGCAGGGAGTGGGGGAAGGGAGCACCCCGCCACATTTCAGCCTCCCCCCCTCCCTCAAGCTTCCCCAACTGGGTTACTGGGGGGGAGCATGAGGCGAGCAGGGGCTCCCTTCTCCCACCCCTGGCCCGGGGTGCCAGCAGGGCTTTCCCATGGCTGGAGCTTGGGGAAGGGGTATGCAACAGAGCCCCATTCACTTCACGGGCCCAACCTGCTTCTCCCCTAATACCCCAGCCAGGGTAGGGGGTGGGGTGGGGGGTGGGCATGAGGTGAAGGGGCTCCATTCCAGCCTCACCCTCTCTCCCCCTGCCAGCCCTGCAAAGGTGCATACAAAAAATTACCCCTAGAGGAAATCTGAAGAAGTTCCCCAAGGCACTCTGCTCTAGAGCGCCTTTAGCTAGCGGCCAATCTAATCGAGGGTTGATTTTTCACCCAATCAGCCATTTTAAAAGAACTCTGCAGCCATGAACATGTGTTATGTCATGGCTACAGAGTGCTTTCAGCAGCCAGATCATGCAAAAAAATGTAACTTGTATAAGTGCCCTAAAGTTTTGCACTGGGGCTTGCCCAGACATGTCTCTGTCTTGACAGTGCCAAGGCGTCTGGTGCCTCTCCCTAACCTATGTCCCATAAAGGCTCATCATCTAGCTGCTCATCCATTTTTCTTGTCTAGAATTGCTGCTCAGAGCATGCTTAGTGGGTTGGGTTCTGTATCACATATAGCTGGAGCAGTGGTGGCCATAGGGTTGTTAGGGCCCTGGGCAAGCGAGTCATTTGGAGCTCCTTAGAGGCTTAATTTTGATGACCTATAAGCAAGGTGGACATTTCTTATTTCAATTTCACTTTGCCCTATTCATGAAACTGCAATGAAAGTATCTTAATACAATATTGATAATACAAATATTCAGTGTAATTAATTTTTTTTTTTTTATAAAGTGTGGGGCCCCAGGCAGTCACCTGGTTTGCCCTCCCCCAAAGGCCACTACTGGCTGAAGAAGTCAGAGACCCTTTTTAGCCAATCACTCAGGGTGTTGTATATCCTGTCCCTCTCTAGAACATCTGGGTGCCTTTTCTTTGGACTGCAGAGACACACCTCTACCATTCATTATTTCATAGTCGTGAGCCCTCTCCTGGAGAGTACCAAAGTGTTTTCTTTCAAAACATGGCCAGAGGTAATGCCCGCCTGCAGGCTAAGTGAACAGAGCACTCACCAAGGAGGTAGGAGACCTGGGTTCAGTTCCTTTTTCTGCCTGATGGAATCTGAACACCCAAAAATATTCACTGGCTCAGAAAGTTTAAAAGGGAACAAGATTTTCTTGCTTAGTGGTTATGGCCTTCACCTGGGAGGACAGGGTTTCAGTCTGTACTCCAATGAATGCTCAACATAAAAAACATGAACAAAAAAATAGGAAGACCTTCTACTCGCCTCCAAAATATTCTGTAGCCTGGTGATTAAGGCCCCCTGGTGAGAGATGAGAGTTTCAATCCCATCTGGCAGAAGCAGGCCCTGAATCCAGATCTCACACCTCCCAGATGAGTGCTCTGAGTTACTGGGTATGATGAGGAAACCACAAGCTGCCCCTCTTCTAGCTATGTTTTCAAAGCAAGGACATAGGGACCTAATTCTGGGACAGTATTTTAGGTGGGAAATCTCCAGTGGAGCCCATCAGAAGTTGCCTATGTTCCAAAGAGAGGCAGGATTTAAGACACCCTGGTTCTCAGCATTTCCTACTGGTTGACTCAGGTGAATCCAAGCACTGTACAGAAGCATTGGGGTCTACCCTGGGTGGCATTCATTCCAGGAAGCAGCAAGACACTGCAGCACTGCATTGCAACACTTAAGTCCCTTTTGGGGAGCCAACTCCTATATCTGTCCTAGCCTCATCTCCCCACCTTTAAAAGATCTGCAAACCTTTCCTTTGTGTTCGTTATTTAGCTGGTAAGATCTTTTCAGAAGAAATTATTTCTAGCACTCTGAACAACACAAAGAGGCTCTTATTTCAATTGGGAGGACTATCTGAAGATACAATATCAGTGAGTATTAACAGTCAAAGGCTTTCTACTAAGCATGCATGGAGCAGCATCCCTCATGATTTATGCTATCAAGCCTAGGGGTGAAGTTACAGTTTATACTTAGACCGCATTAAGTCTGTGGAATGTTAAGTGGTGTTAAAATTAGAACGTGCTGCAAGCAATTGCATGTTAAGGGTTAATACCATTTCTTACCTACACAGCTCTTACTTGCCACTAGAGGGCTGGTGACCAAGAGTGTGGCTAGGAACAGGACACTTGGGCTCTATCCCTACTCAGAGTAGGAGAGGTCAGGAGCAATGCATCCTGGGACTCTGGAGAATTGCAAATTGCTTGTATTATCCCCATTGAGTGTACTGATGTTACTCTAACACAAGCTAGGTTACATGGCCCAGAGTTAACTTTTGCCCAAAGTGGCATAACTCTGAGAGACTCAGAGGGTGCTTAGCATGAGCTAATGAGCTTTAACATGAGAATGTTTGAGCTTTAAGTGCCCTTAGTACAGTCAAAGTGTAACAAGCAACTTTACCCTAGGATGCATTCAATAACCCTTAAAGGAAAAGCTCAAGATTCAGAACAAACAGCTAACCATGCAGTGTACAGAAGGCAGGTGACTTGAAGCCAGGCCACCAGGAACAAAGTGTACCCTTGCATTGTCTGTTTCCTTTTGTGAAGAAGCAGATAGTAATCAAAAGGGCCAGTCAGATCTCCCTCTTTGCACATCACTTTAACATAGCTCCTTCAAGTATCTGGATACCACCCACGAGCAGATAGAACTAGAGGGTTCCCTGAAGACACAGCTTAGAGACAGAGGGGTGACTCTCTTTCATGATGTTAGCACAGAAATCAATCCAGAAGGAAGGTGGGCTTTCAACCACTTGTGTATTCTTTGGATTTGGTGTTGTCACTTGCCAAGCCCTGAGGTGCCTTCTTTTTATGTTCTGCTTCTACTCCCTGCTATAGGTGCTGGGATTCAGAGAGCAGCTGCAGTGTTCTGACCAAACCTACTTCCTATCCATGGCTGTGAATAAATACATCAAAGAGAACATGCAGTAGAACACATCTATTAGCCCACAGTTACTGACAAATTTATGGTGAAATAAGGACAGTGGATTAGCAACGTTCTTCGAGCCTTTTAAAGAACATAGAGGTTTCCTTTAAGACAATTGCAAAGGCTGAAAACGGTAAAAAGCATCAGTCTGCATGATGTGAGGTTTCCCAGAATAGTAGCTTGTGATTTTCTAGTGCGGGCTTGCTGCACACACCCAGAAGGAATGGAGGCCCTCCACTGGGGTAGCTTCCCTTTTCTTTCTTCCTTTCCTTAAGCGTGACTAATTGGATTTTTCACCCACTCATTTCCTGCTGTTATATCATTTGGCTCTGTTATTTATCTATTAGCACGTGGCTAGATAAAGGCAGATGGTGACTCCTGGGACACACTTTTGTAGGGGAGAGAAAAGAGCATTAGGAACCTCCTTCTTCTGCAATCCCTACCTGTTTCACAGCTAGCAGACTGCCCTACCTCACAGTATTGCTGTGAGGATTGATGCACTAAAGACTGCAAGGTGCTCAGATGCTAACTTGATGGGGCACAAAAAGTACTTGTGATAAACAAAGTTAGCTGAAGGGATGCAGAAACTAATTTCAATTATGCCTTGCCCCTTAGTTATGGTGATTTACAACCCAGCCCTTAGCCCTTCTGAGGCTGGTCAGTTAGTTTGACAGACTCTTCTGCCATGTTCAAAACAAGAGCATTTGAAGAGCAGGAAGTCTATTGATTCTTCAGCTTTTGATCATAAAGCTTACTACCATTAAACAGCAAAGCTGATTTACTTCCCTTTGCCCAGGAAGCGTACTCAGAATATTCAGCTACAAATCCAAGAAAAGCTTACCAAACTGTCTCTGGCTCTATTTCCAATCAATGCAACACTCTTTATAAGAAACTCAATTTCACTGTCTTGTTATCTCATCCTGTTATTGACAGAAAGCAGACACTGTCTATGTAATGTAGACCCATATGCTAATTCCCTGCCTAACCCTTGTTGTTAATGGATACTTCTTGTATCTGCTGCTGATCCTGTGAATGACTCTGGTCAGTTCCTGATGAGATCTTTCCATGCCCAATTTCCAGTGGTCTGCTAGCATGTTAGTAATGATGGCACCTCTTGTGATGGTTTTCTCCAGTCATTTTTGTAACACAGCCTATGTCAGAGATTCATCACTTTGACAAAAGCATTACCAACTGAATAGAACTCCTGCTGGAGTCAATGGAAAGATGCTGTTTTACTAGCTGGGAGCACTAGATCTAGCTCTAAGGCTAAGGACAGACATTCAAAAAGTCTGAGCCTGAATTGGTTCAATCTTGGCAGGTTAATCTAACCTGGCTAGGCTAAATCAGTTTTGTAACCGGACAGACATCCCAGAAATGCAGGCAGTGGCTCAGGCTAGAAGCTGGGGAGCACTAGAGCAGTCTTCCCTTTTCTTCCACAGGGCTGAGCTAAGGGGGATGTGGCCAGGCCCCGGCAGCATGTTCTGATTATTTCCCCCACTCCAAAGCAGCCCAGCAGGGAATGTTTCTCATCTATAACTCAGTGTTTATCAACCCATTAAGAAAACAAAGCTTCTTTCTGTTAACTAATGGAGCTCTTCTTAAACAGCTCTTCCAAGGAAGGACATTAAGCTACCTGTTGATTAGCTCCAAAAAGCCTGTCTGCCTGTTATCTCCACAGCAGAGTCCATAGCCAACATGTGGTCTGCTACCTAATGCTAAGGTGTCTGCATAAGGCAGAGGGGAGGCAGGAATAATCCCTGCTTAGTAGGGAGAGGCCAGGCAGACACTCTGTGCCTGCAAGCCTGTCAGAGCTGTGGCCAGGAAGCAGAGGGGAGGGGCCAGCTCTTCTGTGGAGCAGAGAGCCCTGCCCAGCCCAGCCCAGAGAGAATGCTGGGATGCTGGGGGAATTTGGTTCATCGTAAGCCATCAAGGGGTCTGGGACAGACATTGCATAAACTGGTTTGACCCAAATCAGCTAAGTCTGATACTACATTCAACCAGGTTTATCTCAAACTGGTTTCAGCCATTTTCAGACTGGTTTATGTACACTGAACATCTGTTCTGTTACAGGTTTAAACCAGTTTCTGATCACTTAAACTGGTTTGTGCGTAATGTCTGTCCCTAGCCTAAATGACCAGAAAGTGAATGGGTGTATTACAAACAAGCCCAGAACTCATATGCTTAGCACCCTGGTCATTAATTTGAGTCTTAGTGTTAGGGCAACAAAGGTTTATTTTTGGTCTCTAATGTTTTTAATAGGGTTTTCTCTATCGAACAAACAAAATCATTCTCTCCAGTATTTTAGGGGCTTCCACTGACAGCAACATTCTTGGAAGTTGAAGTCAACTTCACTTAAATATATTTTCTGTACCTAAAGATATCTATTTGTGTAGAGCCTATCACCATCAGGTTCTGATCCATGACCGAGATTCCCAAGTACTGTCATACATGCGTAAGGATGATGATAAAACAAAGACAACACTGGCACAGTATTGTTCTAAGTATCGTTATAAGTCTGGAGTGTGTGCGTGATGGGGAGGAGGAGTGTTAAGATTGGGGGAGTGCCCCGTCTCCCACCCTCAATGGACCTTGTACATTTCAGTGTTACATCAGGAAAGGTCTGATGAGATTTTCTATATACTGTACAAAGAGAGCAGGTCACTGTTTTCACACTGCCTGCTGTTGTGATCATACTAGGTACTGGCTCCAGGCTTGAACATAGGGAGAGAGAGTTAAGAAGGTGAGACCAGGATCCCCTCACTATTGGCCACACCTCATTCAGCAGCAGGGGATTGCATAATGCTCTATTTGTAAAAATCACATGCTTCCTAACTCCTAATTTCCTCCCCACCCACTGAGTGTGCTGTCAGCATTTTACAAAGCATCTCAGAGATGGAGCTTGAGAGCAAAAGTAATCCTTACATATATTCCTCATCTGCTTTTCAGAACAGAACATGCATAGAACAAAATAGCACAGTCAAGGAGAGCAGGGCTCCTGCACAAGATTGGAGATTTTTTCTTCCCTGACTAAAAACGTTATCTTGTAAATTCACACCATTAAGGATGCAGTGGTCGATGAATCTCAAATTATAGATCTGGCTACATGCAGTATGTTTTGTGACTGAATCAGAGACTTCACTGCATACATGTCAAACAGGCAATAAACAGTATGTAAGCATCCTATTGGAATGAATGTCTGAGATGCATATGGCAAATCAGATTTTTTTCTTCCATCAAATGCTGTCTTTACTAGTCATGCAGTTCTCTCCAAATCAAATTTTAGCAGTATATGCTCAAAATAATCACTCTCACTCTTTAATCAGAAGTACTAAGGGGCCAGCAATTCTTTATAGAGGTCTGTTTGGCCTGTATTCTGCAAGAAGCCTTTCTGTTTGTTTATAGTATGAGCAGTGTAGCAGACTGAAGTGCCTGGAATAAGGAGGAGGGTACCCCCCCAGAATAATTACAACCTTTGGGCTATACCTCTTGCTTCTGAACCCAGAGGAAATAGCTCCTGGGAATAAACAGGAATTGCAGGCTTGGCAGTCTGGTCCTTACCCTGAAGTCTGTCATCTTGTCCTGGGAAGGACATGTCAATCAGTCTTCAATATATAAACTATGGAAATCTTTAAAGTGGTTTTAGTTTCTCTCTCTCTCACACACACACACACACAGCATAGCATTCTCTCTGCTGTTTTTATCACCTGGCCTATATGAAATTTTGAGCTGACATGCAGTGGAGATTTTGCCTCCAAGCAGCTGGTTCAGTCTGTCAGGTCAACACTGCACCTGATATTTTAAGATGAAAAAAATGCCTAAGTCTGAGTTCACCCCAAGTCCAACTAGGAGACACACCTGCCCTGCCATAAGCACTCTATATATGCATACACTTGCATGCTAGGGACAAGACATCTACAGGTTCCTTAGAAAGAGACATACACTGCTAGACAGAAGTCAACAAATCCAGTACAAATGATCTGTCCTGTCATTCAGCTCCAGAACCTAAACCAGCAGGTCCTCAGGTACTTCCAACCAAAAAGCATTGCCACCTAGCTTTCTGAATCTCAAAGCACTGTAACAAGGCATCATTATTTTCATTTTACAGAGGGGATGAGGTGACTTCCTTTAGTTCTTAAGAGACCTTTACAGGAACCTGGGTCCTTCTAATTCCAACAGTGCTGTAATCAGAAGATCCAACTCACTCCCCTGATTAAATATCTAAGGAGCCCAAGTTTGTGGTCTGTGGCTGGACAGAGATTAGCTACTTGTTTGGAAAGGGTGTGGATGGTCCTCCCCACAACACCGTGTTGCAAAGCCAATGCCTCTGCAAGAGCCTCTGGAACTAGCTAGTTTGCCTCTTGGCATGCTCATTCAGAGGGTGGGGGGGTGGGGAGGAAGCAAGTGCTCTGAATGTGGTGTTGGTAATGAAACCCAAAGTGCTGCAGTAAGAAGAGGGCAGTGTTGGAACAAATCACTTTTCTCCCTTGGTTCCCCTCCCCTTCTCTTCCCTCTCTCTCTCTGTTTTAAGCTGACTGCAAGCCAGACAGTGCATCTCTGTGCATGCAGCCACGGACGTACAATAAAGGTTTCAAGTTTTGTAAGAATGACAAGCATTGAGTCAATAGGACTTGAGTATTTGAGAGACACATCTGACACCCAGCAGCACCTAGGGCAGGACAGCCAGACCAAGGTACTACTCTAGAAAGGGAATGGCATGCCTGTTACTGTAACAGGCTGTCATATGCCAACTCCCTGGTACCAGTAACAGTAGCCTGGGACATTAATTCTTGGCAGGAGAGGATGAAATATAATTTCTGGCAGGCATCCATCCATTCGAAAGGCACAGAATTGCCTACTGCCACTCAGCTGCCTATATTATGCATCATATGAAAAGGAAAAGGATTAATGAAACATTGGCAGTGCAAGGAAGGCACTGGCAGACACAGAGACAACCTACAGAATTGCACAGCTTTCGCCATCATAAAGCACCCTTGGCCTTTCAGCAAGATGGCTTTGATGTCTCAACATTTAATTTAGTTTAACTGTAATTTAGTTTCCCTCTTATTCCCATTTTTTCTTAAAAGTGGAGACTTCTAATGCTAGTCTGAAATTTTCCCCACGAACAAAGAAATTTGCCAAGCAAAAACAAACACCCCACCCTGTTCATTTTGGTTGATGTTTTCCAGGCAAAACAATGGGAGCTGTAAGTTGTTCTTTGTGTCCCTAATCTCTGTCACAGCCTGAAACCCCAGGTGGATTTCCTCTCCCAGGAAAACTGAGGAGAGCATTCCATCAAAAGATATTTTGGCAAAACACCCAAAGTTTTATGAAACAAGCAGCACATTTTTATGAAAAAAAAAATCAATAGTTGAAACCATTTTTATGGAAAGTTTTCAATAAGCTACAATCTCTTTGGATCTGTTAAAAATTGAACATAAAGTATTTAACCTTGAAAACTGTTTCAGTATGTACCGATAGCATGTTCAGCAGGGCACAGCATACCCCCAGCTCTACTCTCAATGCTGTCTGTGGAAATTTGCAAGGTGAGGAAGCAAAGGCTTAGTTAGACAATAATGGGTCATTTTGAAAAGTTTACCCTGCACTCGTTTCCCCTCATAAGTTTCCTCTGAACTGGTGGACAGCAAACTCTTATATCCTTTATGCATGTAAAAAGCTCAGGACAAAAAACAGTTGTCTTTCTGACCCTCAGTTACAAGGACCTGCATGACTCTTGACCAGGAGCCTGGCAGGGCCTTGCTGTTAAGCCATCCTGCCAGTAGTTGGTAGAAACCTACAGTAAGAAAAAGACTAGCCACAGACATTAAAATCTCTATTTCAGCATCTGCAGATGTTCAGATTAAGGGAAGTGCTTGCCTTAGGAAACTTCCTTAGGCTAAACACACTTTCTAACCATTTAAAAAAAAACAAAAAACAAGCTCAGGTGAGTCCGTTTTACAACCTGTTAAAGCCACAAGGCACAGACAGAAGCCACATTTCTCATGTGATTAGCCCCCTCACTCCACTTTGTAACACCTTAGGGAACTTGTGTTCCCTAGGATTAATGTGCTGTGATTAGGGCTGGGCTGATGCATCCCAGGCCCAGCTCCAGGGCTTTCTGCAGGAAGGGATGGGGAGAGGGAACAGGAGCAAGCTGTGGGCTGGGGGTTTCCCTGCTTGAGCTGGAGAGGGGTCCCCCCCTCTCCAGCTCAGGCCAGGCAAACCCCAGACTACAGCTCGCTCCCCTTCCCCTCCTCCCCCGGCATCTCTCCAGACAGCACTGGAGCTGGGGAGGTGGGGTGGAGCTAGGGGAGAAGGGCTGCTCCTCCACCTAAGCAGGCTCCCTGAGTTCCTGCAGCCAGGCTCAACTCCCTGCCCCGATCCACAGGCAAACATCTGTTGGGTTGGGCTCTAACTCATGGCACTTTATATAAAGTTGGGGGGGTAGGGGGGCACACAGCTGTCAGCACCCATAGTGTCTCTACTTGCCTTGAAGCACCATACAGCAGAAATGATCAGAACCCTTTTGTGCTACTCTGTGCTGCGCGTGTCAGAAAAGACAGGCACTTAGTCCAAGTCTAGGTAGCTTTGAAATCAATCATTCCACTTAAAGCCTCCTAAAACCAACTCTACACTATAGCTGTACTTGATTTTAAAGATCTGGTTAGCCACACAGGTATAAAGCCAATTAGACATTCACCAAAAGTAAATACCTTCCAGTGAAAAGCACGCTCCTATTTCAGTGGAATTTGTGATTGGATTGTACAGGAAGGGCTTAAGAGACCACAGTCAGCCTTTCACTTGACTCCCACTTGCTGTCCCCACCAATCTAAGGTGGGCTCTAGCTCAGTTTTGCTGATCAGCATGAACAGGGTTATTTCCATTTTGTTACAGGCTTGATTATGCTAGAAGTGGAACACTTCCTTGTGCTGTATTCTGAACTTTCATTAGAAACAGTGAAAATAGAGGGCCACTTCCAGGACTAGAGGCTAGAATTAGTACAAGCCGCTGTGTTTCACATTATAAAACAGCAAAGTTACACATCCACAGCAGTCATGAGGAAGCGTGGTAAACCCTCCTCACAGCTCTATTTGAATACTGTAGTTAGCTTAGTTCTAGACCCAAGCCTTCCAAATTTTGCTACTGCTTTTTGTGTGCATCCTTCCCATTTCCCCATCAAAAAAAGCTACTGGAAAAATCTTTGGATCTATGTAAGGGAAGGTTCTCCTCCAAAGCCAAGCTGGCAAGGAGCGTGTTCAGCATTTAACAGTTGCAATTTATTAATCTGAAGCACAGCACAGGAAAGAGAGACCTGCCCATTCTTTTCTATTGCATGAGCTTGATGGCGACTCTTTGCTAGTCTCCAGACTGCAGAACAAGCACAAGCATGCCTTCATTAAAAATAAGACACCCGCCACTAACACAAAGCTCTTTTTTGTTCAAAGCTGCTGGAGCGGGAAAGCAGCAGAAACCTCTCAATGTTTCAGGTTAGCCAATAAAACAGGGTTAGACATCACAAGGCTTTGCATTTGTCCTTTCTGCTGATGTGCATTGTGACTGTGAAAGTTGAACAGGAATTTTACGCTTGGTCAGGGAACATTCTAGTGGGGGAAGGATGGGGGACATAGAAGGGGGTTTTCTTTTCTTTCTTTTTTTTTTTTTTTTTTTGTAATTTGGATGTGGAAGAGGAACGTGTTAGCTAAGGATTTATTTAGAAATCCTTGCATGTTGTATGGTGTTAGGAGGGGATGAAAAGAAGAGGCTGAAAATCACAGCAGTAGTACTTCAGTAACTCTGATAAGCTGCCAACAAGTTCAGGATCCTACTGCCCCAGATACTGTACACACAGATATATACAGTCCCTATTGCAAAGTATTTATAGACTAATTAGACAAAAGGTGAAAACAGCAGCAGGGAGAATGGAAACCCGAAGTCACACATCAGATCAGGAGGCAAAAGAGTCCAGGTGTGCCCCCTAGCTACCAGGCAAGGTATCCTCAGCTGTACCTTTTGCTCAAACACCCAACAGACTCCTACTCCTTCTGCCACTTCTTTGATAGCACTCTATTTTTAAGATATGCATCTTCACTTCACTTGTAAGCATTTTATTTTAGGTAGTGCTTTTAAGGGAAAAGCCTTAGAGCATATCACAAGGAAATCTACAGAAAAAAAAAAAGCTGCAGGCAAGGAAGTGCAGCTAACTAGAAGCGCATTTACATTAATAAGACTTGGGTCTCATCCCAGCCAATAATTCTATACTTTTTATGCTCACATACAAAACTGGGCTGTATACCAGACAGCATGGATAAACAGTGGGTCTAACAGATTTTTTACAGCTCTGAAGTATATATAACCTTATGGAGCATACAAAGTTGTAGAAAATGTGGCAGAGCAGGTAAAGCACAGCCCTCTCTATGTGAGAAGCTCTGGGATGATCTACTCTAGCAGTTAGCGAGTTTTTCTGGTGGTGTGCCAGGATGACCCATCTCGGGTCTGAAGTGGGACACTGCTAGGACTTGGCTGCCACCACTGCCACTTCTCCGTGCCACCACATCCACCTGTCAGCTGGGCCATGGCACAGATGGAGCTCCCCACCACTGAAACATTGAGGAAGTCCTCCAGCACCATGGGCTAGATCCAATAGTTGTGCAAGCCATAGATTGCCAGCCCCAACTGTATTCAGATGTTTACAGTGTATGCAACTCACTAAACACCTCCACAGCAAAAATTAATTTTATATCTTTGAAGCATTTGGATCTCCTCAGAGGGATAAGGCATTTGTGTATAAAGGATCAAGGGCATGCATTGACATATGTGCAGGTCCCCACTCTAAATCATGGCATTTTACCTAAAGGGCCATGAGTTAGAGCATCCCCCCCCCCCCCCCCAACCCAACAGACTTTCGCCTGTAGGGTTGGGGGGTGTGGGGGAGGGAAATTGAGCCTGGCTGCAGGTGAGCAGTGAAAAGAGCAGCCCTTCTCC
Organism: Alligator mississippiensis; assembly: GCF_030867095.1. Taxonomy (NCBI): domain Eukaryota; kingdom Metazoa; phylum Chordata; order Crocodylia; family Alligatoridae; genus Alligator; species Alligator mississippiensis. Next base: position 184,202,664 of record NC_081827.1, read on the forward strand.
CCAGCTAAGGAGCTGCCCCTCTGCCCAGCCTGGGCCTGTTACCCCTGCCAGCTCTGGGACTATCAGCAGAAAAGGAGGAGGAAGGGGGAAGCCAGCAGCAGTGACCTGCCCACTGGGGTTTGCTTGGCCTGAACTGGGGGGGCTGGCTAGGGAGGGCCAGAAGCGAGGGGGGTGTCTCTGATCCAGTTCAGGCTGGGCTCCCCTCCAGCTCAGGCTGGGCAAAGCAGGTCACTACTGGTCACTGTTGCTGGCTTCCCACTCCCCACTTCCTTCCTGCTGTCAGCACTGGGGGCAGGGATGAACTGCATCAGCCCAGCCTGAGAGTTAATCTGTCACATGATCAGCTACTTTAAAAGTGCTCTGCAGCCATGCACATTTGTCACAGCTCAGCTGTAGGGCACTTTCAGGGGGCCAATTGCACTGCAAATTTAACTGTCTGCACCCCAAGATAAGGACTCATTTTGTTGAGCTTTTTTCAAACTTCATGGAGGTTACTGTGACAGCTTCAGGATTCAGCAGCTTGTAACTTGCAAGCAGAAGGGAAATGGGGAAGGAAATAGGCTAATACAGCTTAGACTATTAAATCCCATAGAATTATGAAGCGTGAAGAGGAAACCAAAGCAGAAAATAGCATACAGATATTTTAATGACTTAGGTTTACCTTTCATATTGTCTAAATAAAACGATTATCATCAGAAATCACTGCAAGGTCTGTGAGTGTTTGCTTCGTGCGAGGGGTAAAGTAGAAACAAGAGTTCCTGTCAGAACATAACTCTAGGAAAGGGCGAGTTTACACTGCTGGAAATCCAGCACTGATCACATTTCCAGAAGGGTTAATGCTTTATGCCCAGGAGGATTACCCAAGGAAGACTGCTGGAGTCAACCCAGCCCAACAGATGCTCAAGAGCACATGGGTTCAACCATTGCAAAGTTAGTAGGCCGCTATCAGTGGAAACTTCTGCAGGGCTGTATGAACAATGCTGCACATTGGTTTAACACCTTCCAATATAGATTCCACCCTGCATGCAGCTTCCACCAGGATTAATGGTATCACCCCTTACTAATAAAACGTACATCTTGATATTATGTACCAAGATGATAAAGCAGTTCCTTAACCAGTCTTAGATCCTGTACATACTAAAAGTTCAGCTTTCTACATGAGCATAATTCCACTGAGGTCCATGGGACTTGTGTGTGCAAGTAAACAGGAATGAGGCTCCAGAGAAATGGAGTAGTAATTGATGGCATCTCCTTAAAAATAGTCCATTGCTCTTTCTGCTTCTGTTAGGAGCTTGAGGAAGCATGTGTTAGTGATAAAGTACCAAAGAAAGTAAGCATAACATTTCTGTTTAAAAAAGGCTTGTGGATCGCACTGGTGGTATATTCTGCATATTAAAATGTCAGTGACTAACAAAGTGCTGAGGAAAGCATTCAAGATCAAAGCAGTTCATGACTTGAGCTGGTTTTTACAGATTCATCTGCAAGAGTAGAAGCAAAAAGGCAGCAGCTGTGAGGCACAACTTTGTAAAACAGCCCTTCCATAGTCTTCAAAACCAGAAACTGTTTGAGCACTAAGAACTTCACATCTGCACCTTTTCTGGGCTAGGACTTTTCTTTCAAAACCGAGTTAGGGACAGGGAGAGCAGCTGAGTTTTAGAGGGACAAAAAGCTATTGTTCTCACCTAGAATGCCAAGGGAAAGGTGACAGTCCAGCTTTGTGTTGTTGACTCTGTATCCTGTGGCTCTTGCTGAGCTGCAGCTGTTGACTCATGGGAATGCAGATTGACTGAGATGAACAGAATCTTTCACTGATTCACTAAAATGGGGGTAATTCTTTTGTACAGGTGTAAAAGGAGGCAGAGCCCATTTATAGGCAAAATGTCAAAAACCTGCACCTTCTGTGCTGTCATCATCATTAAAACGCAACAAAATCCCTAAAGATAAGTCCTAATTGCTCTAATAACATTAAACTGGCATAGAGTATGTGTAGCTGATGGCATACTCCAATAATCAGGGATTCTTATTCTTGAGTTCTTATAATTGTCAGCATAGCTATTGACTGGTTCAAATTCTTTAAGACACAAAAGACCATTTAAAATTTAGGATAGTGTTATTTCCCCAGTCTAATCAAGTCTCAGGAAGTGTTTGGCCTCTATGACTTCTGCTGATTATCACAGTCTGAGGCACTTGCCATGCCCTATCAGAAATCATCTCTGGCTTTTTTGGAGGACATACCTATTAAACTGATTCCTCTTTAAAACTTGCTGTAGATCATAGCCTCTTTTAGCAATAATTAAATAATTCTTGCAATTCCTCCTACCTCCCATGGAGATGAGGAATGAGATAAGGAGTAGTTGCTGCTTGCAATCTTTGCCATTATAATAGGGTTGCTTATGGAGATGGCTTTTGTAACACTCAGATTGGCAAAATCTAGGGAAGACTTTATTATAACCAGCAGAAAAGGCCTTTTGCTGCTGTAGTTTATCTTGCTTGGGGAACCAATACAAGTTGACAGTACTGGTGAGAGAACGCTAACAGGAGGAGACTTGGCAAGTACAGCTATAAATGACAAACCTTCTGTAATATTGGCTGGAACCAAATTGTTAGACTGGGACTTGGGAAATCTGGTTTTGGATCTACAGATCTTGGGGAAAGGCCCCCAGGTCTCATATATTAGGAATAAATTGTTTGCCTGCCTGTCTAGAAACACTGCACATTTCAAAAAAGTTACTATAAAGGGTGTTTGTTTTTAGGTTTATATTTTTGAAAGGTACTGACACCTATGACTGACACCATATCTGCAGTGCAGTTTGAGGCTGTGATTACAGCTCGTGCAGGCATGCCTGAGCTGGCTTATAATGAGCTAGCTTGGATAACAATAGCAGCATGGCTCCGCTAGCACAGTCATAGGCTAATTGCCTGAGTATTGACCAGCAGTTGTAGGTGGATTTAACAATCTGCACTGAACTCTGTACTGCTTCACCTGATTTCAGTGCAGCTGCTTATCAGTAAGGGCTGTGTTCAATACCTGTGAAAGTTAGACCTTGCATGTACACAAATACTGGAGTCCTGATGTTGGTTGTGTGCTTTCAGGCTACACTGTAATTCAAGTATCTGAGGACAACATTAGGTGGTCTTTCACAAGATCTCTTCTCTTCCCAACCTCTTAACTCTGAAGTTGTCCTCTGACAGAAAAAAGGGATTTTTTCTTATGCAACCAGCCACATTCCCTCATTTCTTGAGCTTTGTAAAGGTGGCAGCAATCTTTTAGATGTGGCTCATAAAAGTTTGAAAGGAAAAAATCAGTCAAGCATTTGTCATAACCATAAAGATGAATCACTACCAGAAACATTCAGAAGGGGATAGGACATTCATATATTGAATTTGCTTGACTGCACTAGGCAGCTTCATTTCCAGGTTCACAGACTTGGCAGAAGAATGCAAAGTGTGGAATAAAACACCGAAAAGTTACAAAAGCGACTGAACAAGTAACCACAAATCCAGCCAGATGGTGCAGTCACTCTGGGCTATGCAGTTGTCATCATAAATCACACTTCTGTATCAATCATGCTTTAAATGGTGCCATCATAAATATGTGCATTTAATTTATACCTTGTATGTAATATTTCATGCATAGAAGGCCACGTGATGAGTCCACTGTACTTGTTTTTAGTAAAAAAAGGTTGATACTGGTTTGTGGGTTTGTGTATGAAATCAACAGCTTGGAACAGGAGACTGGACAAAGTGAGAGATGTTCACAGTGGTCTCATCCTGTTAAAACAGAACCTTAGATGCTGCTCTAAAGCCCACTGAAGTCGGTGGAAAGACTCCTGTTTATTTAAATGTCCTTTAGATCAGAGCCTGGGAACATGCTTGTATTATTAACAAGGACAAAGGGAGGAATGCTTCCTGCTGTTTAAAGGATCTTTTAGATCGGGTCTAGACCAGAGGTTCTCAAACTTTTTCTTATTGCGTACCCCCTTTCAGATTTATCAGCTGCCTTCATACCCCCACCAGCATACTTTTTATATTTTAACCCCTTAATTACTAATTATTATAATGAAAATTAAATCCATCATTACACAATTTCTCTTGCGTACCCCCCCAAAGATGTCTTGTGTACTCCCAGGCTTATGTGTACCATAGTTTGGGAACCTCTGATCTAGGCAAAATGTGTCACAAGGGATGCGACTGCACTGTGAACTGATTTAGTGGGGACGGACCTAAGAGGTTCCTAGCACAGTGGCAATGCCTTGGAGTCCCAAATGAGTTAGTCACACCAGACATGTCAAGGGAAGAGGGAGGCAAACTACTTGCACCTCTAGTCTCCCCATCACATATATGTCATATATCCTACACCTCTAGAGACTTTCCATCCCACACTAATATAGTTATAAAAGACTGAGAAACCTAAGAAATGTAGATATTCAACTGCTATGATTTAAGAAAGGAGAAAGTGGTCAACTCACATTTACCCCTATAATTCAATGCAAAACAATATATTTGACCCTTTGGCCCTGAGGATTTAAAATGTTGTCACCTGACTTCAGAATCTCAGCTCACTTTCTTGCTTCATACTTGTTCCAGCCCTCCCAGGTTTGAGAACTTACACAGTATCATTACATCCAGGGTTACCTGAGGCAGTGCTGTGGTCTCGAGTTTGGAGCTGGCCTCTAAGTAAATTTGGGAACCCTGAACAAACCCACTCATTCAAATGGGCCAGGCAATCTGAACATGATTCTAAAACTTAAATAGTTAACATAACTTCCATGCTGATCATAAGCTCAACTATTAAATTAATGTTGTGCTAATTGTAAACTCTGCCACAAGGGAAGTTCAGTGTAGTACTGCGGTGTGTTTAATAGACATGAGACTGCTCATTTTCATTCTAATAATAAGTGCTGCTGCATAAAAATGAAGAAGGTCCTTACACGTCTTCTGTCTACCCAACACTGAATAACAAATTACTATGACTATTTGCATAGTTAATACCTACATGCCACAGTTCAGATCAAGCGTCCACAGTATTTGTACTATGCGTAGTATAAATGATATCACGTTTCTGCCTTAATATAAATGATGCCAAGAATTTATAATCTAGAATTTATAAACATAGGGAAGCAGTAGGGGAAGTATTTTATCTCTTTGCACAGATTAGCAACTGAGACACAGAATCTGAATGATCTTCCGAGGTCATACGATTCCTGTGATGAAAGGGAACCTAGATCTCCTGTGCCCCAGGCCACTGCCATTCCCTTATTTTGACTAATGGCAGTTGAAAGCAGATTGCCTGTAACCAACCCTACCTGGGCCTTAGGTCTTAATGCCGTGCTTCAGTAAGCAAAAAAACCCAGTCATAGTAAGGGGAGTAGGGAACCAGAGCACAGGTAAGAGAGCCCTAAGCATTCCATTGCAACACCAACCTTTGCAAATGAAAATTCTGGCTCCTACATGCCCCAAATGAGCTCACAACTAGGCTGTGAGACGCTGTAGTACGAGGAGGATGAGAAATCCTTCTTTAAAGCAACATGAGGGGTTCTGGTACTTGGAGCACTCTGTTTCTAGAAGCTGATTCACTTGAGGTTTACACAAAAATAGGGAGTGGGTAGGCTCATTATGGCTTTCTGACAAATTGCCAAGTTATCCAACTCCTAGTTGAAATCAGAGTCTATTTTTGGCAAAGCGTTGTACAAACAGCCAGGAGAGATCAAAGGGTGTCCCCAAACCATTTCATTCCTGCATGACACTATCAATATGTAAACCACAGGTGACAGAGTACTTGGGTACAATGGTAAAGGTAAACTACCGTAAACCAGTTTAATGGACCCGCAGATCTATGAAACTGTTTTGTCTGTACTAAAGGGAACTTCTAGGGCTCTTCTGTTGTAGGGATTCACGTCGGGGACTGTTATTCACAAGGAATTGAATGAGTTTGACCTTAAGGCAAAGTTACAGAGGAAGATGACTCATTTTGCAATGTTCCCCTTCAAAGGTGTACCTGTTACTTTTGCTGGTATAGTCAAAGGAGTGTTTCTCCAAAGCAAACATGTCTCCTTGAGTAATTCTTCAATTGAATGAGAAGATAAGAGTGACCAGATAACAGATATACAAGTCAAGACATCCTTGGGAAGAAAATTTGGGGGAATGAACTTCTAACTGACAAGTTCAGCAAACAAACTAAAGGCAAGACATTGCCATATAAATTTGGGCATGCTACCCCATCTCTCTGAAAGGATACCTAGCAGTAATGGCTGTCACCAGTACATTTTTTGAAGACCCAATAGACAAAATGTAAGTCGCACAGGGCAGAACTGTCTGACTCTAGTGCCTGGCACAGTGGGGTTCCTTGGCAGAACAGATAATAAATAGCTTGTTGCTAGGATAACTTTTAATGTCCTACTGCTAGGAGTTTCCATTCTTGGCACGCTTGGAATGCCAAAGCAGTCTGAGGAAAGAGCTATCAGAAAACTTGATAATTATATTTTATGGCTGATAATTGCCAAGGCCAGCCTACCATTTAGGCATAGCTCCAAATAGGACTGCAAGTTCCTCTTTTCCCTGATCCTCCCCTCATCTTCAAATCAGCCTCCTGTCTGCTTTTTCTTTCCTGTTCTGCTGAACACAGTAATGTTCTCAAGCACCTGCTGCATGAAGTTCAATTTTCCACCATCCTAGTATGTCCATACAGGAAAACTTTTTAGCATTTAACACTTTTCAGGAGAGAGACAAAGAAGTTATGTTAGCCATTCCGAGGCATTTGTACGTGGTGTGTACTAGTAAACCCACTGAGCAAACTTCAACATGTTCAACGTTAACTGGTAAGCTACAGGGTAGAATGCACCTGTTTGGGAGGTGAACTCTACATGGAGGAGTACATAAAGAAGGGAAAATAGTTGAACTTTCCTAATTAGCACACTCCAGCCAGCTTCCATGTCTGGTGTATTCAGTGTCCACGCTTCAAAATGGCAGCAGGAGCACTTTAACTAAAGCTAGTCAATTGTGCAGCATGGGACGCTGAATACACAAGACACTGCAGAATGTAGTCTTTGGGCCCCATGGCATCAGCTTCTGCAACAAATTATCCTCTAAAAATTTGAGCTCATCTAACCATATCTTTACTCTGACAGCCTACTATGAAACACCCAAGTGCAACATTTCACACTGTCATTTTTATTTTTTATCTTACAACATATGCTTTACCACGTTACTGATCAACCTTTCTTCTACTTAGTGACTGTTGCACTACAAGCTGCTATTTGTTCAACAATTCTTTAGCATAGAGCAGGATTTCAGGTAACTTTGCATATGCCAACAGTAGCCAGCACCTTGTCTCCACTAGTTTGGAAGGTAAATAAATTCTAAACCAAAGTCAGCCCTGGCAAAAGTGGAAACATGGGCGAGAGAATTCCATAGACCTGCTTCCATTTGGACCACAGCTGAATTTAACTTTGGCATTTACCAACCAAGTGAATAAAGCTTTCTATGTTATAAGTCAATAGTATTGTTTCATCTCTGCTCTCCCTTTCCCTCATGAGAAGTCTACACTCTCCCCACTCCCCGTAAGAGAGATTTACATTTCCTACCATGTCTTGCGAAAAAAGGAAAGAAGCTACTTTCTACCGAAGCAGTTGTCCTGTCAGATGCCTTTGTTCCCCCTTGGTGTCAGTTGGAAGTAGTTCTAATGCAGGCAGTGGAGTTACACTGGTCTAAAGAGGAAGATGGGAAGTCCATGTTTTGCTAATATGGACACACTACTTGATGGACTATGGCGATGCTTCCATCAACCCAGACCACTTCAGAACAAGGAGCACTGAGGAAACATTGTCAGTAAACAAACAGTGCTGACAGAGCCCATTAACAAGCACCACTGGAAAGAAAGACCCTTCATATGAAACAAATGGGAATACTACCCATTAGGGGGACTACAGCTGCAAAGTTAATCTCCTAGGGAAACTGCAGCACAGGGCTAGGGACAGAAGTTACACATGAACCGGTTTAAGTGATCAGAAACTGGTTTAAATCTGTAACAGAACATAAATTCAGTGCACATAAACCAGTTTCAAAATGGCTGAAACTGGTTTAAAATAAATCTGATACTACATTCAACCAGGTTTAACTGATTTGGTCAAACTGGTTTATGGAACTTCTGTCCCAGACCCCTTCCTGGTTTAAGTTAAATTAAAGTCCTCCAGCATCCCAGCATGCTTTTCAGTCTGGGCTGGGCTGTGCTGTCTGCTCTAGAGAGCAGGGCTGGCCCCACCCCTCTCCTCCCTAGCCAGACCCTCTGCATGGCTTCCCCCTGCCCCACCCTCCCCTTGCTCCCTGCTCAACCAGGGATCCACCCCCCCACAGCAAGGACCCCAGTCAGCATTTGGCCATACCACCCGCATGTTAGATAATGCTGATAGACAATCTGAGTGCTGTCAGTTTGTTGCAGATAGTATGAAGAAGCAGAGAAAGGCAGACTGAAAAGTTCAGTATCATCAACAGATGCATGCAGTCTACACAAGCAGCACCCGCTTTGCCTCAGAGTGCTAGCTGGGGTCCAAGATCCAGCAATACTTCCCACCCCTTGAGCAGCAAGAGGGGGAAAAGCCTGGCAGGGGCTGCTTCCCCTTCCCCCTCCAGGCATGCCCTGGCTGGGGACTGTGCAGGCCAGGGTAGGGGTTTAAACTCCTTCCTAATCATAGCATCCTGCCAGGGCCTGGCCATGCCCCACTCATGTCAGCATGGTGGAAGGGAAGGAATGGCTCGCTCTAGTGCCTCCCCAACTTCCACCTTGAGCCACTACAGGCATGTGCCTGCATTACCTGATTCAAAATTGATTGTCTATCCACTTGCAAATCAGTTCAATCTCTGAAGGTTAGACTAACCTGAGAAGATTGAATCAATTCAGGTTCAGGCTTTTTGAATGTCTGTCCCTATAGTGACATACAGAATATCTAATAGCAATCAGCACTATGAATAATTCAGTGCATACCAAAACTGCCTCAGTTGGGAGACAGACAGAACCTCATTCACTGCTCTGGGATATTTTTCTCTGAATCATCCAATCCTCCAGAAAACTGGAAGGTTGTGATTTTTTATGTAAAACTTTAAGCACCCTCTTCCCCCAATTACTTTTGAATTATGATCTTTATGGAAGCAAATAGCATACACACTTGGCCTAAACTAGAGGACAATGAAGTCTATCTAGCATTATTTAATCTGACTCTTTGAATAAGAAATAGGAGCAGACATTAAGAAACTGAAAACCAATGATCTGTTTTCTAATGTTGGACTAGGCTCCTGAGGAAAGTGGTGGGAGTCCCATCATTTGAACACTACTAATTTGACCAAATATATACACCTGTATTGGGCTTATGTGCAGACAAGATAGCCTGTTACCAAAGGGGTTTTGTTTGTGGTTAGTTTTTCTTCTTCTAGATATAGACATTTGCTAGACTATTGAGTTAAGATTCCATCTGCAAAACACTGTGGACAAGTTTTTTTTAGGACTCATAGGATGATCCCTGCAAGTCCCTGTGAAGACTGCAATTGGATATTCAACATATCATTTTTCTGTGCTTCAATCTGCCTATGAACCCCAGAGTGGTGAGGGAGGATGTGCTTATGTAATATACAGAGATGCCTCCAAACTTCTTTTGCATCATGAATCTTTCCTACCTTTGTTTCATAAGCAGTATGTTAAACAGCTAATGAAGAACAGCTTTGTGTAGTCAAGAAGCATATTTCCTCACAATCTATTTATCCCTGACTATCCCCTACTACATATTATTATTGCCACTCAATGTGTACAATGGAAGGGTGCTTGATTTTGGTGTAATAAAATCCTGAAGAGCAGAATTGAGGTCTGGCTCAACTCTGGGACATCATTTTCATGGGAGGGAAAGTTACACTCAAAGACTAGAGGAGGGCTCCACAATCAGAAACTGACTGATTTTGCCATTGAGGGACAGAATTGTGGTCCGTGTTTATAGACTTTGAGTCCAGATATTTTAAACAAATCACCAATGATACCAAAACACACAAGCTAAGGAAACACCTTCTGTAGACATCATCTTGTCCTATATATTGCCCATAAACACTTGAGGCAATAATCTGCCAGCATTTCATTGAGTTAGGAAGACAGAAACAGAATGCTAGGTTTTGTTGCATGGAATGAAGACAAGGACAGTGGCTAGAGTAGCGATCGAGGTACCTCAAAAATAGAGGACAGTTGCATTTAGTGCAATCCCCACCACTATGAACGCTGCATGCCTCCCAAAGCTTTAGGGGCACAGTGAGCTTGCGCAGGTGGCGGCAGCGCTGGGGGCATGGTGGTGCCGAGCAGGGAGCTCCTGCAGGTAGCCACAGTGTTGTCGGCAGCGGGGGCAGGGGGAGGGTGCTGAGCAATGAAAAATAGAGGACATAAAGGCATCCAGTTTCATATCAATAGAGAGGACAGAGGACCAGGAAACTGGACAGTCCTCTATAAAACCAGATGAATAGCCACCCTAACAGTGGCAAATATTTTGGCTGCTGTTAGAGAACAAGGACTTTCCTGTGGTAATGAAGGGACTTTGGAGGGTAGAACAAATGCAGAATGAAGTAAATTAGCATAGCTTAAGAAAATGTATTCACAACCAGACACTGAAAAGGGACCTGATAGCATAGCTTCCAACAACATCCCACAGTACAGCCAGCTTTACTAATTATGCTGGACATTTGGAGCAGAATGGATTTGACTCTGGTTTTAAACTACAGAGGGTAAAAGCAAAAGCTCATTCTATTATCAATGCAGGTTGACTGGTTCTTAAAGAATGAAGCTTTAAAAAAAAAAAGACACAACCCCACTGAGTTTAACTGGACTGTACCAATGCAGAGGTGGACAGAATCTGAGTTGATACAAATATTATGTTAAATATGATCTTTAAATGCCAAGAAAAGTCAATTTGCACAGGTCCAGAAAACAGTATCTAAAGGTTTGAGCAATAGTCTGCAACTGATGGCACATGGGAAACCTGATACCTGCAATGCCTTCCAGCATGGCTTACAGGTCTATAATTGTCCATGGGCAGTAGCATAACGTGGGGTGGGCAAGCGGGCACATGAGCTGGGTGGTGCCTAGGGGAGGGGCTACAGAAAGACGGCAGGGGGGCACCTCACCACCACACTACTGCTTACTTCAATACTGCCTGCCTCACTGTGCCATCACTTTCCAGGTCCAGGAATCAGCCAGTGTAGGTAGTAGGTATCACAGGGCATACAGGGCTTTGGGAACTGCAGTTTTGTAGAGCGACAGTGGATTTGCTGCTTCTGAGGAGAGCAGGAGAGAAGCAACCCTCATTTTTTGCCACTGATATCAGCAATTTTTTTTTTGCTCTTTGGTGATGGTCTTCAGCAGCAAACAAATGGGGTGAGTTTCCTTCCTGGCAGCCATGAATTCTACTGCAGAACTACAGTCCAGACAAGGACCCTCCTCTCTGCTTGCTTCTGTTCTTGCAAGCCAGAAGGTAGGAAGAATGGAGATGGTGAGATACCACTTCCCTAGGCACATTTTTTCCAAGATACATTTCTATCCATGGGCCAATGAAGACTGTAGGAGAAGATAATTCCTTTGCCACAGACTTTCTGGCTAAACCTTCAAAGACATAGCCCCTCATCATTCCTTTGATCTATTTTTAAAATGGGAATAAAATAGCTAGTTTTTTTTCAACCCCAGAGATAATGGTATAGGTAGGTGCAAATCAATGCGCAAACAAGCCTACCATAAAGAAAGTAGCTGAAATGACAAAATCTTACAGGGTTTTTTTAGTGTCTTTTGATTGCAACTTACAGGCTAGGTACGGACACTCAAAAAGTCCAAGGTGGAATCAATTTAAGTTACAGTATATGGTTTTCTGCAAGCAGCATAGTTTCGACTGATACCATGTTTTTGCACAGCTCTATGCCAGCCCTATGGAAATGAGTGGCCTTGATGCCCATCCATGTGAGTCACCACATTCCTCATCATACTAGCCCATTTTTCTTTCTGACAGTCATCGGGGTTGACAATAGCCAAGTGGCTGCTTGCTACATACCTGTTGTGAACTAATGTAGAAATAGACTGTAAAACATCAATCCAGAGTTAACTGAGAAGATAAGGTGGAGAGCAAAGAAAGGTATCAATGTTGTGTCCATGAGTATCAGTTACTAGAATCTGCCTTGTCTTGTAGTAGTAAAAGTAAATGTTTTATCTGCTTTCTGGCTTCTACAGTCCTTTGCAGTGGTCCATGGTAAAGCCTGTCTAGTCCACGCAGAGACCCCCAGACTGAAAGCAGTCTGCCTGTTGCTCTGATAGCTAAAGCTACGCATAACAGAATCAGGTGGAGAACCCACTGGAAGTAGGTGCTGATGGCAATGGCATCATGGTTTGTGCATAAGACTTAGAAACTTTCAGTTGGGCAGACCCCCACTCCCAACTCCTATTTTTTTTAAAATTGACTATCACACTTCTGTCTTCTTGTAGAACGTGCCACAGTACTGGATTGGGACTTGAGAGATTGTGGTGGTTAATTTCTAGGGTTTGCTATATGGAGTAAGATCCATCTTTACCCCATTTATCCCCACCTTTTAATGACAAAGGTACAAGTTCCTACTTTGAAGGGGAAATTCACTGCTAGGCTTTAGCATGGTAGTATTGAAAAAATATTAAAATAACCATTCTGTGAGGTCTAGCATCACCTGCTAAAGTGTTAGACAAGCTGATACAGTCAGAACTACTGTAAATAAACAGAGATACATCAGACAATGCTGCATTGCAGTTTCCCTGGAGAATACAAGCCATTAATGGCTAGGTTGAAAACAAAGTCACTGTATCTACTGTGCCATTTTATGACCTCCCTCATTTAGTAATCAACAGAAGCCACGCTACACTAAAAAAGGCTTTTGATGTAGCACCCTTCTGTTCACCACTCTGTCAAGTGGGATTGGCTCTGGTTTGCTGGACGTATAAAGATGTTAACTACAAGATCAACTTCATGTGGACAAAAAACTGTGGGTCAGAACTCTGCAAATCTGACTATTTCCTAGCTTTGCCAACACTTTCTTTTATGGACTACAGCAGGTCCCTCCATTTACACACTGACAAAATTTTCCCCATGTGTATATCTCCCACTACCACCTCTGCTCTCCAAGCTGTCTATTTAGACAACAGGCTCCTTGGGGCAAAGATTCTTTCACTATATGTGTGTGTATAGAGCACATTGTACAGTGTGACCTTGATCTCAGAGCCAGCAGGTGCTACTATAATAAGAGTAAACCACGAAGTGTGTGTGTTGAGTTAAGACATTACAGTTCACATTTCACAGCAGAAATACCTGAATTGGCACTTCATCCCTGATGTAGACTTCCTTGTCTTCTCTGAAACTTTGTATGTTGTTGACTGATTGTGTAGTAGGCTTGAAGATTTCTTCATTGGGCAGTGTTAGGACTACTCTTGGCCAAGTATTTCAGAAGTTACTACAATACAAAATGGAGAATAATCAATATGGGAAAGCTTCTGTAATAGGAATTAAATACTAGAACATGTAGACAGCTTAAAATACACAATTGTGTAGAGATACCCATGCTAGGTTGGTTCCCTAAATCAGGACACTAGCATTAGCATATAATCTAAGTGAGTTAACTCTATTCCCCATCAGATGGTTTTCCCAGATCTATGTCTATTTGCCTGTATTGTGCAGAGATACCAGTTCATTCAAACACATGGGTATGTTCCCATAACTCTTTTGTGCCTATAGACATACCCTTTGGGTCCTCCTCTGCAACTGTAAATGAAGCATGCAAAAAACCCATCTACATTGGATCAAACTACATTGGAACAGTAGCAGCAGTTGACCCATGCAACACCAAAATATTGTGGTTAAAAGAAGAAAAGGCCTGGTCTAAGCTGAGCTTTACTAAACACAGCTATCTCAAGAGAGGGGAAAGGGATATCACACTCCTAAGTGACATAGTTATGTCAGCAAAAGCCCTACAGTTGATCCTGATGATAAGCAGAATCCCTCTCACTTATTTGACAAATTATTTTAAGCAACATAGCTGAAAGAACACTTGCTATTATAAAGGAAGGAAGTCTACCTGATCTACACATCAACTCAGCACAACTCACAAAGACACTCTCATGGACCCAGAGGGATAGCGTTCAATCTCCAGCTCCCACTGTGCAAAAAATGAAATGTATTTCCTACCTACGGGGACTTTTTACCATCTATACTTTTCCCAGAGCCTGATGAAGGGCCTTTGAGCCTGAAAGCTTGCAGAAAAGGATTTTTTTTTTGTGATGTCTCAGTTGGTCTAATAAAAGGTATCACTTCAGAACCAAGACTTCTAGATTTTTGTATTGCCATTATAAAAGGAACTCACAAAACACCTTTTGTAGACAAGCTTATGAACTTCACTTCATAAATCTACTGGATACAAAAAATCATGGACTCAATATAGGCATTTCATTTATGACACATTACAACCTGCTTGACATCTGATTCACCAGGTACCTGCCTAAATTTACCATTTATACTTTTCTCCCCACCCCCACCTTTTCTCTTCCTAATTTCCAGCTATTTACTTTTTCACAGATGGCCTCTTTTCTACCTTGGAGAACTCAATTACAGTAGAGTCTCCCTTACTTACCTTTGGCATTATTTCCCCATTGTCCCCCACTCCCCACCTGCCTTCCCTACTCTTTGTTTTCCTGATTTCCACCTATTTACATTCTCAATGACATCCTGTCATGCTTTTAGTTTCTATCATTCCTTGGAGATCTCAGAACAGCAGAGACTCCCTATGCCTGAAGAAGGGCACTTGTGCCCTAAAGCTTGCAAAGAACATTTTTTCAACTACTCAGTTGGTCTAATAAAAGATATCACACCTACCCAAAGAAGCTTACCTGCCTATGCCATTATAAACTGCATTTCTATAATGGGTCGCTAATAGAATTCTACCAGAAAACTCTATGGAAAGTTGTTGGGGTTTTTATCTGAATAGTTGTGCCAATAAAATTGAAAGCACACCTAACTAATGTAGGCATGCTAGTAAAAGGAAGTTTACTAGAGATCTAAATATAGATCACAGGGGAGGACTTCAAAATGTGTCAGTCTCATCACTGACATTTTCTAAAATGTCCCAAAGCAAAAAGGCAACAATTAGATGCCTGCTGGCCACTGCCACAAAGACTAAGCATGTCAAAGCTGAAGATAACTTTAAAAAACTTGAAGTAGGCTAACATAGTAGCCCTTCATCTCAGTTCGAGTCTAATGCCCAGTAAACCTGGAGGCAGTTTACTATTTCTTGGCAAGACACTGCAGTGTTCAAACACCCTAAGCATCCCCTTTCCAGAAAAATACTGTTAGTTGACACCACTGTTGTCATTCACAACCATGACAAATAATAGTTTGGCACTTTCAAGGACAGGGAAGGTAACATGTTAAGAAGGTAGTGTAGGGAAATTTGCTCATGTGGCAGTGTGAGCACCATCATTCACAAGTTCACTTTTTAGAGTTGTCAGTACAGTACAGCAAAATGCAAACCTGGCATTGAATTGTGAATGCACATAATGAATGTGTAATACTACTCAGAGGACAACTACGTGCAGGCATCTTTGTATAAGGACAGTCATTCAACCTGAGTTATGGCAAAGGTCTTTTGAGTGGTTGAACATGGAGCATCTTTGTACTTTTCCAGATACAGAGATTTTCAGAAAAACAGAAGCAACTAGTGGCACTACTTCTATCCACAGAGAACAGTTACTAATGTGCTTCAGCAACCTAGCTTCATCCAAAGAGAACTGAACAACTTCTGAAAGGTGCTGGCAGAATCTGGGTATCCAGTTCAGTTGTTTGCACACACAAACCAATCCTTGAAAAGATATGGTCACAAATGAGACACAGGCAAAACACCTCCTCCTAGACCTAGAACATCAGCACTAACACCCAGAAAGCAAGTACAGCATGAATTGACTAGGCAAAGTGATTAAGAGGTACAAACTCTCCTGCAGAACAACCTGCATTACAAAACATGACATTTCTTCAGAGGCTGTACATTTCTCAGCCATCAAGGATAAACATGACAAGCGATACAATGGCTCCCACCACAATGCTATTTGATCCTAAGGCAATAGCTATAGCCCAATCAAGCCATGATTTCAGTATGTGTGGCACTGTACAACACTGAACAAATTAAAGCACCTACTTCAAGAGATTATTGCTTTTAGTATCTGTAGAGTTATTGGTACGGTTGGCTAAAAAGCTTATATCCCTCAATTTATTGTTGATTAAGATAAAAGTTGGGCACAGGCAGGCTTTAAAGTATAAATAGTTTTCTCTTGAGTGATGGGTCCCTGCAGTAACTAAACAGCCACACACTCACTGATTTATATAATCAAAAGAATGCACTACCCCTGGCACTTAAGGCTTAAAAATACTGTTTAATTTTCAAAATGGCTAATGCCTGAATCTTACTTATTTCTTTAGTCTTTGTTTCTTTAGTCGGACTGCGCCCCCTCCCCCCCTTTTTTTTTTGAAAGAAGTTTCATTTCACAGGTAACTTTTGTTTTTTAAGTTTAATTCTGTTTCTAACCAGACTCTGTCTGTTTCCCTCTGACTTTTTGTAATTATACAACTCAGGAAGTCTTTTGAGTAAGTCTGGGCTAAACAGCTTGTGGCATTACACAGATGATATTAATGTTAAAAGATAGCCAGGTTCCCTTATGAATAAAGAAAATGCAAGGGACTCTAAAAAATAAAAGCAACGGCACTGATTCCAAAATGGATCTTTGTGCAGCCATATGGTCCCCAGAGTATTTTGCATCTGTTTCCCTCATGATTTGTCTGTAATAACATTTTCTTTTGAAGGCTGTGCAATGAAAGGAGATAATTGCTTCAAAGCAGCCAAAACTATGCAGTTTGAATATTCAAATCCATAAAACTTTAAGTTTGGCAAATAAAATATTCTACTTGAGAGAAGCTAGAAAAGCTCAAGATGCAAAATTTGACTGACTAGAACACTTCAGCCTGATGGGGATTTTAAATATGTATATGTTTAAGTCTGCTACCCCCATAGCTTTACAACTCAGAATGCAAAATTGATTCTGTGGGTATTCTTTTTATTTTTTTAAAGAAAGGATGTGATTCTCCAGTCCCAGCAAGTGGTGCTCTGGACAAGATCTGACGAAAGGGAGGGGGAGCAGAGAGTGGTAGTAGAGAAAGGAGGTAGAGGATTCAGGATGGTTTTCAAATTTGTTCTTAGCCAACAAAGTAACCTTGGATTTTTGGGCTCCAGTATGTGGTGCAAGCTCTGGCAGCTCCTAACAGGAAGAATATCTGTCTCCTGGTATATATCTATGCCAAGGGCAAACAGAAAAGTCACTCCAGCTGTATCTAATGAAAGACTTGCCCCAGGGCTGACATCTTCAAGTTGCTGGGGAAGCTGGGTCAGGAATTTAGGAGGATTTTTAAAAAGTGACAAAAGATACTATTGGCAGGTGTCATGAAGAGAGTGGATATATGACTGGACATCCTGTAATCTAATATGGTTTACTCAGAATACAAAAACCTGCAAGCCCCAACTTAAGTACCTCTGATCCCAGGTTCTCTCACTAATTGGTATTTTATTATACTTACACACCACTAGCAGCCCCTAAATAAAATGATTCTATCTAGCAATTGAGTAAAAGCCAAATCTTTAGGCCTGAAATGACATTTTGTTCTCTTCTGGGCTGGACTATGCAGGACAACTTAATTTTCTTTTACAGATGATTTACTGTAACATTGCAATTTGTGCTAAATCATTTAATAGAGCTTAAGGCTGAATTCCACATCCATTTAGTTTGACAGCAGATGGGAAGATGGAACAATTCATCCCGTCTGGAGTGCTGAGTCAGTATTTATTCCCCTCTGTGGTTTATCCTTGCAAGTCCGGTCCAGTAAAATGGAGATTTTGTGCCCAAAATACGTATGTCCATGTGAAGACTAATTGAATTATCTTCTTCAAGAGATATTAATTTGTGGAGTTATAAAAAGCATTGAGCAATTGGACTGGATTCAAACCTGCAATCCTTTCACAGACTAAACTCCCATCTAGGGTCAAAGATAGTCGCCAAGCATCAGGCTTCTTGCTGACGATGGCAAACTATGCAAACTGTTAACTATGGTTTTGGTTGCACTCAGATTCTCTGGTTCAATGAATATTTAGTCAGTCCATGCAAAATGGAAAAACTTTTACAGGAAGGACTGAAAATGAGGACATTTTCTATTCCACCCTCCACTTCCCTGACATCATGTAGCCAAGGAGTTAAGACACTACACAGGAAGAAGGGAAGGAAATTGAACGCGGGTCTCCCATGGGTACGGCTAGGGCACCAATCACTGGGCTACAGAATAAAGAGGAGCATCACTTTGTCTGTTGGCTATGTCTTTGAAAAAAAGAGTAACCCATTCATTCATTATTTTTTAAAAGCAATAGTTTAGGTGCTTAACAAGGGTTCTTTTCTGATATCTTTTATTGAACTAACGGTACAGCTGGAAGAAAAGTGACAAGCTTTTGGGCACAAACTACATTGGCCCTTTGCATGAAGGAAGGCAAGCTCTCTGCAGCCCAGATTAAGATAGCCAGATCCCAGAAGGAGCGGGATTTAAGCCACATCTCTGTTCTTAGCATTTCCTTAATGGGAAATGTGGAGAGCTCCCCAGTGAGTGCACTGCTTGTTGTGACCCCCTTCTTAGGCATTTAATGCCACTCCTGTACTGAACTGGAAACACAGGTACCTAACTTGGCAGCTTTGAATTCTATTAAGTAGACAGTAGGGTTGTGTGAGATTTTGCCAGCTGTTTCATTGTGACACTGTTTCACCTCGTTTTGAGCTCAAAACAGCGAAATAGAAATGAAACAAAGGTCTTGAAACAGCCTTGAAACGAAGCAAGGGAAGTCGAAATGGTTCAAAATGTTTTGAGTTTTGAAGCTGAAGCTGGGTCTGCCTGCAGGGAAACAGAAATTAAAGAGTGGGAGGGGGAAGAGGAGAGAAGGACACAGTGAAGGCACACCTTAACACATGCTGGAGAAAAAGCTCCTGCAGGAGTGGAAAGAAAGGCTCTGTCACAGTTTGGCTGCCTGAGATGCTGCTGGTGCTACTGTGCTAGTGTTCACTAAGTTATTATTAGCCAGAAGTCTTCATGATCACTGCAGCCTGGCTGCACAACCTGCCAGGGTGGGAAGAGGAAGCTGGTGTGAAGGGGATCATCCAAGATGACCACTGATTGGCTGAGGGCTGCCTGAGCACAGCCCTGCCCCTCTCTACCAATCGGCAGTGAAGGGTGGGAATGCATGACGGACAGCCCTCCTGGCCAATCAGCAGTAAGGGGTGGAGCCACAAGGCCCCCTCACTCAGCGGAATGGGGGGAGGGGTTCAACCATGATAATTTTATGAAAAATGGTGGCCAGCCCCGTGACTGCCTCTCAATTTTGGTAGGTCCCTCAAATTCTTCTCGTTCACATATGCCTGTATTTGCTGAACCCAGTGATCACTACATGTTATCATAAGTGGTGAATGAGAAAGACCTTGAAAATTTTTTATTTCATAACTGAAGAAGTTGAAAACTGAGGGCAAGTGGAGCAACATAGCCACATGGAAGGACAAGGGCCTCTAAGTGATGTCTAAGTAAAAGGGCAGTTGGTCATGGAAGTTTTGCAACCTTCACCTGCCCTTCTGATGTCAGGTAATATGGCAGAGAACTGCAGGGCATTCAAAGAAAGGTGTAAGCAGTGCGTAGGAACTACAGAGGCAGGAGAGAAAAAAGACAAACTGAAATCCTCAATTTTCGGCATGTTGTGGTAGAGGAAGCACTGGCTGTTTATAACATTTTTACCTTTGAAAAGGGCCAAAATATGAAATTAAAGTAAAATACAGTGCAAATTTGAGGAGCATTGTATACCAAAAAAGAATGGAAATCTTGAAATAAATTATACCTAAAGATTGGCCAGAGTACAAAAATGACTGCAATGTAGAGGTAACAAATTACTGGAATTTCAGACATGAGCTTTCAGTGGTTGAATGGGTAGTTTTTAAAGGCAGTAAAGATGGTGTTGCTGGGGAGCCTCCAAAAGAAAATGCTGCAGAAGATCTATGGGGGACATTTAGGAATGGTGCAATGTAAAAAGCAAGCACACAAGGTGATGTGTTGGCCCAGGATCAATAACAACATTGGAAACATAACAGAAAACAGTTACACCTGTTTAAAAGTTTGAGCCACGTTAGCAGGCTGAGCTACTACAACCTCATCTGATTCCATCCGGGGCACATGAAAAGTCAGCATTGATTTATTTATTTATGTGGAATTCAAAGACTTATTTAATAGTTATAGGCTATTAGTCCCAGTATGCAGAAGTATGCACTTTGCCCAGTACTACTGGTAAATGTGTGACAAATATGACCTTCAGGTTAGCTTATAAGATATGGGATTCTATGTGAAGCTTTTTGTGCCAGTGGGTTTCAGTTCTCTGGTTCCAAGTTTTAGCAATTTGCTGAGGATTTAGACCATTGGTACAGTACATCATGCTCTAATTATCCCCAGTTGAATGGCCTTGTGGAATGGTCTGTTCAGTCCATAAAAATCCTACTGAAAAAAAAAGGTTTGACAGTGGGGAGACTTTCTGAAAGCATTATTAGCATATCAAAGTACACCTCTTGCAAATGGCTGGTCACCAGCACATCTATTAATAGGTCGACAGATATGTTTCAACCTGCCAATCTGTTCCTAAAAGTTCAGGATAATGACACTCTTAGAGAGACAAAAGAAACTTGGAAACAGAAACTAAAATGGTATTTTGACAGAGAAGCCTGGGAGGTTCCAATATTAAAGTCTGCGGACAGGAAGTGTGAGGAATCACGTTTCAAATGCACAAGGATTGGCATGGTACCATCTAGTGCCTAGTGAATCCATAGTCATACCTAGTCTGAACAGACAAGGGGAACACATTGAAGTGCAATCAAAGGGGCCTATGAGCACCCCCAAAGAACTCAAGACTTAAGAAAAAAGGTGGACATAGACAGTTCTCAACCAAGGGTTTCCTTTCTTGGCACTGGAAATAGAAACAGCACAAGACCAACAATAAACATGGCCCTTGCGTGCCTCAGAAGGTCAGATTTTCTGTTGGTCAGGGAGGAAAGTAAAATCTCCTCAAAAAGCTGCAGAAGAGGGGGAAAGGGAGTGGCAAAGACTCACTCCAGAGTGAAGTGCTAACAATCTCTCCTCTGTGGAAGGGTGTTAGTTAATGTTTGTACTTATTGTTAGGAGCAAGGATGTAGTAAATCTGTAATTTAAAGATGCTCCCTAACAGGAGACTGAGGGAGTTGAGAATTAGGAGATGGTTCCTCCACAAGTAGATAGCTGGTGAGTTCGTGTGTGAGACAGACAGACAAAAGGACTGCAGAGGCTCACCTACTGCTCCATAAGTAAAACTTGCTTTTTAGTTATTTAATTCAGGTACGACCGTTTATTGAACCCAGTGATCAGTGCAGAACCCACCAAGGGATTACTAATAGGGGGAACAATTGTGAATCGGGACAATACCTCTATTCACACTTGACCTGTAGTCAGGTTTAGCTCCTGGGCTTTCAATAAACCTTAGCGGTACTGACAGAGCACACCTCAACCTCAACTTCAACAAGGCCCTCTCTGCCAAGGGGATACAATCTTCCTTTGTTTCCTCCACAGAGTCCTGTATTATGTTATACTTTATGGGGAAAGGGAAGAGCAGGGTGTGAATGTATATATGGACAATATGCCCACAAGCACTCCAGTTTACATCAGTGATTCTCAACCAGGGTGCTGCAAAATACTTTGAAGGGTGACAAAGGAAGTGAGAGGAGATAAGTGAGGTGTAAGGAGATAAGCAGATAAAAGCAGGATCAAGTTCTCCTTTCTTGGCTATTCCTCCATCCCCACTGTCCAACCCCTCTGCAAAAAGGTAAGAATTTAATCAATAAATAATTTTTTGACACGGGATACTACTCAGTTAAAAAAAAAGCTATAAAGGGTGCCTGGAGGCTAACAAGCCTTGAGTCTGAAAAGGTTGAGAACCATTGAGTTACAGGGAAGTAATTTCTCTCTCTTTTGAGTGCTTCTTCAGATCCTCATTCCTGGGTGTGACTCCAAAGCAGTGCCCCACATCTCATGTCTGAAGTTGTGACTCCAACCATCCCAGGCAAACAGCAACTGGAGGACTGCCCAGGTGAATGTGGCATCTGCAGTGTCATAGTGAGGGTATCAGGTTGTTCTATGTAGCAACTTCTCAGTTTTTCTGTAACTGCCGTCTGCAAAGTGAGGCTATAAAGGAAGGAAGGGCATGGTTCAGAGCACAGGTTCACTTTAGCAGTCTCATAATACACTTACATGTAACTTGGTTTTCTAACTGGATAATCTTTGAGCTAATACCATTTCAGATCTCCCTGCTGCAGCTATGAAAAACTGTGGCGATTCATGAAAGGGCTCAATCCTGAGCCAACAGCAAGCCCGAACTGCCTCAGTTGTAGGGTTATGATCACGTAGGCCAGGTAATCCCATCAGGTCCTGTGAATCACCTGGATAACTGGGGCATGGGTGGGAAAATGTATATCAAAGCTCCTGACCATAGGAGATGAAGGGGAGAAAGTGGGGATCAATATTAGCACAGAGTCCAAAGCAGTTGCTAATAGACTGAAGGACAAAGGACAGTGATGGAAAGCTGTGTACCAAAATTTGTAGGAGAAGTAGTAACTCTGTAGCCAAGGTCAACCATCAAAATGGAGGTTCCAAGTAGAAGCTAAATTTGGTCAGTGCTAACATCTGCACCAGATCTAGCAGCATGGGCAAAACTAGTCCTTGAACTTATAAACAGAGCATCATAGGACTGGAAGGACCCTTTTGGGCCACAGACTCCAGTTCTCCATGTTTGAAAAACTTTTTTGTAATGCTCCAAAATTGCCATTTCAAACCCACACACTCAGCTACAATGGGCAACGTCTGAAATATCGTGTATAATCTGTAACATGCCATAAGTTGAAGCAGGGGAGATGAAGGCATTAACGGTATCCAGCTACTTCATAGAATCATAGAAAACTTAGGGTTGGAAGGGACCTCAGAAGGTCATTTAGTCCAACTCCCTGCTCAAAGCAGGACCATCCTAAACTAGATCATCCAAACCAAGGCTGTGTCTAGCTGAGTCTTGAAAACCTCCAAGAATGGAGTTTCCACAACCTCTCTGGGTAGCCTGTTCTAGTTTTTACTACCCTCCTAGTAAGAATGTTTTTACTAATATGTAACCTAAACTTCCCGTGCTGCCACTTGAGACCATTGCTCCTTGTTCTGTCGTCTGCCACCACTGAGAACAGTCTAGCTCCATCCTCTTTTGAACCCACCTTCAGTTGTTTAAGGCTGCTATTAAATCCCCTCTCAGTCTTCTCTTCTCTAGACTAACTAAGCCTATTTCCCTCAACCTCTCCTCAGAAGTCATGTGGCCCAGCCCCCAAACCATCTTTGTTGCCCTCAGCAGGACTTTCTCTAATTTATCCACATGTTTTCTGTAGTGGGGGGGAGAGAGGGGAGGGAGTGGGGCAAAACTAAACACAGTACTCCAGGTGTGGCCTCACCAGTGCTGAACAGAGGGGAAGAATCACTTTCCTTGACTCACTGGCAACACCCCTACCAATGCAGCCCAGTACGCTGTTAGCCTTCTTGGCAACAAGGGCACACTGCTGGCTCATATTCAGCTTATTGTCCACTGTAACCGCCAGGTCCTTCTCTGCAAAGCTGCTGCCCAGCTAGTCAGCCTCCAGCCTGTACCGGTACATGGGATTGTTCCATCCTAAGTGCAGGACTTTGTGCTTGCCCTTTTTGAGACTCATGAGACTTCTTTTGGCCCAATCCCCCAATTTGTCTCAGTCACCCTGAATCCTAGCCCTTCCCTCCCGTGCATCCACTACTCCCACCAGCTTGGTGTCATCTGAAAATTTGCTGAGGGTGCACCATGTGCCATCTTCCAGGTTGAAGATATTGAACAAAACTGGCCCCAGGACCAACCCCTGGGGCACTCCACACCAACTGCCAACTAGACATCAAACCACTGATTACTACCCTGAGCCTGATGATCCAGCCAGTTTTCTATCCACCTTACAGTCCACTCATCCTGCCTGTACTTCCTTAGCTTGCCTGTGAGAATGTTGTGGGATACCATATCAAAGCCTTGCTAAAATTAAGGTATACTACATCCACTGATCTTCCCACATCCACAGAGCCAGCCATCTCATTACAGAAGGCAATCAGGTTGGTCAGGCATGACTTGCCCCTGACTGTTCCTAATCACCTTGTTCTCCTCCAAGTGCTTTGAAATGGATTCCTTGAGGATCTGCTCCATGATTTTTCCAGGGACTGAGGTGAGGCTGACTGGTCTGTAGTTTCCTGGGTCCTCCTTTTTCCCTTTCTTAAATATGAGCACTATGTTTGCCCTTTCCCAATCATCTGGGACCTCTCCTGATAACAAGGAAATAGTTGGTTAAATATAGTTTCAGAATATCCTAGGAAAGAAAGGACCAATGGCCCATGCAACAGAGTAAAGCAAGTCAATGCTCCTTCCCTTCCCCCTCCAAAACACATGTTCTGATCATGCAATCTGATTTAAGGAAAAATTCCCTTCTTGGCCTCAAATTTGGACAACTGGTAAGAACCATATCTGAGGCAGAAAGCCCATACTTCACTTCAGACAACTTAGTTGGTGTGCGGGCCGGGAGTGGTCCCAGGTTCTCGGGGGCTTTTGCGCGGCGCGGGCTGCAGCCAGCAGCCCTGGCACGCGGGTCGGGGAATTCAGGCCAGCGGGCTAGAATTAGGCACGGACGCTTAGCAGTTGATTAAAGATTATTTTACTTACACCGAAGATGGTCACGGTGCAGGCAGGAAAACTTGCTTGATTTGCAGTTACAGACAGGAAAGAAGAGAGGCAGACTAGAGTTCCTTCCACACGAACCTCTAGCCCAATCCGGTTGAAGGCTCTAAACACGCGAGCCCATCGTGTCAACCGAAGAAAACAACTCGAAGCAGAGAGCTCTGGCTACACTCACACAAAGTTTGCTAGGCTCCGTGGAACTTGCGTGCAGGGAAGGGGTTCGTCGAGGGATTGTTCGGTGATGGGGAGAGGCCAGAGGTTGATCAGACCCCTGTAGCCTTCTTGAGATATACGCTGGGTCCGTTAGGCTCCGCAGCACTTAGAGATCTTCACGAGATGTGAAGTCCTCCTCCTCCAGATGGTTGTGGAGTCCTCCAATTTGGGCGGAAACCGCTCAAGCCTCTTATACGGCTAGCAGGCCAATTGCTAGCCGCCACGTGGGAATAATTTAGAACTGGCAAATAGTGGGACACAAATTTGCATGCAAATGGCGGGAACTCCTTGCACCGTGCATTTCTCTTGTGCAACTAAGAAATGCACCCTGCAAAGAAAGCTCCGAGTGGCGGGAAATAATTTAGCAGTGCCGAAGCACACACAAACAAAATCACACCCTTGGGTTGTGACAGTTGGTACCAGAGCTAGCCAATCTTTTGCATTTGAAGAACTCTCTGGTCAGGGAAAGAAACAAAGAAAAGGGTCCAGGTTTGGAATACAGTCAAGAAACTAAGATGGCAGCACCAATTGGTGCATAGAAAAGAAGGGGTCAAAGTAGAAGACCCCAACACCTGGCCCCAGCTAGGGTTCCTTTAGCCACTGTTTTGTGGGGGGTGGAAATCTTGCTTTGGGAGAGCAAATAGCAGTTTCCAAACAAAATCTGGAGAGGTTTCACCTACAAAATGGTTTGTTTTCAGATATTAAAGAAAAGCATAATCCTGCCATCTTCTGTCTTTTTTTACATTGCAGGATCTCAGTGTTTTTTGGTTTTAGGAAGCAATATTTGAAGTAAAAATTAAAATGTTTTCATTTTGCCTGAAGATTACAACTTGTGCAAAAAAAGATTCTATGGGGGTATTTTTCCTTTAAAAATTCTGTGGGGGGTGCTTTTAAAACAAGACCTACATATCTACTGTTAATAAACTGAATTCATTTTTTTAAAGTGCCCAAGAAACAACTGTGGGATGGGCTGCCGCTGGGACAGTTTCCAGTTAGTCTCTCATTGTAAGTGCAAGTTTGAGTTCAGATTAGATATGATCAGCTAAGACATTGGTGCTTTTAAGATAGCAACTATATTAGAAGAGCTCTAGCTTGCAAACAAAGTTCTCATTAGTGGTGTGTTTCCTAATTATTAAAATTATCTGTTTGACACTTATCTGTGGACTTTTCCAGCACCTACAGCAGTGAAGTGGCATTAATCACTCTGTCACTTCTCCCACTGGTCAGCATTATCAGATCTCAAGCTAAACAGAAGCAATCCATCATTTCCTCTGCAAAAATTAAAAAATATTTGAATTTTTGTTCCATAATATCACATCAAAAAAGGCTGCATTTCAACTGAGAGCAAAACCTGCAAGAAAGCAGCCAAAAGCAAGTCACAGATGCTGGTAAAGACAATTGAGAATTTGTTTAGGAGCACCACACACTACTGCACTTTAGGAAACTAAAGCCTACTGTACAAACAAACCTAATTCCTGCCTTAAATTTAGTTTTAATTAAGGCTCAATCTTTGCTGTCTTCCTCAAATTAAACATTTTGTTAACTTCCCTATGAACACCCATAAGAACATGGCAAGCAGGACTTGTCCTAAAATGAATTGTGTAATTAAAAAAATAGGAATGGTTACATGTATCATATTAGCAATACAGATTTTAAAACTCTGCTAGAAACTAGATAGAATAGCTATAGAAATGCTCAAAGTATATTAGAGATTAATTCAGGTCAATATTGAAACATTTTTCTTATACCAACCAAGTTACAATTCCACTTTTGTTAAGAAAGGTACAAGTAATGAGACCAGTTCTCTAGTTTTAGTGTCAGTACAGCTTGCAAAGTCTCAGACAAAAACAGCTTTCATAAGGTATAACTCTACTCAAATAAGGATCTCTCCAGGATGATCTTAACAGTATAATCAGTAAAACTTCCTCCATGCTGAAAGCAAATTAAATATGCTAGAATGAAAGAATATATTGTATAGTATAGGTCACAAAAATAACTTTTCTGTCATAGTTATTCTTGGGTGGGAGCTTTGTGGAGTTCAACACAAAACATTTCTTTTCCTGTTATTTAGCTTAGCCTAAGTCATCTTCTCTCTCCAACCTGAGGAAGTGCACTTTGCGCCCAAAAGCTTGTCCCATGCCTCTCCCACTACACAGTTGGTTCAATGAATGATACCACAAAAAAGCAAAAAAAAATTACACTCCAACCTCTCCACCACCAGCATGGGAAAAAAAAGGGCCATGGTTATTCTAGTCAGTTTCCTCATATAAAAAAGCCTCATCTTTCCTGCAATTTGATCTCAGGTCCTAGAAATGTTCCTAGGAAATTTGATATTTCCTGTGATCAACGAGATAGCACATTCAAGTCAAAGGTCTAAGCAGGATAAACTCTAATCTGAGGATCTGGTCTTGCATACTTGTAAGACAGGAAATAGCTTGGTGGCAGATTCCAGGTGCTGATATGCAAGCAGCCCTATCAGCTGGTAGTATTACACTCGGCATGTTCCACACACCCCATTTGTGCGCACAACACACGCACAAGAAAAAATTTCCAGTTCCAGTCTAAAACAACGTTAACATCAATGATTTCCTGTCTTCGCTAAAACGTGCACCCATTAGTTTATCTAATATTTATTTATTCATTCAGTGTATATGCCACCCTTCCCAAAACAGCTCAGAGCAACTTACAATAAGTAACCTTAAGACAGGAGAACAGCAAGAGGACCAAAACAACTTAAAAGAGCACTTCAAGATAGAGACCGCTTAAACAACATCTCATCCCAGTTTTGTTTGGTGTATGCCTGCCCAGATAGAAAGTTATTATAGCGCTTCCAAAAGATTCCACTATACCTCAAGAAAGAGAGGGGTTGCAGAGCTGAGCAGCACCTGTGAAGAGCAATGTCTCACATGTTTTCACCAAGCAGACTTTGAAGCAACAAAAGTAGCCGGGAAGTGTCAGTACACAACATCTGTCCACTTTGAGGATGCTCTAAATCATTCATCCTTCAAAACTAGAAAGCCAATTGAGGATAATGTGGGAGACTTGAATTAATGGAGAAACCCTTATCTCACAAGGGAAAGAGTCCCTCCCTGGCTATATCAAATTAAAACTTTTCGGTAGAAATCATTTTTGTAGCTTCCATTCCAATAGAAGAAAACTCAAACCATTTCCATGCAAAGAACTGCACAGGAGACATTACTTACACTGCTTAAGAAGTTTTATTAGCAACATCAAGGATGAACAGTATTCTTGAGCACCACCTACTGGCTTCTCATCTGTTAACCTCTACATAGACCAGTGGTTCTCAACCAAATGCGGTGGGGTGCCACACAAAGTTAGCACTGTTAGGTGTGTAAATTCGGTTCACAAAATAAACCCAGAGATTTCAAATAGAAATGCAAACATTCTGATCAGTTTTGATGCAAGTGCTTTTGAGCTGAAGAATTGCTCTATTATTTTTCTGTAGAGGAACAATGAGTGAAAACAAAGAGCTGGCATTTCAAAGGGATGCCTTGAGTCTAAAAAGATTAAGACAGATCACTCCTAGGGAAGTACCATACTAGTTTCCAAAGGCATTCAACATGCACTTAAAATTTGATGCAATATGGTATCATGGTTAGGAACCATTTTCTGTGTATACAGACTGTTCAAAATTCCTTTTATTCTGACTAAGTGAATCTGATGACAAAAAAAAATTTCAGATACCCTAATGGACCTTTCAAAATAACAACAACAGGACCTATCCTCTGCTTTTTAGTTCTTACTAAATTAATTGTGCAGCGCCTTTACAAAATGCTTGAAGTCCCTCAGATCTCATACTGAAATAGTCACAGGTAATTATGCCATGCCAATTCATACACTTGTCCTCTTCCCTTTATAGAAACTAGATTTCATGGGGTCTTGTGTAGGGTAATCAGCTGCAATTAGAGACACAATATGCAATATGACCTAACTGTCCACAATTTTAAGGCTAATAATTTTCTGTTAGAATCAGGTACAACACATTAAAAACTGTCTGTATCTGTTAAATTGATTTTCACAGAGAAACTGTAGACTTCTAGATAAACCTATTTCAGGTGGAATATATCTTGGGGGGATACCACCTCAGATGCTTCAGGTGGAAGGTCTTTAAATCAATCAATTTTCAACACCTTTGATCCTTGTTTGCTCCTATGTCCTTTAAAAGATGTTTTAAAATAATTCATAATGTCTCAAGCAGTCTTCATCCCCAAGTTTTATAACATAGCAGTACCACAGGTGCTACTTGTATAAAGCTGCACATAGGGAAAAAAAGTAGAAAGTAGTTGCCATCTGCAAGTCATGTTATCAGTTATTTTAATGAATCATAGGATAATATAGATGGAACAGATCTTGGGAGTTTATCTAGTCTAAATATGGGCATAAAGCAGTACCCTTTCTATATCATCCCAGACAAAATGTGTATCTCTTGCACTTACCTTTCAATAACAACATTTTACAACATTTCTACTTAATCTGTTCCATTGCTTTACTACCTTTGTGGTTAGAAAATTATTCTTAATATCCAACCTAGTTCTCCCTTGTTGCAAATTAAGGGTGTTACTCCCTATTATGGCCCCTGGGGACACACAAGACACTTTTAAAAATTAAAAAAAAACTTAACTAAATTTCCCTCTGTCTTCTCTTTCCTTCTCTTGACTAAATAGTATCAGTTCTTTCAGTGCTGGATGATGTTGTAGCTGTGATGGTTCAAGGAAATATGCAAGAGGCAAGGATTTTTTCTGGGTGATACTTTTTATTGGACCAAGGGCATGGTCAAGATCGCTGTAGACAGGCTTTCAAATTCAATGCATTCTTCTTCAAATCAGCATGAAGAAAGCCTATGTAAGTGTATCTCAGCCATGCATTTGGTCCAATAAAATATATCACTCACAAAAATCCTTGCCTCTTGCATCAGTTTCTCTAGGTTTTCTCCATATCATGATTTTTCTACTCCTTTCATCATGTTTGTAGGTTTTTCTACAAGTATCTTGCAGTGCAAGGCCCCCAAATGAGCACAGTAGTCCAGAAAAAAGCCTCACCAGTACCAACAAAGTGGAAGAATCACCTTCTGTGAGCTGTACTCAATATTCATGCTATCACACTGCAGGATGGTTTTAGCATTTTTACAACAATATCATGCTGACTTTTTCTCCTTTTGTACTATAGTCCCAGGTCCTTTTCTGCACTACTGCAGCCCAGCTAGCTATTACGCAGTGGGTGCATGTACACATACACTTTATTGCAGAGTAGACTAATTAGCTTCACAAATTAGTCAGCAAATTAAGTAGGTGTGCACTTGTTTCCATCCTCTAAGTCATTAATGAAAATATCAACCAGTAACAGACTCAGGACAGATGCACTTGAATTCCTATTGATACCTCTTCCCAGTAGCTATTGATTTGTTTCTTTCTGAGCAGATCATTCAATCAGTTATGAATTACTGTTAGGTATGTGCAGTCTAGGTCTCTGGCTGACTTATGAGAAAGTCATAGAAGACTCTCTCAAAAGCCACATCCACTTTTCTCCCCTATCCACAAAACTTTTCAACTTCTCATAGAAGGCTACCTGGTTGGTTAGACAGGACTTGTTCTTGATAAATTCATGTCTGCTGTTCATTATCATGTAATCTTTCAGATGTTTTCAAACAGATTATAAAACAGACTCTAGTACCTTTCCATATATAAAAGCTAGGGAAAGGGAGAACTAGTCAGGAATTAGAGACAAGTCAGTCCTTTAAAAAAGGGGTAATTTCCTGTTCTAGTTTTGGTGGATCTCATTTCCTTTCCATGAGTTGTCAAGGATAACAACCAATGGCTCTGCATTGGCTCCAGCTAATTTCTTGAATACTCTAGGACAGGGGTGGGCAATTATTTCAACTGGAGTGCCACTTAATAAGTTTTGCTAAGCTGTTGAAAGCTACACATAAAATCTTTTAGAAGATATCATTTTAACAGATTATAGATAAAAATCATATACTAAAAATCAAACATATACTATAACATATTTAATTTTATTTCAAAACATATTTTTGTCCTGATTTATGGGTTTTTTGAGTAGTAGATATAGAGGCAATTGCATAATAGCTCCAAATAAAGTCTTACTCTTGTATATTGTGAGTGGAGAAGGGAGGCCTGCCCATATGGGAACTGACCAAGGGTACGGAGGGGGAGGAAGGGAAAGAGGGGGCAGAAACAGCAGTTTGCCCTGGGCAGTGCAGGTACAGTCCACCATCCCCACATCCAGCCTGCAGCTGCCCCTGCAGCACTTCACATGGGTCCAAGCCTTGCCCTCTCCCACCCAGGGCAGCCCACATCATGCTTCTACCTGCACCCACCCTGCAGACAGCACCACCCTACCCCCAACCAGTGCATACAGCTTCCCAGTGGGGCTGCTGCCACAGTCCTCCAGGTATTGCCCCAGCTTCCACCATCTCCTGTAGCTCATCCTCCTCCTGTCCCTGCTGCACCGCTCTGGGCAGCAGGCACTGTGAGGAAGCTGTGGGGATGCATACCAGGCATGCGGTTGCCCAGCCAAGTGGGAGGAAGCTGCAGTTGAGGTGCTCCCATCCCAGCGTGT
Source organism: Alligator mississippiensis (assembly GCF_030867095.1). Classification (NCBI taxonomy): domain Eukaryota; kingdom Metazoa; phylum Chordata; order Crocodylia; family Alligatoridae; genus Alligator; species Alligator mississippiensis. The sequence goes on from NC_081827.1 coordinate 184,234,407, forward strand.
AGGGGTCCAGGTCCCAGCTACCTTCCATCCACTGTGCCCACCAGGTACAATGGGCAGCCACCTGTGGGTGGGCTGAGTGGGTGGGAGGCAGCTGGAGCCCTACACTAGGGCAGGAGCCACCCAGCTGGGCATTGGCTGCCCAGCACACATCCCCTCAGCTTCCCCACATTGCTTGCTACTTGAAGCAGCAGGGCAGGAGGAGGAGAAGCTGCTGAACGTGGGAGGAGCTGAGCAGTACCTGGCAGGAGCTTGATGTAGGTTGCCTCAGGAGGGAGCAGGTGGGACTTGGCTCCATGGAGACTGCTTCAGGGGCAGCTGCAAGCCAGATATAATCAAATGGTAGGTACCTTGCCCGCAGGCTGGGTCCAAATCAGTTGGCAGGGCAGATCCAGCATGCGAGCCATATTTTGCCCACCCCTGCTTTAGGATAAATCTCACCAGGGCCTGCTCATTTTAAAGCATCCAGCTTGCCCACGTAATCTCTCACTGGGCCTTTCCTAACTTTTGGCTGGGTATCTAACCAACCTGTCTTTACTTCATGTCCTTTAGTTAAAAAGGCATTAGACCTTTGAGCTCCCTCCACCCCCCATAAACCATTATTAGCTTCCCCACTCAGTAAAGGACCTGTTTTCTTTGTCTTCCTCTTGCTTTTAACATTCTTATATAAGGATTTGTTGTTGCCTTTTGTCCTTTGCCAACTATATCTAAATTAACATATAGTCTTCCTAGTATCTATAGTGTGTTCCTCCAGTGTATACCAGCTATGACACCTTCTTTGCAATCTTCAGTTTCCTCTCTTCCTCTGAGGGTGACTCCTATTCAAAGTCACTGGTCTACTAGATTCTTGTATCTTGGGGATGCAGGCAAGGCTGGCCGCCTTCCTAGAATATCTTGCCTCCTTGTTACAAACCTGCAAAGGCACAGCAGCTGTGAAGACCTCACTGCCTTATGCAACAGGGCAACAAAGCCCAGACCACAAGGTCCAAACCAATCAGATATATGCACTGACAAACACACAAAGCAACCATAGTTTCCTCTTCTCAGAAGCAAAACTCCTACTTTGACATCTTTGGTGGTTCTTGATGTCACTGGGACTCAGGCTGGCCTGTCCTTCCTCACTAGAATTGCCCTGTCTCTTTGCTAGCAGCTGTCATGTTTCAACAGATCACTACCCAGAACACTGTAAGATGGCAACACAATCCAGAGCAGAAAGCCCAAACCAAGGACACACATGCATTCTCAAACCCCGCTCTGTCACAATCAGATGTCTTCTGATGGATGTTATTGTATTTCCTCTCCCACCCTTAAGCTAGCAACTAATCACTACCATCTGCTGAAAAGATTGCCAAGTCACCACAACCTAACAGTGCTGAATAGTGTCTTTGTGCAGAACTGTAGGACTGATATAGGCGCCACAATCCTCAGTAGGTATTAATACTAAGCAAAGAGTGCAGTTGCATTCTGAGTCTTATGAGATTCAGATTACATAAATACATGCAAGAAATGTGAGCTTTTAGGTCTCTAGCTACAAGTGTTGTTTTTTGTCCTGTATTTTCCGATAAACTAAGCATAGATTGCTAGCTCCTTGTAGGAGGGAATACCCCATAACTGCAGTACCCAATACAAGGAGGCATGTTGACCAGGCCAATAAGTAATTGAGAATTTACCTTAAGAGTGAAAAATAAAATAATAAGACAGGGCATAAATTTTACAAATTTGGTGGGGAGCACATCGAGTCTGCTGACTAGAGATGAAAATCTACTATCGTTTTTTTCAGTTCCAGCAACATCACTTACTAAAGTCTGGGAAAAAAAACATATGCATCACACTCAGTCCTGATGGGTTTTCACACTGCAGCTTACACACAGGGACAAGGGAGGCTGTAGATATTTCAAAACATAATTCCAAAAAATCTTGCATGTCAAGTATCCCCAAGTGGCACACTTAAATACTCATCATCTAGGTATGGGTATTTCCAAAAGCATTTTTGTTGCTGTTGTTCCCTATGGAACATGAACTCAGTAAAATATAAGATTCTCTTTCCCCATGAGAATTAACTCACTCCGAAAATTAGGAAAGCAGTTGCTGCCCAATTGGAAGTAAAACTACTATGTGAACCTGACAGAAAACGCAGATCTATTGAAGCTGCTGTCCCCAAGTGATAAACCATTTGACTAATGGACTTTGGTAAATGCTCAAATTTAGGATTTTAAACCCCCCACCCCTTCCAAGGGTGAAGAGAAGAGAGAAACAACAGTGAAAGGAAATAATGCTCAGCTGCAAAGGAAATAATGCTACGTGACATCTACCCACACAAGTCTGTTCCAGGAAGAAGGGTGGGCAAAGAAAATAGACAAGAACCAGAAAATTAAATCTTTTTACAAATCTTATGTATATGTCCCCACAAACCAGAACAAGTTGCCATTTAGAGCCTTAGTGCAGCTAGAAAACTGTATTTACCCAAAGCCAAGATGAGACTGAAATTAAGATAACCACCAATAATTAGATTCTACACATGGAAAATTTATAACATTTGTTATAAATTTTCCATGTATAGAATCTAATTATTGGGACTCGACCCTTGCCTCCTGTTGCTTGGCCACCCCCAGTATTTGCCCCCCCCTGCCTGCATCTCCTGGCTCCTGTCCTCCCCCTCGTACCTTGCCCTCTTCCCAACTGTGCCCACTGCCTCTGCCCCCTCCCCCACCTTAGCTTACCCTCACTCCAGCTTCGGCAGACTCCAACCCACTCCCGCCTGGGCACGTGTTTGCTCTAGCCCAGTGTGGCCCAATAGCAGAAGGAGAGATAGCAGCAGCTCTGGCCTGACCCAGCCCTTGCCCCACTTCCCCTGCCCCACCCCCACCACTTCCTCTTTGAATCCAAAAAAATGGAGCTAACCCCAACCCCCAATCTTAAATGGGGGAAGGGGGGAGGATAACGGATGCGCCCTGTCTTGGATCTATAACTGGAAAGACTGTCCTTGAATAATGGACATTAAATCAAGCTTTATGGAGGCAGGATGGCAAATGTGCTAGACCAATCTTTCTCTGACTGAAGCTTTTCTCATCCCAACTGAGAGCTCATATTATTGTTTTCTGAGTCACTGCAACTAGCAGATGGGAGTATTAGAATAAGAATACTTTGAGTGCCTTTTTGTTGATAGAAATCCAACCAATGAAAAAATGTTAGAGGTGCTGGCAGTGTTTGCTAAGTTGTGGAAGATGAGCAAGGTCCCAGACAGCAGCAGAATGGCTAAAACAGTGCCATCTTTAGAGAGGGAGGGAGGATTTGGGGAAGTATAGATTGGTCAGCCAGACTTCAATATCTGGGAAGTTGCTGTAGCAAATTGTGAAGTAATCAGCTTGTAGACTGGAGGAAGGAGCAATCACTAACAGCAAACACAGATTCATTAAAAGGAAATTATGTTCTGAAATAACTTGCATTTTCTTCTTTGACAGAAAACTTGTTTAGTTGACAAAGGGAATGCAGTGGACATGATAAACCTGGATTTCAGTAAGACTTCTGATACAGTCCCATAGAACACTCTCATATGTAAACTGGAGAGATGTGGGCTAGACAGATTTACTGTTAGCTGGATACTAGGGCTGTGTGAAGCTTAGGTCTCCGATTCGATTCAGAGGTGATTTGGCCGAATTCAGCCTCTGAATCTCTAAATCTGAATCGAATCAGGAGACCCTTTAATCTCTCCAAATTGAACCAGAACCCTCCAAATCAATTTGGAGAGATTTGATGATCTGGACATAGACACAGCTTTAAATGTTTTTTCTACATATCTCAAGGTACCAGGTGGCTTGTGAACACTGAGATGGTGGGGTGGATGAAGCGTCTTACAGGAGTGTGGGGTGGGGGGTGGTCCCTAGCATGCTCAGCAGCGGACCCAGAAATGGACCAGAAGCACTTCCGGTACACTTCCGGGTCCGCCACAGAATGTGCGGAGAACCCCCCCCCCCCCAACCCCCTGGCTCAGGGACTGGTGCCTCCTGGGTCTGGGGGGGGGGGTACCTGGGGTCCCCCCACAGCTGATTGCCAAGCTGGGAGTGTGTTGGGGGGGTAGGGTGCGGACCTGGAAGTGGACCGGAAATACTTCCAGTTCACATCTGGGTATGCCGCCAAGCATGCGGGGGAGCCCCCTGCGCTCTTGTGGGACACTCCATCTCCACCATCACAGCATTCATGAGCTGTGCCTGGTACCTCGAGGTTTGTAGAAAAAAAAATTTAAAGCTGTGTCTATGGCAGAATCACTGATTCTCCAAATCAGCATTGAATCTTCAGATTCAGATTCAGCCAAATTGAATCAGGACAGTGATCTGGATCAACAAATTGAATCACTGTCCCCCGATTCGGGCTGAATTCGAATTGAATACGGCCCATTTTGCACACCCCTACTGGATATATACATTGTTTGGGTAACTGCAAGCAGAGTGACTACAAATGAATCAAAGGTTTGTTCTAGGTCTAGTGCTATTTAACATTTTTATTAGCGATGTGGATATATGAGCAGAGAACTTACTGATCAAGTTAACAAACATTCATGTAACTGGGAATGACAGCAAACATTTGGGGATAGGACTCATGTTCAGAAGAACCTTGATACATTAGAGAACTGAGCTGAAAGTGACAAAATGAAATTCAACAAGGTGCTACATCTAGAGGAGAAAAACAAATACAGAATTGAGGATAGCTGCTTAGGTAGAAGCATTTCTAAGAAGAATCTGCAGTTATGGTAGATCACCAATTCAACATGAGCCAGCAAATATGATGCACTTGCAAAACAAAAGCAAAAACAAAAACAAAAAAACCCCAACCGGTATCCATCATTTGGGGCAACCTTAATAGGAGAACTGCATGCAAGACATAATAAGTGATAGTATCACTTATAGTGCCAAGTATCACTTTACTTGGCATCATTTAGGCCTCAGTTGGAGCATTGTTTCCAGTTCTGGGAACTGTTTGTTAAAAATGGCATGAAGAAACTGGAGAGGATCCTAAATGCAAGCAGCGAAGATGACAAAGGGGCTGGAATGCAAACCACATCAGGAAAGACAGTTTAGTTCCAGGAGAAAAAAAGACTAAGGAGGACATGATAGCAGTCTTCAAAACACCTGGAAGGCTGCCATGAAAACAACTGTTCTCTCTTGCCATAGAAGACAGGGCATAAGGCAGTGGGTTTAAATTGCAGCAAAACAGATTAAATCTCAGGAAAAACTTCCTTACTGTCAAAACAATAGGACAGTGGGACAAGCTGTCTAGGGAAAATGTGGAGTCTCCTTCTGGAAAACGTGGAGAGAAATTGGAAAGACATCTGTCTAGGATGGTTGAGGTATTTCTGCAGAGGGTGGGACTATATGACTCTGGAAGTCCCTTTCATCCTCATGATTTTAGACTAATAGCAGACAGGTATCAAAACATCATAACTTTGATGTTTAGGTACAAACTGAAAACCACTCAGCCACAAAATAGAGTTTGCTCTCACCACTGATTAGTGTCAGCCTGGATTTTATTCACACCATTGGCATTTTGACAGTCAGTTTCCCAGTGACTCGCACCTGTCAGAGGGACTCCTCCGCAGGCCTGTGCAGACTGTCACAGATGCTTAAAAATGGGGAAATAAAACTGACTTTCTGCTCATGGCTAGAATGGATCATTCCATATCCTCCCAAATGAGCTGCTTCTACTAAGACTGGACTTGAGTGTTGTTAGTGCTGCTGGCAATCTGCCTTAGAGATAATTCCTGAACTACTGAGGTTAATTGGAGTTTTGGCACTAACTTCAGTGTGAACAAAATCAGGTCCTAAATCATGCCTGTAATAATCTAAAGTAGTCTTGAAGTTCTTAAGCTTAGTGATGAACAGGCCTCTACAGTCTACAGGCTGTCTACTGATAATATTCTGAAAACGGTGATCTGTTACTGTCAATCTCTGGCCATCAGAATCAATTCAGACTAATTTGTAGACATGTATCCACATTAACACCTGCCTTTATAGTTAGCACTAGCCAGCACATCTGAACCCCACGTTTCAAAAGGCCAGTAATGTCAAATATTAACAAGAGGTAAGCATTTTTTAAGGTAATATTGTTTATTCAACCAACTTCATTGTTGGGATAGAGTTAGAAAAGCTTTTTCAAATACAACACATTTTTCTCCAGGTCCCAGGTGATCATCATAAGATACCCTTAAGGATATCACCTAAAATATATCACTCTACAAAATCCTTGCCTCTCACATAATTGCTGGACCATCATGGTTACAACATCACTCTAACAACACCAATGATAAACCCGGATAAAACTGAAGTTAGCTAAACCCAGGTCTGTCATACCTTGTTTTAATCCTAGCAGAGCCATCAAATTACTAAACATGCTTCTGCAGCCTCTCTCTTTTCCTCCCCAAATCCTCTCCACATTCCCACCCACCTATATGATCAGCTACCGGTAGAACACTTTTTTCAGGCTCCAGTACGCAGCACTGTAGGCAGGGACCTGGCAAATAAGACGGCAGATTTCTCTTTGGCTTCCCATTGAGAAGAAAATTTCAGGGAGAGCCTGCTGCTCCTGATAAGGTGAATGACTAGCCTCTGAATTCACTTAGTAATTAGGGCAAATCCCATTTTTGACATGCCATGCCATTGGCAGGAGTGTTTAGATACAAAAGGTATCCATGAAAGTGTTTTTAGTGGAAGATCTGAAAGAAGGGGAAAAAAGTACAGATCTAAAAAGCTCTGAATATTAATTCTCCAAAGCAAGAAAGCAGGAAATAAAGAGAAATAGTTCCACCATTACAAATTACTTGGCTCATGTAAATACTCAGTTCCCATCCCCTCTTCCATCCAATCACACACTTGTCCAAAGGCTGCTATAAACTGCACTGCAACGTGTTGTTTTCGGGGGTTTTTTGCCACTTCTTTGAAATTACTTAGAGATTTCTGGTTACAAAACAAAGCATAGATGCAAAATCTCTCAATAGATACAGGAGAGAGCATTCAGTTTGACTGAGGTTTGCAAGAGGAAATAGAATTAGGGCAGAATAATTTAACCTTAGTAATTGTTAACGCCAATTTGTCGTTTCTTAGTAGTTGAATGAGAACTCAATGGCATTGTTATAAACTGGATGACTGAGGTTTGTGCATTGCTTTAAAAGCCTGGCTCTCAAAGGAATGCAGTTGTCAGTGATCTGAGGTAAGATATTTCCTTTCATATTGGGGGTGTGCTCTTCTGTGAAGCTCTTTTGGAAAAGGGAGGGTGTGAATTTGAAGTGCTCACAGCTAATTCCCTATGTACAGACTTGAATTCTAAACGGAGAACATGCACAGAAGCAGCTATTCCAATCCATTTCCAGTCACAAGCACCCTTTTCCTCTTAGAAAGGCATCAGCAGATATTAAATGAAAGTGAAGGAGGGATAGGCACTAGACTTCATTACTAGGCTAACGTTAATTAAGTTTACTCATGAACTCTACATGCCAATCATTTAAAATGCATTTCTCAGTCTTGTCGAGGTAATCTTTTTGCAGCCTCTTTCTGTTCCTCTCTCCTGTTCTGCCCCCATTTTTGCTCTCCATCACTGCACTCAGATCCATGCCAAATCATAAATGTCTTCAGCACCTAGGGCAGGGGTGGGCAATGTCCAGCCCACAGACCGGATTGGACCCATGGTGGACTCCATTTCCCAGCAGCCCCTGCTCCCATCACTTCAACTAGTTCCTATGGAGACCCCAGAAGCAGCGGGGCCATGACAGTGGGCAGAGGTCTCTATGGAAACTGGATGCAGCAGCTAATGGCAGGGGCTGCTGGGAAATTGAGTCTGGCAACTGGTGGGATCTGCCATTTTTTCCACCCCTGATGTATTTAATAACGTCAGGGGTTGTTATGTCAAAGGACTCATCTGCACAGTCAGCCCACAACACCGTGCAGGTGATTCCCTACCTTTGCTCAGTCTATGCAAAAAGGAAAGGTTTATTCTATCAACTGACCCTCCTCCAGAGGCATCCAGTCTGTAAATAAGCTTAAATCAGAAGATTTACACTGCCGGACATGAGTGAACCATTCTCTAGTCAGTTCATAGGCTATGTTCACTAGAAACCCCATTGTATGGCAGAATTTTAGTAGCAAAATAGTTTTTTTGTGCAATGACCAGTCAAATCAGAAGCAGGAATTTCCCATTATATCTAAAGCTATTAGGGCTTTAGCATATTTTAACACCAGCTGTAGAGGCACACTTGGAATTAAAATGCCAATAAACAGCACTCTAATTAACTGAAAGACCCCTGGAGAATGCCAAAATATAGAAATGCCCTGACTGGGAGAAGTGCCTGTGGGTCTCATGAAATAAACCCTCTAAACAAAAAAAGTTGCAAGGAAAAAAGAATGTCAAACATACTGGAAGATGAGCGGAAGAGAAGCTTTCCTGGCTTGTTATCTTGAATATTTTAATTGAGATCATACCAAGATAATTTAAAATGCCTAATTAGGATATTCTGAGACTGTAATTTGCATGGTGATTTTTAAATGACTTTTTAAATGTGTGTCTAGCTAATTAATGCCCCTGTATTTTGTAGTTGTGAATTCTAAATGTCCCCTTACCTGCTCTACTCTGAATAAACTGGGTACTTTGCCTTGTTTGGGGCTTCTGAAAAAGAGTAGAAAGGCCATTTACAGACCTATTGAACTTGGAAACTACTAAAAAGCATCGCCGACAGAGTCACTATTTAAGAACAGGGTTCTTGGTCCAGTTTTGGAGGAATATTAGCAAGGGGAGATGCTAAACATGGAAATTAATATCTCCTGTTCACTTTAATTATTTTCAGTTGAAAACAGGAAATTGTCAGTGGGAACTTCAAGTTCCATAGAGCTATTTATAAACATTGCAGTTATTAATGGGTTATTAATATTAACATAGGCTACATCTTCAATATAATTTTAATACAGTCATAGTGGATTTACATTAGCCAAGGATTTGGACCATATTCCATGTTCTTAGCCCTAAATTGAAATGTACAAAACCAGAAACTAAACTTCAGAAAAGTTTCCTGTAAGCCAGCAGCTGTCAAGAACAGAAGTAGGAAGGATTCATTATTTCTCAAGGGAAGATTCCCTTCATGGCAAAAGGCTATATCAGCTGATTATGTAAACCACCCGAGATCCACACATGGCCCTACACTGTCTCCAGAACTTCAGCACACAAACCTTTCCAGTATCTGGCAATTCTGGAAGCAAAAATCTCATTCATCAACAGCTGCTTGAAGTCCTCCCTCTCCTTTTCAGAGCATCGCTCCAGCTAGTCCTTTTCCTCGGCAAGCAGATGCTTCACTAGCGTGAAAGAGGACATAGGGAGTTCATGCAAGTCTACACATGGACCTGGAATGGGGTGTGCCAAGCCCATTTCTGGACTAAAACTACATGTACAGATGATATCCTCCCATCTTCCTCTTTCCCTGCCCTCATCCCTTTTGATTATCCTGGAGTCAAATTAAGTTGGCAGGTTCGTTTTCTTAATATACAGGGGGGCATTTTTGAATGACATCTTGGTAATAAAAGCTTGAAGTAACATATGCATCCTCAGCTATGGAATAAAAGACACCAACTGACATGCTGAAACAAATCTTGAGCTTCATTTATACTCATTGCTACTGGATAAGACTTGGTCCATATAGTCCTTCACAACCTTGTCGGACTGAAATCACATGATTTTATAAAGGAAGAAAAATAAACCCAGAAGTAACAGGCTCCAGGTCAGCCTTCCCCCAGCAAGAATCCCTTCCTTCCCCAACTTTCCTCTCAATCTTCCAAACAAGTTGTCCTGAAGCAACAGGATTGAGGCCACTCTTTTGCTCTATTTGTCCAGAGCTGCAATATCTTTTTGGACCACACCCCAACCTCAGCCTTGGTGTTGCCATGTGGCAATGAGTTCCACAGTGCAAGTTTGCAATATGATAAAAGAAAAAGCTATTCTGCAGATTGGAAGGCAAGTTTAAATGCTATCTGATATCCCTTCAATTCTTCATTATGAAAAAAATACGATCAGGTGCCAGACTTGCATCCTCTGTTCTTCATTTTGTGTTATTATTTGAACTTTCTTCAGAACATGAATAAAAAAATAAAGTCTTAAAAACAATGTTAAAGCTAAAATTAAAATGCCAAGGTTTCCTGGTCCAAATTATTTTTTGTGTTCCTGATTTGAAAAACTGGGAAAGATGAGGAAAAGCTCTCATTTGTCACTGACTGGAAATGAAACACAGATGGAAAGATACCTTAAGGAGAAATATATTCACACCCCCAGATTAAACTCCCTGAATGAAATAAGGTTTGTCCTCAGTTGTTGGAATGATGCATTTCACCCACCAAATGGGAAAAGTACTTGACAGAAAGAATTGCATCAAGCTCGTTACTCTGTGCTCTTTAAGCCGTCAAGTTACTGTGCAGCACTCGCTGCTGGACCAGGAAAAAGACTAGAGTTCATTTTATGAATGAAGGCCAATTTTGTACTTAAATGATACAGGCTATATCCTCTTCTGCTATCAATCAGTAGCATTATAATGATTTACAGCAACAGAGGAAGTAGCCCTTGGAGAAGCTAGTCCACTAATGAGATACCCAAACCTACATTCACTGTTGGTCACAGGTGTAATCTCTTCACAGGTCTACAAAGAAATTCAGACTATCAGTAGGGCAGAGAAGGCTCAAGACTCACATCTCTCCCACCACAAGCATCACAGCCAGACACCAATAAATGTGAAGACTCTGGGATGTATGATTCAGCCATAAAGGCTAGCTTAATTTCAAATCCTAAATTAGAAGTCCTAAATTTATATATCCACTAAATAATTCCCAGCTCTGTCTTTATAAAATAAAATAAAAGATGTGATTTAGAATCCTTTGTAAGCAGATCACATAACCATGAATTTTACCTGATAATGCCCATGGAATAATGGAAGTTACAAAGGGGGAAAAAAGAAAAGGCTAAAAAAAATCCAGAGTAGGTCAAGCAATTTGTAAATTTTTGCAGCAAATTTAAAAACACTGCCATTCGATTACTTACTTTTAAAAGTCTATTTTGAGCCAGTCTCAGCTATTAAGTTTCTTATGACTGTTGAATATTTTTTAAAAGGAAATGAAGGTAGCTGGATATGTATGGACCAATTAAGACCGCAGATATTGTGTCCACTCCCTGTCTGGATAACAAACTTTTTAAAATAGCAAACTATTGCCATTTTTAGAATATCTCTTCTCTGTATACAAATAGATTATGCCAGAGGTTTTCAACTTTTTTTAATAAGTGTAGCCCCAGTGGGCAGACGTGGAGTGGGGGGGGGGGGGGGGGGACACCGTAGAGCAGGGGTACGCACAGTACACCGCAGAGCAGGGGAGGAGAGGGTGGTACACAGCACGACACGGAGCAGTGTCATCATGGGGTGGTGGATGGTGGCGGCAGCTACCACATATGAGCTGCCTCTCCCCCTTGCATCCAGCCATCCAGGCGGTGCCTATGCAGCCCACAGAGGGGCGCTGCTGCCCTCACCTCCACCCCCACCCCACCCCCGGCCCTGTTCCTGGGAGGCAGCGGCACAGGGTGGTAGTGCTTCGTCCCTGCCTGCCTGCGCATACCTCCTAGGGCCTTCCCAAGTACCCCCAGGGGTACCAGTTGACAACCTCTGGATTATGTGAACATCAACAAAAAACTTGTTTGCAAGCACTCAAGAACATGAGCATGAAGCAAGCAAATATTGTGACGCCAATTAACATTTCACTGTATTTTTCCACACTTTAAACAAGAAGGTGGCCTTTTCCATATATACACAAATAAAACTCCCTGCCTCCTGATATTAGTGGAAGTATCAGTGACAGGACACCAATATACACTGTGTACTAACAGAGTGTGTCCTTTGCATAGTTCTCAGCCATGTGGTCTTCTTGTGTACTTCCAAGCAGAGCACACCGAATGCCACAAGCTACTGCATGTTCACTGCAGAAGAACACACAACAGTAGCCTTGTTTTCAAGGGCTGGGGTAAAACTCAGGAGGAATTTAGGATCAATGCTAAGCACATTTTCTTCCTGGAGCTATAAAGTATGAACCACTTCTTCATTATCATGGGCTGAGAGAAGTAAACATGCCTATGTGGAATTTATGTCTGCAAACCCCTGCACCAAAACATGTATCTGAACAATGAGCTGCCAAAGCAGAGGCTGGGAAGAAATGGCATTTGTTTTTAAAAGATATTGAAAGAAGAGGGATTGTGTCTTTGTCTTTTTTATATTTTGCCTCTATACGTCTTCCTCAATCTGTGCTATTGGGACCAAGACCTGGAAAGGTTTGCAGAAGATCTCTAGAGAAAACTCAGATGCTAAGTAAAGAGAAATAGTAATTCAGTAGAATGTCAATTCTAGCCAGATAATGGATGCAAGATTTTAACTGAAGAGTTTCACAGTAGGAATTTTAGGTCTGATCTCATTCTTGCAGGCCATAAGATGTTAAAGTAGGTGATCCTTGGATGGGGCAGAGTAGCACCTCTTGCTCCTTAAGGACAAAAACAGCTTAATTGTTGGGTTGGACAGAAATGAGCCTATCTTATTACCTGCATCTCTACTAATTCATTACAACATGCCAGCCCATCTCTGTCAGATAGTTTTAAACTTGTATAATTTTTCTCTACCTAGGCTTTAAAAAAAAAAAGTCAAATAGGATTTTTTAAAGAAGGGGTTCCCCTACTTCCACAGAAATATTTTGATTGAAAATGAGTACATTTTTTTCAAATAGCAAAGTATTTTTGAAGTTGTTACAGTCTCCCCTCCATGGCCCATTTCCCCCACCAGTAAACACAACACAGTAAGTCTTTGTGTCCAAACACAACTTCACTTTTCTCTTCTACCTTTAGCCTTGGGAAACTTCTCCAGTATTGAAAGGTTTGAATAGGAAAGATGTGAAATTTCATTTGTCTCTTTTGCCGCTAGCTATTCTATATAAGTAACTCCTACATTTTGAAAAGTTAGGGTGTGGGGAACCCATAGACAGAGACAAGAGGGAAGAAAGGGAGGAAAAAAATGAAAAGCAAACTAGAAGCCTGCATCTTGTTTTAGTTTTTGAAGCCTACAAATGCCACTCAACCAAAATCAAGCCATTTTTTCTTGCAAATTATCTTCAATTAAAAACCTATCTGTTGGTGTGCAACTTCACTGAAAAATTACTTCAGCCGACTAATTGCAAGATGATTGTTTTATACATTTCATAATGGTTCATAATGAACCATTGTGATTACTGTACAAGAGATGCCTTCATTCCAAAGTGTACCAAGGAGATGCTGCCATCTGCCTGCCATGCAATTTCTCCATCATCTTTGCCATGGTATTAAAAATAGGGCCATAACATGGGAATTGAAGTAAATTTTTTTATTGCTACCCTGAGGTATTCATCCATTTAAGTCTGGGAAGATTCTCCAAACATCACTTACTCCTCTAACTGCCAGGATCTATGTTTAAGTGGTTCAAACCCATTCATTTATGGCTGGTCCCTCATTCCACGTTCTAATTTCCTCATTCTGGGTACTACGTCTTATTGTGATACCCACTTACTAAATATGTACATTTAACTACTTTTTTAAACAATGTTTGCATGAAAGAATGATACTAGAAAGGAGTGCCACATCAGTGTAGAAACAGGTAGAAGCTAACTTGGTCTTCTACTCAGCCTATATGACAAGTATAGATAGTATAAATTGCTCCCCCTTCCCTTACAGTGACAGCCCTTTTTCAAAAGTTCAAGTGACAATGTAGATAGTTTCAGTTAATTGGATTCTTTACACACTTTTAAAAGGCCTGTAGAAGCCAGTCTACATGCAGTCATAGGAAAATACCTGTATAAATTTTGTGTTGACCACGTGACAAGCCACTCGGCAAGCCTTTAATCCATCACCAGCTACCAATCTGATAGCAACTTACTAGGGCAGACAGCAGCAATTAGATGAAGTAAACATCTCTAATTGCACATCATGCCCTATTTTTTGAGCAATTTTTTCTGCAATCTAGGCAAGTATCATGCAGTTAAGATTTCATGACTGGTGTGAAGGGTATGTAAAACGAAGTACACAGCAGTTGAAAGCAATGTTTTGAAGGTTTGTATTCATAGCCCTGTGAAAATCAGTTCAAGAGTAGTCTATATTTATTTACTAGAAACGTGCGCCTCAAATTTACATCCAGTTGCTGAAGCCTCCGGGCGGTTGACAAGCCTTGTATTAGCTTAGGACTAATGTGCACCATTTGTCAAAGTCAGAGGGGTGGAGGTAGGGAAGGGACTTTTCTACCTCTAGATGAAGAATGCTTGGATTTGATTCCCTCCCTCGTGCTACAAGTGAATTATTTGCATGAGTGGAAAATTTGTGGCTCTCGCTAGAAGAAACAAAATATTTGATTGCTTAAATAGCTTCAGAAAGTAACTCAGATCCCCCCGTCCCTCCTTTGTTTTTCAAGTGGACCTTTATATCTTCTAAATATCACCATCTGTAGAAAATAGAAAGGAATAAGCTTGCTCAGAAAAAAAACCAAAAAACTGTCAGAAAACTTTTACCCCCAAACCAAAAAGAGAAAGAGTCTGAATACTTCTATTTTTCATTTTGACATACCTCTATCATGTCTAGGTACAACTAAAGCAAAAACATCAAGAGAAATATTGTTGTGGTATGAGCAAGTGGGTAGTTTCTTCATGAAGGGATAGGAACTGAAGTCTGAAGAAACTGGGAAAAGCCACAGAATCAAGTCACGTGTTTTGAGAAATTAAAACGGACCTTGTTCACAAGGATATTGCAAAGACTAGTCTGTTGACAGATTAATTTTGGCCTTACCATCTGGGCTCCTAAATATCAGAACCTTAAAAGTCAGACTGCAGCCCCTCGTACACCCCAGAGCTACAAAGCACATCATGAAAAAGCTATTAAAGTTAATATATCCCCAGATTACCCTAGGCACATAGCAGCAATGGATCACTCTAGAGTCAAGTCTGGCAACCAAGAAGTGAGAGCACGACAGTAATACTGTTGTTCTGTTGCAGTTCAGGTTCTATTCCTAGCTTAAGTCAAAATCCTCAAGGACTTTCTCTTTGGGTCTCCATTTTCATCATTTTCCTGCCTCCATACAAACTCCCAGCAGATGCCTTCTAGCTATTGCTTCTAGACAGGTGCTTCACTAGGCCCATTCACTATTTGGGGATTTCCTTGTCATGGATTCAGAGATAATTTTCCCCTACAAATCTCACTCCCGGCCCACCATCTGTCCTACATACAAACGTTACAAGCCCAGGATACAATATAACAGCAGCACTATCAGACCACCTGAGTCTCTTTGATTCCCAGTGCTGAATAAGGAGGTATGGAGGCTGAGATAAGTCACCATGTAGACAGCTACTCATCTACATCAGCAAAAAAGGCAGAGTTAGAAGTAAAGTGACACCTCGGTGAGCTCACCAATCAATCTGAAACAACATCTCTTACCAGAGTATACTAGTCTAAGCTCACCCCTTTCATGAATTAGCAACATTTTAAGTCAGCTCTTGCTTTCCTACCTCATTACATTTGGGGAAAAGATTTCCTCAAGGAAGTTTCTAAAAAAGTACATGAGTCATAAATGAACTCAAGTATGAAAACCCCAAGGAATGAGACAGTTCCTACAGAAGTAGGAACTTTACGCAGAAATCAGTAGTCATAGCACATCAATAGGAAGCCTCTTAACAGCTGCCAAGTGTCTCTCAAAAACTTTCAGATTTCATAGTGTTTAAAAACTGAACTATTCGAATGCTATGCCATGCTTCAAATGTTAGCACCCTCTAGAGGCATCTGAAGGAAAATATGCATGCAGTGTTCTGGGATAAGTTACGTCCCAGGAGCAAAGGAAAAGCAGAACACGTTTAGAATGAAACAAGCCTTCATTAAATGGAACAAAATATCAAGTTTTTATTTTTTTGGAGAATGTATCACTATTAGCATGGGGAAAAGGGCAGCACATGCTGAAGTGCTCCCACCTTTTATGGAGAAAAGCTGGGTCAATTAGTCAGGAAAGTATCAAGTGAAAGAGGAGAGGATGGAGACAGGAAAATGCAAGTATCTGTTAAGCACAAAAATCAAGATGTCAAGAACAAAATTAGTCAAGGCACCAAGGAATAAAAACAGATTCTTTAATTGCCTTTATACTGATGTTGGAAGGCTACGTTACAAGGAAAAAGAATCAGAATTGCCTATTTATGAACATAAATCTGACCTAGTAGCTAACATTGAACCCTGCTGGGAAGAATTTGCATGATTAGAATACTTTTTTTTTTAACCTATTCAGGGAAGGGTTGAGTAGTAGAAAAAGAGGAAAAGCAGTTTTTTCAAAACAGTCAAGTTCCAGACAACTTAGAAAAAAATTATCCTGAATACTTATGGATCAATAAAGGTATCCATAAGGCTTATGTAATCTGCTACAAACAACTAAGTCACACAAAAACAGAATGTCTGACTTATGCATAGAAAAATCTCTTTACAGGGAATAGCTGGAATGACTAAAATATCCTTAGGATAAAGTCCTTTGACTTTTTAGGAGCTGTAACTGAAAAACTGTTCTTCACAGAGACATTTTTCATATACGACTTCATCTCGGTAGATAATAAGAGATTAATAAACTAAAAGTGGCTGCTTCAGTACAGTTAACCATAGAATTTGTTACATCTCTTCTGTGAAACAAAATAAAATGCAAACCAAACTATTTAAAAGGGGCAGCTTCCACAGACGGAACACAAGTATGAGACACATCTGGGAGAAAATTTAAATGAACAAAAAAGAATGAACGATAATTGTGAACTTAATATTTTTACTCCATGACCAAAAAACTGGAAGAGAGAGCCACAAGAAAGTTCAAATGCCTGGGAAGTCTTGATTTATAGCAGGTGACTCCCGTGTACAATCTGGCTTACAAAAGAGAGAGTTAAGATTAATCACTCTAGTGCTTGCAGACTGCGTTTCTCAACCTAACAGACAAAAAAAAGTATAATAAAATATGATATCTGGAAGCTGGACTGCAAATCAGGTATGTTTGTGCTATTGTCTGTTCTCCTACTTTCCAATCTGTCATCATGGCATGGTGTGACAATTTGATGGAGGCAAGTGGGGTGCAAGAGTTAGGATGCAAAGAGCTGCAATAGATTTTCCAGATGTGCATACTATGTGGATGAACTGCTTGGTACTATTTACATACAATTGTCATTGGCAGTACCTCAGTATGAGGATGACAGTCTTCCAGTAAATAGGGAAGTCATTGATTTATCTGTAGGTGATATGCACAATATACAAATACTGGTTTTGTGATTAAGGTCTCCATACCTTTGATATCAGGAACATATTTACCCTATTCTGCTCTTCAAGGCTAGGTACAGACATTCAAAAATCCGGACGTGGAATTGATTTAAGTTATGCAGTTTTCTGTAAGCAACATAGTTTAGATCAGTAGCAAACAGAGCATACATTCACGCTTTGGGGTGGAAGGTGGGGAAGGGGCACATCTTAGACTGGGTTTCACCATTTTTAAATGAGCCTATGTGCACCAAATTTCTGTTCTGTTATGGGTATAGGCTGGTTACTAATCACCAGGGATCCGGGTTTTCCGTTTCCCATGGAAAACCAGAGAAAACCACAGATTCCCTGTTTTAATCAGAGAAAACGCGAATTTCTATTTTTAGCAGAGAAATCTGCGGATTCTCTGCTTTTGCAAAGAGCTCTTGCAGGCTGGCACAGCTCCAGCCTGCAAGAGCCAATTGCAAAAAGGGCAGGAAACCCCCAGCCCTGGCTGGAGGTGGAGGGAGAGGGGGAGGGTGGAGTCTGAGCCTCTGAGGCAACCAAGGCCAGGCTCAGGCTCACCTTTCACTCCTGGAGCATGGAGGTAAGTGGGGCTTGGGGCAGGGCTGGGGAAGATGGTTGGGAGCTGAGGAAGCAGGGGGTGCTGCCGACCCCAGGCAGCACACAACAGCTGGCCAGGGGGTGAGGGCCAGGGTGTGAGGGCAGGGGTGCCCCTCTGCAGGGGGTCTTTGCGGGCAAGCGATGCGGGGCGCAATGTGGTGTTGCCCGCCATGTGCAGGCTACACACATGCCACCCGGCCAGCTGCCCAGGGGAGGGGGAGAGGGAGGCTGGCATACAGCTGGAGCACAGCCCCGTGGCCGGCTCTGCAGCCATGATGAGGGATGAGGGTGTGGGGGGGGGGACTGGGGCTGGAGCTTGGGCTTGCACACAAGGGCCACTACCACTTACTTGAATGGCCGTGATGGCCGCTGCCTCCAAAACCTCCCACTGCTGCAGTGAAGCCATGCCAGGAGCTGTGCAGCTGGCCACCGGGTGGCAGTGGCAGCACGGTGGCGGCTGGGCAGCACGCAGCCATCCCCACCACCACTCCACACTGTGTCGCTGCTGCCAGCTACACAGCTCCGAGCACAGCTCCGAGACGGCAGCAGGAGGTTGTGGAAGCAGCAGCCATCACCGCTGGCACGGGCAGCTGCTGCCGCTTGCCTGTAAGGCTTCCCATGCCAGTGGTGATGGCTGCTGCCTCCACAACCTCCTGCTGCCATCACAGAGCTGTGCTTGGAGCTGCCCAGCTGGTGGCAGCAGTGCAGTGGTGGAGCTGGGAATGGCTGCATGCTGCCCAGCCACCACCACCCCGTGCTGCTGCCTCCAGCCACAGGCACAGCTCCAGGCACAGCTCTGCAGTGGCAGTGGGAGGTTTTGGAGGCAGTGGCCATCACGGGCCTCAAAGTAAGTGGCAGTGACCACTGTGCGCAAGCCCCAGCCCACTCCATCACACCCCCATCCCTCACTGTGGCTGCAGCGTTGGCCACAGAGCTGTGCTCCAGCCGCATGCCAGCTTCCCTCTCTCCCTCCCCTGAGCAGCCAGCCAGGTGGCATGTGTGTGGCCAGCACATGGCAGGCAGCACCACACTGCCCCCCATATCACTTGCCCACAAAGCCCCCCACAGATGGGCACCCCTGCCCTCACCCCCTGCCCTGCTCCCAACTACAATGTGCTGCCTGGGGCTGGCAGGACCCCCCGCTCCCTCAGCCCCCAACCATCTTCCACAGCCCTGCCCCACAGCCCCCAAGTCCTACTTACCTCTAGGATCCAGGGGTGAAGGGCATGGCTCCATGGTGGCAGCACTCACCCACAAAGCCCCCCGACCCTGCATGCAGCTGCCACCACCCCACATTGCCACGGAGCTGTGCAGCCGGTTGTGGGGGTGTGCCGCTGCATGCAAGCCCCCTGTTTCACCCCCCCAGCTGGGCGGCACAGATGTGGCCCGCATACAGTGTTTGGCACTGCACTGCTGTTGCCGCACCCTATGCCACTTGCCCACAAAGCCATTCAGGTGGCCATGGGATGGTAGCACAGGGCACAGTGGTAGAGTTGCGGTGGTGGCCTCCGTGTGCGAACCTCCTGTCAGGCTGGCCAGCATGTGTGTGGCCCACAGAGTGGCACCCCTGCCCTCACCTCCTGGCCTTGCTCCTGCGAGTGGACACAGAGGTGTCCACTCCCCACCTTCTTGATTTACCACCCCCCCCCAGCACCTTCCCTTTCCCCCGCCCTGCCCCACCCCTTCCCCCCACACACACTTACCTGCTGGGGTGGGTGTCAGTGTCTGTGGGTCCAGTTTGGGGGGCTGTTGCAAGGGGCAGCAGGAGGGCTGTTGAGACTGTGGGGGGGAGCGGCTTTGGGGGCCATTACTTTTTATCACTGATTTTGGGTTTTTAAACCAGAGAATTTGCAATTTTTAAATCAGAGAAAACCAGGATCCCTGCTAATCACTTATACTGGTTGAAGTGTAATGTCTGCTCCTGGCCCAAGAGGGCAATTCTTGCTGTAGAAAATGCTTTGCTCAATAATTTTAGGCAAAAAAAAGAAGCCCCAACCCTTCTAAACAATGGAAAATTGGCTGTCTGTAAGACACAGCAGACAGCTTTCTTTTCTTTATTGCATTTAATTCCATCGAAATCAGATCTCCATTAGACTTTCAAAATATTACTTTCTTCTTCAGAAATACTTTAATGTTTATTTGCATAAGATAATACAGAGATGATCTTACTTTAATGATTTGTAAAAAGGTAACTACCCAATAGAAGTATTATGCAAGTTTGACCATTTCTTTTATCCATAAGCTTCTTAAAGAATCCTCCTACATCTGCTAAAAATGGTTTTAGTTAAACTTCAATAAAACTGAAAGAGTTTAGAAAGAAAGAAAAGTTTAGCTGGGAGTTCCCAAGGAAGCCACATAATGTTCGCCCTCTTGCCATTTACATTAATTCATTTGTATAACAGATTAAGTTACATCTATGCCCTAACAGAACCTGTAGTACTACTGCTAAGCCTACATAAGATCAAATCCTTGAGTGATGTATACCTCCCTGTAGAGAGATGGCAATGCCATTGCACCACATATATGGTGCAATGGCATGCTGATGACCACTATATATCATTAGTAAAGTAACCAGAACTGTCAGCTATTCATGGATGAATTTAGTCCCTCAGCCCTTACTTAGGCAAGATAAAGACTTGAGGATTTGGCCCACTATAATCTTAATAAACAAAAATTTAACAATATTCAATTGAACTCATATCTTCCACGATCACAGAAGACTTACTCTTGTTCTGACTACATACTACAGTATCACATCATATTAAGAGTAAACACAAAATTGGAAAAATACAGCATGTTGTAACCTATCAAATAAAATCTGTACAGGTTTCCCTTGCTTTATGCTGGTTCTGTATGCACAAATTCACTCGTGTGTGATGACCCGTTTTATATAAAAAATTTGTTATATGCGAGGTTAATTCACTCTTATGTGATTGGTGTGCTAGAAGGCGATCAGCTGCTTTGTGCAGTGTGTTGTGGGAGTGACGCACACCAAAATATAGTGTCCTGTGTGGATCTGTGCTCCTCGCTCATTGTCTGCAACTTGTGTTTCTGTAGTTGCCATCCCCATTATAATAGTGTCCTGTGCTTGTTTGCACTGTCTGCTGCTGGCAAGTACCAAAATTGTCTTGTAAAAGTGGTAGAAATGGGTCTGGGGGTCAGTACAGTCGAGGTCTTGGAACATATCCTTATTTGTTACATTGTAAAGTGGGTTCCCTTTATGCAAATTCAAGTTATGTGCCATTTTCCAGGAACATGTGTACAGCATCAAGCAAGGGAAACATGGACTACAAACACTGACAGAAAGATTATAACACGGCAACGCAGTGACACCTTGGAATTATTTCAGAAAACCTACTATAAAAAACACAATCACAAACCGTGTAATAGCAAATACAAACTAAGTAAACCCAAAGCAACAGATATTTAGTACATGAAGTTTTTTTTCATGCTCTATGTGGACAAATGATATTATAAGGTAACTTCTTTCATTAAAGTCCCAATCACAAGTGTTTGGTGGAGGAAGGTCAGGGGAGAGACTATTTAAATATTTGTTTGGCACGTTCTCCAACTTAGTAAGCAGTGGTCCTAAGGAAGTGGACTATAGCTGAAAAAATAAAAATAGAGGAACAAAACAAGAGGCTCTCTCTGACTGTAAACAGATAATCCAGTTCTTTTGTTTTAGGTTCTTGCATGCATTTTTTTTTAGTAAAATAAAAGAACCCATTTCAAACATTCAATGCAGTCTTCTCTCACAAATACAAAATAGATTTTTCTAAGCAGGTAGACAGGACCCCTGAGGAAACAGGAAATGATTTTTGTGAGAGAAAAGAAAAAACTAAAAGGTAGCAAATCACCACTACCAATTCCTTGCAGTCAAGGATGATTGTCTTCTATGAGCATCTTATCTGTAGATCTGAAGATGGCTGATAGCGCTGATCCAGGATCAATAGACTCTGTTGTAACTTGGGCATGTTTCCGTGCAGAGTGGGTGACTCCAGATTCTTCATTCAGTCTGCAACATGCTGCTTCTTCTGCTCCTGCTTTTCTATCTCTTGCTGTTGTCATAAGGTTTCAAAGTACTGAGATCTTTGCAGCAGACTCTTCCTCCATTTGGAATGGTCCTGGGCAACAGTCTCCCACAAGTTGATGTTGCATTTTTTCAAGTTGGTCTTGAGGACATCCTTGAAGTGGGACATCCTTGAAGTGATTGTTTTGCCCACCTCTTGAGCATACACCTTGACTGAACTGGGAGAATAAAACTTGCTTCAGGAGTTTGGAGTCGGATATCCAGATGATGTGGTCAGCTCAGCAAAGTTGATGTCAGAATGTAGTGAATATACACTAGGAAACTGCTGATTTCTTAGAGGAAAGAAATGTAGATATTTTAAAGTATTGCTTCTAGCATGAATGCCTCGTGCCACCCAAGGCACCGGGGGGGGGGAGGGGGGGGCACAGCGACTGCCCACAGGCAGTGTAGGCAGTGTTGATGCCTACACAGTCAGATGGGTCACTAACTGGCTGGAGGGCTGCACCCAGAGGGTGGTGGTGGATGGGTCCTATTTGACCTGGAGGGATGTGGGCAGTGGGGTTCCCCAGGGCTTGGTCCTCGAGCCCGCACTATTCAACATCTTCATCAGTGACTTGGGCGAGGGGGTAGAAAGCACTCTGTTCAAGTTTGCAGATGACACTAAGGTGTGGGGTGAAGTGGGTATGCTAGTAGGAAGGAACAGGCTGCAAGCAGATCTAGACCGGTTACAGGGGTGGGCCGAAGAGAACAGGATGGGGTTCAACACTGACAAGTGCAGGGTAATGCACCTGGGGAGGAAGAACCAGCAGCACATCTGCAGGCTGGGGAACTTCCTTCTTGCCAGTGTTGAGACAGAAAAGGATCTAGTGGCAGTCTACAAACTAGTCAAGGGGGACCAGCAGGCATTGGGAGAGTACCTATTCCCCCGAGCAATCCCGGGAGTTACAAGAAACAACGGACACAAGCTAGCGGAGGGTAGTTTCAGCGCTTCCTAATGTCTAGCCTATTTCTCTGTCAGGGCAGCTAGGACTTGGAACCAACTTCCAAAAGAAGTGGTGCTGGCTCCTACCCTGGGGGTCTTTAAAAGGAGGCTGGACGAACATCTGGCCGGGGTCATTTGACCCCAGTACTCTTTCCTGCCACAGCAAGGGGTCGGACTAGATGATCTCCTCAGGTCCCTTCCGACCCTACCAACTATGAAACTATGAATAGCAGCCTTTAACTGCCTGAAGTGTGGGTTCAAAAGAGGATGGAGCCAGACTGTTCTCAGGGGCAGCAGATGACAGAACAAGGAGGAACAGTCTCAAGTTGCAGCAAGGGAAATTTAGGTTAGATATTAAGATGAATTTTCTCACTAGGAGAATAATAAAACACTGAAACAGGTTACCCAGAGAGGTGGTGGAAGCTCCATCCTTGGAGGTTTTCAAGACCTGGCTCGAGAAAGCTTTGGCTGGGATGATCTATTTGGGGATGGCCCTGCTTTGAGCAGGGGTTGGACTAGAAGACCTCCTGAGGTCCCTTCCAACCCTAATTTTCTGTGATTTCTTTGACCTCATGAAAGCCTTCAACTATCAGCCAGAAAGTACTGTGGAGGATCCTTCTGAAGTATGGATGCCCACCAAAATTCATCACCATTCTTGCCTGCTTCATGACGGTATGCAAGTGGTGGGTCTCAGTAACAGATCTATCACAGATCCCTTTGAGGTTAAGATGGAAGTTAAGCTGTTCCAATATTCTTCTTCTTTACTGCATGCTACATCTGGAGCGAAGATATAAACTACTTCAGTCAGAATGGATGACAAGCTGTTTAAACTCAGCTAACTCCAAGCGAAAACCAAGACCATCCCAACCCCAATCATCCAGTAGGCTGATGATGCTGTAGTGTGCCCACTCGGAAGCAGACTTTCACGCAATCATTGATATCTTTACCAAGGCATACAAGAAAATGGGACTGACGCTTAACATTCAAAAGACTAAAGTCCTCCATCAACAAGCTCCTAACGAGCAGTCACTAGCTCTGGTCATTCAGATTCACAGTAAGAGTCCAGAGAACATTGAGTATTTCCATACCTTGGAAACCATCTCCTACAGAAGGCTATCATCAGTGAAGAAATCCAACATCTCCTCAAGTGCGCAAGTGCAGCCTTCAGACGCCTGAGGAAATGGGTGTTTGAAGATTACAACATCAGATCTGAAACCAAGCTCATGGTTTTTCAAGCAGTTGTGATCCCCATCTTACTGCATGGAGCTGAGACTTAGAGAATGTATAGGAGACGCTTCACGTTGTTGGAGAAGTACCATCAATGCTGCCTAAGGGAAGACAGATGCACTAACATTGGTATCCTCTCTCAAGCAAACACTACGACCATCAAGGCAACAATCATCCAACATCAACTTTGCTGGGCTGGCCATGTCATCCAGATGTTTGACTCTAGAATCCCAAAGGAAGTTTTATTCTCCCAGTTCAGTCAAGGTGTATGCTCAAGAGGAGGGCAGAGCAAAGCGTTTCAAGGACACCCTCAAGGTTAAAAAAAAAAAAAAAAAAAAAATGCAATCCTGACATCAACTCATGGGAAACTGTTGCCCAGGACCATCCCAAATGGAGGGAGAGTCTGCTGCAAGGATCTTAGTACTTTGAAACCTTACTGTAAGAACAGGAGATGGAAAAGTGGGCACGACAGAAACAGCATTGTGGACTGAATCATGAATCTGGAGCCATACATCCAGTATGGAAACTGGTGTCCTGAGTTGCAACAGAATCTGTCAGTCCTGGATCAGCATTATCAGTCATCTTCACACCCACAGGTAAGAAATTCATCAAAGACAATCATACCTGACTGCAAGGGATCGCTGAAGAAGAGCCAGAATGGAACTTGCAGACCCAAGTTATACACCTAAGCTCCCTGTCCAGACTCTGAGGCAGTTAGGTGAACCAGAAATGGATTCATAGCATTCAGCAGGCTGAGTGGAACCACATTAACCTAGCCATTAGGAAAAGCCTTATAGACATAGATGTCTTAATGCCTAAGTCCAGGCTGCTAGCAGGTGCCTAAACCAGATGGAACCTACTTCTGAAGTTCAGCAGTTGGAGTTATTCCTTTGGGTGAGGAGGGGAGAGGGGGTGAAATGACATTTGTATCACTCCTTTTTTTTACAGGACAGATGGTGGTGGTCCCTGCAATTGTAAACTCATCTAAGATTCAGAGAGCTGATGCTGTCTCTGAAGCATCAGGAAACTCAAACATGTTTGTGCCACCTTGCAAGAGAAAGTTGTAGGCAAACAAGATGCAAGTTAGTCAGTGTGCAGACTAACAACCCCCTACACCCATGAACGGCATGTGCCCCCGGAGGCTGGGGGGGTATGGCTGCGCCGGTGGCGGTGGGAGCGCAGCAGTGGCGTGATCCCAGCGGTGGTGAGCTGGGATCTCCCACAGATGCCACCGGCACTGTAAACCTAAGAGTTTCCTTCACAAAGGCTTCCTTGTCCCTGCTCCTGACATTTTTTCCCCAATCCTATATCTCAATCATCTGCTCAAGAGCTTACATGGGAGTTGACCAGCTTTTACTGAGTTCTTGCAGCTTTTAAGGGATGTGCAAGGCTTTTCCCAACCTGATTTGATAATCTTATCCCTTAGGCCCAAACACAGACTTTTAAAGGTCTCTTTCTCCACAGAGGTCTCTCTGGCCCTAGGCTTCCTGCTTCTAAATGGAGCACATCATTTACAGGAGCAGCTGAAAATACACATTTGCAAGTTCAAGATTCTCTGACAATAAATATTCCTTAGTATTTGCTTAATGATGTCTATTTCCATAAACATTGCTTTCAGCAAGCTCATTTGCAAGAGCTCTAGCAGAAACAGCAAGCAAGACAGACATTAACAAATTCATCCAGACACTTCTTTTATTTGAGAAAGCATTCACCCTGCAAAAAAGTTGGCAACTTTCAACTCTTTTAAGCTAACCACCCTCTGGAGCAGCCATACTAATATCTTGTCAAGAGAAACATTATAGGGATCTCAACTGAGGTCACAAACAATATTTGTAGAACAGCATGCCTGTCAAAAGTATTCCCTCAAGGAAACTGAGGTGCTGCCTTTAATAGACTAATTAGCACACCTCATGGATCACTGAAACTGTTTAATATGTACCGAAATCAGCCTTTTTCTAATTGTAGTGTCTCCCCTATGATGTCAATAACTACATGGAATTTGTCAAGCAAATCTTTTCTCATTTAGTCTTCCAGCACTTATAGCCCTTCAGGGCATGAATACTAGGGCTGTGTGAAGCTTCAGTCCGCAATTTGATTCAATGGAGATTTGGCCCAATTCAGTAGCTGAATCTCTGAATCCATATAGAATCAGAGGACCCTTTAATCTCTCTGAATCAAATCAGAACCCTCCAAATCGATTCAGAGAGATTCAGAAAGATTCAGCAATTTGTGCATAGACACAGCTTTAAATGTTTTTTCTACATACCTCTAGGTACCAGGCAGCTCATGAATGCTGCGATGCTGGGGCGCATGGCGTGTCCCACAGAAGCATGGGGGGCTCCCCAGCACACTCGGCAGCAGACCAGAAGCACTTCCAGTCCACTTCCAGGTCCACCAAGGAGCACGCACCCCCCCACTCCCACCTCAGCAATTGGTGCCTCCTGGGTCTGGCAGAGGGTGGGGGGGACACCCAGGGTCCCCCCACAGCCAATTGCCAAGCTGGGGGGGGGGGTTTAGAGGGGCATGGTCCCCGGTGGACCTGGAAGTGGACCGGAAATACTTCCGGTCCACCATCAAGAACATGCCCCCCCCTGCACTCCTGTGGGATGCTCCATCCACCCCACCTGGATGAATGCTCAATTGTATACAGAACCTTGACACCTAACTCAGGGCTGCAGATTTCTTAGGCACTGTTACACTGCAGCATCTCAGTCCTTCTCTGGATCCAACCTCAGAAAAGATGCAAAATCATCAAGTCAATCCATTAGTCTGTAGACACCAGAATAAACTTAAGAAATCCTGGTGAACTCTTCACATTTACCTATAAGCAGTGCCAGTTTATCACAGCAGCTTTGTGAGTTTTTGAATCGTGACAAAGAGACAGGCAGTCATTCTTGATATGTCCTACCACCAGTTGAGAAACAGCATAGGAATGGAGCTTGACTCTTTGCACAGCAATTCACCCCTAGTGTGAACCTGTGTAATGGGATGGATTTTTACCAGTACTGAAATTGGGCTTGTGCATTTCTTCAGCCATGTTGGATACTCTGGGCCCTGCTACATTTTCTAATTAAAGCTGGATAGAAATAAATGTGTAACAACTCTATAGTTTTCAAGTACTAACTTTGTAGCCAATTGGCTCTTTTTATAGCTGGATAGTCATTTTTATGGTGTGATAGTTATTTTACATGTGTGGCTGGTCTAAATTTATTGTGCACTTAACCAGTTAATTGCATACTGTGTAACATAGCAGGGGCCTTGCTTTTATCTTGCAATTCCCCCCACCCCTAATTTCACTTATCTTCCTCACCTCCCACAGAGTATTATGGTGCTATTGCTTTGAGATATGGCAGCAAAACAGAAACAAACTTAACAAGTACAGCCAACAAGATTTAAAGAAGTTCCAAAGAGAGACCTCAGCTAGGGGACCTCATTAAAGAAGTGCAATTGATGGCAATCCTGTCAATCATTTTTTTCCCCAAGTATTTTTAGTTAAATATTTATCCTGCTAGTTTAATTAAATACAAACATTAGTATAAATGTTAAACTTTGTACACTTCACCCTTGGATACATACCCCACCCACAATGGAATTGCCTTTTTAAATCTGCTGTCCTGATTCTGAACCACAGTTAGATTTTGAACAACATACAGGGGAGATCAAAATATCTTGCATGACCTAGTGCAAGTGCTCCAAAGGGTAGAATTAGAGCTGTGCATTTAAGATTATCATTCCTGCTATTTTAGTGTTTCTCCATATTCCAAAAAAAACCTGCCACCCACCTATGACCTTGTCAGCACTATAAAGCTGTAAGCATCCCAGGGCATGTCTACACGCGCATTTATACCAGCTTAAATTTACTGAGCTGGAAGCGGGAATAGGTCGGCATCTACACGTGCAGGCATTAAAGTGCATTAACACTGTGTTTGGACTGACTTGGGACTAACTTTAGTCCCAAGTCAGTCCACACACGCAGTGTTACTGAAGAGTAAGGTGTCTGTGCAGTAACTAATTAGGCATAAAGTTTGATACCTGCATGATGCAAGTATTAAATTTATGCTCAAGTCTGCATAAGTCACCATATTTATTGTGCAGTACAGGCATGCACGTGTAGGTGTGCGACAGTACTGCATAGTCATTTTGGTTACTGTGCCATAAATGCACACTTGTAGACATGCCCCCAGTGTAGCTATGCAAACAGAGCCTCCAATCGAAAGCACAGAGCATGCCAATTTAGCTACCACCTCCCCAAATGGCACAACCTAAGCCAGCAAAAGGTTTCTTCTGTCATCACATTGCTTCCAATACAGATTTGCCAGGAAGGCTTTAGTGTAGGCCAGGCCTAACTCAGCTCCAACTGATGGTAATTGCTTTTAATGGGAAAAGCAACTGGCCAATGTTAAGTGCTTTGAAAAGCTGACCCTTGATGTTTCCCAACTAACACCAACAGATTTAGTACAGTCTAAACATGTTTTCATTTTCATCATCTCATATAAGGTGCCTCATTGATAGCCATGTTGGAATGGATTTTGTGTTGGAATTTACCTCTAAAGCTGTGAAACTCAGTTTGCCCCACCACAGCAGTTGTTCAGCAGTTCCTTTACACTGCCAATATAATTCTTCCTCATGAACTCAGACGGCATGCCATGATCATCATTTGCTGCATGAGCATCTCTGCAAGAGCTTGCATCATTACGTACTACTGTGTTCAGCTTAAATTCGCTCCCCTTGCTACCATTCCAGATCACCAAGTCTGGCAACAAAATAGGTTCCTGATGAGTACACCCTAATAGCAGTGATGGAGTTGCACAAAACATATTTTCGTCACTAATTAGGTAAAAAAAATATGTTTTTGTTATGATTTGATGTCATGAATATTTCTAATGTTCCCATTAACTCACTGACAAGGTGACGCAGATAAACCACCACCAGAAATTAAGTGGTCAGCACCATGTGACAGATTAGCTTTCCTTGTACACTACCAGTAAAAATGTCCATAGACACACCAGAAAGTGTGTTAAAATTTCAGTTTTAAAACAGTCTTCATTTGAAAGACACAAGCTAAAGTCAATTCTTCTTCTTAATTTCCAAATACTGTTTACAGCTCCTTTTTTTTTTTTTTTTTTTTAATGCCCATGGCAGAAAAAAACCCCCAAAAAACTTTGTGGTATAGCTCATACAACAATGGGCTACTAATGGTGAACACAGAACCCAGCTGTGAGTCTGACTCCACTACTCTCTTGAGCTGCCCACTGCACTTAGCCAACAGGCAGAGCCCCTCTAATTACTTTAATAGAAGTGACTTGCGGTAGCAAATAGTTGCATTCATCTCAAAACAACAGATACCAGAGAGTTTTCCTTCATCTGCCAGCCACTCTAGATAAGGAACATACTACTGTTTTTCTCTGTAATAAAAGATGATGTGCAAGAAATAATTGATATTCAGTATCACTTTAATATTACTGATTCCCTCACTGTTGATAGTAATTCTTTCCTATCATTATTGTTTTCTTGACATATTACAGACTCAAAACTCTGAATTACTGGTCCAATCCAGTCTTGTACCTATGGGCTACATCCAGGGGAGCATGGACCTGAGATATGCACACTGCACATGTAGGTGTTCCCTGTGTTGCTACAGGGTGGGGAAGGGAGGTTTGGCTGGAGCCCCAGGACAGGCTGCTGGGGCCAGCAAAGTTCCTGGCCCCAGCCTTCCCTACCCCACCCAGGGTAACCTGCCACATGCCAGAAGGCACGTGGCATGGGTGTTCCCTGGGGATAAGTAGCAGTGGAAACAAATATCTTCACTTGTCTGGACACTGCCATGGTGTCTATGGTTTAGAGCTGTGGAACCTATTATCCTGTAAGCTACAACACAGGAAAATTTGCACTTTCCTACACGCAGCGTTTGCTTCTCTCAGCTCGGTGTTCAGATGTTTCTGAATAAACAGCATAGAAAAAGGACATGGGGTGGAACATCTCGAAGATGCTCAGTGTAAGTCATTTGGATTGCCTGAGGGAGGGTTAAATGGTTAGAAATATCAGGTAAGTGCTTCATACCTGCCTGATGTTAAATGTCAGATGTAGGACTTCATTTCTGGAAAGACCCCATTTTTGACAGGCTCTTCCCATTCCCCTTCAATTATTCCAAACCAGGAGGTGCCCATTACTCGAAGGAAGAAACTGGCAGAGACTTGAACTAAGGAGCATAAGAAATTGAAGATTTCTAAGATTTATCAGGAGGCCCCATTAAGCTCATTATTTGCTGTCAGAAAGTCTTCAGGCAGTTTGCAGCCTGTTCTAAATATAGAGCCACTTAATGCTTTTCTAGAAATCAAAGTAATTCAGAATGGGAAATGGAAATGAGGCAGACCCACAGCAGCAATAAAAGACTTCATTAAGGCTATTTTTAAAAGCAAATCTCTGCACCTGAATTCAAAAGAGAGTAGCCATTATTCCCTAGGGAATGGATAAGTTAATCAATAGAGAGCAAAAGCTTCAGTATTTCAACTTGCAAAAGCATTCAGCATTGCAACAAGATCAGCAAGCCCTGCATTTTGTCCTGGAAGACATCTGCCAAAATTCATCCTCAGGAGAATCTAAGGTTTGTTAACCGTTCAGTAGGTTGCTATCAAGGTGAAAGCTGACATGACTTATGCTCTAAACATGATCAGAGAGTTTCTCAGCTTTCTGGATTCCCTATCAAGGTTACTAGGGACTAAACAAGAGCTGAGAACCTACAATTTGCACTTAAGTTAGGGAAGGCTGCAGCTGTACAATAGCTACGGCCTGACCTTTTTAAAGTTTTTAATAGATTATATTTTCCTTACTCTGATAACTGGCAAATACAGCAGACTCCAGTAGCTTACTCATTAACTTTTCTTCTTAAGCTCTGTAACGCTGAAGTGAAAAGCTCTTGGACACTGTATCAGTTGGTGTTCCTCTTTGAGACTTGGTCACATACAACAACAGAACAGAGATGTATACACATTACCATACTAGATCAGACCAGTTGTCCATATATTTCTGTCACCACCAGATCCCTCAGACCAAGGGCAAGACCTTTGCAAAGAACATTCAATCTCTAGCTAGTTAGAACATTAATAATTATTGAACAGCTAAGTCCTTGACATGAAGGTTTACATCTCTTCCCCAAAACTGTGGTTTAGGTTTTTATATTTCCTATAATGGGATATTCTTGTAATTCTTACAAATCCTTTTTTATTTCCAGCTGAATGCAGGCTGTCAGAGATGCCCGCAACAATAAATTCACCCAGTATAACTAGCATAGGAATACCCTTGATCAGTAACAAATTTTGCCACCATTCCTTTAGTTTCTCCCTATATTATGGAGGAAAAAAAGTTATTAAGAATTTCTCTTCACTATTTTTCCTTGCTATTTTACATTCTGTGGATCACTACTAGGTAGAAACCCCTGTAGGCCTTAGGAGTCTAGGTTGATTTATAATTAGTATAAGTTAAGCTAGGCTAAGAAACAAAGCTAAGGGAGGAAGAAATGAAAAAGTGGTAACAGTCAAGAAAGCATCCAAAGCAAGACTTGAGAACATAGGTGAAAAGTTGGCTAAGCCAAGTAGGTCAGCTTGATGTCACTAAGCTTCATAGTTTAATGCCTGCAAGATCTGGTTTTCCTGCAAAAGGTAGCTTTATATCAATCAGTAAAAGGAGTAGGCATATTGCCTGGATGAGAAATGAGGTTCATTTCCACACTACAATGAATATAGCATACTAATGATTAGTACTAGGTACATTTATATCTCCACTTTTCTTGTTTACAATGTCTCTATTCAGCAAAGTTTAATTTTTGTAAGATAATCAAGGATTAAAAAAAATCAGGTCCAGCTCAGCACCTTTGCACTTCAGCCTTGAATGCCTGTTCTTGCTATATTGTACATCTTCAGATGGTGGCCTAACATTAAGTTGGATGAGGAACAAGCAAATCAGACAATTCACAAATGTTAAGGAAACTGGGAAGCATCAGTGATATAAGCTGAGATGGGTTATTACCTTGTATTCTGTGGATGCTTAGGGGAGGTAGTGCCATCTATTAAATCAGAGTCTCCAGACAAAAAAGAGGAAGTTACGATTTACCAAGAAAATCCATTAGAAAATGTTCCAGAGAGAAAATTTAACCTTGCAGGATTTGGCATCTGCTGACCATGCCACCCAGATTGAGAAATGGAAGAAGCTCCAGTTTGGCCTTAATGCTGCTTTGGATTTTGCTTTTACATTTTGATTACGCCGTTTATGCATTTAAAACATATCAAATATTATGCTGATACCAACAAGAACTTGCTCTTGGACTTGCATAAGGACTTTCAGATTCTCTCAGATGAAAACATTCTGAAAATATATTGTGAGGACAGCCCTCCACCACTGATTTTTGCTACAGCTGGGAGTACAGACCTGGTACAATACAGATATTAATTTGGACTGGGAAGTGTGGTGGGAGAAACCTCCCTAAGGTCCGTTGTCTAGCTGTAATTTGATTGACAGACAACGCGGGTAAAGAAAGACAGCTGTTTATTTGCTCGAGCAAAGACCATAAAGCCAGCAAAAGGCAAAATGGCCCCCCCTCAAGGGTGAGGTGATCTTTTATACTTCTTACAACAAAGCAAGACTATATGGTTAACAAAAAGCAATACTTGGGGCGGTGCTCTACAAATCTTTGTAACAGCATATTTCTATTAAGCTGAACTAGCACTTTTTAAAAGCTAAAAGTTAAGTAACAGTAACATTATGTTAGCAAAACCTTACACAGTAGGAGATACTTCTCAAGGACACAACCAGTAAGCTCAAAACAATGGTTTCTCTGTCTTATCTTACTTCTTGCTGTAGCTGATTTTTTTTAGCACACAGACACAGATTCACTTTTTAACTCAGAAAATGCTTGTTGCAGTTAAAATGATTACTTGACACAAGCAAAGGCCTAGCTATCATTCTGCCTTGTGGTCAGCTGCATTACTAGGCCACAGGTCATGCCTTGTATTCAGCTGTAAAGCTAATACTTCTTAAAAATCCAAATTATTGTAAACCTAACAGTATGCTTTCAGAAAA
Organism: Alligator mississippiensis; assembly: GCF_030867095.1. Lineage (NCBI taxonomy): Eukaryota > Metazoa > Chordata > Crocodylia > Alligatoridae > Alligator > Alligator mississippiensis. The sequence goes on from NC_081827.1 coordinate 184,267,652, forward strand.
CTCTTCTATTTTAGGGTAATGACAAACCTGCGCACTACAGAAGGCTGTGTATATGATTTCTTTTTCAGTTCACAGCAATGCTAGTATTTCAGTGTTAAGATTGCTATTAAAGTTTTCTTAAATAGAATCTTTTAGAGGACTTGATTTTGGTGGGACAGGTGTCTTGAACCTTGTTTGGTCCTTAGAGCACCTCTGGGAATCAATACAGGTTTCCTCTTCATAGCTGGTCTAAGGTATACAATTCTGTTCTTTGGTAAGATGCATGGAAAACCTCTAAATATTGAATTATCACCCTTCTCTAACTTCCATATAATTCTACTGTATCACTTGCCAAGATGACCAGAATTTAACAGTGTTCCAGACAAAGGGGAACTGCCAATCCACATCACTGCAATTTATTACCATCTGTACTACTTCTCCACCCCAACCTTCACTGAATTCTGGTCGGGAATAAAAGGCATAGCTGCATCAAGGCATGGTTTGTGGGAAGGTTTTTTTTGGAAAGGTTACATTTTTAACTAAGCATCTACAGTTGGTCTGTCTTCAGGTTCAGTTCTTGGAGGGCTCTATACCCAATGCAAACTTTAAAACTTGCTTTTGAATTCTGTGTAGAACTCTGAAGCTGAGTAATGGGCCATGCAGTCCTTATAACTGATTGATCGATCACAAAATTAGTTGTAATGAAGTCATTGGGTCTGTAAGTGTTTAAATGATCTTCAACTGTTCCTGACAGCAGTAAAAAAAATACTGTGATTACCAGGGATCCAGGTTTTCTATTCACTGTGGAAAAACACAGATTTTCTCCTTGAAAGGAGAAAAGAGTGGGAAACAGGGGGTTTCCCCTTGCAGGCTGGCAGAGTTCCAGCCTGCAAGGGGCTGCTTGGGACTGGGGGAAATGGGAGGAGGGCAATCAGGCAGCCAGGAGATCATGCATGTGGCAGCCAGGCAGCATGGAAAGCAACTCCTGCAGCTCCCTCCAGGTAAGTCTAAGGGGGAGAGGGAAGATTTAGGTCCCCATAGGGAGGGAGTGGGGCAGGGCAGAGGCTGGGGCTGCTGCCCCACTGGGATAGGGCATGGGGCAAGAATGTGTGACCATGAGGCCTAGCTGAGAGAGCAGGACACAGCCATGGGCAGCTCATCTAGAGGGCAGCAAGGGGGCTGGCTCCCTGCTGTTGCACACACTCCCAGGGTGGGTCGCATAGGGGAGCACATGCCCCTCCAGATTTCTGAGCAAGGTGAGGGCAGATGCAGGTTGCCCGCTGCAGGCTCAGGGCTCCAGCAGGTGGATCTCAGCGTGGGAGGGCAGAGCAAGGCAGGAAGACTCAGTGCCACTGCCAGGAGCCCCGTGCCAGTCAGTGCTGCCATGGCAAAATGCCCCGTCTGCCTGGCAACAGCGGGAGGCACAACTCCAGACTGCTGCTGCTGCCGCCAGGTGGGCAGGGGTGCTTTGCCGTGGCATTACAGCCTGCAAGGGGCTCCTGGTGGCAGCACTGAGCCTCCCCACCCTCCCATGGTGGGTCCTGCCTACTGGGTCACAGAGGTCCCTGGGGGGAGGGCAACAAGACAGGGAGCCCTAAGCCCGCAGTAGACAGCCAGCCTCCACCATGGGCTCTGCTCTGGCCAGCATATATAGGTATTTCAAATTTATTTTTTTTAATGATCGAGGCACTGGTAGGCTTTCAAACTGCTTTAAAATTGTAAATATATCAATAAAACATTGTGTTCAACAGAGAGCTGTATAATATATAGTGATGTTTCATTAAAAAAAAAATAATTGCAGAAAAATGCATATTGTGGGTTTTTTAAAAAAAGAGAATTTGGGATTTTTTTTTAAATTAAAGATTTGGGGATTTTTAAATAGAGAAAACCAGGATCCCTGGTGATTCAATGTGAAAAGAACAGCATTTACTGGAACAAAAGTCAGCCCCCAAGTTATAAGCCATGGCCATCCAAAAAAAAAAAGGCAGAGCATTTGACTAAGGTGGCAATAGTTTATTACTTTGGTTTTAAATTGTGCCCTTTGAAAAACAGTATGTTTTAAGGAGCCTTCCCTAACCACCACACACTACAAGAAAACTCTAGGTATTCCCAGTTCAGAGAATCACTAGGAATGAAATTATTTTTGCTACTTTTCATGTACAGCTTAAAAACAACTTAAATTAACTTTTTATATGCAAACACCATATGCAAAAAATGACCTCCCTGCTGAAAAATTTCCCAAAGCCAAAGGATCAAAGAAATAAACAGCCACCATACCATTGCTAAAGGAAAGTGCAGTGCATCTAAAAGCCAGCTGGGTTGCAGGCATGCAGACACTGATAAACCAGAAATACTGCAAAGCCTATAGAAACATCATACTTAAAAGATAATTCATAATCTGCAACAGGTTCTCCACCCTTCAGGAGAACTCAAGCTGTTAAGTAATAAAACTCTTACCCTTTTGTCATTTTCCCTACAAAGCAACACATAATACTCTACCCATTTCCAAATTCAGCACAAACTAAAACTATAGCTAAAAGGTTTCATAAAGTGTGCTTATAAAATCAGAGGAGAAATGATGGAAAGCTACCCAAGGCATAGTAAAAGTATGCTAGCTTGGGACTTAACCTGTTTCTTCCTTTTAAGATTAAGGTCTCTGTTCCAAACATTGCTTTCTGGCCCCTTTACCCCAGCAGAGATGGCTCAAATTCTACAGAACTCCAGGATGGTTGCATTGGGTAAAAATTGGCAGAGAGATGGTCTTGGTTGTCTTGCACAGCAGCAGTGGTCCCTGGGAAGGGCATACCTCCATCCATCACACCTATTCTTTCTGAAAGGGTGACTTATATTGGGCAAGCCAACAACCTCTGGTAAACCCAACCATCTCCCCCCACCCCACTTCTGGGACCCTGCTCAAAGTACGACCATCCCCAACTAGTTCATCCCAGCCAAGGCTTTGTTTATCTGGGCCATAAAAACCTCCAAGAGTAGAGAGTCCACACCATTTCAGGGTAACCTGTTCCAGTGTTTTACTAGCCTCCTAGTGAGAAAGTTTTTCCTAATATCTAACCTAAACTTCCCTTGCTGCATCTTCAGACCACTGCTCCTTGTTCTGTCATCTGCCATGACTGAGAACAGTCCAGCTCCATCCTCTTTGGGTCCTCCTTTAGGTAGTTGAAGGCTGCCATTAAATCCCCCCTCAGTCTTCTCTAGACTAAATAAGCCCAGTTTCCTCAGCCTCTCCTCATCAGTTGTATGCCCCAGCTCCCTCACCACTTTTGTTGCCCTCCACTGGACTCTCCCCAATTTGTCCACATGCTTCCTGTAGCGGGGGGGCCCAAAACTGAACACAGTACTCCAGATGTGGCCTCACCAGTGCCAAATAGAGAGGAATAGTCACTTGTCTTGATCTGCTGGCAACACTCCTAACAATGCAGCCCAATGTGCTGATACCCTTCTTTGCAGCAAGGGCACACTGTTGGCTCATATTTAGCTTATTGTCCGCTGTAACCCCCAGGTCCTTTTCTGTAGAGCAGCTGCTTAGCCAGTTGGTCCCCAGCCTGTACATGGGTGCATGGGGTTTGTTCTGTTGTAAGTGCAGGACTATGCATTTCTCCTTATTGAACATCATGAGATTTCTTTTGGTCCAATCCACCAATTTGGCAATGGAAACAAGTCCAATGGACATACCTAGTCAGTTCATTTACTACATGACCGACAAAAGACAGAATACAAGATCAAGAAAAACAAGTTAAGTCTGAATTAAATCACCACTGCTCCAGTTTTACCAGCCTTTCACCACAGGCTAGAGTTAAAGGGTGGGATTTTGGCCTCTCTTCACTGCTTCCAAGAGTCTAGACAGGTTCCAAGGTTGTGTCTGGCCTATTCAGATTCCCTTTCCAGATAGCGACTCCTTTCTTCTGTGCATAGATGATCTAAAAAGCCTTTGTCTTCCATACTTCACTTGACACCCCTCTGTAAGTCCTATTTTTCTTCCCAGTGGAGTGCTTCTTTTCAGAAAGCACAGCAGGCCTTAGTCTAATTCTAATATCAAGCTTTTTCCATCATTAGGGAATTATTCTGTGAGAAAACACTGAAGGGAACTGAGATGTTTCTGGAGACTTATAGGCCCAGAGTGTGCTTGTATCTGAATGAGAGAATTAAATGGATCCCAGTAGACAAAGAAACAACTTAGCAAGATTTTTAACAAGATACCTATACAGGAAAAGTGAATGCCTTCCAACAGAACCCAGAGGGAAATGGTAAATTTTGCTGGAAGTGAGGGTAGCAGGTAGCCAGAAGGATAATGCTAGCCCAAGCTAGCACTGGCAGACTATCATCATGGCTTGTAGCCAAGTTACTAGTGCAACTCCAGGCCACTGCCATCATAAAGGACAATGGGGACTTTGTCCATTCAAGGGCATCTCATTCCACTCTGCCAGCAGTGGCAGCTGCCTCGCCATTATGAGTACAGCCTGGTCATCTCTCCCTTTACAGGACAGCTTGTAGGAACGCACAGAATGCATGGTAATAAACTTCCAAGAGGTCTTTGCCCCAGACACACATTAAGCAGGGGCAAAGAGCAAGAAACTTCTAAGCAATGAAGGTAGTCATAAGGGGAAAAGAATACAGATGAACAGCCATGTTATAGGCATGAAGAGCCACATGAACTAGATAGTTCAGTCACAGCAAAGCAGTTAGGGGAGGAGTGAAGCTTGGGTGGAAGTCTGGGTAGGACAGAGAAAGCTCTCAGTGCACTCCTACTCAACGCTGAACCTGAATGCCAGGCCCAACTAAGCTGAGAGAACAATGGTTTCTGGGCATGTCTAGACATTCATTAATGTGCAGTGCCTACTGCACGTTAAATTTAGTACTTGTATAATCAAGTACTGCACATTTATTTAGTAAGCTGCTGTACTATGCATTAGTGTGATCACATGCTTTCTGTGTGATGCTTAATGCACAGTACGCTAATACGCAGTAGTATTAGCCTACTAGCATGGTTTTTGCCATGCATGCTAATGCACAGTAGAATTGGCCTACTGAGCATTAAGCGTCTTGTGTAGATGCATCCTCTGCATACTTTCAGCTCCTTGCGTGATGCTCAAGGACATACTCAGGCTTCAGTGCAGGTAAAAACACTACTCCTTCTTAAAACCCTACTGACTTCAGGAAAATTCCTACAGCTATTCAAGATCACCAAAATACACAGATCTTGCTGCAGCCCCCCAAGTCTAACCACACCCCCACCAACCTGTGTAGCAAGGCACCCACCACTGCCTTTTTGGGCTCAATCCGTTACTCCAACTTCACGTAGGTATCCATTGTTTGTACCTAGCCCACTTGAGACCGTGGGGGGAAAAGGATTAATATAATTCATGGTAAAAATTTCACAAAAAAGCCTCAATCAGTTCTCATGCAACTTTTTATCATTAGCAGGTAAGACAAAACTGATGAGACTATAAAGTTGATACGTGGGGGGGGGAGGGGGGGGGGAGAAGAGATGTGAAAATCCCTTTGCTAATGTTATCTTGCTGTTTACCTCCTGCTTCCACACACAGGAAAAAAGTCACTAAGATCTGATACATTGATACAAGTTTCATATTGATTAAGTGTCTTTATTGACCTTGTGGCACTTGAAGGTTGCATGGCCATGATCCATCATAAAACATAAATCCATTCTACCTTTCTGTAAGTAAGAGCAGAAAGGAAGCACTTGATAAATTGCTATGGGGCAGAAAAAGGATTCAGACTGCTGTAACTAAGCAGCTGCTCCCGTCCACGATGTACGTCATCCCCAACAGGCCCACTGCTGCTTCACAAGGCCAAGTGGTAGTAGAACAGAGTTCTTCCCAGTTAGAAGCCTATATGGTAACTGGTTCTTTCCATCATGTTATTTAACTACCTTTGATTAATTACCTAATTTCACTCTCAAATGACAGGGTTCTTCACCTTCCAAAACTACAACTATCCAAATCAAATAGATGTCAGGAGAGAAGAACCTGAAGGCTGCCTAAAATGCATATTAGGTGTGTATTGCATACAGTTTATATTGAGGACTGTACTTTGAATAAAAAGCAGTTCAAGCTGAGAGCCCAAACCATACCAGACCCTTGTGAGAATTATTTTTTAAAATTGCTTCTAAACAGGGTTCCAGTGAAAACTTCACTGACCTTGGCATTCAACATAGAAGGCCAAGCACAACCCTAGCATAAGCCCATTGAAAATCCTATTTTGAGGGGGGAGAAAAAAAAAACAAAAACATGAAACGCTGAAGAATTTTACACAACTTGTAGATAATAAAATGTATGAAACAGATAACAAAAGCCATCTATCTTCGTTTTGAAGTCATGGCTTTTGCCTTTTATTAATTTTAATTGCTTCCCCTGCAGCTTTAAATCAAGGGCAGATTTTATTATAAGTAATTACTTCCCTTTGCAGCTGGCATAGCAAAGTTGCATGATAAAGGTTAATTTGCTAAATGATGGCAGCTACTAAGTGTGGGTGAGTTTTTATTAAAAACTGTTTGGGAAAGGTAATTCTATGATGTACACTTCTGTATGGCACCCATCACTGTGGCACCTGTACATTGCATTTGTACCTGACTCTTACATTAAGACAACATTTTATCAACTGTTAACGGTGCATGGATGCACTCATTTATTTGTGGGCCAAAATTATGCTGTATTGTATTCCAAGTACTAACACTGACTTCCAAGCATCCACCAGCTAAGCAAGGCCTGAGCCAGTATCAAGGCACTGGTATCTGGCTTATTCAGTTACTTTAGTTCCTGTACTTTATCCAAATCCCTGTGCTCTGATTATGTCATCTGTTACCAGCCAGTCAGCACTGGGATTTGCATAATTGCTATCTGTTAGACTGTATGTCTAACAGCATTGTTAATGTGACAATCTATCCAGTCTGATAGGCCCCTCAGCTCTGAATCCTTAAGTAGTTTGTTTTTTGGATGCTTTTCTTCATTTAAGTCTGTGTTCCAGTGCAAGAAAAAGGGGGAGAGAAGCAGAGGCATCTCCCAATAACAGCCAAGTAAACAAAAAGATCTCCTATTTTCTCTCTCTTTCCTTTAGGTCACTAAGTCAATGTACTGGCCACTAATGCATTGTATCTACTCAAATCCAAGATGAGGTTTTCTTCCCCGATCAACATCTTGGATTGGAGTACCAGCCCAAGGCAGGCAGAGGCTCAACTTCAGCTTCAGCCCTAAACCCACGGCCAAAGCTGAAGCTGAGCCACTGCCTGCCCTGGGCTGGAATGCATTTGGTAGGAGAGGGGGAATGCAGCCAGGGGGAGCGTGGGGGAAGACTTCAACTCTCAGTAGTTTGAGATGTCACTAGGAGTATGGCTATTTCTTTCTGCTTCCAAATAGGATATCCCCACGTACATGCAAAATACAGTAGGATTTTTTCCCCCCCCATATGGGGAGGAGATACCAGTTTAAAGGGTAAATTGCCCACTCTGAGTGGAAGGGACACAGATGGGGAAAGTCTAGAAAATTGCATATAAAGGCAAAGATCAAGAGTATTCAAACAATGGGACTGGGTTAATTTCTTGCCTTCTAAACACTTCCCCCACCCCCATTATGAAAGCTTGAACAACATGTTGGGGGCACAGGGGAGGGGAGGAGCAGGGGCCAGGTTGCAACAAAAGCCATTTTTTCAGCTCCCATCCCCTTTGGCACCCAAGGCAGTTGCCCCACTGTAGTTACACTACTAGTTTTCATGGCCTTACATATATGTTCCTCTCTTGCCTAGTGAGGCAGCTGAAACAGGAAGAATGGACAATGTTTCTGGCAAGCCTACGGAAAGATTTAGTGGCTAGGATATTTTGCTGGGAAGTAGGTGATGTAGGTTCAACCAACCTCCTTCCCTGCCTCCCTCCCCATCCCCCTGGGGAAGGAAGGCCTAGAACCTGGGTCTCATAAACCCTGGGAAAGTTCCCTAGACATCTAACCCTCTTCCTCTCCAACACAAATAGTATGCTTTTGTATAATTAATATTGTAGGGACTAATATAGAGGTTGTGCACCTCCCCAGATAAAAGAGAATCACATGAAAGCATAAGGGGCCAGGACAGAATAGGGAACTTTGCATAAGAAAAGTACCTTAAGTGCCAATTATAGCATAGATAAGTACTACTTACTTATGCAGCTCACAGGGAGTTGGGATTGGGCCTTGGACTTCTTGCCCTACAGAGACTATTACATGGCATCTATCAAAAGACTATCCCAGGGTAGTATCTTTTCAAAAGCATCAATTTCTCCTGAAAGTATGGATAAGGAGTGTACAATACCACCAGCAAAACATCCCTTTGTACAAGTTTGTCACATCATCCAGACAAATGATTGAATCTAAGGAACAATGGTTGTTACCAGATGGAAATCACAGCTGTGCTTTGGGGCTTTATACAGAAATCTTGTAAAAATCTTTTCTTTTTTTTTTTTCTTTTTTTTTTAAAGGAGAGGGAGGAAGCATTAGAATTCAAGAACAATAATAGCTACACATTAAAAGCACCAAGAAGTATTTGCAAAAAGGTACTATGCGGAATAATTCACAAGCTGTTAGCCCTGTATTAGATGAGGGAGTTGCCTTGGGCATCTTTAGAGGGATAAAAAACTCCAGCACTTGCTATATTCTTATAAGATAACTGAGTAGAAAATGTGCACATGTAAGATAGGAAAATGTGTTACTCTCTTGCTTAAAGCACACATTCTTTGTCAAATTAAACCCTTTGAGGCAAGCATCATGAGTCACATTTTAACTACCATAGAGCATTCGTAAGGTGGGCAATAAAAAATTGATATAGGAGATGATTGTTTTATTGAGCTAAGAGTGAAAGCAGTAAACTTGTGTGTTATGCTCATTCTGGGGGGGACTTGGGAAAATAGCAAGGTAGAATGAGATATGGCAGCAATAGGCTAATTCTGACCTTGTGACTGAATTCATAGATGGAGCGGATCAAAAAAGCCTTCGTAAAGACAATTGGATAGAGTATGGATTTCTATTCATTATAGCAATATAAACCAAATAATGCTGTTAAAAGAACTCTAGTCTTCACCTTACCTCAATTCTGCTTTTTCCAACACCTTTTGATCAGATTTTTCTGGGAAAAATCAGAATGAATGCTACTATAGATGCATCTGCCCAACTGTTTTCATGATATGGGAACTAAAAAAGTCCAGTTTTAGAATAATTCTCACCAGTTTTACATAGCTGCAGTCATGACTCCAACTTTTAGTCTAGTTTTGTGTTTATGTGTACAGTTTTTGTACAGATTGTATGTACAGTTTTGTGTTTATACATTTTATACAGATTTTCATCAAATCAAAATAAATAAATAAATAAAAGCACACTCAAGCTCTTATGCATAGTCTGTAGCCAGAGGAGAAATTTAGGGGTCATCAAAAGACATTCCATAGGTGTGTTCATACACAGACCCCAAGAGCAAACCCCTAGCACATATAACCATTTGTTGGTCAAAGAAAGCCTTCTCATTTTGTTCACTTGTATTTAAGATGGCCCTATGATTTATCACCAGTTCAGTGATAATCAAACTTCTGAAATCCAGAAAATAAGAAGTTAAGGTACATACCAAACTTAACCTTCGTATTGTACCCTGGAAATGGCAGCAGTCACTGGGAATAGTCTTTGTGCACATCTACTGTGTTCACTATAAAACAGCTATAGCTATTTTAAAAGGTTGAGGGTTTACCTGGAACAGCTCAGCAGAGTTGCTAGCATCATATGACAAGGTCTTGGGGAATACAGTATAATTGTCTGGATCTGAGACCAATGTAAAAGGTGGGATCTATCATGATACACACACATCTGCCTCATTTCAGGTCTAAGCTCTGTTAGCTGTCAGTAGCAGGACAGGTCCTCTGGATATTAGGACTGTCAGTGAAATAGGATCAGTGCTCTGTGGCTTTAATGATGAGTCAGCGAGTGTCACATGGAATCCTAGGAGGTGACAGTAGAGTGGGTGCAGGGTTATTTCGGTAGAGCAGGCTTAATATGAGCAGAGTGCACACCAAGTTCCCTTTCAGCACTGCTCAGCTAGACAAAATTTGCCTTAACATGAAGGCTGAACTCTGAACTAGTAATTTATATATATGTTAGTACAGGGAGCCACATAAAACACTGGCGCGAGTCCCCAAACCACATGCTGCAGAGGCACCCCCCAGCCCCCTGGAGATGCCCCTGCCACTGTACTGGCTGTGATGGTGGCACAAAAACCCTTGGCCGTCCCCTGCAATGCAGTACATGAACTGGCAGTTGCAAGGGACCATGAGCCACACACCCCACTGTTGGGTAGCCACACACTAGTGTACAGAATGGCCAAAGACAAACTGTACTATAAAGGGTTTTTGCTCAGAAAGGCTAGTGTTATAGTTGGCATAGGATAGCATTGGCATGTACATACGCCCAGGCCCCTACTTGGCCCAGCCCCCCAGGGAGAGAGAGAGAGAAGGGGGGTACTCACCAGCCCCCCTCCAGTAAGGCAGGGTCCCCCAAATCCCGGGCAGGGCCCCCGTATTTGCCTTAAGAGCAGCTTCCTCGACGGCAGGCCCACTGCGCATGCGCGCAGTTTAAAAGGGCCCGCCGACCGGGAAAAAGCCCAGTTAGACACGGGAGCGGCTAGAGACGCGCGGGTGAAAGCTCGCTGTGCCCCCGCTCCCCCGAAGCCCCCCAGAAACCCTCCAGCAGCCGCGGAGCCCCCCGCTGACCCCCAGCGCAGCCAGGGTAAGCAGGGCCCATGGAGAGAAGGGGCTAACCCCCTTAGTGTGTGTGTGGGAGGCGGCAGCTGAGTGGAGCCGGGCCGGGTCAAGCCCCACCCAGGCCCCTACTTCGCCCAGCCCCCCAGGGAGCCACGCGACCGGAGCCACACGAACAGGCTGCACAAACAGGCGCGCTTCTCTGCCGGCGCGTGAGTTAGCGCGGAGTTCGTGCGGGAGGGCGCCGGACCCTGCCTGCGCACCCCCCAGGGTAGACAGTCCCAGCTGTAGCCAGCCTACCGGAGGCATGACACGGATGGGCACGCGCCGCACCCCGACGGTCCCCTCGGGCTCCGCGGCCCCCCCCTCTGGCACCTCAGAGACGGCCACCCAGATGGAGCCCCTGGTTCCGGGCTCCACGCAGACGGAGCCCCTGGCTTTCGGCTGCGGGGGCTGCCTGTCCCTTTTTCAGGCTCTGGGGCCTGGGAGCATGGCGACCTCCCCTTGCGGGGTCTGCTCCCTTTTGGGGTCTCTGGCACGCCAGCTGGAGGAGCTCCAGGCCACAGTCCACAGACTGCGTGCCATCAGGGACTGCGAGCAGGAGATAGACTCCTACTGCCAGGCCCTTCTCCCCCGGGAGGCAGAGGGTAGATCACAGTCTCCCTCCAGGCCAGAGGAGGACTCTGGGACCTTGTGCCGTGTCCAGCCAGGGGCATGGACCAAGGTGGTCAAGGGCCCTAAGGCCCGCCGCACCAAGGCCCCTGCCCCGCCAGAACTGAGCAACAGGTATGCACCTCTTGCTGCCCCAGCAGAGCCTGCTGAGTTGCCGGCCCCCACTGGCAACATGGGCCTAACTGCAACTCCCGCCCCTGCTCTCCCCAAGACAAAACGTAAGGTGTTTGTTGTGGGAGACTCCCTCCTGAGGGGGACGGAGGGGCCAATCTGCCACCCTGACCCCTTAGCCCGGCAAGTCTGCTGCTTCCCAGGGGCCCGCATCCAGGACATTGCAGAGAGGATCCCCAAGCTCCTCAAACCCACAGACCACTATCCCATGCTCCTTATTCATGTGGGCACCAATGACACGGCTCGGAGCACTCCCAGCCAGGTCATGAGGCGCTACAGGGATCTGGGAGCGGGGCTTAAGGGTCTGGGGGCACAGGTGGTGTTCTTGTCGATCCTCCCAGTCTCAGGCTATGGGCTGAGAAGGGACAGGAGGATCTATGTGGTCAACCAAAGACTGCGGCGCTGGTGTCGTCAGGAAGGCTTTGGCTTTCATGACCACAGCCCGCTCTTTGGCGAGAGAGGCAGCGAGCTGCTGGGAAGAGATGGTCTCCACCTCTCTCCCCTAGGGAAGAGGCTCTTCTCAGCCAGACTGGCTGACCTGCTCCACCGGGCTTTAAACTAAGCCCGCTGGGGGACGGGGGGACTACCGCCACTGCTGGCCCGCTGAACAATCCTTGCAAAGCCAGCGGATCACGGCACTCAAGGGAGCCCACCCCGGCCCCAGCCCTGGTAAAATCTGTGGGCAAGGAAGGAGCCCCCCAGGGGGCACTTGCCTGCCTGTACACAAATGCCAGGAGCTTGGGGAATAAGCAGGAGGAGCTCATCCTCCTGCTCAGTGCAAACAATTACGATGTCATAGGGATCACGGAGACCTGGTGAGACTCCACCCATGACTGGACCACGGGGATAGATGGCTATACCCTGTACAGGAGGGATCGTGTAGAGAAAAGGGGCGGGGGTGTAGCTCTCTATGTTAAGGAAAGCTACGCGTCCCTGCAAGCCGATATTGGCGACCAAGGTGGACGGCTGGAGACCCTCTGGGTTAAAATCCGTGGGGAACACGGCACAGGGGACACAATGGTGGGAGTCTATTACAGACCTCCCACCCAAAGTCCTGAGCTAGACCAGGAGTTTGCCCAGGAACTGGCTGAGGCAGCTTGCTCCAGGACCATGGTTGTCATGGGTGACTTCAATTACCCGGACATCTCGTGGGAGGATCGCTCAGCAAAATCTGAGCGGTCGCAGAGCTTCCTCTTGTGCGTGGATGACCTCTACCTGACTCAAGAAGTCTATGGGCCAACGAGAGGCAAAGCACTGCTCGACCTGGTGCTGGCTACTGGGGAGGACCTAGTTGGCGACCTAGTGATCGATGGGAAGCTGGGTGACAGCGACCACGAGCTGATCACCTTCACCATCTGCCGAAAAGCTGGCAAGTCAGTCAGCAACACGCAAGTCCTTGACTTCAGGAAAGCTGACTTTGACAAGCTCAGGAGGCTTGTCAGTGAGGCCCTAAGGGACTGTGACCACAGGGAGAGGGGAGTTCAAGAAGAGTGGTTGCTCCTCAAGGGAGCGATCCTCAACGCACAAACTAAGTCTATTCCATCTCGGAGGAAAGGCAGCAAGAGGGCACAGCAGCCCCCCTGGCTCTCCAGGGACCTAGCAGACCTCCTGAGGCTAAAAAGAAAAGCCTACAAAGGATGGAGCATGGGAGTCACCTCCAAGGAGGATTATTCTGCACTGGTCCGGTCCTGTAGGGAGCAGACCAGGAAAGCCAAGGCTGCAACTGAACTCCAGCTAGCTTTGAGCATCAAGGACAATAAAAAGTCCTTTTTCAGATATGTGGGGAGCCGGAGGAAAAGCAGGGCAACGTTGGACCCCTGCTGAACCAGATGGGGCAACTGACAACTGACGCCCAGGAAAAAGCCAACCTATTAAATAGGTACTTTGCGTCGGTCTTTCATCAGCCCCATGGGACGCCCATGCCCGCTACTGGGCCGGGAAGTCCGGGTGAGGGTGATCCCCTGCCCTCCATTAATGCTGACTTTGTGAAGGAACATCTTGAGAAGCTGGATACCTTCAAGTCAGCCGGCCCTGACAATCTTCACCCCAGGGTACTCAAGGAGCTGGCGAGCATCATAGCCCAGCCTCTAGCGCGGATCTTTGAAAACTCTTGGCGCTCTGGTGTAGTGCCCGAAGACTGGAAGAAGGCCAACGTGGTGCCTATCTTCAAGAAAGGGAGGAAAGTGGATCCGGCTAACTATAGGCCCATCAGCCTGACTTCTATCCCGGGGAAGATCTTAGAAAAGTTTATTAAGGAGGCCATCCTTAATGGACTGGCCGACGTCAACATCTTAAGGGATAGCCAGCACGGGTTTGTTGCGGGTAGGTCTTGCTTGACCAATCTCATCTCCTTCTACGACCAGGTGACCTATCACCTGGACAAGGGAGATGAGATTGATGTCATATATCTTGACTTCAAAAAAGCCTTCGATCTGGTGTCCCATGATCGTCTCTTGGAGAAACTGGCCAATTGTCGCCTTGGGTCCCCCACGATCCACTGGCTGGAAAATTGGCTCCGGGGTCAGACCCAGAGGGTAGTAATTGATGGAAGTCACTCATCGTGGTGTCCTGTGACCAGTGGGGTCCCCCAGGGCTCTGTCCTTGGACCCATACTGTTCAACATCTTCATTAACGATGTGGACACTGGAGTCAGAAGCGGACTGGCCAAGTTCGCCGATGACACCAAACTTTGGGGCAAAGCATCCACGCCAGAAGACAGGCGGGTGATCCAGGCTGACCTGGACAGGCTCAGCAGGTGGGCGGATGAGAATCTGATGGTGTTCAACCCCGATAAATGCACGGTTCTCCACCTTGGGAAGAAAAACCCGCAGCATCCTTATAGGCTCGGCAGTGCTATGTTGGTTAGCACTATGGAAGAAAGAGACTTGGGGGTCGTCATTGACCACAAGATGAACATGAGCCTGCAATGCGATGCTGCGGCTAGTAAAGCGACCAAAACGCTGGCTTGCATCCATAGATGCTTCTCAAGCAAATCCCGGGACGTCATTCTCCCCCTGTACTCGGCCTTAGTGAGGCCGCAGCTGGAGTACTGCGTCCAGTTTTGGGCTCCACAATTCAAAAAGGATGTGGAGAAGCTTGAGAGAGTCCAGAGAAGAGCCACGCGCATGATCAGAGGTCAGGGAAGCAGACCCTACGATGAGAGGCTGAGAGCCCTGGGGCTCTTTAGCCTGGAAAAGCGCAGGCTCAGGGGTGATCTGATGGCCACCTACAAGTTTATCAGGGGTGACCACCAGTATCTGGGGGAACGTTTGTTCACCAGAGCGCCCCAAGGGATGACGAGGAAGAATGGTCACAAACTACTACAAGATCGTTTCAGGCTGGACATAAGGAAGAATTTCTTTACTGTCCGAGCCCCCAAGGTCTGGAACAGCCTGCCGCCGGAGGTTGTTCAAGCGCCTTCATTGAACACCTTCAAGATGAAACTGGATGCTTATCTTGCTGGGATCCTATGACCCCAGCTGACATCCTGCCCTTTGGGCGGGGGGCTGGACTCGATGATCTTCCGAGGTCCCTTCCAGCTCTAATGTCTATGAAATCTATGAAACATTCATTCTTCAATTCCTGATTTTCAGATTTAATGATATATTACCTTCAAGCCTACCTCCACTTCCTCCCCAGTTCTGACCAACACTGAGGTAGTTTCAGCTTCTCTCCCTACCCTGAAGGGGTGTAAATCTTCCAGACATCGATACATACACAGGAAGAGAAAATGTGGGGATTACATGTCCACCAGCCTCCATCCCAGTTGCCTATTCTGCTGTCATCCAACCCAATATCCCGCCTCCCAGCATCTCAAAGTCCAAAATCATAGTAATCTTGCAGGTATTAGAATGCTTGGGAGACACCCATATTACAAATTTAAGAGCATGCACCTGGCCTCTGACCTCTTCATCATCATGTCTAAAAAGCCCCACCTCTTCCCAGCCAGTTTCTTCTCCCCCACAGGGGCAGTCTTACTCTCCACTGCACACAGCTGATAAGCAGCTTCATCACCTCCACCTGTCTAGCCAGCACAGCAGCAACTGCCAAGTGTGCTAGATCCTGAGGAAAGCCTGGTTGTGTCCTTGCCCATTTAACTCATCTGGTGCTGGTCCTTCACTTTGCACTCATTAAAGTGCCCTTCTTTCATGCCTGCTGCTTTCATCTCCCAGCTGTCAGTAACTGCCCTCCTCATTCCTCCAAATTGTTCCCAAGTAGCTGCAGAGATTGCAAATACATCAAATCTCCAACCTGCATTTGTCCCTGGGGGAAAAAAAGGATTTGATGCAACTTGTTGTTCTGGAGTTTAAAATTTTGCTATGCAATTATCACTTGAATTTGAAGAAAGCAAATATGACACCCTTGAGCCAAATGAGATATATTGTTCTTGCATGGCTACAGTTATTTCCTGCCAACTTCCACCATAAAGCAGTCAGAAGATTGGATATTCCTCCTGATGCCTCCAAGAAAAAGCAAATGCTGTCAATTTAGGTGCACAGTACAACTAACTTTTTTTTCTTCTTGATAGAGAGTCACTAGGGGAAATAAAATTGAAATGGGAAGCCGATGAGGCAGACATTTATTGAGATTAAGATAGTTTTTCAGGAGGGTCTGTACCTTTCAAGTGTGGACCAAATCCCAATGGGCCATTCAGGAAAATGACTGGTCTTGTATGCAGGAAAATAAAGCACTTGGGGAAAAAAATTACAGACAGGGAATGCACTTGGGGTCAAATATGCAGGTGTACTAAGGCTGAGTCGTCAATTTATAGCTCTCACATAATGGATTGGAGATAGATGAGCATATATTTGCAATTGCTTTCATGGCAGAGCCAAGAACAAAAGCTGTTCTCCAGCCACTTTAGCAAAGAGAGATATTTTAAGTGAGACTTTAGATAATCAAAGTCATATGCAAGTTCATTTAAAAAAAAAAAAGTAGCAATGTTTTTACAGTCACCTTTTGGTTTAGATCAGAACTTCAGTATATAGATAGTCTAATAGTCCCTATACAATGCCCTGATTATTCTTATGTTAATTTATGTTACTTTAAAAACAAAAAGAATCAGAAAGCTTACAAATACAGGGCAGGGCTAAGGGACCAGGCTTTCTTCCTAGTCTAGGCATCAAAGCCAAAAGACCCTGCTACAGAGGCTGTTACCTGTCTAGGACTGACTAAGCATGACAACCAGATTGTCATTTTATGAGACTGAAGTAATAAGATCTGGATCCAAACATTTTTAGAAGCCCAAAATATGAAGATGCATTTTGGTCCAAAGTTCCAGTGGTGGGGAAGGGGAATGGAGAGATGCTGGCGGGGGACATCATGTGGATGAATTGGAACTGAATTTCTAAACTAGCAAATGTATTGGAGCATTCAGGACTTGGTATTTTGGTTTGAGCCCTTCTGTAATACTTATATTACATTTGGATTTTTTTTTTCATTGCTTAAAATTTCTTTCTATAACAGCCACCCATAATAAATGATAGGCTAGAACCAGAATTAACACTACTTTAATTGTTACCAGCAAATATAGAAGGACTACCAATTAAGACACAAAAATGCCCAGAGCTATGTATTTTCTAACTCATTGCTCCTGTGCCCTGAAGATTAATATGTAGCTGGAGTTGGCCAATGAGGCAGAAATGTAACTTGTGTAAGGCTGTTAAAACCTTGTGCAGAAGAAACTGATGTGATCTTTCTAAATGGAGTAGCAGGCACACATTTAAGGCAAGAGCTGGTTTTCCTTAGAGTTTTTTCTGCATGCAGGAGCTTAGGTTGTGTGAAGCTCCACACAATACCAGCGTTACCATTACCTAGCAAGATAATGTGCACTCTGTACTTCTATCTGAAAGCATACTCAGTTTAAAATAAAGTTATCCTAGGGCAGGGGAGGGCAAAATACAGCCTACAGGCCAGATGTGGCCCACCAACTGATTGAATCTGGCCCATGGCTGCTCCTGCTGTTGCTGCAGCTGCCTGGGTACTGGCTCAGCTTCCTTGTCTTCAGTGGCTCCTCTTCCTCCTTCTGCCCATGCTGCGCCACTTTGGGTAGCAGGTAACGCAGGGAAGCAGTAGCAGCTGTGGGGACACTTGCAGGCATCACATGCCCAGCCAGGCAGGGGGGAAGCTGCAGCTCTGTGGCTCCTGCCCTGGTGCACAGGGCTCCAGCTCCCAGCCACCCGCAGGTGGCTGCGCATTGCGTTAGGTGGGTGGAGCAGGTGGAAGGTGACCAGGAGCTGGAGCTCCATGTGCTGGGGCAGGAGCCACACAACTGCAGCTCCCCAACCTGGCGTGGCACAGCAGGAGGAACCAGTGGAGGTTGGGGGAGCCAAGCAGTTCCCAGGTGGCTGCAGCCGCAGTGGGAACAGCCCCACCGGGAAGCTGTGTGCTTTGGCCAGGGCTGGGGCCGGGACTGTCCAGCAGGAACAGATGGGCTTGGCTCCATTTGGAGCACCATGGGGACAGCCTCAGGCTCAATGCAGGGGTGGGAGGGGAAAGGAGAGGAATGCACCTGTACCAGCGCTGCCCTGGCAAGCTCTGCAGCACATGCCCCCTACCCCCTCTCATCCTGCACCCCCCAGGACCTAGTACATGGGTAGCACTGCCCCCCACACCCTCCTACACCCTCCCCGCCCCCCCCAGCTTGAACACCTTGGATACACCATTAATGACCTGCAACCCCTCCTGAAAAATGAGAGCCATTTCAAGGTTGCCATGGGGGACAAATCTGTCCTTGCTTACAAATGGCATCTCTCGAACAACAAGCTACCTAATTCCTTTTCTTATGGAGGAACCAGGCCTTGCAATGGACCCAGATGCCAGTTGCACCCTCTCATCAAAGCAGAGTACATACTCACTCGACAAAATAACACCGATTATAACATCCAAGGTTCATTCACCTGCTTCTCTACCAATGTCATATATATCATCACCTGCTTACAGTGCCTTTATGCTGTCTACATTGGCTAGACAGAACAGTACCTGTGTAAAAGAATGAATGGACACCAATTTGACATCAATTCCAGAAACACAAAAAACCCATGGAAAAACAAAACAAAACAAAACACATTTACCTCCCTGTACATGTCGACACTGACCCCACAGTGGCTGTCCTTACATCAAACTTTAAAAAAAACCAGACAACTTAAAATTGCAGAACAAGGAGACATAGGCATGGATTGTGTTAACCATGTTCTCAACAGGGATTGTGGATTCTTATCCCAATACCTGGGCTAACTGTTAACTCCAGTGTCCCTCAAGCAATTACCTTTGTTGGTTATGAACTCAGGAAGCCTTGCTCAGAGAAACAAAGACTCGATTCCCCCAGTGCAATTTGGGAATTCCATATCTGCAAAGGCATCATCAATAGCCTTTTGAGAACCAGCAAATCTTATAATACACCAGTGGTTTTTAAACGTTTCGGACTTGAGGCACCCCTCCCTAATTATGTTGCACTGGGTGACACCCATTTGCAAAATTAATGTATATATTATTGTGCTTACTTCCTTTGCAGAGGGACTGGGCAGTGGAAGTAGGGGATCATCCAGGCAGGGACAAGGCAAAGCCTGCTCATATCTGCTTAGCTTTTCTGCATTTCTCCTTGCACCTTGAGGCACCCTTCAGAGGACATGGTGGCACCCCTGGTTGCCCAGCACCCTGGCTAAGATTCACTATAATACGCTGTAGCAGTACCTCTTTCGTAAGCAGCACATGCCTCTGTCACAGCAGCCTCAGCAAGTCTCGCAACAAATTGGTGATCAATTTGACTGGTAACCACCAGAAACCACATTCTTCTGAATTTGTGCAAGTTTCCCACAATTCTGCAGTCATCTGCTGGTCATTCCAGTTCTTCAGCACAATGCTCTCCCATCAATCAGACTTGTTTTCCAAACCCAGAAATAACTCTGCACCAACGATAAACTGATCCAAGAAAAGTCCCACAGAAGGAACTGGTCTACATACTCCTCGCTGCCTTGCATTTCAGACCACACCATGAGAAATATCCCATAGCACATACAGTCTGGCAACAAAACGAATGCTAAGCACTTGAGGCAGAGAAAATGCCTGCTGTATGGATGCAATGATTCACACTGTCCTGTAACAAGTAGCTATATGAATACAGCTGCAGCATAGCATCATATCTAAAATAATATGCCACAGCTCAGGGCTAGTTAGACCACCAGTGTATAAACAAGTCTTTAGGAGTTTAACCCTCAATTTCAAACAGTTGTTTGCAAAAGTGTGTGTGGGGGGGGGGGGGGCAGGGTGAGTACACCACACTGAAGTGTACAAATAAACATGTAACAATTTAGAGAGTTGTGCTTCCATTGCGGGGGGGGAGGTATGTTTATCTGCAGCATTTTTCAATTTTTTTCCAATTAACAAATGGTGGGCTATGCAGTCGATACAGTTTCCCACACCTTGTGGGAAAGCTACTGGTAAAACACTTAGAACAAGTTTTGCACAAAGACTCAAGCTATATTATGCTGATCATTTAACTGACATTGAATGAAGCAGACCTCTGTCTGCCAGACTGCCTGGGTGTGTGCAATTACCCAAGACACTAAAGATTTTGCATATGCTTTAACTCTTAAGTAATATATAAGCATATATAAAAGCATACATTTCTGCATGGGGGCAAGCTGACTCCTGCATGCTTAAAGAAAATAATTTCTGCTTCAGATATTTCTAAACATAACCATTGTTCAACAAAGCCACAGGTAAACTATAAATTCATAGAAGTAACCAAAGGCTTTACACTATGGATTATATACTAGGATAATTCTGTGAGAACGGGCCTGGTGGATACTATTTATCAACTGTCTATGTTTGGGTGAAGCAAATGCTGCATAGTTGGAGTGTTGCTTCTGTATGACTTGTAGATTAGCAGGCAATTGCATTAAAAAATAATGGCAATTCACTTACTGTTTGCAGTTGAGATGTAGATGCGTCCCAGGAGAACAGACCAATATGGGCAGCAGGATTGGAATGTAGCTCCACAACAGAATTTCCCACAGTACTTCATTATAGTATCATTCCCTGCTTTTAAGTGTTTTGTACTCTTAGCTCCACCTTGGAGTAGGCATATCTAATACATCACTTTGCTGTCAAACATTTTTTCACTTATCCTTCAATTAGAAGGATAATGAAAGCAAGCAACATCTTACTTTCAATCAACTTTTCCATGGCAGGAAGCATCTGGACATTTGATTTGAATTCAGGTTTTGAAATTGGTCCCTTGATTTAATCTTATCTTAGCCACTTCCTCGTGAGTCCAGGAAGAGCTCATGCTACTCAAAAGGGTAGATTTTCAATTGATATTTAGACTTCTTTAAGGTTCCTGAGACTATAAACTAGAGTTCCTGAGAATACAGCCTCTATGCAACTAAGTTTGTCACTTGT
The DNA here is from genome assembly GCF_030867095.1 of Alligator mississippiensis. Taxonomy (NCBI): domain Eukaryota; kingdom Metazoa; phylum Chordata; order Crocodylia; family Alligatoridae; genus Alligator; species Alligator mississippiensis. The sequence continues at coordinate 184,288,608 of NC_081827.1, forward strand.
CTGGAAGCTGTCTCTCTAGCCCACAAAGCCAGTGAGAGAGGTATTCAAGGTGATCAAACACTCAACCTGTTCCTCTATTCCAGTTGTGTGTGGAAGTTTGTCCTTAAACTTTAACATATGGGTCCCAGTTAATAAAACCGCATTTCATGATTTCTCTCTCAGAGACTTATGTTACAGTTAAGAACAGGATTCAAACCTAATGCAGTTAAGGACTGACACAACACCTCATTTGATGAATGGCAGAAGGGCTTTAATAACTACACCATAAATGAGCTTTAAAACAAAATGACAGAAAAGACTCCTTTTCAATATTTAAATAAATGAGCTATCATTAAAGTCCGGTATATTTGAGCTGTAATAGCATCTCTCATCAATAGAAGCAGGAAGTGGTTTCAATTTTTACAGCTTTGATTGGGTGTGGATCCATTGCTGAGGATAATTAACTGGGCACAGGTTAGTGTTGCAGTGATTTCTCTCTCTCAGAACACACCTTACCAGCAGCTCCATTGTTCTCTTATACTCTTTGGGTGAATGCCTTCAAAGTCTTCTTTCTTGATGAATCAATGATTAAAAGCCCAAACAAAGTGCATAGGGAGAGGGCCATTGTATTACAATTGCTAGCCACTTGGATCCTGTTTTGGGTCATCCAGTTGTGAAACTTGCTTTTGTAAGCTCTTGATCTGTCTGGAGGTTACAACTTAATCAACTGGGATGGGGCTTGATTGACTGAATGGGATACCTTGGGACATTGATCAAAAGACACTGTTTTAGAGAGCTGTTTTAATAGTGCAGCAGAACCCAAAATATTCTGAACTAGATACAGTCTATAGAGACATCAAAAAAACCTATACAGAAATTGAATGCCTGTTCCAAGAAGTGACTTAATCAGGGAACGATGTGTCAATAAGGAAGATGCAATCATGTAGGAACATGCAGTTATTTATGAATGTTTTAGCATAGTAAAACATCAGATGCATTTACAACTAGCAGAGGAGATGGAAGCAGCTGGGATTGTTTCATTTCAAATATAGGATTGTGACTAAGATCATTTTTGTGCAAGATGCAACTATTATGAAATTTAAAATTACCAAATTACAATATGTAGGTCCAGCCAAGCATTCATGACCAGCAGTCTGCCATTTGATGCTCATAAAGTATTTATGTAGCATCACCAAGACATTCTGACATTACCATCAAGGCAGGTAGGGCCACTACCTCCAAGCTCACATCTTCTTGCTGGACATGCCTGTGCTACTTATTTACATCTGAGTTAGGAGGGCTCACAACTCCTCCTCACAAGCATAGGATTCAACTCTTAGAAGCAGCTGCTAGGTCCTACATGCACAGATACATTGTATCAATGCTAAATATGCTAATGCTGGCATGCAAAACTACCATGGGTTGCAAGGCCACATTTAGAATGCCCATAGCAGTTGGAGACTATCTGAAAAGAGTTCCCTCCAGTGATGCTGTGTGGCATCTTTTGTTTAATCTAATCAATGAATTATGGATTCACTCACACAATAACTGTGTGTTTTGCTGAGATTTGAACTTTAAGTCACCCAGACTTGTACAAAAACGTTCATTTCTGCAGTTCATCTGAAGACATCCCTAATTGGACGTCAGCTATATCAGTTTTATCAAAAATATGAAAAACCTAAGAAAAAGACTGTTGATCTAATGTTTGGCTACTAAAATTAAAAATCACAACCTATAATTTCGACAGTATTACAAAAGCAGGTAGAACTTTCATTTAAAGGAACATTTTGCATATTGCTCAGGGATCTGGGTTTTCCGTTTCCCATGAAAAAAAAGATGTAGTAAACCGCAGATTTTACCTTTTACCAGAGGCAAACATGAATGTCTCATTTTACAAGAGAAACCTGTGGATTTCACCATTTTGCCAGAGTTCCAGCCTGCAGGGAGCTGGGAGGGAGCAGGAGGAAGGCAGAGAGACAGGGGGCTCCATGTGCATGGACATGCATGTGGCCCCAGGCAGCCTGCAGAGCAACTCCAGCAGGTAAGCGCAGGGGAGAGGAAGATGGGCAGGGCTGAGGCTGCTGCCCATCCAGGTAGGGCTTGGGGCCTGGGGCCACAATGTGTGGCTGCAGAGCCCCAGCACGGCAGGATGGGGCTACGGATGGCTCATCTGGGAGAAGGGGAGGTAGAAGAGGGAGGGATGGCTCCCAGCTGCTCCATGCTCCCAGGGGACAGAGGAGACCTGCACCCTCCAGATCTGTGCCCGGGGCAGGCACAGGTGGGGATAGCGGGGCCGCACAAGGATCTCCTCCCTGTTGCTCGCACCCCCCTCCCCCGCCACTGCCCTGGTGACGTGCCTCCTGTGCCCACTGCTGCTTTGAGCGGTGCAGCCTCTTGTCACTACCCTCAATGAAGCCCCAGGTCAGTACAGGGTGAGCAGATCCCCACATGGACCCACTGTCCCCAGCCTTGCTGGATTGTGACCACTGGGATCTGGAGGCCACTCGGGAACCAGCAGCGGGCACTCGGGAACCAGCAGCGGAAAGGAGAGGAGGCAGCACACGTGTGTCCCGCACGCACGTTTGTCCTTTTTACCAACCAACTGACCGGAGGCGGCGGCGGCAGCAGCAACAGAGGAATCGGCAGCGGGGGCAGCATCAGCTGATCCCCCGAAGGTAAGTGGGGTGGAGGGACCCGGCACAGCTGAGCCGGATCCGGAGGGGAAGCCCCCCGGGTCCCATATAGCTGAGCTGGTAGGGAGCCGTGCGGCGTGAACAGAGCGCGCAAACAGGCGTGCTCTGTAAGAGCACGCCGGCGTTTGCGCCGGAGGGCGGGCCAGGAGGGCCAGGAGAGAGACTCCTGTAGGGGTAGGGCGTAGACACCGCACAGGTCTACAAACAGTAGCTTGTAGAACGGTGTCTACGAGGAGTGCTGCTAGGGCCTCTGTCCAGGGGGACAAGGCTACCCAGGGCAGGTCTGAGGCCTCCACCCAGACCGAGCCCATGGGGGAGCTGGTGTCCCCCTACCTCCTGGCCTGTGGGGTATCCCCAGCAGGGCCGGGGGGGGCAGAGATTGGGGGCCCCCACACCTGTCCAGCAGGTGCCCGTCTTAGGGCTCTGGAGGCGCAGGTGAGGGAGCTCCGGGAGGAGGTTAGCAGGCTGAGGGGGATCAGGGAGGCGGAGGATGAAATTGATAGTTATTTCCTTTCCCTGCAGGCCCAGGCACCAAAGGAAGAAGCACCCCGGGGAATGCCCTCCACAGCAGAGTGGCAGACAGTCACAGCCAGGACCGGAGCAGCACACAGCAAACTGGTACCAGCTTCTCCAGTCCGACTGGTGAACAGGTACAAGGCCCTGGTGACCCTGCAGGAGATGGAAGGGAAGGAGGAAACCCTTGAGCAAGAAGAAACACCACGTTCTTCACACTCCAAACAGATCAAGAGATCCACGATGACCCAGAGGAGGAGGAGGCGACGAGCGCTCGTCATAGGAGACTCCATCCTGAGAGGTACGGAAGGACCCATCTGTCGCCAGGACCCCTCAGCACGAGAGGTATGCTGCCTCCCTGGAGCAAAGATTCGGGATGTGACGGAGGTAATCCAGGCCAGGATCGAGCCCACCAATTATTACCCCATGGTCCTAGTCCATGTGGGTACTAATGATGCGGCCAGGAGAACCCCCGATCACCTGATGGCGGACTACAGTGCTCTGGGTGGCGTGCTGAAGGAGTTTGGTGCCCAGGTGGTTTTCTCTTCCATCCTACCAGTGACCAGACGAGGAAGACAGCAGGAGAACTGCATCAGAGAGACCAACTGGCAGCTTCGGCAGTGGTGTCTCGAGGCAGGCTTCGGCTTCCTGGACAGTGACCCGCACATCACGACGAGGGACATGCTCAGCTGGGATGGGCTTCACCTGTCCCCCAAAGGTAAGCGTGTGTTTTCTACTAGGTTGGCGGATCTCCTCCGGCGGGCTTTAAACTAGGCTCGTCGGGGGGAGGGGAGTACGAGGGCAGGGGAAGCTGTGGACCACCAAACCATGTGGCACCCACAAGGACAGCCCAGCCTGAAGAAGGAGAACATTGGGAACCTGAAAGCCATGGGGAGGCCAGCACTACAGAACAGGTAAGAAACGAGAAGGTAAGAAACAATGGGCCCCATGGGACTCGGAGCGGGGGGGCAGCAAAGGCACCAGTCGCAGGGCTCAAGTGCCTATATACTAATGCTAGGAGCAGGGGGAACAAGCAGGATGAACTAGCGCTCCTGCTTGCACTAAACACCTATGACTTAGTGGGGCTAACAGAGACCTGGTGGGATTCATCCCATGACTGGGCGGTACATATTGAGGGCTATAGATTGTATAGAAAGGACAGGTCGGGGAAGAAAGTGGGGGGGAGGTTGCACTTTATGTCAGTGAGCAATATACATCAACCCTCATCAAGACAGAATCCGAGGTTGAGGAAGTAGAAGGATTGTGGGTTAGGCTACATGGGGGGCAAGGAGAAAGGGATTTGGTGGTAGGGGTCTGCTACAGACCCCCACACCAAGGGGAAGAAATAGATGCGGGGCTCCTGAGGCAACTCTCGGAGACCATAAAAGCTAAAGAGGCGGTAGTCATGGGGGACCTAAACTACCCAGACATCTGCTGCGAGACGCAGACAGCAAGGTCCCATCGCTCACGCAGGTTTCTAACCTGTGTACAGGACCTCCACCTGACACAGGAGGTGCATGGTCCCACTAGGGGGAATGCCATATTGGATCTGGTATTGGCAACGGGAGATGACATGATAGGGGACCTCCAGATCGGTAGCCATTTGGGAGACAGTGATCACCTTATAATAGAATTCAACATAAGACGGCGAGTGGGTAAGGTAACTAGTAGGGTGAAAGTGCTAGACTTTAGGAAAGCAGATCTCAATGCACTCAGGCGATTAGTCAAGGAAGCACTGCAGAGTAGGAGTTTTGATGGGATGGGAGCCCAAGAAGGGTGGCTGTGCCTAAAGGAAACGATCCTTCGGGCACAAAGGAAGACGATCCCCGAGCGAGGCAAAAGAGGGAAAGGGGCCAGGAGGCTTCCATGGCTGACCAGAGAAATCCAGGGCAGCCTAAGGGCCAAAAGGGGAGCACATAAAAAGTGGAAACACGGTGAGATCACTAAAGATGAATATACCTCCTCTGCTCGTGCTTGTAGGGAGGCAGTTAGGCGGGCCAAAGCTACCATGGAGCTGAGGATGGCAACCCAAGTAAAGGACAACAAGAAATTGTTTTTTAGATATATTGGGAGTAAAAGGAAGGCCCAGGGAGGAATAGGACCCCTGCTAAATGGGCAGAAACAATTGGTGACAGACAGGGGGGGACAAGGCTGAACTCCTCAATGAGTTCTTTGCCTCAGTGTTCCTAAGTGAGGGGCACGACAAGTCTCTCACTGGGGTTGTAGAGAGGCAGCAGCAAGGCGCCAGACCTCCATACATAGATCCTGAGGTGGTGCAGAGTCACTTGGAAGAACTGGATGCCTTTAAGTCGGCAGGCCCGGATGGGCTCCATCCGAGGGTGCTGAAGGCACTGGCCGACATCATTGCAGAGCCACTGGCGGGAATATTCAAACGCTTGTGGCGCACGGGCCAAGTCCCAGAAGACTGGAAAAGGGCTAACGTGGTCCCCATTTTCAAAAAGGGGAGGAAGGAGGACCCGGGCAACTATAGGCCAGTCAGTCTCACCTCCATCCTTGGTAAAGTCTTTGAAAAAATTATCAAGGCTCACATTTGTGAGAGCCCGGCAGGGCAAATTATGCTGAGGGGAAACCAGCATGGGTTTGTGGCGGGCAGATCATGCCTGACCAACCTAGTCTCTTTCTATGACCAGGTTACGAAACGCCTGGACACAGGAGAAGGGGTGGATGTCGTATACTTAGACTTCAGGAAGGCCTTCGATACGGTATCCCACCCCATACTGGTGAACAAGTTAAGAGGCTGTGATGTGGATGACTGCACAGTCCGGTGGGTGGCGAATTGGCTAGAGGGTCGCACCCAAAGAGTCGTGGTAGATGGGTCGGTCTCGACCTGGAAGGGTGTGGGCAGTGGGGTCCCGCAGGTTCGGTCCTTGGACCGATACTCTTTAATGTCTTCATCAGCGACTTGGACGAGCGAGTCAAATGTACTCTGTCCAAGTTTGCAGATGACACAAAGCTATGGGGAGAAGTGGACACGCCGGAGGGCAGGGAACAGCTGCAGGCAGACCTGGATAGGTTGCACAAGTGGGCAGAAAACAACAGGATGCAGTTCAACAAGGAGAAATGCAAAGTGCTGCACCTAGGGAGGAAAAATGTCCAGCACACCTACAGCCTAGGGAATGACCTGCTGGGTGGCACAGAGGTGGAAAGGGATCTTGGAGTCCTAGTGGACTCCAAGATGAACATGAGCCGGCAGTGTGACGAAGCCATCAGAAACGCCAATGGCACTTTATCATGCATCAGCAGATGCATGACGAATAGGTCCAGGGAGGTGATACTTCCCCTCTATCGGGCGCTGGTCAGACTGCAGTTGGAGTACTGCGTGCAATTCTGAGCGCCACACTTCAAGAAGGATGCGGATAACCTGGAGAGGGTACAGAGAAGTGCAACTCATATGGTCAAGGGCCTGCAGACCAAGCCCTACGAGGAGAGACTAGAGAAACTGGACCTTTTCAGCCTCCGCAAGAGAAGGTTGAGAGGCGACCTTGTGGCTGCCTATAAGTTCATCACGGGGGCACAGAAGGGAATTGGTGAGGATTTATTCACCAAGGCGCCCCCGGGGGTTACAAGAAACAATGGCCACAAGCTAGCAGAGAGCAGATTTAGACTGGACATTAGGAAGAACTTCTTCACAGTTCGAGTGGCCAAGGTCTGGAACGGGCTCCCAAGGGAGGTGGTGCTCTCCCCTACCCTTGGGGTCTTCAAGAGGAGGTTAGACGAGTATCTAGCTGGGGTCATCTAGACCCAGCACTCTTTCCTGATTATGCAGGGGGTCGGACTCGATGATCTATTGAGGTCCCTTCCGACCCTAACATCTATGAATTTATGAGGCCCTGAGGGAGGGAAGGGCAGGACTCTGAGCCTGCAGCCTGTGCCTGCACTGAGTACAGATCTGGGGGGCGCGGATCCCCCTACCCCTCAGGAGTGCACCCAGCAGTGGGGAGCTGGCCCACCCAAGCCCACAGCAGGGACAAGGGGGGGGGGGGGGACGAGCGGAGGCAGGGGGCTTCAGACCCAGGTCTAGAGCCCTGGCAGCTAGGGGTCAATCCAGCAGGGCTGGGGAGCAGGGGCTGTGGGTGGGGAAAACTAGGATCCCTGTATGGGTCAACAACACACATCCTCCTCCAATTTCAACAACAGTACTTGGATTAGAATATTCTTTATGCATAGAATATTGGTATTCCATTGGATTGTTACTTAAGCACACATCTTCAAAATACCAAACAACGAGGACATGTATAAGCATGCTGATTAGTTCTTTCACAAGATTGGAACTTGATTTCTTTCCGGTGACTTTATACTTTGACTGCCCATTGAGAAGCTATTATGGGCATTTGGGTGGTTTGATTAACAACACCTATGGGCACTAATGGGCTAGCTTTCAGAACTTGTTGTGGCTGGTAGTCAAGGATTGTAAAGCTGAGTGTGTTCAAGGTGATGTTAAGCGTTGATGTAATTAACTTTGCCCAGTAATGTGTTTTCCAGTGATTTCAGGTATATCTCCTCTTAAAGCTTGATTGGTTACATCTTTGGCAATGACATATTGCCATACCTGTGCTTGCATTCATGTAAGGGCAGCTGAGGTGTTTGCTTCTAGCCACAAGATAAGTCTTGCCAGAGTAGCACCTGTCAGCCGTCAAGGCATCACTTAGGCTCCGACTAAGGTCTGCCATTTGCAGCTGTAGCTGGCTGACCACATGTAAAACCTCATCTAAAGGAATAACCATTTTCTGTACAATTTAGCCCAGATTAATTAACTTATTAGTCATTACTTCAGAGTTGAATGCTCCCATTCTGGTCCCTGTGGCTCCAAAAATGGTGTCAATTGATCTTTTTCTACTTTGCCCATTAACTATTTCTCCCAACTCTTTTAAGGATTGTGTAAGGCTTAGACACTGGAGCTTGTCTTGTTGAATGATAGCTGAGGACAAGTTAATTTAAATGTTAATTCCATGAACTGTGGGCTGGATTCCCACATTTAGTTACACGTTTGTTTTTTTACTATCACTGGACCTGCTGCTATTCTGTGTGCTGCTCCTTGTATTTTACCCAGTTGTGCTTTTGTTACTCTGTTGGGACTGCAAAGTTTCCAAATATCACTATGGAGGCTATTCACTACAAGGGTTTGTACAAAGGTAGCGTTGCTTACACTGCGAGTTGCAGTGTGCCAGTCCTGTGGAGTATCAATTCCCCACACAAAGTTAGATGAAGAGGAATTGGTATCGATTGTTAGGGAGACATTAACTTGACCAGCTGGAACACAGCTAGGAATTGTAGACCAATTCAGCCACCAAAAATCTCAGTATCTAGATGCTAGAAATAGAGAGGGGTCAAATTTGAATTGTAAGGCTATGGTAAAATCAAATGAGCTTTTTGGGTCAAGGCTATATTCTCCTGGATTATGAGTGGTAAGCATCTAGGATAGCACTTTTACTGTGCTCATTGTGGGAACCAAGTTTTCCCATCTGCTCTTTGAACTGGCCAGACAGGGTTGTCATTACGTCTGGCTTGTTCCACTACTGCTTGTGGTCAGTAGTTTCTTCTATGCCGGCTTCTGCAGCCACTGGAAAGCGATGCTGCCACTGAGGGGGAAGATCTAGTCCTGTTACTCTTTCCAGGGCATCGATCCCAGACCCCAGGGACATTGTTGGCTATGTTGCTGACACTGGTGGGCCACTCAAGTTGTTTTAAAGGTTTGGGTGCCTTAGGGGCTGAGCAGCAATGCAGCGCATGAATAAATACATTTTAAAAGTCTTGTTCCTTTGTATCACACCCCAGCTGAACATAGATTGCTGAATTAGAGAGATCTATTATGCCCTGAAGGGTACTTATTCATTCCTAGGATCCCAACTCCTCTCAGCAGGGTGGGGGCAAACTCAGCTTTGTTTATTGGCAGGGCAGTCGGTTCTCTGACCCCAAGTTGCAAGGGAAGGGAAACAGCAGCTGTGACTGAATGGCCATTAAATCTTTCAAGGTTTATTACTCAGAGGTCCCTAAGCTGATAGGTTTGGAGTCCCTCACAACTTAGAATAGACAAAGATGTACCTGAATCTAAAAGCATTTGCTGCCTCAGTTTTCTTGGAGATGTCGGATCTTTCCAAAAGACCCGCACATCAGGCCATCCCCATCGATCGTATGTTATAGGTGCACAGATAGTTATGGGATGGACTGTGGAGATCAGGCTGTCCTAGCGTTCAGTGCTAGCAGGTGTATTTGGCGGGACATCATAGGCATTTGCTCATCGCCTGCGCTCTCTTCAGCCAAGGGGTGAAGGAGCTCGTGTATGGGCAATCCATCAAAGGCATCTCAGGATTCAAATTGTGTATGGCACCAGTTGCTACAAGCCTTTTTGGATTCAAAAGTGTTAATTATCAAGCCGTCTCAGTCAGCTGCATGACTGTATCTATACCTGTGACCACTGTGATAAGCAGCAATCTTTCCTCTAAGTTTGTGACTGTTAATTAATGCAGAGGTTATATTATAGGCATCACAGAATCAGGTGAGCATTGTATCCAGAGGGATTAGATCTGGAAAGTTAACAGCTACTAGTTTCATTTCATTGTTTAAGGACAGCAACACAGCTGTTTTAAAACTCAGAGATGTCATAAGTATGCTGCTGTCCCCAAGGTAGGTTGGGAACAACTCCTGATACTTTGCCTAATAGATTTTCTTATCAAGGAAGAATTTTGGGTGTTCCCCAGGTGTGACAGTGTGCCTGGGTGCGTGCACCTCCTTAAGAGGACAAGCAGCCAGAGAGATTCATATGTAGGTCCCACTAAGCTTTCATGGCCAGCAAGTATGTTGAGAAACATGCACACCCTAGCTCCCTTGAAAGATTTGGGGGTAAGGCAACTATATTTCCCTAGTCACAAATCAGGACACGCCATTCCTCTCCCCCTCCCACCCATAGCTGCTTTCTGGTGCACTCAGCTGAGACCAGAGCTTGGAGACAGCTGAATGTACGAGACAATGTGGGAGAGTGGGCAGGGGGAGAAGAGGGAGATATTAAAACAGTCCCATTTTCAACGAGATAGTCTTTTTTTAAATCACCTGACCTGGACATGCCACTGGATTAGGACAGAAGTGTTCATTTGCCCAGAACAACAGGACGCCCAAGGCAAGTGTTTAAAATGAGACTGTCCCAATGAAAACAGGTCATCCTAATTCGGGAAGTTCCTCGTTCTTAGGAGATGGTTATTGTTGCTTTGGCACAGTTCAGCACCACAGCTATCAGTGAGGCAGGTGTGAAAGGAGCATACAAGAAATTCTCCAGAACAGATTCAACAGTGTACTTCCTCTGCTGCGCTGGCTAGAGGCAGGTGTTTTCCAATACAGGTTAGCAAAGTTTAAGTCATCATTAACAGACAATGTGAAGTGCCCAAGAACCAAGATGTTGAAGCATGAACCTTCCCAACTGCAATTTTAGTTGATTGATAGGCCCCTTAAAAAGCCTAAAATATCTTTTCACACCTCAGATAAGACAACTGTCATCACTGCCTCACCTGGGAATGAGGAAGAAACCCCTGCTAAAAACCAGATAACCTACTTTGAGCCTCAGGTGAAGAATTCCAGAAGTTTAACGTGGTTTTAAGTTTCTATTTTGAGGCTGTAAGAAAAGGGACCTGGCCCTGGTTGGGTAACAAATCCAAGACCCTGTGTATGAGACATGCCCCACAGAGAACGATAAGGTCAAGAAGCTTGGTAGGAATGAGGACAGAGTAAAAGGCAAGAGTATGGGGAAGTGTTGCCCCTGCCTAAGCATTTATGCATAGGCTAATAGGAATAAGCCCTTGAATCCCTCTATCGCAGTGCCACAGATGATTAAAGACACCCTCTGCCCTCTGAGCCTGAGCAGTCAAAAGACACAATCAGATTGTGCTGGGAATTAGTTGGGAAATATAACATACGTTCTAGTCAGCATAGGAGAGTGCATTTGTATAAGAGTCAGATTGGATACTCTTAACAGTGGAGGTATTTTTGCTTCTGCTAACAGTAGGAAATCCGGTGCCAAGGAGCTTATGGGAGTACCTCACAGACCCAAAAAGGGAACAGTTATGAATCCTACAGTAACTGCAGTTTCAGATGTTGTAGTTTTTTGGCAGGGTGGGAAACTGGTGAACAGACTTCTTGAGACATCAGGGGGAAATCTTAAGCATCCCTAGTTACGTGACAACCACGCCTAGAGCTGGGGAATGCCACCCTAGCCATTCTGGAGATGCATGGTGAACCAGTACCAGACTTGGTGGGCTGGTTGGCCTTTGATAGGTCCGGCTGCAGTGCCACTCACAGACCCAATGGGAGATTGGTATCTGCTCAGCTTGAGGGAAAAGATGAACGCAGGAGAGGATGGTGCAGAGTACATCTTTTTGATCAGTAGAGCTTTTAGGACAGGAGGGCATGTGCAAACTGAGGCTGGTGTAGGTTTTAGTACCCACTATGATTCCAGGCAGAGACAGACCTTCCAGGGCCAGAATTGTGTCCCTGCTGGATCTAGTGCTGCTGGAATCTGATGCTCTGAAGTTGGTCCCCCTTTTGTAATGAGCAAGATATGGGCATGTTACCAGTATTTGTGTGCAAAGGCACTGAGCTCCTGCCCTGAAGATCAGAGCAGCCTCTCCCAATTCGTTTCAGAGCTGCAGGACATATAAGATGCCAAGCGACTAAGCAAGCCACTCTGTCCTATGGTTAGTGCAGGTCTTTACTTTACCTATCAGTTCAGCTGTGCACTAGATAGGGCAGGTTTAGCCAGTTGTCAGGGATCCTTAACTAGTTGATCATAGGACAGACAGGATTTGAAGGTGGTAGATTTTGACTCTGCCAGGAACTCTAAACAAGTGGAAACATCAAAGGAAATCAATCCAGATGGCATTTCTCCAGCAGTAGCTGTTTAAAAGTAGAAGAAACAAAAGACTGCTTTGAAAGCTTCCTCAAATGTGAGAAATGTAAGAAAGAATAGCTAGACTAGCATCTGCAGGGTCAATCAGCTCTAGATTCCTAGAACAGGCCTCACAGTGCCAGAAACACACTCAAAGTACTAGTTTCTTAACAGAAAGAAACAAACACTAACCTAATCATCAAGTACCCATTTATACATGGAGGGGCTGCAGGATGCATGAAGAGGTTTATACACATCAAGATCCTACCTGTACCCACAGACAGCAACATGAAATCAAGGGATGCTTCAGTCAGCCCTTTCATTTGTGCCGTTGTGTCGAGTATTCTGAGATGCATTCACATAGAAACAAAGAAATTCAGGCTGTGATTCTGCTCCAAACACTGCTGGCCAAGATAATCCATTTGTCTGCTATGCACATACACACACCAACTGTAGCAAATACAGGAAGAACTGACATTTAAAGTGCACCACAATTTACAGTAAATGATTCCTACCATCTCAGATTATAAGAGGTGTTTCATGGGGGGGAAAAAATGTAACAAGTGTAAAAAAAGCTTCATGCTGCTGAAGAAAAAGGCAGGAGCTAAATCTAAATGTTTAGTCTCTTGTTTTTTTATGGCCACATTAAAGTTTAAGCTTTTAGAAGGGCTGTTAATGAAGAGCAATCACTAGCATCTGTGGAATACGATTCCCCTGTGCCATTTACTACGTCCTACAATTCATCAAGTCTACCTTTGCTGCAGATCTCCTTGGTCAAGTGTCATTTCTGTTTGGGGAAGGAAGGTAAAGTGAGAGAAAGAAAAATAGTTTATTTAAATCACACAAAACCACATGCCTTCTTGTGGGGAAAAAAGCCAGCACTGGTAAAATTGCAGGGAGTGCATCTGCCTGCACAGGTGGAGGCATTTGCTTGTCCCTATCTGCGTGGAGAGAAGTTCCCAACAAGCAAAATCACTGATTCCTTTAAAAAATAATAATCAGGGCAGAAGGGACCTCAGAAGGTAATTTAGTCCAACATGCGGCTCAAGGCAGGATCATCGCCGACTAAATCAAAGTCAAGTGTTTATCTAAACTTTTAAAAACTTAGAACAATGCAGATTCCAAAATTTCTGTGGATAGCCTGCTCCAATGCTTAGTCACCCTCATAATGAAAAAGTTCTTCCTAATATCTGACTTAAAATTTCCCTTGCTGAAATGTAATACCATTGCTCATAACTCTGTCCCTTGAATCCCCATCTCTCAGTCTATCACCATCCTCTTCGCAACAATCCTTCAAATATTTAAAAGACTGTTAGCTAACCCCTCCCCACTTCCATCCCTGCCCCTGACATCTTCTCTTCACCAGACTAAATGTCTGCTGTCAGTGCTTGTTCATGAAATTGTGTTTCCCTGGCCTCTGATCATTTTTGTTGTTCTCTGCTGGACACTAATTTGTCCATACCCTTCTTGAAGTGTGGGGCCCAAAACTGGATATAGCACTCTATATGAGGCCTCACCAGTGCTAAATAGAGGAAAAAAATCACGTCCTTTGACTTGCAAATGACACTACAGGTAATACAACCTAGTATACTATCGGCTTTTTTTTTTGCACAACAAAAGCACACGGTTGGCTCATATTCAGCTTAGGGTCCACCATAACTCCCAGGTCCTTTTCTGCAGCCCGACCAGAAGGACCAAGCCTACCCCACACTTCCAGGGAATGAAACACTACGCAACTTAACCATTGGTCTTTGGATCCCATCTCTACTCCCAGCACAAGTTAGTGTTCCCCCGGAACCCAAAGGAAATTACACAGGCTCATGCAAGGCAAAGATATGATCCACAAGTAAGAGTTGTTATCCTAGGAGTTATCCCACTCCTAGGATAAATGCACAGCCCCTGATCAACCCAACTTCCCATCCTTGAGGTTGTTTGCTATCAGGGAAGCTAACATGTGAGGTGTGGGTTCTACATTCCCATAAGCTTGTATTTAGCAACAGTGCACCTTGATTTACAAGAACCAAAGAAAGGCAGCTTTGTTGAAGCAGGATTAAGTTTTCCAGAGCAGCAGACTCATAAAGGCTTGCAGTACAGTTCTAGAAAGCAGACAAAGCCTAAATCATTAAGGCCCATAAAAATAAACCCTTCCCCTAGTTTCAAAATACATCTTTTCCTCTGCAAAAGAGGAGAAAGAAGAGAAGGATTTTTTTCCCAGCCTCCAGAAGAACCGGTTGACTTCTCTACTGGGTAGGAAGGTAAGGTAAGGAAGTTTTAAGTATTTGTCACCCATCACCACACATAGTAAGTGCAAGGGCAAAAGCAAACATTCAAAACCATTTTTTTTTTTAATTTGACATCTTAACAGAGAAATATTCCAAGAAGAGATCCCCTCCCCTTCTCCCCCACCTCCACAATAAGACTAGAATAGTTCTGAAGCGTTGTTGAAGTTCCTGTTTTGACCAGCCTTAGCTACATCAAAATGTGCCAACTATGAATGGTGCAGGAAAAATATCCATATCTAAATATTTCATCTAAATCCAAATAAAACATTTGAAGTGCATTGATTTTCCTGCCCCAACTCTGTTTTCCAAAACATGGTCAAGTATTTGTAATTCTTTGCTATTATTTTCTGCTTAAATCAGATGTATCCAACAACACTTACTTCACCACAAAGACACTGAATGAACCTAAACAAGGGCAAACAGCTCACTCTGGACAGGCAAAAGTTCACTTTCATTTTTGATCGCCACAGCCCAAGCTACAGACAGAGCATTTTAAAGCCCTTTGAGGCTGGCTGACAGATATGGGCAGGAAATGGTTGTGTTGTCTCACAAGAATGAGATTTTGACCATTTTTCCTGTCCTGTGTCAGGATGAAGAGTCAAAACTTTTAAAGACTTACATAAAACAGGATTATAATTCAAATGATCATGTTGTTTTTAGGGTTTAAAAGAAAGCTTGGGCCTGAAAAAATGGAACTTATTTGTTTTGAAGTTTCCCAAAACTGAGTAGTTTTGGTTTCAACAAATCAGCTAAATGTCTTTGCTAGGAAATATTTGAAGTCCCTGACCAGCTCCAAAACAATTTATAGGCATTTTTTGAAGTGCAACACAATTAATATAATACAGCATACCTGAAGAACTACAAATTGCCCCATATGAAAGTGACATCAACTTTATTGACACTCTGTTCCCTTCTTCCAGGTCTAGAGGAGCCCTCAATACACAGAAGTTATTTACTGGGTTAATGACCTGGACTTTAAAACATCTGTCTGGGCAGACTTAGCTAACTGTCTTCACAGAAATGAGTTGATTCAGCTCCTAATGCAATAATCGAAAACCATGTGAGAGAAACGAGCTATGAATGCACCTAATCATTTAAGACAAAATTCACACTGCATGCTGAGGTGCAGTTTTCATTATAAACTTTACACCCAGTTAGGCAATGTTTAATATTCAGGTGAGTTTTGGATTCTCACATTACACAACCAGAGCCAGCACTCTTCTCATTCCGACTCCTCATTGGCATGCACTTTTCTATCTGTTGTATTTAGACAACAAACCTCAACGCTCAGACAATAGTTATAATATCCCTGCAAGGACAGAAGTGATGCAATGACTATTTTGAAGATTAAAAAATTCCTTTAACTTGACATATCCAAACAACTAATCACATCATAACATACAGTTCTGGTTGAGCTGGCTCCAGAGACTTCTTGTGTTCACTCCATTTAAACTTTAAGCCCACCTTTCTCTCCTACATACTGTTTCATTAATATTCTAGCAGTTACCGCAAAGCCAGGTTTAATCATTTAGAATTGTTAGTGGATTCTTTTAATGTTTTACTCATTAGTGCAAGTTAAAAAAAGGCCTTCACTGTTGCAACAAAGGGTTTACTGACCAGGCAAAAGTTCCCAGCTGGGACTATACATGGTACTATCCATTTTTCAGGCCATTCATTCACTCACTCAGAGAACTGAACCCTACCAGCAGTGAAACAGCCCCTATACCAAAAGTAGTATCCCAAGCATAACTCAACTGATGTTTTGCTTTTGTAATAGCCATTTTAGAAAGGCATTACACTTTCCTAGCCATCCCAAATTTTAACCATCTACCCATTATAGCTGTATTCTTCTGTGTTCCTTCTGGCTCTGCTGAGAACATACTCCCTTATTAGGAATACTCTTACAAAACTGTAAAACGAGTCCCTCTTCCTTGCCCTAATCTTTACATTTCCCGTGTGCCTCAGCTCTGCAATCTTTCCTTCCATGGCCAGCCTTTTACTTCTCTATACTTTTTACAGTATTCTCATCCAACCTGTAAGGTAGTAATGTCAGACAGGGGGGTGCCATTTGCTTTACGGAGTGCATACATAGCTTGCAAAGACTTGTGCCAGGCTTGAAGGTCACATAGCTGGTAGCCTGTGCTAATTAGCTCAGTGGCTCTGTCTTAATCCACAATGCAGAATGATCTATGGCAGGTATGGCTTGCATGCATGGGCTGTCTCTTTTTGTCCTTTACCAACAGTGAATTTGTCACCACACATCAAGGTATCTGTGCATCTGCTAAGAATGAGTGTCGTACAGTGCTTTTCCATAACACCTCAAAATTGGTTGAGTCAGCTATTTTTGGATGAGGTCCCCCAGCCCAGGTTCCCCCCACTCAATTGGGAAAATTATTAAAGCCAGCCCTTTAAGACTAGTTTTGGTTTTGATGAAAAAGGAAAAGTATACATTCATTAAAAGAAAGAAAGAAATTTGCCACAAGATTCCTGACTAGGTACAGGAAGTCTTAACTGGGTTTTTGGCAAATTTAGTAATTAAAAAAAAAACAAAAACAAGGAAAAGTCAGGCAAATAGACAATTGTAACATGTTAAATTTAATATTAGAGTCAGTCTCAAAGTCCTTCACAGTAACCATTCAATACTGTTCTTGAAGCACCCCCCCCCACAACCTGATGAGAATATATGTTGCACTGCAGTCATTTAACATAAACTGCTATTAAAGCAAGCACCAAATACATTGTTGTAGTCATTGATATATAAAAGAGGGCTGCATTCTGACCTCACTATTAGGAGTAGCTGACAAACACTAATTTGTCATCATTATGGACTCTGACAAAGTTGACCAGCTATACTCCTTACTGCAGCTTAAATAGGAAATTAGCACAAGTAAGAGGTATAAGAACCCTTAAGTATTTGTGCAAACAGTTATCTTGGATAAGGTTAAGCTATTAGAGAAGAATTTTCATGTTTCACAGATGCTTGCAGGGGTGGCTCACTTACAGTAGGGATATTAGGCATTTCATTATATAGCAACTGAATTCACAAGTCTGTTTTGCTCATTCCATCTCCACAATTTTAGGAATAATAACTCTGTAAGGAAAGAAGTGCCCTTCTTTCTGGTGATTTCTTAGAAAACAGAAAAGACAATTCAAATACACTGACCTCTTATGAGTACATAGTTCATTTGACTTCAGTTTGCTCCTTCCACAGACAGTCCTCTCCAGAAATCCAAAGGGTGACTTTCAGTCCTCTTCCAAGCCAAGTCCATAACACCCCTCCTCTCCAGGGCCTTCTCCCCGTGGGTACAGAGAAGTCCTGTACCTCATGGAGGGGGGGGGGGGTGTCACTGTATCTGTTTGAGAACATACTGGTGTGCTTGCAGCTTCTCAGTACTACAGGTTCTAATACAGAGGTGTCTGGCAAAGCACCTGTCTGCACTGACCTCAGATACTAGTTTCACATTGTTTTCAGCAGCACTTTCTGTGCTGACTGGCTTAACCTGGCCTTTCCACAACTTCTCTCATACTTTTACTGCATCCTCAGACAAACCATCCCAAGACGACTCCTCTTCTAGCACAAACTCCACAGGGAACCATGCTGACCCAAGCCCTGTCAGCTCTCACAGCTTACTGCCATCCTTCCTAGCCATAAGGAACCACTTAGAAGGATGGCACAGGTTATTTGGTAGAGTCATTTGGTACAGCCTCAGAGACGAGTGGGAAACCAAAGACTAAAGTCAGGTACCAAAACATTCAGGATAAAAGCCAAGAACCAGAAACAAGGATCGTACGAATCCAAGACATTGCAGGAACCAGATATGGATAGGAAGCAGTCTAAGACAGGAGCTAGCCACGCATGAGATCAGAACCCTTCTTTAGACATAAGAACAATTGCACAAGGCACAGTAAGTGTGGGGTCACACACAGTTTGGTATGCCTACTACACCAGCAGCCAGCCCAGCTCAGCAGGTGCTGGTTAACTAATCAGGGTGCCTAGCTCTGTGCTGAGTGGTGTCCACATCACCTAGGGAGACTTAGCCTTCCCACCTGGGATTCTCCAAGCAGGATGAAGGGAAAACCTTATTGCCCACAGATGGTAAAATCTGACTGCAATTATTTTATCTGGCAATAAAACCAGGCACTAGTGGGGAACTGACCTAGCACTCCTTTTTAAGATCTAATACATTCCTTCACTAGTTTAAGTTTAGGATACTCACACAGCAAAAGGTTTATTTTCTCCCAGGCAGTGCTTAGTTAAAGATGGATGAGGACAAAGATAGCTTCCTTTTCCTGCTTTGTGCCTATACACATCCCTGAAATACATACAAGTAGTCTGTTAGCTACTTAACATCAATAGGTATCTACTTTTTTCAAGCCTCTCTCTGTTTCTGGAAGTGATTCCAACACAGACTCATTGGCATTTGGAAAATGAGTTGAAACTAGGCTTATTTTTTTTAATACAATCAGCATCTTGGTAACATAAGCTCATTAAATATGAATGTTATCAGCTGTCATTCATTGGAATTTGTTCTGCTAGTAGTGTAACTGCCTGCAAAACTAATTCCTTTGCACAAAGAAATACTGATACAAAAATAATCACTTTTTCATTATTCTTTTCCAATGGGTATTAGTTTGCTCCACAACAATTATGTGGTGGTGAGAATCCTTGAAGTTATTTAACTTACTGGAGTAATCATTGCAAAGAAAGTTCTAAAGGGTGTAAGATGATCAAACATGAATATGGAGCACTGAAATTAATTTAACTGTATTGCACAGTAACTTTCATACAGATGTGTGAGTAGAAACACTGAGTGCCACAAGGCTCCAACAATCTGCTTTGGCATTACAATGTAACTCAACTACTGTGGAGATTTCCACCCCAGACCTTCATTGTATGAGTTTTATTTTCTTTGGAAATGGTTCCTACATTCATAAAAA
Organism: Alligator mississippiensis; assembly: GCF_030867095.1. Classification (NCBI taxonomy): domain Eukaryota; kingdom Metazoa; phylum Chordata; order Crocodylia; family Alligatoridae; genus Alligator; species Alligator mississippiensis. The sequence continues at coordinate 184,307,906 of NC_081827.1, forward strand.
GTTTATACACTGGATATATAACTGTATGTAGCACTTTTTCTCCATTACTTCGCATTTTATTCAGTATACAGATTTAGCTATCAAGCCATTCATAATTGCTGATTGTAGAGTCATTATTAAAGCTCTTGTTCCATGTGCTGTACAAACCCAAAGGCAAATCTATTAAATGCCCTCCAGCAAGGTTAACTCATTAAAAATGAAAATAATTAAAATTTGTGATTTTAAACAATCTGGAAACCTTGGCTTAAATTATTTTTAACCTTGTTTTGCATTTGTATTTTTGGGCCATTTTATAAAAAGAAAAAGGTTGATTCTTGTCTACAACCATGAGAGATGTGGTGATTTGTAATCAGATGGTCCCATGTGGTATAGAGACAATATAGTTTCATTGCATTTTGCCAGAGAGCTGGTTGGAAGAGTTTACAGAGGTCACAGACAGAAATTATATTTGTTATGTGATCAGGCCCTTGAAAGCACTCTAAATCCATGCCCAAACAGAAGAGCATGGCTGCAGAGCCCTCCAATTGCACAACAAATACCTTCATTGTATTAGGATTCAAATGAAGATACTCCTAAGTGGAGCAACTTCATTAATTTCTGTCTGCTTCAGCTGCAACAGCAGCATGGCCTGAACTACTGTCTCTGGATGAGAGTGGGGAAAAGGCAAGGGAGGGAGGTCCCTTCAGCCTTACTAAAGCGGGAGGATGGGTGAACTGGAGCCCCTCACCTCGAGGGAGCTCCAATCTGCCTGCCTTCCCACTCCAGTGGGACTGAGAAAATGCCAGAATGACCTGCTTTCTCCCCCATCCTGTCCAGAGACAGCAACAGAGCTGTGAGAGTGGGGCAAGCCAGGGGAAGAAGAAACACAGGGAAAGAGCCAGGGGAAGACAGCCTCTTTCCCTGGATCATCTCCAAATTGAAGCCAATCCTCCACCCTCCACATTCAACAGTAACATCTGTTCGGTTAGGAGGATCAGTCTCACTCATAGCAATTTCTATGAATTGCCACGAGTTAGAGCTGGAAGCTGCACTTCCGTACGCACCCAGAGAGTGTTTCTGACTCCTCCTCTCCCTGTAAACCAGATGGCAGGGTGCATGCCCATTGGTAAGAGATTGGTACCATTGGTAAGCAGATTTGGGGTGGGCAAAGAGGAAAAAAGAGGGACAGGGATGGTAGATGAAACAATTAAGTCAGGAACAAAAATCAGGGAGGCAAAGATAAAGAATGATCTGTACCTGGTGAAGGAGGTTTGGGACAAGAAGAAGTTCTATAAATATTTTGACCAGAAAATGAGGACAAAGGAAACTGAGCCCATTGTTAAGTAGCTAGGAGAAACTCTTAATAGGTGATGCAAAGAAGGCAGAGTTACTCAACAGCTACTTTGCCTCAGTCTTCACAAAAAAATTAAGCTGCAGCCAAACAATAAGGACTATTTGGATAAGGAAAGTAGCAAGCTGAAGGATAAGATACCACAAGAGTTTTTGATGGGTCTGAGAGCTTTTGATGGATTTGAATTAATTCAAGTAAGCAGGGCCAGATGAACTTCATCCCAGGGTCCTGAAGGAGCTGGCAGAGGAGATGTCGGATCCCTTGGCAATAATATTCATGAATCATGGGAGGTGGGCCACATACCGGATAACTAGAAAAGTGCCCTTCCTTATAAAAAAGGCAAAAAGGAGAACCTGGGGAACTACAAACCAGTTAGCCTTACCTCAGTACCCAGGAAGTTATTGGAGCATGTCCTAAAGAAGGCCATTTGGAAGCACCAGGAGGAGGAAAGGCTGATCACAAGCAGCCAGCATGGATTTAGAAAGAATAAATAATGTCAAACAAACTTCATCTCCTTTGATAAAGTAACTACTTGGGTAGACAAAGGGAATGCTGTGGTTATAGTGGATCTGGACTTTAGCAAGGGCTTTGACAAGGTCCCACATGACCTTCTCATAAACACATTGGAAAAATATGGTCTGGACAAAACTATTATAAGGTGGGTAGCTAACTGGCTCAAAATCTGGAAGCAAAGGATAATTATTAACAGGTTCATGTCAGAATAGCAGGAGATTTCAAGTGGAGTCTCACAGGGGTCTCTCTTGGGCCTGGTGCTGTTGATGTTTATTAATGATCTGGATGATGGCATAGAAATCTTCCTGAGCTGGTTTGTGGACAACATGAAATTGGGATGGATTTTGAACACACTGGAGGATGGGAGTACAATTCAGAAGGATATTGATAACTTCAGCCCTGCTTTCCAATTAAATGGAATGAAATTCAGTACAGACAAATGCAAGGTACTATGCCTCAAGAGAAATAATCAAAAACACAAATATAAAATGGGTGATACCTGAGTGGATGGCAGCACTGTGGAGAAGGATCCTGAAGTCTTGGTGGATCATAGACTCAATATGAATCTCCAGGGTGATACAGTCATACAAAAGGCAAATGTGGGTTTGGGATGCATCAATAGGAGCATTAGGTAGAAGAGGTGGGTGGTAGAAGTGGTCATCTACTTGGTACTGTTTAGGCCTTATCTATATAGTGTGTGATTTTGGGTTCCACATTTTAAAAAGTATGTGGGGAGGGTCCAGAGTCAGGAAGCAGGATAATAAAGGGCTTGAAAAGCACGTCATATGAGGAGAGGCAGAAGGAGCTTGACATGTTCATCTTGTGGAAAAGGTATTTAAGATGGAACATGGTAGTAGTCTTCAAATACTTGAAGCAAAAGAGAGAAAGCACCTTTTCTTTCTTGCTGCAGACAGGAGGAGCTGGCCAATAGCTTGAAATTGCAGCAGGTAAGCTTAGGTTGGATATCAAGAAAAACTTTTTTACTATTAGAATAGTGAGGCAGTGGACTGCCTAGGGCAGCTATGGACTTGCCATCACTGGTGTTGTTCAAAAAGAGGTTGGACAGCCAGTGGTTGAGAATGATCTAGGCATAGCTATGCTTATATCCTGGTATGGGTGTTTCCCATGCTTCTGGGCTTTTCTGGTTGCTTCCACTACCATCTTACTTTGCTACATGTGTCAGGTTGTTTATAAGCCTTCCTCAGAGGCATTAGTTGTTGGCTACAGCCAAGATTAGGGATTTTGACTGGGGTGTACAATGTTCCTGCTAGGTAGGGCTGTGCGAAACAGCACTGTTTTGTTTCGACTTCTGTTTCACCGTTTCGAAGGGACAGTGTTTTGTTTCATTGTTTTGTTTAATTTCAAAGCACTGTTCCATTTCATTTAATCAAAACTGTTTCACTGTCTCAACGCGTTTAGATGTTTTGCCCATAGGCTATAATGGAAAATCATGAAAATGCCTATAACTTTGTCATTTCTTGCCTGTTTTGGATGAAAATTGCAGGGATGGTAGCCCTTTCTGAGGGCACGACAAGTTTCAAGGAGATAGGTGCAGAGGTTTCTGGGAAACTGCACCTTAAACTGTTCAAAGCAGAACTCGTGACACTTGCTGGTACCGGCAGCCTCCTGTCATCCGGCATGCAGATCCAGGGGCCCACACCCCCGGCACAGCCCCACAGCCCTACCGGACTCCTCCCAGGGGTGTAGGCCCCTGGATCTGCACACTGGATGACAGGAAGCTGCCACTGCTGCCTGGGGCCAGCGGCAGCAGCAATCTTCCTGGCGCTGGGTGCAGGTTACACCCAGCACCGGTCCCAGATGATAGCAGTAGCCTCCTATCATCCAGTGCAGGGGTCTGCACCACTGGAAAGAGTTTGGCACAGGCCCACAGACCTCCTGAGGGTGTGGGCACCCAGATCTGCATGCCAGATGACAGAAGGCTGCCACTGCCAGTTGGGACTGGCACTGGGCACAACCTGTGCGGAGCGACAGAAAGACTGGTGCTGCTGCTCGCCCCAGCCAGTGGAGACAGCATGCTGTCATCCAGCACATAGATGCAGGGGCCCACACCCATGGGAGGTCTGTGGGGCTGTGGCACACTCCTCCTGGGGGGTGTGGGCCCCCAGATCTGCACCTGGGATAAGAGCATTCTGTTGCTGCCAGCTGGGGCCAGCGCTAGCACCAGTCTTCCCAGTGCCTGGCATCATTGTTGTCAACTCCTAGGAGACCATCAACCAGGACCATCCCAAATAGAGGAAGAGTCTGCTGTAGCGATCTCAGTACTTTGAAACCTCATGACAACAACAGGAGATGGAAGAAGATGGAGTGGCAGAAACAGTGTGTCGCGGATAAAAAATTCAGCTCCACCCCACATGGAAACACATGTCTGAGCTGCAGTAGAGTCTATTGATCCTGGATAGGCCTCAACAGCCATCTTTGGACATACAGATAAGGCAATCGGGGAAGACAATCCCTTGACTGTGAGGGATCGCCGACGAGAAGACAGACAGCTTCATACCTGCCTGGAACTGAGTTCCTGAAACGCAGAAGCTACTTCCCCCTCAGAGTTTAGCAAGGTTGTTGAATCTGAAGCAGCAATGCACAGATGCATTTTTATGGTTCTTTGAAACACTGAAAGAAGTGTCATCAAAATACACAATAAATGAAAAATTCCAAAATAAGGAAAGCAAAGTATTTTATTATAACCAGGGTCCCCTTTGGGCTCCTTTTCCAGACTGGCCCCTAGTCTATTCTGAAGCTCTGTCAAAAAAGTTTACAGCCTTTAATTAGCACTAGACAATGTAGCAGTTTTGTTTAGATAATTACTGTGCGCCAGTCATCTTTGGTTAAATCTACAATACAAAGTTTTGCTCTGTATCTATATTAACTAGGACTGCATAAAACTGACACTGCCCTAAGCTGACATAGCCATGCCAACAAAACCTTCAGCATGGATGTAATTATGCTGGCAGCACGGTGCTTTTTGTTAACTTAACTTACGGTATGCCTTTCAAGGACATGTATACACTAGCAGAAAGGCTCCTTCCACTACCATATGCTGTGTCCACACAATGGGATGCTGCCAACAAAACCAGGTCAGCATATTTATAGAGACAAATCCTTTGACACAGCATTTCAAAACATATTTTTAGAAATTATTCTGAGTGGTAGGTCAATAGTAGTGTTCAAAACTTTATTATAGCTATGCTCCTTTATAGTATTACTATTTAACAAAGTATAAAAGGTACACAATAAGGACAAAGAAAAGTTCAAAATACTTAGCATAATTAAGAATATAAAAGAGGTGTAAAAGTCATTGTCAAAAGTGGCTTAGGGAGGCATCACACACACAGTTTAGCCATTACACAGATTTTAGGTTAACAGTGGAAGTCCTCTTGAAAGAACTGCATAAGATAAGCAACCATTCAGTAGATGTGAGGTCCTCAAGTACATCCCAGATCCATAGAGGGATATGTCTTTTGCTATCTCTTTGAAACAACACACCACAATTTGGCTAAGATAAACCTAAAAAACCTGCAGTTCACATACCCACATTTGCTACAGCTGAACAGCTTAAGTCTCCAAAGGTATCATCTTCGCTGACCATGCTGAAACCTCTCGTTTTAGTGCTGACAAGACTGCATAAATGTCTTTCCTACAAAGCTATGTTATTGCTCCACCCTCTCAACTCCTACACAAGACAGGCCTGCGTGTGAATATAATTGTGGTGCCAGGAAATGGCATCAAAATAAGCACCTTTTCCTTTTAAAAAGCAAACTTAGGGTACATTAAGATTGACCTAACTGGGTCCGGTCCATCTAAGTGCTCAACCATATATACTTTTGAGGAAACTAAATCCAACAAAAAATGGCTGGATCAATAAAACTTAGAACATCTGTATGTGTCTGGAGCACAGCCCCGGGGCTGGGAAAGCGTAGCTGGTAGCCCCAGCCCCAGGTATGTGCTTTTTCAACCCCCACCCCCCCAACCCTGGCCAGGCTATTTTTAGCCCTCCACCCCCATCCCCACCCCACTGTTCCCCTGGATGAACAGTGTCCCTGTGGACCCATCAACCCCCCGCTGCAGCCTCCCCCCCATGTTGCCTCCCCCTCTCCCCACCCCATCTTACTTTGATCAGGTTCCTGGTGTGGCTCCTAGCACTTGCTAATATGTGCACATGCCATATTTGATCTATAATTACACGGTTTAAAGTAAGACGCATGATCAATAGATTGGGCACAGTGAACACATGCACATACCCTTAAAGACCATAGTAAGGTCATTAAGATTATCAAGATAGGTACTCAAGGCAAAAATCTCAAAAAACAAGTATTAAAACTACTGGCAAAGATTTTATTTATCAAATCTCTATGCATTAAAATGCTGTATATGCATTAAAATACAAATCTGTGTATGCATTAAAATACAACCTTTTTTCAGAAATGTCTTGGTACTTCTTCATGTCTTTTTTCAGGCTTATTTTTATCAATTTAAATTCAATGTTGAGATCCAAAAATGGTGTTTCAAGGTTAAGGACGAATGAAGTTTTATCCCATCACTATGGCAGATACCAGTTTTTCTTTTTAATGAGCACATGATTTTCAAGAAACAAAACAAAACATGAAACTGTCTATGAAATGACAATGGCCATGAAGAGCAAGCATACTGAAGTAGGACTTTGTATTTTCAAATCTACCTTGTGCATGAAAGTAATGTCATTTAAATGTTAGCAAGATTCAAGTACATCCTCCTTCATAGAGAAGACCTACAACTCATAGTAGGAATTCAAGTTAGGGACAGTTGATAACAGTGTCAGAACACTGACTTATCTAAGCTTAGTGAAAGTTGGCAGATGACAAGCAAAATGAGCTAAGACCACACATGGAGCAAATGAAGAAAAAACAAAATACTGGATAGCTGCTCTTTGAGTATCACCCATCTAATGCACTGAATGAGGCAGGGGTCCTATGGGGGTGGGAAATAGTATGCATGTGCCAGATCACTTTCTATGGAAAAAAGAGGATAGTCAAAAGAAGAATGTAGAGAGACAGAGGTGGACATTTAATATAATTGGCAGAAGCAGCAAATAAGTCAGGAACTGATGTTACAGAAAGTCTAAGGAAACCTTTATTCTTGTTCTGCAGGATACTAAGTTTGATATTATGCACACTCCATAGGCGACAGTTCAAAGGGAATGGGCACACTGATTACCTGTTCTGTGCCTCTGTATCTTTCTCTTTACCCATCTGTTCTCATCAGTTCACAGTTTGAATGGGAATGGGAAGTGAAGAAATTGAACTACTTATTCACCAAAGATAGAATTCCAAGTAAAAACTAAGTGGAAAAAAATTTGCATGGAGAAGGAAAAGAATATCTGATATACTGGGACTTGACATTATTAGAACCTGGAATAAGAGTTTGCATGACTGGTAATTAATATAACTCATTAGTTCCTATTTGGGAAGAATTGAATGGGTAAAAGATTGGGTGCCACTCTACATTTTAAAAGGTACAGTTACCACTTTTAGAGTTCTTGATACTGAGAACTTCAAGATCTCACCAGCACATGGATAAAGGTACTAACAAAGCTCAGGAGAGGAACTATTGGTGATCTGTAACAGACTACCAAATCAAACCAAAGATCAGGAAAAGTGGATCTGAAAGCACCTGCCCATAATGTGTTGATAAAATAATCATCATCATGGGAACATCAATCTAGGAGACAGTTGCTGCAGATCACAAGCAACCTGTAGCAAAACATCTGAGGCACATCCAGCCGAGTGTGAACATTTGGTTCCCTGGGGACAAGTAGTGCTGCCGCTACTTGTCCCGGGGGAATGTCTGTAACATGCACGCTTTGGAGAGCAGCAAGTTACCCCAGGTGGGGTAAAGGAAGCTGGGGCCAGCACTGAGCTGGTCCAGCAACCTTACCTGGGGCCCTGGCGGCCTCCTCGGGCTGCAGCAGTAGCGATCCTGCCGCATGGAGCCTGGCTGGCAGCTGAAGAGTAGATCTGGACAGCCTGGCTCCACTTTTGAGCTGAGTGCACTGCCTGTGCATGCACTGCTCCACTTTTTTTTTTCCTGTGCGTTTTTTTGACCCTTGGATACCCAGGGGTCAACAAAACCTATAAAAAACATGCAGAGCAGTGGACGCACAGGCAATGTGCCCTTGCAACATAGAGAACATCTAAATGTGCGATATGTGGTGCTGCAGATGTGTTTGTGACACCACATACCTCATGGTTCCGCTTCTCTGGATGTGGCATAGGTGCTTATAACTTTTAGACAACCATTTTCTAGTAGAAGTGGTATTCCACCCAAAATCAGGTGACTATTTTGGACTACAATTATTTCTCCAAATACGAACTAAATATTAAACTAGAAATTGGTGGTGATCCCGGGACCAGTGGTCATACCTTGATCATATTCTTTATTTGAAACAAGGAATAGAACCAACTACTCATATGTCGCAGGGCACGTCAGTGCCTGGCTCCTAAGGAGTGAAAACTGCCAGGGAGAGAGCCCTGGCCGAACATAAAGGGGACAGCTACAGGTTGCTGGGGCAACTAATGGGAGTCAGCTGGCCAGAAGGGGGCAGGGCCTGGCCCTTATAAAAGCCCAGGGCTGAGGCCAGGCTGGCAGTTCTCTGCCAGCAGCCGGAGAGGCAGGAGCTCACTCAGCCAAGCTATGGGGAGAAGTCTGAGGGGCAAGTACAGCTCATGATAGCCCTGAGAGGATTGGGCACTAAAGGTTTAGCCAGGGGGCTTTATGTTTGTGTTACAGCCAGGAGGCTTGTGTTTGTTTGGCTCTGTTATTACAACCGGTGGCTTGGGTGAGGCTATTAGGGGTTGGAGGAGGCCTCATAGGGGGGCTCACGATAAAGTGAGGACCCCGGCGCCAGTGAGGGCGCAACCTACTTATAGGGACCTGCAGCAGAGTGCGGGGACCCCGGCACCCAGGAGGGTGCAGCATACGGGGTGTATAGACCCAGCCCTAGGGAGGGGCATTTCTGAAGCCCCAGTGTGGGCGGGGCGAGCTCCCAGGACGGGGGCCATTTTGTAAGCCCAAGCGGGGCACAGCCAGACGCCAGTGAGGGCGCAGTTTATAGGGGCATAGACCCCGGCCCCAGAGAGGGGCGATTTGAGCCCAAGTGTGGGCATACGGAGCCCCAAAAAGGGGGCAGCATAGTGAGTCTCCAAAAGGGGGCAGAAGAGAGATGACAGCAATTACATCTGCGAGGCTTGGGCTGCGGTATTAGGGGAGGTTGGAGCTGTAGAGCGCCCCCCCCGGCATCGGGGCATTATAATGGGCAGCCTCCCACTAATTAATTAATTAACATCAAGACGTGGCAGGCGAGAAGGCGGGCGGTTGCCGCAGGAACAGGTGAGCGGGCCACAACTTGGCTCGGAAGCGATGCCTGTTACACATATAAACATTTGATGTTTCAAGATGCTAGTTCTCCCCAGAGCTGAAAGAAGTTGTGAGTAAAATGAGTAGGAGGTAGATGGACAAATGAAAAGAATTATAAGTAGCTTAAGAAGAGAATATTAGATAGTGAAAAAAGCCAAAATTATGGAAATTAAACATTGACTAAAAGCCCCTTCCAGCTAAAAGTGAAAGCAGATATGAGAAGTGAAAAAACATAACACTACAGAGAAAAAGAAGAAATAAATCTTGTTTACACTGCATAACTTTTACTTTATACGATGCATTAAGGAAAGCTGGAGACATTAGGAAAAACTGCATCACTGGCAAAGCTAAGGAGAGAAAATAACACTGAGTATATCACAAAATGAAACCTACAAACGGCATAGGTCTCTTACTGGATGGAGAGGGTTTCGACTGGCAGTGATGAACAATAACTATCTCTTTTCTGTATTTAAACAGCATTCAGGTAATATAGCCATGTCACATAAGAATGATCACAAACTGCTTTCCAGTCAAGTAATAACTAAGTATATCAATCAATGACTGATGTGGATAAGGTTTAAGTCAACAGACCTGGATACCTTTTATACACAAGTCCTAGAGGTGTAGGCCAAGAGAAATCTCTGACTCACAGCTGTTAGTTTATAATAAGTCTTGGACTATCAGGGAACTTCCAGAAGAATGCTAATGCTGGGTTAATATTCAAAAAAGGAGAAATAGGAGTCTGAAAATGAAGGACAATTAATCTGACAAACCTCAGCAAGATAAAGTATAACATTGATATGGGATTCAACAAATAAGAAATAAGAGGCCAATCAATCAATGTGGTTTTACTAGAAATTAGGACTTGTCAAAGCCTATTTCATTCTGATATAGTCTGGTTGATGAAGAGAAATGCATAGTTATATATAGATTTTTAAGGCATTTGACTTAGCTCTGAATGACACTTTATTAAAGAGTTAGTACTATACAATAGTGAAAGTTTGAATGGATTAAGAGCTGGCTGACAGATCTCAAAAGTTCAAAGGGAAATTATCATTTCATGGGGATTCCCTAAGCAGCCCAAGGTCTGACCTGCTTCAATGTTTCTGTTAGTGAACTGGAAGTAAATATAAAACTACATCCGATATTTGCTTATGGCAAAAACTGATTGCATGATAATTGGTGAGGCGGGGCTGTCTTAAAGAATAATCTGGTAAACTGGGCCAATTCAAACAAGTTACATGTCAGTAGAGCCAGATGCAAACATACACATCTAGAAACAAAAAATATAGATCAGTTCCACAGAGTAGGAGGACTGACAACAACTCTGGGCAGAATGTAGGGGTCACAAGAGACAGGGATTTTTCTATATAATACAGCAGCTAAAATGACTAATCCTATCCTTGGATGTATAAACAGAATATAAAAATAAGACTAGGAGGGTGATCTTTGCTTCTGTATAGGCATTGGTTTGAGCAATACTAAAATGCTGCCTCCAGGCCCTATACCCATTTTTAAACAAAAATTTTAAAGAAAATTGAGAAGGTGCAGAGAACAGCTACCAAATAGGTATGAGAGCTATAGGAAGTGCCACACAGAAAGAGAGAAAGATACCAGGAGCTCTGCCTGTTTAGATTAGCACCTAAAAGAGTGCTCAAGAGGTGACTTGACTGCAGTGTAGTAAGTATCTTCAGAGAGAAAATATTGGGTAACTTAAGGGTTCTGTTCTGGAGGGGAAAGACATAATAAGAATGAAATCAATGAAAAAATATTTCCAAAGTGGTAGATTCTGTACTTCTTCAGTCCTTCAAAACAGAAAGTTGAATGCCCTTCCAGAAGGTATGCTTTAGTCAAACACATTAGGTAAGAGAGAGGAGTAAGTGGATGAAGCTTTATGGACTACTAGATAGAACTGAGAACATGAATGACGCATGTCCCTGGGGGCTAGGGGGGCATGGTGACTGACCACAGGCAGTGGCAGTGGGGGTGTGACGGTGACAAGTGGGGAGCTCCCGCAGGCAGCCATGGCGGTGTCGGCAGCAGGGACAGGCCGAGCAGGGAGCTCCTGCAGCCGGCCGTGGCAGTGTCAGCAGCAGAAGGGGGTGTGGCAAGCACTGGCCAGTGGCTGGTGACCACCTGCAGATGCTGCTGGGAATGGGGGGTGGTGAGCAGTGACCACCCACTGGCAGCGCACCCCTTGCAAAAAGTGCTGCCGATCTCAGAGAGTGCACATACACCTGCGTGCACCCCCTACACTTTGCCAGGGACATAGAAACTGAACCTTCTGCACCTTATTCTGTGAACTCCATTCAGTCTGTGCTGCCTTCTTTCCCCAGGCCTGTCCTGCAGCTTCATAACAAACTTCTACAGAGCCAAGCTTCATATCATAAGAGGTTAGTTCACCATCAACTTGATTTCTGGTATCCTCTCACCCTGCCCAACAGAATTACATTTATTCTACCACAGACTGGCACCTACAGTTAGAAAGAGTCCCAAAACAGACATTAAGGAAACTCTTTTTCACCAGAGCACACCAAGGAATGACAAGATCCTACAAGACAGTTTTACGCTGGACATAAGAAAAAACTGTTCGAGGCCCCAAGGCCTGGAATAGATTCCCCCCAGAGGTGGTGCAAGCACCTACTATGGACACTTTCAAGAAACATTTGGATGCTTATCTTGCTGAGATTCTTTGACCCCAGCTGACTTCCTGCCCCTTGGACTGGGGGCTGCACTCGATGATCTTACGAGATCCCTTCCAGTCCTAATGTCTATGATATCTATGAAATCTACAAGGAACAGGGATTTCCAGTTATTAAACTAGTTAATTTTTGGCCTCTTAACTGGTCCCATCCCAGGGGAGACAGACTTTAAAAACTGGCAAAATAAAATAGCTTGCAAAAACTGACTAGTTACAAGTAACAGCAAGACAATACTAAAAAGTAGGGCTGTGCAAAGCTTTGGTCCCAGATTCAATTTGGTGGAGATTTGGCCTGACTTGGTGGCCAAATCTCCGAATCCAAATTGAATCAGGAGACCCTTTAATCTCTCTGAATTGAATCGGAACCCCCCCGAATCAATTTGGAGAGATTCAGAAAGATTCAGTGATTTGGAAATATAGACACAGTTTTAAATGTTTTTTCTACATACCTCATGGTACCAGGCAGCATGTGAATGCTGAGATGCTGGGGCTGATGGAGTGTCCCACAGGAGCGCAGGGGGCTCCTCAGTGCTCCCCAGCAGCAGACCTGGAAGTGGACAAGAAGCAGTTCAGGTCCACTTCCAGGTCTGCCAGGGAGTGCACTGGGGGCCCCCCTGCACCCCCCCCGGCTCAGCGACTGATGCCTTCTGGGTCTGGGGGGCACCTGGGGTCCCCCTGCAGCCAATCACCAAGTTGGGTGGGTGCAGGGGTCCCCCAGCATGCTCGGCAGCAGACCTAGAAGTGGACCAGAAGTACTTCCAATCCACTTCTAGGCTCACCGCTGAGCACGCGGCCACCCCCCCCGCTCCGCCCCCGCACTCCTGTGGAACACTACATCCACCCCACCTTCGCAGCGTTCACAAACCATGCCTGGTACCTCAAGGTATGTAGAAAAACATTTAAAGCTGTGTCTATGGCCGATTCATTGATTCTCCAACTCAGCATCGAATCTTCAGATTCAGATTTGGCCGAATTGAAGTGGGGACAGTGATCCGACTCAAAGAACTGAATCACTGTCCCCGATTTGAATCCAAATCAAATACAGCCCATTTTGCACACCCCTACTAAAAAGGAAGGAGCCACAGAACAGTCAACCATCTGTGCTTAGTTTCAAATATGCTTGCTGTCAATGTCTATGATTAATATTATTGGGACAGCTCCTCTCTTGTCAGCTGCCTTGCATGTTCCACAGGCTGCCTGTGGCACTAAAAATAGATGTCTTTAGCAGTTCAAAAGCTTGCAGGAGACTTCAAGTTTGTTTTAACTTTAATGCCATAAGTGTTATCACTTGAAAATATGGGAAACGATAAAGGATCTTTTACAACCATTTTGTAAATTCCCTTCTATATGCTTTAACACATAAGCTAAAAATTTCTCTTGTCCAGGTCTTACGCTGAATAACAGCAAGACTGAAAGGACTATATTAACATATAGGACACAAAGAAACAAATTGCTTATATACATTGCAGAGAAGATGCAACAAAAACGAAAATCTGAAACGCAGGAATTTCTGACTTGAGCTGCAGCATTCTCGCTCTCCAGAGCTAATTCAGAGCATTCAGCAGAACAGCTTAAATAGAAGTAGAAAGTGCCAGACTGTTACTTGGAAGTGTTTGTTGTACCAGTTGTAAAGCACCATGGCATTTTCTTCTGTGCTGTTCCAAACATCATTCTCAAATGTGCCAGGAATACAGCTTTCCACATTTACTGGCATAGCTTTCAGTCTTGGATTAAATGACTTGACACGGGTCATACAAAAAGCCAGCAAGAGTTTGGATAAGAAGCCAGCTACACACTTTGCTAAGTCATTTTTAATGTACCATTAAGAATTGCATGCCAAAGAGAAAATGGCAAGATTTTTTTTAATTAGTTAATTAGGTAGCTGCTACATAACTTAACAAATAACAGGAAATTTTGAAACTTTTGTTAACAAGAAAAGTCTAATGTCATTGGACATTCTAAATCTAGCCAACTGTAGCCCAGTATCTTCATCTCTTTTAAGTGTTTCCCCCACTCTGTGTCACTGTCATTGCTATCAAACGTTTAAACTCCAGTCACCAAACAATTTTCCTGGGCACAAAAAATAATGCGGGAATGTCAATATTCCAAAGATCTTCCATGTTTTAACCTCACTAAACCTCCTTGTGGTCTCTGATACTGGAAAAAAATAAAACACTACAACACACTAGATGAGAAACTTCACTATTAACAAGCTATCATCCATTGTATCACATAGGGCCCTCCAGAAAGAATGCAAGATAATCCGAAGAAATGATCACCAGATAACTGGAACAGCAGGTATTCTCCTAAAATCTCAAAATGATAAAAGGAACTGACAAACCTAGACATCTCAAAATAGAAAGATGATCTTGTATCCAGTTGCAGAAAGGATATTGATGCGATCTTTTTTCTTTAAGATACACCATTTTTCAACAGAAGCTTATAAGGTCAAGGATAATCACCAAAGAAATGTATTGCTACACCTTTCTTGAAAAAGGTTAGAAACTGATCTGTAATTGAGACAGATCTCTGTTTAAGAAGCCTTTTCTTCAAAGAAATAGTTTTCTCTTGCTAGGTAGGAAGGGTAACTTTCTTAGCTATTTAGTCGTATTTAATAACTAATGCCTTGTGATCAACAATTTCCACTGGTATTGGTTAATGTGCTTACAACAGGAGCTGAAAACATAAGCCTCCTATCTATTTGCCAAGTTTCTCAGTACCAATTAACTTCTGAATCATGTTAAAATAATTGCATGCAGCACAGGAAGCTTGTAAAATAAAGTTTTTTTTCTAGACACATAAAGGTTGATGTTTAAACAATCTATAGAGTTGGAATAAGACTAGCTTTTCAATGTTATTTTTTTGTCACATACAAGTAAGTCTAAATTCTTCTTGGATTATTTCAAGATGCCCAAAATCCAGCTCATCTTAAAGTGCCCTGCCTTGCATACAGATTCTGCAGAATCTAGATTTTTTTAGGTTAATGACATTTTAACCTCTGTTTGTAAATAAAGCTTTTGAAATACAGTCCAAGTCTATATTGTTTTCAGCGCTGCTTCACTGAAGACAAGGAACAACCAGCCCATTTTGCTTTTATTTATTTATTTATTTTTATTTTTTTGGCTACTAGTAAAACTTTCCTACATATAGAATTAAGCAAATATTTTACTTGCTAAAAGATGTTTAACTAAGTAATACCATTCAAATAAATGTGACATACAATCAGGATTTGGCAATGTTTTAATTTTGTTTTTGTTTTTAAAGGAAAAATGTACAATTCAGTTTCAAGCATAATTACTTGACAGTTTTGTTCTCAACTGTATGTTACTTTAGACTGGTGATTCTCAACTTCGTTAGATGCAAGGCATCCTTTGATAGATTCAAGGCACCTCTGAGAAAATGTCAGCTCTTAGTTTTCACCTTTTTTGACGATAGAAAAATAATAGAGTTTTTTCTTCTGCAAAGAACTCAGCAAGACTGCAACAGTACAGAATGTTTATAACACTATGTATTCCTTGCGAAAACTCTGGACTTATCACGTTAATCATGTTTGCACACCTAACATTGTGTGGCACCCTGCAGCACTGTTGAAAGGATCTCAAGGCACCGCGCAGTGCTGCAGCACTAGGGTTGAGAAAAGCTACCTTAAACATCATGACTCTATTAAATAAAGCCTGACTAGAATCAGATTTTGTACATTAAATATAAACAAGAGCTCCAACATATGAAGGCAATTAGCTTTCATGGACACAAGACCATCTTGATAGTTCTGCTCACTTATGTCCAGCAATGTTAGCGTTTGGTAGGACAGTGATAGAGTTTATTCTATTGCCATAGATAGGGAAGTACCCCACTTTCAGTAACTGAAATTGAAACTACTATTCCTAAAAGTGACCCACTGGGAGTTCTGGATGTTTTCAAAAGTAATGTTTAATTAAAACTGGTCAAAAAATAGCATTGAGAACCAGTAGAAAAGAAACATACCATAGTTTTTATCAAAAAGACAATCTTCCCCAACCTCCACAAACAACACCCTGTACTTTTAGACACTATAATGTGAAATAATCAAGCAGAAAAATAGACATGTGGTATCTTGAGTTTCATGTATTATCTTGAGAGCCTCCAGGGTAAGTTTACAATACACGAAAACAAGTCAGTATCTGCAGAGGTAGTTATACCATGGTACTAATGCTTGAGGAAATCAGAAAATTAATACAGTAATTACAGGAACTTGTGGTTATATATAATGGTTCCCTTGCAAATGTTTAGACATGATCCTGGCTCTGATCACATGGAAAATTCTAGGAAGAATTTTGCAGGGTGAATTCTATTTTCTTACTTACCCTTCCAAAGCTTTTTGAAGCAGAAGAGCCCAGTTTCCTGAACTGGGATCTATGCATGGTGTTCAACACTACAAGAAACGCACACCAATGCACGACCCCCCTGCCCCGCAAGACATTAATGTATTTCCTCAAATAGAAGAAGAGGTTTTTTCCTCCAATCAGCATGGGGGAGGGGAAGCTCCTTGTCTTACAGTCGCATACAAGACAACATCATTAAATCCATTGGCTATCATTAAACTGCTGCCAAAAGCTGCATGTGTTCAGTAATGGAAACCACTTATGAAGTTAATTAAATGCAGCCAACACAGAGCATTACTATATAACACATGGACCATATTGGGCAAACATGCTGATAGGACCCCCCTCCCCTTTTGGGGGGGTACTTAAAAATAAAAGCCAGGCAGGTCCTCCCTCCACAGAGAACTGGCATCAGGCCTGGAGACACTGCAATACCAGGCCAGCACTGGAAGAACCAGAACCAGCCCTGACACCCTCCCCTTCATGCCAAAAATGCTTGATCTTAGCCAAAAGGCCAAGATGCTCATGGAAACTTACCACAATAACAGGTTAGGGCAACCCATCTGAATAAGATAAATGGTAGTGCTCATTAAGCGCAGTCCTTCAGTGCCAACTCTTTCTTAAGTCATGGTGAGATACTACAGTGCATACATTTAGACTTCCTCTTCATTCCCACAAATGAGCTGTGCCTTTTTTTCCATTCCAATGATTCTTGCTTCTTCATCAGCCTTAAATGCCTAGCAAACATCACCAAACAGGGCCCCAAAAAGTACACCCAGAATCCCTCCATCACTCCCTTCTCTCAGCCTGGTACATATGATTAGGGTAGTCCTGCTCTCCATTAAATGAAGCTGGACCAGGTTGCCCAGTGCCTCACCTGCATATACATTTTTGGAGCATCCGAGGACTCTGACAAGAACACCCACTTCCAGGTGTGAGTGGGGGCTAATTAGCACATGAATCCTTGGTGGTGGTGGGGGTGATCTCTGGAGCACGCACACATAATGAGAAGTTTTAAGCTGTTGGGTCACTGTGGTTTGAAATGCTATTGTCTCTCCTGGGGCCCAGCCCATGTTGAAATCTTGACTATAATAATGAGCGTTTAGTACCATGTTCTTTCTTACTTTAATACTCATTTCAATTTTATGCTGTCTTTTAATTTTTAGCATATTAGAGTTTTTTATATTAATGTTAATGTAAGAATTGATAGAGAACTGGATATTTAAGCCATTTGCCAATACCACCATTGAGTAACTAACTAATTCACAGATACCAGAAACTGTTCCAAAGACATTTGGCATCCCTGTCCCTCTTTTATATGTGGGGAAACCGAGACACAGGAAGAGGAAATTTCTTTCTCTAAGGACCCCATATAAAATTTCCTGAGTATCTGCAGGCATAAACCTTTGACAGTGTTTGGGAACGGGACACCAAAGAAGGAAAGCAAGGCAGAAACACTAGAGGAGCAAAGCATTTCTCCAAGCAGCAAGACTCTCTGGCTCCAAGCATCTCTGGCTCTTACTGTAGTCCATCTTTTGATATGACTAACAGCCAAGTTGTGACCCAGGTGACTATTTCCAAAAGAGAACTAGGATTTACTTAAACTAAGGAGCACCAGTTAGCAATTGTATAGCACTTCCCATGTTTAAATGTCCCATTACTAGAAGCATCACAAGGAGATCTGGCATCAGGAACTTTCTAGCCCAAAGGTAGGCAAACTTTTCCAGCTGTGGGCCAGAATAATCCACCTCAATTGTCCCTGCAGCAGCACAGGGAGAGCACTTTCAGCCAGTGGCCCCTGCTGCCAAATGTTGTTGAAGCCTCATGTGTGCAGGCCAGACCCAACCCCTGGTCTACTCCTAGTCTAGCCTACTAAACTGTTATAGGTATCTTTGGATATTCATTCAAATTTTAGCATACCTGTTTTGTAGTAAGCTACCACCTACTTTTCAATATAATGGCTATTTTAGGTAGATTTCTTCAAATCTAATGTTTACTTCACAGACCAGACATCTTTCATAATAAAAGGCCTACAAGACATTACATACTCTGATCTCAGAGAGACATACTCTTTTTGACCTCTTGTTTTTATTCTTTCACTTAAAATGCGTGATTCAGACATGAAATACATGGTTACATCTGTGTATGTGGAAAAACCCAATATCTGAATTGGTCTTTTGACATCCGTCCAAAATGAGCACTAGCCACTTTACCTACCTTGTGGTTAACCCATAATGTTATTATATAAATGCACTACAGGAGTAACAGCAAGTTTTGTCAACAAGCTTCCCAGAAGTTATCATTATGTGATTATTTGTCATGGAAAGCCCATGTTATTATGCAGTGGAGCCACTCAGAGTGGAAAGGCTGTGGGCAGTTCCATAGCAACATGCTTAATGGTTCTGTAAAAGTTCTAAAACTGGCTGATGAACTTTTGTAGAGGGTTGGCCTAGTTCATAGTTTCCATTATTTCTTCAGATTTATTAAAGTAATAAATACTGATGCTGGTTTTGTTATACTTAGCTGTGCAGTAACCATTTCAAATGCTGCCTAAACGAGCTTTGAACAAGATGCAGCCAGCTACATTGCAAAAAGACTACTGTTTTTAGTTGAAAGCAGTGTTTCACTACAGTTCAGGACAGAAGAGAACTTATAAAGGTGAAAGTAAAGCTGCAATGGAAACACAATCACCACTTTCAGAAGGTTTCATATAGTAGGGATGAGATGATGGCCTCCAGCGTGCTCCACAGCCAGTGGGAGCCCAGGTGAACTTGGCAGCAAACAGTGGGCCTGTAGGCAGGCAGCAGCACCTCCTCCGCAACACACACATGCTTGCCCCAGGCAGGACAGAGAAATGGTGGGTGACTCACTCCCCCATACATTCATCCCCAGGGCAAAGCAGGGCACCACACAGGCCCAGAGCCCAGGCAGGGCTGAGAACAGGCAGCTGGAGTGCCTGGCACCAACTAGAGTCCAGGAGCCACAGCTGCAGGTAATGATGAGCCCCACTGGGGCTCTCAGCATCTGGCAGATGCAGCAGGGCACATGGGGGTCTGCAGGGGTCTGGGTTGGCTCAGATCAACCCAGAACTTCCCTTGTAAAGAGGCATCAGCCCCATGAGGTGGAAGATACTGGTGTAGGCACCAGAGTACATTGCATCTCTCCATCAGAGTTGAGGATGCCTCACTGGATGCTAGCCCAACCTTTGTTCCCAAGACAGGAACCTGGTGACCCTGTGGATGCTGGATGCCAGATATCTGTCTCATGGAGTTCATAGTACCTGTGGCCCTATATCACCCACAGAAGCTGGCCAGATACAGGCCAGCCCTGTGAATCAGACTCGTAACTGGGGGCAAGCCCTGAAGAGCTTTAGCCACCTTAGGGGAAGGCGGATGTATACTTCAAGGCCAAAGCTAGGCCTGTAAATGAACAACAGACATGACTATTTATTTTGTATTGCTTTATTAATTTCTATGTGGTATGGACGTCATTGATGGTAAACCCTTGCTGGAGTAGAAAGGCCTAGCCCACTTATGTTGGTCCCAGATATTTCTGGTTTTTTTTCAATGTCTGATCTTTCTTCTTTCACATGAAGGCAGGTGCCTAGGGGACCAGGTGCTTACCCTGATAGCATCACAAGAACACCCAAGTGGAATGGGTTGGGGTGTAGTAGGGGAGGTGGAGCCCCACAGAAGATGCACAAACATTGACACCTGTATCCATCTCAATGTACGCCACTACTGTCAGGTACCACCTCCTGATATCCTTCTCACTAACAACAAGTCATAGCAGGCAGGATATAGATAAGGGGACTAAACACCCATTGAGAGTGTGCACCTCCCTGGTGTGACCCTTCAGCCAGGGTCCCACTACACCCAAGAAATCTCTCATGTCTCTGACTCCTATGACTGATGGACCAAAATTAGTTAGCTCTGAGATCTGATGGTATAACGTTAGACAGTGGCACTGTTAGTACTAAGTGTCAAGTTGTCAACTGAAAAGCTTTAGATGGTCCAGGGAAGAATTAAGAACTTCTCTTCTTTGAGTATAAGGCAGATAGATACCAATTACCAAGCAACAGCTTAACCGCAGCCCTATTGTCGCAACCCTTTCTGAAGGGAAAGATTCATTTTAAGACTCTGCAGAGTGCAATACTGCAAAGACTCTCTCTTTTTGGGAGCCCCTTGCAGCCTGGAAAAGTTTGTTTGGCACAAATTCTTGCATAGGACACCAATCACACCCACATAGCCCTGCTCCTTTTAGTTTCTGTCTTCAGGATCTGAATGATAATGGGTTGTGCGATAAGCTAATCATACTGTTTCATTAATCATTTATTTCATCAATCATTTCAAGCCATTCCCTGGGGCCACTAAGCTTTCCCTGCATCTGCCAGTTTTCAAGATTGTTTCATCTCTAACCTAGTTTTAGAACTGCCTCAGTGATTTTTATGTTTGCATCTTGCATTTTATTCATATAAATAAAAGCCAGCTGACCCCGCTCAAAAATGCAATGAGAGGATGGGATCCGGACTTCTTACTGTTTTTTCACAGTGTCTTGACCGCAGATAACATTTTAGTCATTTAACTCAAAACTAGAAATGGGCCCCCAAAAAAGAAAAATCCACAGACCGGGAAAATTCTATTGCTAACAAGTATTTACAGGTCTCTAATAATCACACAGCATTTTTCATTTCAAAATATCTTCAGGAAACAGCCTGTCCTGTGGTTATATCAATCACATACATAGTCAAAACTGCCAGTGAGCACTGATCCATGTTAAGTTTGGCCATTCACTGTAATATCCATAAATTTAATCACAATCAGTAGCAAGATGCCAGAATGTACTTAAGATATGGAAGGAGGGAGAGCACCCCTACCTATTCCTCCATAGTACGTTAACAGCAATATAACCTTCAATCACAAAATCAGAATCCATTCCACCTGTCATAGCACAGAGGGACTCTTTCAGTAAAGAAGCACAGAAACTTTAAGAAGGGTAGTTTAGCTGTTATGGAGCAAATGTTTGGAAAGGCTTTTCATCTTTTGTTTACCTTAGGGTTCCCCTGCCATATGCTGATGACTTTAGTATAGAATACCCTTTGAGAATAATGGGAATTTTAAACCTAGAAAATTCACTAATCTAAAAATTCACTAAAGCCTCTGTGACTCCATAGTAAACATGAAACCAGTTGAAGGGTTTGAGTGAAGTGCAGATTGCCCTTTTTGTTAAGTATTCCCTACCCCGCTCCCCCAGTTCTATTCTATAAGCATGTCTAAAGTAAAAGAAAGACCAAAGAAACCATAGTTTCCTTATGAAATACTGAAGACACCCTAGTTATGAATAATGGAGGAAAGGCTGAAGTATTTAATGCCGGTTTACTTTAGTTTTACAAATAGGGGCAGCTAATGATGAGTGCAGTAGGCAACAAAGACAGGGAAGAAACAAACAGCCTAGAGTAATGGCAGAACAGGTTAGGGATTACTTAGAGAAGCTAGATGGTTTCAAGTCGGTAGGGGCAGATGGGATGCACCCTAGTATAGTGAAGGAATTGGCTGAGGTAATTTCAGAGTCATTGGCTGTCCTCTTTGAGAACTCATGGAGCTTGGGTGTGGTCCTGGATGACTGGAAAAGGGCAAACAGTGCCCATCTTTAAGAAAGAGAAAAGAAAGATCCAGGAAATGGGAGTCTTCTCCCAATACCTTGAAAGATCATGGAGAGAGTCTTCAAGAAATTAATTTTGAAACAACTAAAGGAGAACAAGGTGATCAGCAGTAGGTCTGTGTGAAAGTTCACTGAGTGTTTCATTTCAAAGCTGTTTAATGCATTTCGAGCTTGAAACAGCAAAATTAGGTGAGTGAGGAGGCTGCAGCCGGGCAGGAGGTGCACAAGGGGCCACAGCCAGGCAGGGAGTGTGCAGGTGGGCCTCAGCCAGCCGCTGCACAAGTGGGCAGGCCACAGCTGGCTGAGGGCCAAGTGGGGGGGCTGGAGCCAAGTGGGGGGGGGGGGCTAGAGCTGAGCAGGGAGGTGAGCAGGGGGCTACACCCATCTGCAGGCAGAGGGGGGGTCTGTAGCCAAGCAGGGAGGCGAGCGGGGAGGGGCGGTGCTGGTCGCTGGTGGGAGAGACTGCCTGAGTCTCCTCTTATCTGGGGAACAGATCCACCGGGAGATGGGCCCCCTTGCTCCTGATACAACTGTCAACTGGGGTGGGCTGTCCTCAGTGCACCCTGACTGCATTGCGCTGCTGGCTGGGAAGGGCCATGCCAGGTGCTTGGGGTCTGTGGTGATGTCAGCCACCCAGGCAGTAAGCCCATTGTGCCCCCACATCCTGAAGCCTCCCAGCAACTCCAAGCAGCTGCAGAGCATCTGCAACTGACCCTGAGCACAGCTGGAGGTAAGCAGGGCCCATGTTGGGAGGGGGCTAGCACAGCTGCGGGGAGGAAGCTGAGAGGAGTCAAGGAGGGTCTTGCCCCACCTCAGCTCCTACTTGGCCCAGCTTCCCAGGGAGAGAGAGGAAGAGGGGGAGAGGGTACTTACCTGTCCTTCTCCAGTGGGGCAGGGTCCCCCATACCCTGGGTAGGGTCCCCCCTATCTGGGAGCAGCGTGGTGCTGGTGGTGGGCCCACTGCACATGCACACAGTTTAAAAGGGCCTGCCAATGGAAAAAAAAGCTGCAGTTGGGCTCGGGGAGTGGCATGAGATGCACGGGTGTAAGCCGATCGCGGTCCCACACCACGAAGCCCCCCCAGCACCCCCCAGTAGCTGCAGAGCACCCCTGACTGACCCCCAGCACAGCTGGACGTAAGTGGGGCCCATCATGGGAGGGGGCCAGCACAGCTGAGGGGAGGAAGCTGAGAGGAGCTGAGGAGGGTCTTGCCCTGCCCTGGCTCCTACTTGGCCCAGCTCCCCAGGAAGCTGCATGAACAGGATGCACAAACAAGTGCACTTGTCTGCCCGGCACATGAGTTAGCGTGGGAGTTTGCACAGGAGGGCGAGCAGGAGGGCCCAAGGCTCTAGGCACTGAACCCTAGCCAAGGGTCTGCACAGTAGTAGCCAGACTACTACAAGGACCATGGTGGGTGGGACACGTCACCCCCCCCAAGGCTCCCCCCTGCACCCGAACTCCCCTTCTATGTAACCTCCAGGGTCTCCATCCAAATGAAGCCCATGGTTCTGGCCTATACCCAGACAAAGCCTGTGGTCCCTGCCCTCTCCCAGGCAGAACCCTCGGCCCTGGCCTCCACTCAGACAGAGCCCCAGGCTCCTTGTGAAGGCTGCCTAGCAAGACTGCAGGCAGCTGAGTTTGGGGACACTGATACCCACCCTTGTGGGGTGTACTCAATGGTGGAGGCCCTGGAGTGCCAGATTAGGGAACTCCAGGCAATGGTCCAGCAGCTGTACTCCATTAGGGATGCGGAGCAGAAGCTGGACTCTTACTTTCAGGCTCTCCACCTGATGGCTTATGACAGAGTGGTGGAACCAAGGAACTGCCACGAAGTCCAGTCTGGGGTTTCCTGGACAACAGTTGATTCTGGCCCAAAGAGGTGCAGCAGCAGGGTTACTACTCCCCTGGAGCTGCACAACCACTTTGCACCTCTTGCATCAGTGGAGCCAGCCATTTCTCCAGCTTCAGCATGTGAGGATGTGAGGCTATCAGCACCTGTGCCTAGAAGAAGGTGCAGAGTTATTGCGGTGGGTGACTCCCTCCTTAGGTGGACTGAGGGAGTGATCTGTCACCCTGACCTCTTGGCCCCATGAGGTCTGCTTCTTACCTGAAGCTTGTGTCTGGGATGTGATGGAGAGGATCCCCAAACTCACCTGGCCCTCTGACCACCATCCCATGCTTCTCATCCATGTGGGAACCAATGACACAGATGGAGAAGTCCAGGCCAAGTCATGTGTGACTACAGGGCTCTGGGAGGTGGGCTCAAGGGTCTGGGGGCACAGATAGTTTTCTCTTCAATCCTCCCTGTCACAGGACATGGGCTC
This sequence comes from Alligator mississippiensis, assembly GCF_030867095.1. Lineage (NCBI taxonomy): Eukaryota > Metazoa > Chordata > Crocodylia > Alligatoridae > Alligator > Alligator mississippiensis. The sequence continues at coordinate 184,332,206 of NC_081827.1, forward strand.
CAGAGGGCCAGGTGCATCAATGAGGTGAATAGAAGACTCTGGCAATGGTGGATTTGGCTTCCTCGACCACGGTCCACACTTCAGAGAGAGCTGACTGTAGGGAAGGGATGGTCCCCACCTCACCTGGAAGGGAAAGAAGCTCTTCTCGGCCAGAATGGCTGACCTTCTTGACTGGGCTTTAAACTGAGACTGCTGGGGGATGGGCAGTCTACTAACAGTTCTAGCCCAGGTCATGTCAGCTGCACTACCAATAACTTGGGCAGCCTAAAGGATCCTGCTCTAGTGACAGCCCAAGGAAAGTTCCCTCTTAACCCCTCATGGAAGCATTGGGCTTCACATGGCAGACTTAACTGCCTGTACACAAACACCAGGAGCTTGGGAAACAAGTATGAGGAACTAGTCCTTCTCCTATGTGATAATGACTATGACCTTGTAGGAATTACGGAGACCTGGTAGGATTCAACCTATGATTGGCCGATGGCAGTAGAGGGTTATACCTTGTATAGGAGAGACCGTGTGGGGAAAAGGGATGAGGGTGTTGCTCTCTACGTCAAAGATCATCTCACCTCCCTGAAGATTGAGTTTCCAAACCAAGAAGGGTGTCTTGAGACCCTCTGGGTTGAGATACAAGGAGAACATGGGGAGGATGACTTATTTGTAGGAGTCTACTATAGACCCTCCCCACCCCCCCAAGAGGAAGACCTAGATCAGGAATTCAATAGGGAACTGGTCGAAGCTGCACTCTCCCGATGCTTGATAATCATGGGGGACTTCAACTTTCCTGACATCTCTTGGGATGAGCGCATGGCCAAATCTGACAGGTCATGTAGTTTTCTCATGTGCATCTATGACCTCTACCTAACACAGGAGGTCTATGGACTGACTAGGGGGAAGGCATTGCTGGATCTGGTCCTGGCCAAGGGGGAGGACCTGGTGAGCAATCTGCGGATCAAGGGGAAGCTTGGTGACAGTGGCCATGAATTGGTCACCTTCTTAGTTCACCGAAGAACAGGCAAACCCCTCAGTAAAACAGAAGTCCTTAACTTTGAGAAGGCCAACTTCTGCTAACTGAGAGAATTGGTCAGTCGGGCAATCAGAGTCCATACCCCCCTGGAAAGTGGAGTACATAAGGAATGAGCATCGCTCAAAAACATAATCCTTGAAGCACAGGGCAAAGCCAACCCTTCTCACAAGAAATGCAGTCAACGGGCAAGAAAGCCCTCATAGCTCAATAAGGAACTGTTGGACCTCATTAAGCTCAAAAAAGTAGCCTACACCAGCTGGAAAACAGGAAGCATTGCCAAAGAGGATTACTCTGCACTCGCCGTACCTGCAGAGAGCGGTCGAGAAAAGCCAAGGCATAAACCGAACTTAGGCTAGCTATGGAGATCAAGGACAACAAAAAAGTCCTTCTTCAGATATGTGGGAAGTAGCAAAAAGAACAAGGATAGTATTGGGGCCCTGAGAGATCCAACAGGGCAACTGCCCTCAGATGCCTAAGAAAAGGCCAATCTCCTAAATGACTGTTTTTACATCAATTTTTTATCCTTCCATGAGGATCACACTGCCAGGAATGGCGCAAACCAATTCAGGAGAGGGCAACGGGTCCAAAATAGATGTGGATCGGGTGAGGGAACACCTTGAGAAACTGGACATTCTCAAGTTCGCGGGCCCAGATGGAATGTATCCACGGGTTTTGAAAGAGCTTGCAGACATCATTGCATCCCCCTTGGCAGGGATATCGGAAAAATCGTGGCACTCAGGTGAGATCCCGGATGACTGAAAAAGAGCCAACATGGTCCCTACCTACAAGAAAGGGAGGAGGGATGATTCAGGGAACTATAGACCAATCAGTCTGACATCTGCCCCTGGAAAAATCCTGGAGAAAATTGTCAAGGGATCCACCAACACCAGACTAACGGAAGGCAAGCTTCTGAATGCCAGCCAACATGATTTTGTGACTGGCAGGTCTTGCCTGACCAACCTCATCTCTTTCTATGACCAGGTAACATATGCCCTGGACAAGGGACATGATGTGGATGTCATATATCTGGATTTCAAGAAGGCCTTTGACCTAGTTTCCCATGATTAAGCTGGGGAACTGTGGCCTTGACCATCATATGGTCTGAGGGCTAGGTAACTGGCTATGGGGTTGGACCCAAAGAGTACCAGTTGAAGGGAGCAAAACAATGTGGTGCAAGGCTACCAGTGGAGTCCCTCAGGGCTTGGTACTCGGGCCAATACTCTTTAACATTTTCATCAATGATCTAGATTAAGGAGTCAGATGTAAACTGGCCAAGTTCACGGATGATACCAAATTATGGGGGAGGGCTGTCACACTGCAGGACAGGCTGGGAATACAGGCTGACTTGGACACATTCTCAAAGTTGCCTGACCAAAACTGGATGGCCTTCAATGCAGAGAAGTGCAAGGTACTACACCTCAGTAGGAAGAACCCTCAGCATACTTACAGGCTCGGCAGTGCTACGCTCACTAGCACCATGACTGAAAGGGACTCAGGAGTCTTGATTGACCACAAGATAAATATGAGCCACCAATGTGACGCAGTGGCAGGCAAAGCTAACCAAACTCTGACGTGCATCCACCGATGCATCTTAAGCAAAACCAGGAAAGTCATCCTCTCACTTTACTCAGCCCTGGTGAGATGGCAGCTGGAGTACTGTGTCCAGTACTGGGCCCCCCACTTCAGGAAGGATGTGGAGAAGCTTCAGAGAGTCCAGAGGAGAGCCACTCATATGATCCAAGGCCTGGAGGGAAGGCAGTACAAGGAGAGGCTGAGGAACTTGGGACTCTTCAGTCTGGAGAAGAGAAGGCTCAGGAGGGTCCAGGGTCTGGAACAAACTCCCCCGACAGGTGGTGCAAGCACCTACTCTGGACTCCTTCAAAAAACAGCTGGATTTACTTCTTGCTGGGGTCACTTGATCCCAGCTGACTTCCCGCTTATGGTGGCGGGGCTGGACCCAATGATCTCATGAGGTCCCTTCCAGTCCCTAATGTCTATGAAATCCAGGGGCTCACACCCCCAGGAGGGCTGCTGGGCTGTGCCATACTCCTCCAAGGGGTGCGAGCCTCCAGATCTGCACCGAATGAGAGGAGCCTCAGGCTGTGGCAGCAGCAAACTTATCTGGTGCTGGACACAGCCTGAACCCAGTGCCGGTCCCTGGTGAGAGAGGCAGCCTGAGCCTCCTCTCATCTGGGGCACAGATCTGAGGGTTCATACACCCAGGGGGGCTGCCAGGCTGTGCTGGACTCCTCCTGGGGGTGCAAACCCCTGGATCTGTGCCAGATGAGAGGAGGTTCAGGCTGCGGCAACAACAATCTTGTCTGGTGATGGGCGCCGCCTGTGCCCAGTGCTGGTCCCAAGTGGGAGAGGCAAATAAGCCTCCTCTCATCCGGGGTGCAGATCCAGGGACTCACAACCCCAGGAGGGCTTCTGAGCTGTGCTGGTCTCCTCCCAGGGGTGCAGGCCCCTGGATCTGTGCAGGATGAGAGGAGGCTCAGGCGGCAGCAGCAATCGTCTCTGGGTGTGGGCTGCACCCAGCTCCAGTCCCAGGCAGCAGTGTCAGGATCCTCTCATCCAGCACACAGATCTGGTGGCTTGCACCCCCACGAGGAGTCTGGCACGGCCCTGCAGCCCTCCTGGGGGTGTGGGCCCCTGGATCTGCATGCCAGCTGAGAGGAGGCTGCCACTGCCGGCAAGTGTCAGAACTTACGCTTTGAACACTTTGAGGTGCAGTTTCCCAGAAACCTCTGCACCTATCTCCTTGAAACTTGGCAGACTTCATGCTTTCAGAAGGAGCTACCATCCCTGCAATTTTTGTCCAAATCAGGCAAGAAATTACAGTTTTGGGCATTTTTATTATTCCCCATTAACTCCTTGAAACAGCAAAACAGTTTTGACAAAACAAAATGGGACAGTGCTTCAACAGAAAATGAAATGACAAAATGAAACACTGTCCCTTCAAAATGGTGAAATGGACATTGAAATGAAATGATGGTGTTTCGTACCGCCCTAATCAGCAGCATAGATTCAATAAGGAGCCAGCATGGATTCACTAAGAGCAGGTCATGCCTGACCAACCTCATTTCCTTCTATGATAAGGTGACAGTGTCAAAAGCCTTGATAAAGTCAAGGTATTTTACATCCACAGCACCTATCTCAACATTTTAATTAACAAGCTAAGGAAATGAAGATTAGACCCTGGCCTGAGGCCCAAATCTAACCCATGAACCCATAGTATCCAGTTCCAGGGCTCCCCACAGGTTGGGAAACTTGGCAGTGGGAAAGCGGTGGCAATTAACACTGTCACCTCTCCCCTGCTGCCACATTTCTAAGCCCCGTAAAGCAGACTCAGGCTTGTGTTGAACCACTGCTGTGCAGCTGGACTGGGTCTGGCTCAGGCCACTGCTGCACAGCCAGATTAGGACCCCACCATTTCTGTACAACTGTACAACTGGACTAGGCCTGGTCCAGGCAATGGCCACGCTGTTGGGTTTTTCAAGGGTTATGGCATCAGTAATACAGAAGGGGGAACTGCTGACAAATAAGTTCACCAACAAATGGCATTTCAAAACACTCTAAAATTACTGACAAACTCAAATTTGTAATGAAACATTTTATTTCATACAGTTTTGGTTAAAATGCTGCATTTTTTGCTTATTCAACACATTCCTTTTCCCCAGAAATCAATCCCCCAAAACTAGAGTGCATGAATTAAGTGGGGAAGCTAATTCTCTGCACTCTACTTTGATTCTTGCTTCACAGAACAGCAGTGGAAGTATTACTATTCAGGTAACAGAGACTCAATTGACTTAATGGCTCTCCACTCTATGAATGTTAATGACCATCTCCTTTTTAATCATCTTGATGTTTCATCAATACAGCTAACCTTTTGTAGGACAATTTTGCTGTTAGCTGTTCCTGGTCTCTTTCCTCCTACTTCACAACCTACACAGGAAAAGGAGAGCGAGTCAGATAAAGATTAGGCTCTGTCCCTGCTCTATGCAGCCATAACCCTGGAAAAATCTTTTGTATTAATTCTTCCTTTCAAAAAATGAGGTGCACATTATATTCCAGGACATGTTATGCAAGACAATATGGTATATCAACTGCTAATTTTGAAATGGCTTTTTTCATTTATAAAACTAACCTAAAAATTGACTATCACATTTCATTTCCTCTTAAATAAAACATCTCAGGTGATCCCAAACTGAAACATTTCTGTATTAGTTGATCCAGACTAAGTGTATTATCTCTCCATTTCTAGTTACAAGCACCTCTGCTCTTGCTAAGAAACAATAGCAACAACATAGCTAAAACTCTTCCTCTGATCAGTCTCAGACTATCCATGTGGTGTTGGACAGGCCTTCTCCATGTACCATTTTACTTGGCCAGTCATAAATGATGCAAAAAATCTTTGCTCAGCTTTGTACTATGCTTTAGCTCTTGGAATTGTGTGTTTACTTTCCTCTTCTTTATTTAAAATTTTTACCATGTTCTCTGACTCTCCCCAATGACAGATAGAAAAATATTCAGCAACAACTGCTTCTCATATGCCCTTTGACAGATGAGGATGACAGCTAGGTTTTTCCCATCCCTTCTGTTTTTCCTATAGTTACACCAGCTCAGACCATTATAAACATAAGTGGGCAACTCATGCTTTTTTTTTTTTAGAAAAATATTTTGTTTTGTGGGAGAACAAAAGAAGAAAAGATTGTCCTTTCAGATTCTTTCAGGAGTCACCAGAGAGGGTTGCCTGCAACAGCCACATTCTTGTAGGTGAGAACACCTGCTCCATTTTGAACATGTTCTGCACACACTGGCAAGGAAAGTGTGAAGACCAGGTTCTTTTTATTGCTTATTTAAAATCCAACAAACAGCACCTCACCATTGGGACATCTTTCACATAAAGGCAGTCATTTGGAAGTGAAAAGAGCTCAAGAAACAAATCCATAAACAACTTCTGTCATGAAATGCCTTCTGAAATAAATAATGAAATATTTGCAAGGAAAACAGTTCCAATTCTTTTACACTTATTTAGGAATACCAGTCAGTTCAACAGCTGTTCAAGTCCTGAGTACTGCCACTGGCAGTTTTACATATTCAAAATGTAATCCCCATATTCCCCCCAGATAACGCCTGTCTAATTGAGAAGCATGGTATAGGGCAGGAAATATTCCCTATACAAGGCATTCAGTGTCCCAATTTGAAGAGTCTAGCCAAATTCTTTGAAAATTAGGTTAGTTGAGGAAGAGTTGTTTATAGCCCTTACTGAACAAGGGTGCCTTGGGCATTCAAATACTAAAAAGAAAAATAAAACTTGTGGAGACAAAAAGCTGTACTTAGAGGACAGTCAGAGCCAAGGACTACAAGTACAAAACAGGTGTGATGAAGCACCTCTGGACTTTCACTGCATTTTAACCAGGGAACAGCTTTGTATGTTTTGAAAAAGTATTTTATCTAACCAAGGGCATAGAGTAGGTTGTTTAGGCTGGGGGAGATTGCTTTTTGCCTAGGTGCTGATTGCTGGCCTCGCTAGAAGGAAAAGCTGTATCAACAAAGTTCCGGAGCTGGAAGGGGGGTTACTTGGGGGGGGAGCTGGAGGGGGGTGTTACTTGCTGGGCTTGCTATACATTTCATCACATCAGCAAGTTTAACCTGTTACGTAGCTATATAAGGCAGACACCCACTGGGGTGGGGGTGCTTGCTTTGCGAACGATTGCCAAGCACCACTTTCTGCGCAGAAATAAAGATTAAGTTGGATCCTTCACCCCTGTGTGTTTATTGGCACAAGCGCACCGGGCACGAACTCACTGTCCTTTGGGGACAACAATTTCTGGCGACCCAGATGGGACTCTAGCTGACTGCCTTGCCCGGTCCACCTCTTCGGCTCCGGCAACAACTGTGGACGGCGCGAGGGCCAGGCGCCACCGACCTTATTCGTCGGAGGTCTGACCGTCTCCTGGTTGCCTGACGGAGTTGGGGAGGGGCACAACGGCGCAACGCTCGAAGGACCAACTTAATCAGGTGGGGCGAGGGAGGTTTCAACGGACTGGTGAGTACTTCTTTCCATATTTTGGGCAGGTTGGGAAAGAGACGGCTTTGAAAGTTCCGACCATGTAGACGCCCTAGGCGAGTGAGATCGGGTGGCAGCCCCGTGAACTCCCTTTAATCAGTTTGGTTCTGAGGCTGAGCGGTGGTCACCATCTGGTAGTTGGATAATGGGAAGTAACCAGTCTAAGATTCCACCCTGCAGTCCCTTAGGATGCATTTTGAAAAATTGGCCAAAGTTTGGAAGTGACCCTATGACAAAACAACAGATGATTCAGTATTGCAATACATGTTGGCCACAGTACCAACTTGCGGATGGTGCAGCCTGGCTGGAGAATGGGTCTTTGGATTATAACACAATCTTGCAGTTACAGTTGTTTTGTAGGCGCCAAGGGAAGTGGGATGAGATCCTTTATGTAGAGGCATATATGACTTTGTATAGGGATGAGGTTACACAGAAGTTGTGTGGGATATTTAGGGGAAGTGGGGTAATGGCTTTACGGGGGGTCACCACAGTATGTCCAAAGGAGCCAGAGGAGGAAGACGTGCAGTTGCTAATTGTTCCCATGGCTCCCCCGTCTCATCCTGTGAGCCATGCGTCACCACAGGGGACTTTCACTGCACCTGTAACGGCTCGTCAGGGACTCCTGGCTGGCTCGTCCAGTCCGTCGTCCCCCACCTCCCCTGACAGCCTTGGGTTGCTGTCCCCAGGTCCGGCGGATGCGGGTGGTAGCAATCTGGTGGTAGAAAGGACTGTAGGAGATGGGGCGTTTAGCCCTGTGGCGAGTCGCTTACGATCAGGGGCCCAACCAGTAGTTCAGGCCCCTTTACGACAAGCGGTGGGTCCTGAGGGTGAACCAGTTTTTGTCCACGTGCCATTCAGCACGGCAGACTTGATAAATTGGAAACAGTCTGTGGGCCAATATCGCCAGAATCCAGAGGCAATGGCCCAGTTGTTCTCTACTATTTTCCTCACCCACCAACCAAACTGGATAGATATTCAGGCCTTACTGGCCACTCTTCTGACTCCAGAAGAAAAGAGGTTGGTCTTAGAGAAAGCACGCACGATAGCACAGCAGCATCACCCAGCCGGTGATGTAGATGAACTTTGCCCTAAGAAAAATCAAGACTGGGATCCCAACACCCGAGGGGGCCGGAAGGAGTTAGAGCTGTATCGGGAGTTTGTGCTGGCTGCTCTCCGGGAGGCTATCCCCAAGCAGAAAAATTTGTCTAAATTGTATGAAGTGCGGCAGGGTCCGAAGGAGGATCCATCCAGTTTTTATGGGAGGTTATGCGAGGTAGCTAGACAGTGGATGGATTTAGATCCGGAGCTGCCAGAAAATGCCAAGATGTTTAACACACTGTTTATAGGACAGTCAGCCCCAGATATTAGAAAAAAACTACCGAACACTGAAGGAGCAGCTGGAATGAGCATCAGCCAAATGATTGAGATTGCTTATAAAGTATACTCCAACAGAGATCAGGTTAAGGAGAAAAAGGAAGATAAGAGAATAAAGGCACAGGCGTCGTTACAAGCATCGTTGTTGGCAGCGGCAATTGTAGATCAGAGGAGTCGGGGACGAGGCAGGGGAAGTAGAGGGCATAGAGGAGGCGTGGGCTATGCTCCGGGAGGCTACGGCCAGGGTCCCAGGCTGGGACCTAATCAGTGTGCTATTTGCAAGCAGGAAGGGCATTGGAAAAATGAGTGCCCCAAGAGGGAGAAGAAGAGATGAGAGGAGGAAGAAAGATTGTTGATGTTGGATGGTTCTGACCAGGAGTGACGGGGACCGGGGGCTAACACTGAAGTAATCTCTGTCTCCCCCGACGAGCCCCTGGTTAAAATGCAAGTAGGGGGAGAACTTATTGACTTTCTAGTAGATAGTGGAGCCACGCATTCAGTTGTAACCAATTTTAAAGGACCCTTATCAAAAACCAAGATCCCCATAATTGGAGCCACCAGCCAGCGGACGTATCGTCCTTTTGTGCCACCCATGGAATGCAAATTGGGAGGATAGAAAGTGTCTCATCAGTTCCTGTATATGCCTGAGTGCCCCATACCTTTGTTTGGGAGGGATTTGCTGTGCAAATTGCAGGCCCAATTGATCTTTTCAGAGGGGAAAATTACTATGAAGATACCAACTGAGGAAGCCTGGAAGGCTCAGGTGTGTCTCCTATTGCAGGAGGGGCAGGAAGGAAGAATTCCCCCAGAAGTAGAAGACGCTGTAGTACCATGGGTATGGGCGGGAGAGAAGCCAGGAAGAGACAAACTGGCCACCCCTATAAGCACTGATTTAAAGCTGGGAATTACCCCACCCAGGGTGCCACAGTATCAATTGAAAATAGAAGCTTGGAAAGGCCTGGAACCATTGATAAAGAGATTCCTTAAATATGGTTTACTTCGGGAGTGTCAATCATCTTTCAATTCCCCCATTTTGCCTGTAAAAAACCCCCACAGTAATGAGTATCTTTTTGTGCAGGACCTCAGAGCCGTGAACAAGGTCACGGTGACCCTTCATCCAGTGGTAAAGGACCCTTATACTTTGCTGACTACTTTGTCTGCAGAGGAACAGTGGTTTACAGTCCTGGACCTAAAAGATGCCTTCTTTTGCATCCCACTTGAAAGAGACAGCCAAGAGATTTTTGCACTCGAGTGGGAAGACCCGAATACTAGGAGAAAAACCCAATTGTGCTGGACAGTTTTGCCTCAGGGTTTTAAGAACAGTCCCACTATTTTCAGCACTGCCTTAAGTACCGACCTTCAGAAGTGGGACAAAGGGACATCAGGAACCCTGTTACAGTATGTGGACGATTTGTTAATTGCAGCAAAAACGAGGGAAGAGTGCCACCTGTTGACCGTAAGTTTACTAAACTTCCTGGGACAAGTTGGATATCGAGTATCTTGAAAGAAAGCCCAGATAACAGAAAAAAGGGTACGATATTTGGGATTTGACATCTCACAAGGCCAGAGGATGTTGGGCCCTGAAAGAAAAGAGGCCATCTGTCGGATGGCAGTCCCAAAGACCAAGAGACAGTTGCGATGCTTTTTAGGAATGGCAGGATTCTGCCGGATCTGGATCCCCAATTTTGGACTAATAGCCAAGGCTCTTTATGAGGCCACTACTGGTAGTGAGGGAGATTTGCAATGGATGGCAGAATGCCAAAAGAGCTTTGACACTATCAAACAGGCCCTTATGACAGCGCTGGCCCTGGGCCTACCCGATCTGAGTAAACCATTTCAACTTTATGTACATGAACGCCAAGGAGTAGCATCAGGAGTGCTGACCCAGTACTTAGGTAGCTGGAAAAGAGCAGTGGCCTACTTCTCCAAACAATTGGATCCCACTAGTTTGAGATGGCCGGCCTGCCTGTGAGCAGTGGCAGCTACTGCTATGCTGGTAAAGGAATCTAAGAAACTTACTTTAGGACAACCAATGACTGTGTATACCCCACATTCAGTGCTGATGGTGATGAATGCAAAGGGGGGAACCTGGCTTTCCCCTGGACGAATGGCTAAGTACCAGGCGACTCTCCTGGATCAAGGAGACATCCAGTTGCAAACCTCTAGTACCCTGAACCCAGCTACGTTGATGCCATTGGAACAGGAAGAAGGATTACAGCATGATTGCATTGAAACTATTGAGAGTGTGTATGCTATCCAGCCGGATCTTAAAGATGCCCCACTACCTAATGCAGACCTTGAATTCTACACAGATGGAAGGAGTTTCATGGACAATGGAACCCGAAAGGCGGGATACGCCGTGGTTACATCATGGGATACCGTGGAAGCAAACGCCTTGCCTCCAAATACCTCTGCACAGAGAGCTGAGCTTATTGCACTGACCCGAGCTCTCCATTTGGCAAAAGGAAAGATAGCCACTATATACACGGATTCGAAGTACGCCTTTGGAGTCTTACACGTCCACGGAGCTATATGGAAAGAGAGAGGACTCTTAATGGCAAGTAAAAGCCTAGTAAAGCATGGAACAGAGATCCTGAAATTACTTGAAGCCGTGATGGAACCACTAGAGGTAGCTGTGGTGCACTGTAAGGCCCATCAAAAGGGAGATGCTGACGTTATTAAAGGAAATTGACGAGCAGATGCTGCGGCGAAGAAGGCAGCTAGAGGACAAGTTCAGGAGACTCAAATGTTGGCATTGATGCCTCAGGTAGTGTTACCTGAGGAACCTCCCAAATATACTGAAAAAGAGAACCAACTCGCAGAGAAATTGGGAAGCAAAGAACAACAAGATGGATGGTGGGTTTTGCTTGAGGGACAAGTCCTGATGCCAAAACTGATTCTTAGCAAAGTGCTCCAAGAGTACCACCAGAGCACCCATATGGGAGCTGACGCCATGACCCAAGGTCTCCAAAGAATTGTAGTGGGGCCTAAGATGAGAAAAACAGCAGAACAAATAGTGCATAGATGCCCTGTCTGTTGTGCCAACAATCCTAAGATTTCCCCCAAACCTCCACCAGGAGCAGGAAGGCAAGGACTATTAGCAGGAGAATGTTGGCAGATAGATTTCTCTGAAGTTCCCAGGAAGGGACACTACAAATACCTGTTAGTGCTCGTGGACACTCTGACTGGATGGACTGAGGCCTTCCCGTGCCAAATCAACCAAGCAAAAGAAGTGGTCCGGGTGATGCTAAAAGAAATGATTCCACGATTCGGAATCCCAGAGGGATTAGCCTCAGATCGAGGGCCACACTTTGTGTCAGAAGTGACCCAGGCAGTTTCCCGGGCTCTGGGGATACAATGGGACCTTCACACAGCATGGAGACCGCGGTCAAGTGGACAGGTGGAACGAATGAATTAGACTCTAAAAAGACAGCTGGCTAAACTCTGCCAAGAGACTCAGCTGAAATGGCCTGAAGCTCTGCCTCTTGCCTTGCTTAGAGTGCACATAGCCCCTAGAGCTAAATTGGGAGTTAGTCCATTTGAATTAATGTATGGCAAGCCATATCCTAAGAATCCAGTGGTGACACATGGGAGTCAAATACATGTAAAAGGGGAAGGTTGGGTAAAAGATTATTTGTATTCTTTGTCTGCTGTATTGTCTTCTCTCCACAGGTATGTCCAGGAACGACTTCCACTCCCTCTAGATAAACCAGTCCACAAGTTCCAGATCGGAGACGAAGTGCTGGTCCGGACGTGGAAAGACGAGCCGCTTCAGCCCAGGTGGAAGGGACCGTATCCTGTGATTCTCACCACTCACGCTGCAGTAAAAGTTTAGGGGGTAAAGCCGTGGATACACTACACCCGGGTGAAGGCCGCACCAGAAGTACCACCAGCAGGAGAAGTGGCTGAGAGTGTCGCACCGGAAGCCAACACAAACGGACACAGTTGGACAGCAGAGCCAGTAGAAGGACTTAAATTTCTGTTTAAACGTCAACCATGTGGAAAGTAGTTTTTTGCATAGGTGTAATGTTTCTAGAGTCTAAGGGGTTGGTGCATCAAAGGTTCGATAAGAGTCAAAATGTGTGGGTTCATTTGGCAAAGGACGTATTAAATGTCATTCATTTTTGTTTGGCAGGTGGAATATCGGTTGATGATATTTTCACGTCATGCCTTATAGGGGTGCCCACTCCAATGGAAGCACTTCGGAATCAGACTTGGTTTGCATCTGAGGGAATAGGAGGTCCAATCAATTACACTAACAACTCCATGTGGGGAACCATTACCACAGAAAGAAACGCTAGTATCTTTGAAATAGATTTGTTGACAGTCACCTCCCCTGGTAACACCAGCTGTGCCAATTTTGTGAACTGTACCCAAGCTTGCAAAAGCCTAACCAAAGAAATGAAAATTTTCAATTGCTCAGACATGACTAATGTATCATGCAACTACGTTCATGTTATATTACCCCAGGGGTGGTTCCTCCTTTGTGGGAAGACTGCCTATTCATATATCCCAGCCAATGCCACAGGAGGCCCTTGTGCTCTAGGCCGGTTGACTGTCTGGCTACCAGGTATGCCTAAGACCTCTAGTAAGCATCACCGGAGAGGTTCGAAGGTGCTAGATGAATCCTGTGATAGTGACATAAACCTCCTGAGTGAGGCCGAGGTAGTATCCTTAGCAGTTTTCCTAGTAGGGGTGCCAGGCCTAGCAGTGGACGCTGAGAGGCAGCTTGGTAAGGTGGCCTGTGCCCTCGCAAAGGGCCTAAATACAACTTCACAGGCCCTAGCTGCCCTCAATATTGAAATGAAAGAACTAAGAGGAGCTACTCTGCAAAATAGAGCAGCCATAGATTACCTGTTGCTGAGGCATAACCACGGATGTGAAGAGTTCGAGGGAATGTGTTGTTTTAATTTGACAGATAACTCCGAGTTGATAGAGTCAAAAGTGCAGAAGTTAAAAAAGGTTCTGTCCCACATTAAGCAAGGGGAAGGGTTCGTCTTCTCATGGCTTACTTCTTGGCTTCCTACTTTTTCATGGCTTAAGCAAATTTTCCTATTAATTGTGGCAAGTATATGTATTTTCTTGATAATCTGTTGTGGGATACAGTGTGTGCCAATGTGTTGTGAGGTACTCAAGAAATCAATTTCTTCCCCCGTTCACCGTGTGATGTTTGTAAAATCATCAGTTACAAACCCGATCCAAAATAATTGGGAGGAAGCGAAGAGATTTCTGGAGGTGAGAAAGATAGTCGAGGACTATGGGCTTTTTTCATAAAGGCCATAGCCTCGAAGGGGGGATTTGATGAAGCACCCCTGGACTTTCACTGCATTTTAACCAGGGAACAGCTTTGTATGTTTTGAAAAAGTATTTTATCTAACCAAGGGCATAGAGTAGGTTGTTTAGGCTGGGGGAGATTGCTTGTTGCGTAGTTGCTGATTGCTGGCCTCGCTAGAAGGAAAAGCTGTATCAACAAAGTTCCGGAGCTGGAGGGGGGGTTACTTGCTGGGCTTGCTATACATTTCATCACATCAGCAAGTTTAACCTGTTACATAGCTATATAAGGCACACGCCCACTGGGGTGGGGGTGCTTGTTTTGCGAACGATTGCCAAGCACCACTTTCTGCGCAGAAATAAAGATTAAGTTGGATCCTTCACCCCTGTGTGTTTATTGGCACAAGCGCACCGGGCACAAACTCACTGTCCTTTGGGGACAACAGGTGGGGCCAGCAAAAGTATTCTGATCAGTTTGACAGAGGGACAGACAACAGAATGATTAAATAAAGTAGAGCTTGACCACATGAAGATACACACTGGTTTTCATGGTTACAGATTTTTGGCTAATCAAAGACAGTGTGCCAACCCTGCAGCCCCAAAACCTGGCACAAGAAGCAAGGGAGAATTCCCACTTTTATAAAGAAAATCATAGGAGTTAAGGTCACAAGCCAGTAGGCCAAGGGGCAGGAACAAGTAAAAGGTAAAGAAAGATCAATACTGTGGTAACATACACTCAACACCTTAATATCACCCACCACCACCTCCGGACATGTCCTCAAAAAGCGGCCTACAGCTGCCCCCAAGTGTGAATCCAGCTCCTTCAGTCAACCATCCTGGCTGCCTGAGCCAGTGAGATCTCCAGCTCCACTGTGCACCCCTCTGTGTAGAGCTGACCAGGTTCCACATGCATGTAGATCTCTCTTCCCCTTACTCCAGCCTCAAGATTCCTCTTCCTTTTTTCCTTGCCTCCAGGACCATAGGGGTTTCTGGTAGCTGTAGTCCAAATGAAGTCAGCACTAGGAGTGTGCGAAATGGGCCATATTTGATTTGGATTCAGATTCAGCCCGATTCGGGGGACAGTGATTGATTCACTGATTTGGATCACTGTCCCAATTCAATTACACCAAATCCGAATCTGAAGATTCGATTCTGATTTGGAGAATCAGTGATTTGGCCACAGCACAGCTTTATATGTTTTTTCTACATACCTCGAGGTACCAGGCGTGGTTCATGAACACTGAGATGGTGGGGCAGATAGCGTGTCCCACATGAGTGCGGAGGGCCCCCTGTATGCTTGGCGGTGGACCCCCCCGGCACCCCCTGGCTCAGCGATCAGCCACAGGGGGACCCCAGGGGACACCCCCCCAGGCCCAGGAGGCACCAGTTGCCGAGTCGGGGGGAATGGGGGGGATGTCCTTGTGCTTTCCACAGCGGACCTGGAAGTGAACCGGAAGTGCTTCTCATCCACTTCTGGGTCCACCGCTGAGCGCTCTGGGGACTCCCCCATGCTTCTGTGGGACACACCATCCACCCCACCATTTCAGTGTTCACGAGCTGCACGGTACGTTAAGGTATGTAGAAAAAACATATAAATCTGTGTCTGTCTGAATCTTCGAATCTCTCCAAATCTCTCTGAATCGAATCAGAGGCTTCTGATTCAAGTTGGAGAGACAAATGGGTCTCCTGATCTGATTTGGATTTGGAGATTTGGCCACCGAATCAGGCTGAATCTCTGCTGAATTGAATCAATGACCAAAGCTTTGCACAGCCCTAGTCAGCACAGATCTGCAGACTGCCCCTACTTCCTTCTGCTGTTACATGCATTACATTCACATTATAACTGCCTAACAGAGGTGGACAGCAGACAGAGGAGGGATCTAAGTAGTACACAGTGTAATAAGTATTGATGTTGCACAATATATTCCACTGAATATTTGCATCCTGTGTGGGAGCATGAGAGACATACATTTTTCAGCATAAGCTGGTAGGTCTTGAGGCCTTTTTAAACTGGCAACCCAGACCCTGGGGCCTGTAGAACCATGCTTTAGGACAATACTACCCTACATCAAGGAGCTTAAGTACAACCACTCCCATGCCCAGGCCACCTATGCCTTCAAATGTCAAACCTGGAAGTTAGCCAGTGAGGCCACTCTGGGCTTAGCACCAGCAGCTGCTCCCAAACCAGAACCTGACAACTTAAAAATGTGAGCAGAGGGATGATTCCATTGGTGAATAGGTACGTGGGGCATGCTTGTCCCCCTTAGTGCTTGGACTCAGTTGTGCAGCAGTGGAGGCAAGCCCAAACTCACCTCCACATGAAAAAATGTGAACATAAGACACCCTGCAGGCTTGCACACCAGAAGGGAAGGAAAGGGAAACCCCGATTTATTATTTTCAGAATGCTTTGATCTGTAAGACAAACAGTCTTCTGATATCCTACAGCTTGACTTACAATTTTTGAACACGTGAGGATGGTAATATTAGGAATCCCATTTCTTTACCTTTTATTTTTAATGGTCAGACTCAAGAGATTTTCACTGGGACCTTGCTATTCAAGGAACAAGAAAGTTGTTGCAGGTCACTTATTTTTCCTGATTCTACTTCTGCTGAAACTGCAACCAGCAAAGAGAAAGGGGGCCCACCCTACTATCTCTTCTGACTGACAAGCCACTGACCTTGCTCAAAAAAATCCGAGCCCAAGGTCCTGTGCTCAATGGGAGTTCTGCTTCATGGGATGCATACATAATCCCTGCTAACATAGCATGTCACTCTCTCTTTCTCTTTAATCTGTAGTTCCTTTCAGAAGCTTGCAACGGGGAGAGGTGCATACTTACAAAAACTGGATTCTTTGGCTCAGGCAACAGAGATTTATGCAGAAGTTATGGATTCAGACCCTCTGGGTAACAAGCCAGCAAGAGGCAACACATTACAAACAGATTCAGACACACAGCATGGGAGCCTTTCAAAACTGAAGTTAAAACTGATTAGAAGAAAGAAAGTTGTATAGGAATCCTTTACTTTGAGGTCCATCCACTTACTTCAGTTGATAACCCAATGTGATTAATTTGTGTTTACCTATGGTGTGCAGAAAAAACAGCTGGACCTAGATTTTTAGAAGTGGTTCCTAATTTTGGAATCCCAGCCTGAGACTTCACCTGGATCTCATTTTGAAAGGATGAACTGTCACTACATTCTGAGAACCAATCCCTGTTCAGTAGTCTCAGCCTGTAACCACACAGACATTGATGCCATTAGAAAATGTTGCACAACAGCTGTTCCCATTATACTATGAATTACTCAGATCCCCCATCTGTCTGGTGTCCACTTCAGGTATGGGGTTTTTGGTCAGCTGAAACTTTGTAACCTCCACCAAAGCACAGATGACTCAAAATAGGATAAATAATGTTTGGTGGCTCTCAGAAACATAACTACAACTAGAGTCTTGCATGATTGACTTAGGGGTTTAGCCAAATCAAGGGTTGTACAAGTTGTTTCCATCAAAAGGAGAAATCATTGGTGGAATCAGATGTTTCCAGTATTGTGCCAAGGAAGTTTGGCACCCGGGGTAATGCCCGCAATGGCAACCTGCCTTCACCCCGTGCACAGTTTGGGGGGGCACACGTCCCCCCCCATGCTGGTATGGGAGTGCACAGTGACAGGAGCCACCCTCCCCCTGTTCCCATGCCCCCCACCCCCAATGAGCTGCTCATGGCTCTGTCCTGCACTCTGCCCCAGTTGGGCAGCACCTGTTGGTGCCCCTTTGCTTCAGTGCCCAGGGTAGTCGTTCCGCTCACCCCCCCTTGCTATGGCACTGGATGCCTCTTTGATGCTATCCTGTTTATTTACAAAGAGCATGTCAAATCTTGTTTTCTGAACCCAAGAAGAGACAAACAGCAAGACAATTTCTTGCTCGCAGTTCCAAGTTCCTTTTCAAGCCAAAATGTAGCTCAAAATGTGCTCACTCTTGGTGTTTCACACCTTCAGTGCTTATTAAAGCTCTATGTAGTGCTTTCTCGCTGCTTCCCCTCTCATTCTCTCCGGTCTTTTCTACCTCACTTTCATAGACATCCAGTCTTCATGGAACAGCAGCTTGCAAAACCCTATCCACACAAACTTGCCTTTGCTGAGGAGCTGGAGGAGGCAACATGAGCCTGTATATGGGGTGAAGGTTATCTATTTTCTGAAGATTAACTTTCTTATTGCTCTTTTAAACAAAGGGAAGAAGTGATGACTAACCCAGAACAGAATTGAAAAGCCTCCCATTTGGTAAAAAGTGCCTCTTTGATAAAATGATGCACCTGTAGAAAAGAAATAGTCTTTGTAAGTCAGACGGAATACAACAGCTCTACAGGCTAAATGAAGGTCTGGCTGAAGCTTTCTGTTCCTTTGAAAGGCCTGAAGCAAAAACTAATTCTGAAAGGAAAGCAGGCACTCTTGATTGGCCTCTCTCTCATGTCTCATCAACACCTTTTTTCCTCCTGCAGCTAGTACTCTGTAATCTTTGAGAGCTGTGATTGCATGTTGTCACATTTATAAGATAGAGACCCATATAAAATTGGTTTATTTTGCTGCAATCTGAAAAGAAAATTAACAGAGAAGAAAAGAGCAAGAGAAAGTCAGTTTACATAGGAAATCAGCTGACTTCCAGACTGGGGAGGTTCCATAGGTGCTAAAAAGCCAAACATCCATTTTTCATACATTGACACAATCCAGGAAGAAGGGTTAGTGCCTGGGGAGTCCAGCATATTGGCTGCAAATCAAAATAATATTATACGTGCTTGAAATAAATAGATACAGGGTATGTATGATACTATCTTTCATCTTCCCTGGGAAAAATAACTGTCATTTTATTGGAAGTTAGCACATTCTAAATAAGACTAAATCATGTATCAGTGTCACTGTGTTCTACATCTACCCCTTTTCCCTTGGATTTTGCCACCTCAATAAACAGACCCTGGCTAATTGGTTAGCTTGTTCTATATCAGGCAAAAGGTATATGTAACAAGGGGTGCAAAATAAAAGACCTGTACATGTCAGTAGTATGACGATGCTTGCATTGGACAATGCACTACATCTCATTCCCTCCCCACTTAACTCTAACCAGTGCTGTAGCAAGGGGGGGCGGTGAGTGGGGAGACTGTCCCAGGAGCTGAAGCAAAGGGGTGCCAAGAGGGCAAAGCATGGAATGGAGCCATAATCGGCTTGTTCGGCGGGGGGGGAGGGGGCAGGCTCCTGCTGCTGCATGCACTCCTGGGCAAGTATGGGGGGGGCATATGCCCCTGGATCTGTGTGCGGGGTGAGGGCAGGCTGCCACTGTGGGCTTTGTTCCAGGTGCCAGACTTCCTTGGCACAGCACTGACTCTAACTATTGTTTCATTGTATCTCAGCAACCAAATGGTTTAGGGTACAGGTGGTCAATCTAAGGCATGTGTGCCACAAGTGCTATGGGTAGCTTCTGTGCATGGAACACAAGATGAGGGAGAGAGCAAGGAACTCAGCAGCAGGTAAGTCAGAAAGCAGAAAGAAGAGCAAAAGATCATGCAGGGGAAGGGGACTGCAGTGGCACTCAGAGAGTGCAGGACTTGTGACAAACCTGCCCAAAAAGGACGCGCCACACTAGTGTAGGACAAGTGCTTCTCAATCATTTTTCTGTACCTATATTTTGACAGGAAAGCATTCTGAGACTCACTGAGGTAGGTACTGAGCTTTAAAAGAAGGAGAGAGTAGTCACAAGGTCCAGCTTGGGAAGCCCTGTATTGCAGACAATGTATTTGTTATGAACAGGGATCCTGGTTTTCTCTGATTAAAAACAATCCCCATTATTTGGATTAAAAGAGTAACCTAAAGTCCACATTTTTCCATGATTAAAATGAAACACCTCTATATATATTATAATAAGTATATATTACTGGCATTTCATTTTAATCATGGAAAAATGTGGATTTTGGGTTACTTTTTTAATCCCAAAATTGGGGATTTTTTAAAATCAGGATCCCTGGTTCTGCATCATCTTACTGCCTAAAGTGTATGTGATATCAACCCAATAACAGCATTTTATTTTGATCATTTACAAAATAGGGTAACCAGCTCCTAGGAGGGGTCATTTAAAGCAGAATTTTCCCCTGTGACAGTACAAGCCCCAGTAAAAAAATTAAGGAAAAGCATCCTGGACCTATAGGAAGGGCTGATTAGAGCAACTCTGCTGATTGCCATGCATTAGTATTCTGCTGCAAACTAGCCAGGGTATATAGACACACTAGCTACGTCAGCCCATGCCCCTTGTGATGGGCAGGAGGAGAAAAAGAAGAAAGCACAGGCAATTTCAAGGCTGGCAGAAGATGGTTGTTGTAAAAGGCTTGTATTCATTGGCATCTTCTATGACTGAATAAAGTGGGCACAGAACAGGGATTAGCAAAGAAAAGTTATCAGAGGAGGGAGAGGGGAGTAGAGTTGGGCTGGAAAGACTTATGTTATTACAAGGTGTTACCTTTTTAGGTCTTCATCATCAGAACTATAACTCTCACCGTGCACTGTGCAAGCTGTTTATTGCAGTGCAGCATTTGTGCAGAAGGCTTCTTTATCCGGATTCAATTCATTCCCCATTCAAGCCATCCTAAATTTAAAAAGACAATAGAGAAATGGTATGTCCCTTTTAACTGGGTTTCATTAAAGCAGCAAGACCAAGTGAGCATTCTGATTACTATCCAAACCAGGCTTGTCCAACATGCGGCCCGCCAAACCATTTTCTATGGCCCACGGTGCTGTGACAGAAAACGAAAGTAAATGCTGTTTACTTTTGTTCCCACCCCTTGTCCCTCCCCCAGCCCCTCAGCATCTTCCTAATGCCTGTTGAAGAGCTGGGGAAGGGACAAGGTTCCCACACGCACCAGCTTGACATTGCCAATGCCGTGTGGCTCCTCCCCTCCCCCCTCATTTCACAGTGTCCCTTCCTCGCCCCACCCCTCCCTTCCTCATTTGCATGCCAGCTCCTCCCCTCTCCCACATTGCAGAGTTTCTGTTCCTAGCTCCACCCCTCCCTTCCTCATTTGCATGCTGGCCCTGCCCTGCACCAGTCCCTGCTGGCCACATGGGCTGGAGCAGGTCACAGTGCAGCGGGTGGGCGGGCACAGGGGGCACGGATGCAGGCTCGGAGGGATGCTGCAGCCAGACCTACAAGAGATGCTGCTGCCGCTGCTGCTGTGGCTGTCGGGGTGAGAAGCAGGCCCCGCTCCCGCCTCCCTGCATCCCCCCGCACCCGCAGACATTGTGCTGCAGGTGGCGAGTCCCAGGCCCCAGGGAGGGAGGGACCCCTGCCGCTTGGGCTCAGGCACGGGCTGCCCTGGGGGAGAGGGAGCAGGGGGTTGTCCCTGCACATCCTGCACCCCGCTGTAGAGTCCCCACATGTCCCCCTGGCTGCTGAGCCCAGGTGCCCAGGTGTGGGAGCATCCTCAAGACTGTCCAAGTGGCAGGGAGAACACGGGGGGGTCAAGCGGCACCCCTTGACCGCTGCGCCCCCAGGTTGTGGCCAGACTGGACAGGCCGCACAAGCGCTCACTGCCAGCCTACTGGGTGATAAGAAGTTCATGAGCTGGCCACATTCAAAAAGGTTGGACACCCCTGCTCTAAACTATAAGGCCTCATGATTATTTAGCAAGCAACAACTATGGAGTATACAATAGCCATTTTTAAAGTAAATGTTAAAGGATCCCATTTTAAAAGCCTCTCACCTTATATCTGAGGCATGCTTTCTCTTAGCTCTGTCCACCGCCTTGTTTTATTTCTCTCATCAGACTTTTTATCATCATACATATTCATTTTACTGGCTAGAGGTCTCAAATGTAAAATAAAGGCTGCATTATGTTAGCCATTGCACTGATGTATAGGAATGTTATCCCTGCACAAAAGAGCTAGCAATTTGAAAGCACTGGATGCAAGTGAGCTGAAAAGAGGTAAAAGCGACTTGCTTAAAGACACAGAGTAGGTCAATGACAAATCTATAGAGATAACAAGGTCTACTACCCCCAGTCCAGTGCCTGGTCTAGTAGATCAAGAAATCTGTCCTTAAGTCTATCAATGTAAAAAGAACATTAAGTCTGCAGACATCAAGAACCCCCCAGTTCAGAAATGCAGGAAAAATGATTTTCCTGTGCAACCTTAATTTCCCCCTCCCCCATCTTGCTTGCATTGAGAGATGGGTCTTTAGTTACATGATCACCAGGGATCCTGGTTTTCTCTTTTTAAAATCACAAATTCTCTGATAAAAGTCGCAGATTCTCAGATTTAAAACACCAAATCTGCGTTTTTCCACAATGAAACACCACTATATATATATATATATATATATATATATATATATATATATATATATAGGTATCAGTTGAACGCAATGTTTTATTGCTATATTTACCATTTTAAAGCAATTTGGAAGCCTACCAGTGCCTCAATCATCATAATAAAATAAATTCTAAATACCTATGCATTTTGGCATTTCATTTTGGATTTTTTTTTAGGTGGGGAGTGAGGGCCACTGGGTAGAGCCAGAGGCCCATGGGTCAGGCATGAGGGGTACCAGCAGGGCCAGGGGGTTGTGGGTCAGGATTGAAGGGCACTAGCATGGGCAAGGTACTGGCATGTTAGGGCTGCTCAATGCACAAAGCAGTTTGGAGAGTGAGGGCAGCCACAGCTGGACCCGCGTCCTAGTGAGTAAAGGGGGCAGGGGGTGCTCTGATTTTCCACAATAAAAAACCCCAAATGAAATGGCAAAATGTATAGGTGCCTGGGGGGAGGACAGCAGGGCAGGGAACCCGAGCCTGCAGGGGCAGCCTACCCCAGCCCTGATCACAGATCTGGGGGGCACATGCTCCCCATTCCCCTCCAAGAGTGAGTGCCAGCCCCTCCACCACCACTGCCAGCCCCCAGATGAGCTGCCTGCAGCCCTGTCTCAGTCCTTGCCTGGGCCCTGTGGCCATGCATTCTGGTCCTGGGCCCCAAATCCCATGCACCACCACAGCTGGGCAGCAGCCCCAGCCCTGCCCAACTTCCACCCTCACTATAGGAGCCTCAATTCCCTCCCCGCCCTCTCCCCCTGCCAACTTACTTGTAGGGAGCTGCAAGAGTTGCTCTCTTGCTTCCTGGCAGCCATGTGCATGTGTACATGTACACAGGCACATGCAGCCCCCTGCTAATCGCCCTCTTCTTGCTCCCCTCGGCCCCTTGCATGCTGGATCTCTGCCAGCCTGCAAAGGGAAATCCACCATTTCCCTTGTTTTTTTCTCTTTTAAAAGGAGAAAATCCAGGTTTTTCTCCTTAAAATGATAGAATCTGGGGTTTACCGCATTTTTCTGTGACAAACGGAAAACCTGGATCCCAGATGATCATATACTGGTTTGTTCCAGGACCTCGAAGTCATACTATGCACAGGTTAGTACTGAACTAGTGATGAAGAGACAACTGTATAGTGAGACAAACTGATAACTAGAAGAAGTTAAAAGATGGTTTGACTACTGCCCAGAAGAACTGGATTCTATCCCAGTCTCTAACAGAGAACTCCTATGTTTTTTCTAAGTTATTCCCTTCAGATTTTTAAGAAAGGGACCAGTAAGCAAGTTGTTTACCCTGCTGTCTTAAATGGGCAAGTAAGTTCCATTCTTAAGATGCAGACAGAAGTAACAATTTTTGCTAGATCTAGCAACTGAAAGTGCTCTATGGGTGTGGCCAAACACAAGGGCACAGCTGCAGAGTGCTACAGCTGCAGAGCACTTTAAAAGGGCCCAATTCCATGAAAATCTGAACCAACATTACCCCATCCTGAGTCAGCAGGGGAGCTGGGAGAGAGGGAAAAGCTAAGGGAAGAGGCTGCAGAGACACAGCTTCTCTCCTTGGATAGGCTCCAAATTGAAGCTCAATCTCCCACCCTCCCAACCCATCTGTTGGGTCAGGAGGATCAGTCTAATGCATGGCACTTTTTGTGAAGCACCATGAGTTAGACCCAGAGCTGCACTTCTGCCTGCACCTTTAGTTTCTCAGGACAGTTGTATTCTTCACAAAACAACCTTGAATTCATTGTCTGACTTAAAAATCTTGGTCTGATTTCCAGAAGTCCTGAATACCTACAGGTGAAATTGAAATTAAGTGAACAATGTATAAGGTGCTACATCATGCTAAGCATGCTGAAAAAGTTTGGAGTGTCTCAACCTGGAGACTTTTAACCACTAAGAAAGTAAGCTTATCTCTACAAATGATGAGTATCACAGAAAAGCTCACAAGGAAATCAATAAATCTACTGTATCTTCAGGGCAGGGTTCAAACTATGTATGGTAGATAAGGCCACACAATGAGTTACAAGTGTAACCCAAATTAACAAGCGGCTGCTGATTGAGAACAATCCAGCCTAGACTGAAACTGGAGTTCTAATGGAAGAAAATCATGTGTTATCACATAACCAAACTGTACCATAGTGCATACAAACAAGGGAGGCAAACTAAGGTGGGACCGCCAACCTTAATGCTGGCATTTCCTAACTTTTGAGTACATGACTTTGCTACCTGAATAATGCTCTTTTAACATAGGTTTTGTGTGTTTGTAATTTTTTAAGTTTTTTTTTCAACGACTAGACAGAAATTGGTAAGGACCTGAAGATAAAGGGCAACTTGGGTGACAGAGATCATGGAATGATAAACAATTAATGGTCCTAAGGAAAGGAAGGAGAACAGCACAATAAAACACTGGACTTCAAAAAAGCAGACCTTCCAAGACTTAGAACTGGAAGGGAAAATCCCTGGGAAAGAAAAAGGTGCTCCAAGAGACAGATGATTATTCCTTAAAGACACAATATTAATTGCACAAAAGCTTGCTATCCAACAGTAGAAAAAGATAGGAAGCTTAGCAAGAGATCCACTTGGCTAACCAGTTGATTCTTCAAAGACTTGAAACATAAAAAGACTCTTAGAAAAAGTGGAAACTTGGCCATATGAGTAAAAGAGTACAGTACTGGTATCCAAGGAGAAAGATCAAGCAGGCCAAGGTACAAATTGAGATCCAACTACCAAGAGATATGAAAGGCAACAATAAAACTTCTGTAAATACATTAGAAATAAGAGGAAAACCAAGGAAAATGCAGGCCCCTTACTGAGTGGGAAGGGAAAGCTAATAATGGATGACAGGGGGAAGGCTGATGGGGTAGCTGGCACTTTGGGGGACAGGATTCAGAAACAAAATGTTCTTAAAAAGTTGGGGAAATGGTCTGAAATAAATAGAGTGAAATTCAAGAAGCACACAGACCAGGTACTGCATTTAGGACAGAGCAATCAAATGTACAAATATAAAATGGGGAATGATTGGCAAGACTGCAGTATTACAAAAAAGGCTGTGTGGGTTATAGTGGACCACAAGCCAAATATCAGCCGACAGTGTCATTTTTTGGTAAAATAAATAAATAACATAGCATACTGGGATGTATTAACAGGAGTATTACATTCAAGTTACAGAAAGTGATTTTTCTGCTCTATTAGCACTGGTGAGGCCTCACCCAGAGTACCGTGTTCAGTTTTAGTTACTAAACTTCAAGAAAGACTTGAAAAAATTGGAAGAGGTCTGGAGGAGAGCAACAAAAATGATTAAAGAGCTAGAATCATAAAGATTATTTAGTGTGAGTATCAGCATGTCTGCTTCGGGTACCCCCTGTCCCCGGGATTCTCGCCTGCCATGACTTTTGATCTTCAAACAAATGGGAGGGGAGGAGGTGTTAACCATGCAGGTACCCGCAGGAAGGACTACGCTGAACCAGCATATGGTAAAGGTGCTTTATTACTCTTAGTCGGGGTTACTTTTTTCAGGACTGCCCTACAGAGGAGGCAGCTCATGGGGCCCTCAGCGGAGACCCCCCCTTACTCAGTGAATGAGACAATCCCCGCCAATTTACTCGGGCGGTAAATCTTGTGTGTCGTCCCGGTGATCAGCTGCTAATTACCTCATTAGCAGCTGATTAACTACAGCCCCGGGATCCCCCGGCTGTGTCTTGTGCCGGCATGGAGAGCCCGGCTTCTGCTCTGTTGTTTTGCTTTGCCTCTTCCCCCCCCCCCATCCTCTAGTGAGGGGTCGGGGTCCTGTCTCTTCAGGGCTGGGATGAGGGTTCCCCCGTCTCCTTTTTCTCTTGCGTACCAGCGCCGTGTCTTGGCAGGAAGCCGCGGCTTCTAACCACACCGCTGCTCCATCCCCTGTGACCCTCTGCCGAAGCTGGGATTTTCAGGTATGTGTCTATCCTGTAAGTCCGCTGTCGCCTGTGAACCCATGCCTCAGGGTCTTCTTCGGGGCCTCTCACCGTAGAGCTCCTTGTCTGCGTCTCTCACTCTGCAAGTGCCCGAAAGCAACTTCTGGAAGGTCTTCTCCACTTCTTATCCCTCTTTCCGGAGCCTCATTGGCTCCAGAAGGCATGGTGTCTCTCTTCCCAGCTGTGCTAATCATCTTCAGCTGGCAACCCCTCTTAGTAACAGAGTTGCAGCCAGGACTCTGTTACACTGAGGAAGAGGAGACAGAGGGGATTTATAAAAGTCTTCAAATACAAGTGATCAAAATTGGAAAGATTAAAAGTTCAACTGCCTTAGTCACATTAGATTGATCTCTCAGCTTTAACCACCGCTGTCACAATACGGCCTCCCCAAGGATGACTGTGATATCCTTAGGGCACCCTGACCATGCTGGCTCTGCCCTATGGGCACCTACTAATCTCTCCTGCCATGTCCTGCTGGTATAAATTATGAGTCAGAAGGCTGCCCTCAAGTTGCTGCTCTGTCACAGTCAGACTCCTTTAAACCCTGTGGATTGTTGGACCCTGTAACACATCACCCTCCCTGGCGCCATCCTTCTGGTCATCTGTGCCTTACACAGGGTGGCCTTAAAGTCTGATTTGGAACTCTTATGTCCTGCCCTCTACTCCCCTGCCATGTCTTGATGGAAATTATTGTTGATGTTCTTGCGAGCGGGAGACTGCCTGTTGTATTTTGTATGTTGGGGTCTTTCGCCTACACAAGCCTGACCCCTGTATTTCTCTACCTAGGCCTTCCTGTCCAAAACTCACCAAACAGGGTTTGACTCTGAGGCTCTAGCCATTTACGGTGTTGGGCCTTGTTATAATTTGGCCTCCTGGTCCTTGGGCTCTCCACAGCCCTGTCTTGCACTGCGTCTCTGGCATTCAGGCTCTCCGCAGCCCTGTCTTGCACTGCGCCTGCTCTACCTCCCCTCCAGGGCTTCTATCGCTGCCCCCTCTCTGGGGCTGTGGTCCCCAGGATACCGTGGGTCCCCTATGAGGCCTCCTCCATTCCCTACTAGCCTCACCCAAGCCACCGGTATTAGTCAATAAGCAAAAAGTAAAAAATAATAATTGCCACTAGTCACTATGATCAAGCAAGGCAGCCGGTCAGCTTACATTCGCAGGCTTCTTGCTTCAGCTCCCAACCGTCGGTTACCATCCTTGTTGTGGTGCAGCTGCCATCTCTCCACAGCTTCCTGCCTTTGGACCGCTCACCCAGCTTCCTTGTGGAGCTCTCAGAGGCACTCTTTCCCCTTTGGCTACTGTCCCCACTTCTGCCATTCTGCCCCGGGTTCTTATAGTCCTGCCTCTTCCGGTCAGCTGACTAGCGGGCCGGGACCAGTCTTTAACCCCTTCTGCACCAGTACTCCAGGCCCAGAAAGTTCTGGCCTTAAAGGGGTGGGTCTGCTTTCTAGTGACAGAGCTAGGGTCCATTGTTACAGACCCCTTACTGGGTCCCGCACTCAGGAGCTGCCTTATGGTATCCCCAAGCCTTATGGGCTAGATGCGTGGCTCCAACACCTTCCCTTTACCACCCCCCATGCCTAACAGGTGGTATTTAAACATCCCTATTTTGATGAGGCCTCAGTCTAACTTGGCCTCCTGTCATCACTGGGCCTTTGGCCCCTGTCTCTGCATCCTCTCCAGCACTGGGCTTGCTGCAGCCCTGTCTCTGCACCCTCTCCAGCACTATGACAGATTTTCACAGGGTTGTCAAAGGACAGAGGTAATAGAGATGCCAAATGTTAATTCCCTGCTCCAAAGCAGTATGTGCTTTCTAAAGAGAGTTTTTTAAAGGTCACTTGGGAGGGTTTTTTAAAAATAAAATTGGAAGGCAACTTCTATTTCCCTCACCTTGTTCTCAGAAATAACCACACGATTTTGATTATAATTTTCCAAAAAAAAAGACCCGAGGCAGATATCTGCCATGGAAAATTTCTGTCATAAGGTTAAAGTTTAGCAGACTCATAAGCATCTGAAAATAGGATGTTACAATCAGAAGTAAAGAGCACCCTTAATGATCAGTAGTACACAGAAAAGAACATGCACTTGCTAAAATCTCCTATATCAGTTTCACATTGTTCAGTCATGCAAACTATATTAAGAATAAAAGGGAAAAATGTTCAGGCTGATTATCAGAAAAGCAGCATGATTTTCATCATCCAATAGGCAATTGGCAAATAAGATCTACCTACTGCACTGTAGCCTTATTGCAAACTGCAGTGGATAAACAACAGAAAGCAACTGGTGGGACGCCTCTTCTGTGGAAATGTTACATCATTCAAACAAAAGGGTGAAAACAGAGGGAGTGCAATAGCATGGTCTCACCCTCCCTTCAGATCATGCCACAGGAACAGCAGTTGAGGACTTTATAAGTTCTTGAATTAGGTAAGAGTTCCCCTTGCACTTCCCCCTCCATGCTCAGCAGCATGTTCTCTCCCCATCCCCAATTTCCCTCTCCCCTGCCCATTACTCCCCCTCCTTTGCACAGAGTAGAGAAGCTGCAGAGCCACTCCTGTCCCATCCCAGCCAGACTGTGGCAGGGAGCCAGGTTTAGTCTCTGCCAGCAGCAGCAACAGCAGTGGGTGGTTTCCCCCTCCCTGCCTGGTCCCATGGGGTTTCTCCACCAGCACAGGAGTGGGCTTGGGGTGTGGAAACCTGCCTGCTGCTGCTGTTGTCCGTGGCTAAACCCAGCTCCCCACACAGTCTGGTTGGAGCAGGACAGAAGCAGCTCTGGAGCTCCCTCTGTCCTCAGTGCAGCCAGGCACAGCAGCAACAGGGGGCCTGGGAGGGAGAGAAAATGCCCATGAGCATGGAGGGAAGGGAAGAGGTACTGGGGTAGGGGGGTAAATTTCTACTTGATTTTAATACATTTATACCAGTATTAGTGCTTCTCTCATGGCATGGTCTGCCTGCCCAGTGTTGGGGAGAGGGAGGAATGTGGAAATGGGGCTGCAGCCATTCTTGCTCGTTACCACAGATATAGGAACTAGCACTCTAGATGACAGAGGGGTGTATGCTCCTACATGCCATACCACACAGTTTGGCCAAGGCTCCTTGTTTAGGTGTGACAGCAACATGTTGAAATGAGCACCATGGTCCAGAATCTACCATGACCAAGGATCTTCTCTATTTTACCTCCTATAAAGAATGGATAATAGGGCTAAACAGTGTACTTCAGCTCTTACTAAGAGACAGCAATGTCATCAGTGCCATTGGAAAGAGAATTCATGCAGCCCTTATCCACTCACAGAATTTACTCTCTCAGCAAGTTACCAAAGCCAAACTCCAAGAAGAAGACCCTGTGTTGTCTCCTCCCTTTTTCAATATGCTCTTCCTTCACCCCTGTTCCACCACCAACAGGACATGTAAATAGTTAATCGTAAAAGATGAGTTGTTAAAAAATACCTGAGTATCTAAATCCATCTGATCACCTAAATTTCCCAACAATTTGAGTTGTTGCTGGCAGTTAAAATGAACAGATCCTTTCCTTCAGTTGCACATACATTATTAAAGGCATCATAAGCCTTCCCTCTCATTATTTTATGTGGAAAAATGAAGGAAAATAATAAAAGGGAGTGGGTTGCTTGTGGGAGGAGGGTGAAAGAAACACTAATTAGCAATGAGCAAGACAAAAAAAAAAAAGATGAACATCTGCAACCAACAAGTAACCCAGAACACAGACTGTATAATGACCCTTTAATAGCACCATTAGAAGATGATACAATGTGTATTGGACACAGTTATGCTAGATGCATGAAAGCTTTCCTAATGAGCTCTAATACACTGAAATGCTATTTCCAGCCAATTTTCACACATTTAGTATCTTGCATGCACATTCAAAGGACACTTGACATGAACACAGAGTAAGTGAGTGGGAAAGACAGTCCATTCGTTACAGAACAGCTTTTGCAGTTTTAAAAAGCAAAGGTAATTGCTATCAAGTTTATTCTTGGTATGCTGCATCTGTGGCTTCTGGTCCTTTTGGATCTTCATTTCACTAAAAAAAGATAGATTTTACAGTTACAATTCACAACATCTCACTTTCAGCAAAATTAACTGGACACAAACAACTTGAAAAAGGAGAGAAGGTATAAACTTGTATTCACATCAGCAGATTACTTCCTTCAATTATCAAGATCAAATCCTACATTACTACTACATAATTTAGTATCCTGATGTTGTCATTACCCATATAGAGAATAAATATAACACATCCATAATAATGCATATACGTCTCTCAAAAAAGTGTGTTAAAATGCCATGCCTACACAAGAGTCATTCAAACTTTTGCCAGTACTAAGCACCATGTTATCTATCTCAAGAAAAGCTGCTTATCAAATTATAAAAATTTTTAAAAATGGATTTAGAGAATGAAAATTAGTATGCCGTGTAAACTTTAAAAGGAAGAGACATGGTGCTGGGTTTTATGGGAAATGCAGTTAAATCCAAGGCTGCAATGTATACTGTAAACTTGGGGTCTGTGTTTTTCTGAAAGAATATATGACTAAGGCTACAATGAATCTGTGTCCAACACTGCATTATCATGAAGTCGGTAACCATGGTAATCTGAGTGTTTTCCTGTTCACTGCAAATTTGTGATATTTTAGGAACAAACTTTTATCAGGGAAAGTGCCCATATGACTGGTAGTAACTGGAACTTAGCACCTAACAGCAATTGATTGGCTTTAGCCAAGTTCATTTGTGGTGTTAGCTCAGTTCCTTATCAACAGGTGTCCAGGACAAAGAACTATCACTTAAGTGGCACTTAGTCTGAGAGACCTTAAGGGCATAACAACCATGGCAAGGGAACCATGCTAGAAGTGAACCTTTCAGATATCAACACAGTCTCACGTAGGTGAGGAAGCCTGCTGGGGCCACTACATGAGCTATGCATCAGAAAACTTTAATTTCTAGGTGCTTGTAGAAGGTGCCAAATTAACAATACAAGAGATGAACAGCTACAGGGTCCTCCTCAGCCTTTCAGTGAAACTATTACTGGCTACGTCTAGCAGCAAGTTGATGTTTTCTGGATTAGGCTCTGACTACACAGATGAAGAACTAAGTCCTTCACCTCTTGGAAGCAGGGGTATTCCCTACATCCAGCAACAGGATCTGAAGGGTAATTCACATTTGGGGAAAGCGCAGTGGGTAATTTTCCTGAATACTGAGCAAGAGAGAAAGTGAAAAGATTTCTGAACAGCTGGAATAGACTGCTGTAGTTATTCTATTTGCCCAAATATGTGGGCTCTGCTCCCATACAAGGCTCTAATTTCACTGTAGGAAAAGAGCCAAGTTTCCATATCTCATCTTTGGACAGATATTGCAAACAGCTAGATTCCTCCTTTTCTTTACAACACATCACACATATCAGATGATACAAAATAATGAGAGAACAAGGGCAAAACCCAAGGGGGAAGAAACAGAAACTGCAGGGTAATATAACTGCGGTTGCCTCTTGTCATTTAATCCAAGTTGCACTATCATTAGATAAGTGGCCCAGGTTCTGACTGTGCCAGGATCAGCTCACAAATGATACAGCAGCTCCCATTTGACAGGGTTTTTTCCTCCCCCCTGATGTTTAGCTTCTTTCTACAGAACATGAATAAATTAAGTGACTGCGGCATTGATGCCTGCACAGTTGGATGGGTGAAAAATTGGCTGGTGGGGCAGAGAGTAGTGGTGGACGGGTTGTACTCAACCAGGTGAGATGTGAGCAGTGGGGTACCCCAGGACTCAGTCCTCGGGCCCACACTGTTTAACATCTTCATCAGCGACTTGGATGAGGGGGTGGAAAGCATGCTGTCCAAGTTTGCTGATGACACTAAGATGTGGGGCGAGGTGGACACACTTGAAGGGAGAGAGAGGCTGCAACTAGATTTAGACAGACTACAAAAGTGGGCAGACGAGAATAGGATGGGGTTCAACGTAGACAAATGCAGGGTGCTGCACCTTGGGAGAAGGAATCCACAGCATACATACAGGCTGGGGAGTTCCCTTCTTGAAAGCACAGAGGCGGAAAGGGATCTTGGAGTCATTATTGACTCCAAGATGAACATGAGCCACCAATGCCAGACCGCAGACAGCAAGGCCAGCCATACCTTGTCATGCATCCGAAGGTACATCTCAAGCCAGTCCAGAGAGGTTATACTCCCCCTCTATGCAACTTTGGTCAGGCCGCCGTTGGAGTACTGCATCCAGTACTAGGCGCCACACTTCAAAAGGGATGTGGCCAGCCTGGAGAGGGTTCAGAGGAGGGCCACCTGCTTGGTGAGAGGGCAGCAAGACAGGCCCTACGAGGAGAGACTGAGGGACCTGAACCTGTTCAGCCTCAGCAAGAGGAGGCTGAGGGGGGACCTGGTGGCTGCCTACAAGCTCATCAAGGGGGATCAACAGCAAGTAGGCAGAGCTCTTTTCTCCCCAGCACCACCTGGGGTGATGAGGAACAATGGTCATAAGCTGATGGAGAATAGGTTTAGGTTGGAGATCAGAAGGCAATATTTTACAGTTAGGGTGGCCAAAATCTGGAACCAACTTCCCAGGGAAGTGGTCCTCGCCCCTACCTTGGGCATATTCAAGAGGAGGTTGGATGATCACCTGTCTGGGGTCTTCTGAGCCCAGCATTCATTCCTGCCTGTGGCAGGGAGTCAGGCTAGATGATCTGTTCAGGTCCCTCCTGACCCTAGCTACTATGAAACTATGAAACACTAATAAGCAGCGGTGTAACTAGGGGAGGGTGACTGGGGCATCCACTCCACTGCCCAATTGTAGGGGAAGGGGGAAATGGCTACCACAGGCAGCATTACTACACTGCTGGTAATAAGCCACCTGCTGAGGAATCAGAGGCAGAAGAGCATGTGACAAGATAGGGCCATGCACAAGCTATGTAGACAACAAGTGTGTGACTACATAAGATAGACTCTTAATGAAGGCACAAGGGATAATGTCTCTAACTCCCACACCCAAGGAAAGTTCTATATTCTTTGGGACCAAGGTAACTCTCATTTTTCCTCTTCATAGTTTTAGTCTCATGTTGGTCTCAGGTACATGTGTAGTCAGGTCCAGGGTTAACAGTTATCTCATTTGGTGGGAAATTCTGATTTTGAGATGCCAGATTCTAGACAAATTACTTACTGGTGAGGCAAATGCCCACCTGGTGTTGGATGACTAACCATTCCTGCCAGTGGTTAGTCATCCCAGTGGAGGCCAGGGCCCCCTAAGCTTCACATGAAATTCTCCTTCTTTACTGTGATTATACATCCACATCTTTATATTACTTTATATTGCACCTGATTTGCTTTTAGAGAACATTTTACTGGTATGATTCATGACAGAGAAAAATGAACTGTAGTAGGCTTGAACATTGGAAGCAAAATCAGGAGCTTGTTGCTTAATTTTTCTTGTCCCAGCTAACTGGGCAGTACTTTTCTTAGCTGTTCTCCACAACCGAGAACCTGAAGTTTAGTTTGATTTTGTTTGTAAACGAAACCTAAGTCTCAGGTAACAACACAATTTCAGGTGCTGGAGCGTTTAAAGAAAGCTTTCTGTATGTTTCACTCCACAAAAGCACCTTTGTATCAGATCCATTCATTTCTTATCTGCCATAGTTTACCAGTGCCTGCTGACTGTGGCACAGTATCAGGTCCTCTGCTAGAAATCAGGGAAGGTTATTTTTATCCTGTTAAGATGTGGTTTTAAAAATCTCAGAATGTGAGACAACAGATAATAACCCCAGACAAGTCTCTGGTCAGATCTAGTTGCTAAGTGGGTTCCTTAATCACTCATGTGATTCCTGCATGTGAATTCTGCTGAGGTTCTTGTCAGCTATAAAGGACAGCTTACGCTACTGTATTGAATATCTTTCAGGATTCAACATATCCTAATGATTCATAGTTTTTAAGGACAAAAAAACCCCACTGTGGTTATCTAATCTGACCTTCCAGTTAATGCAGGCCATAGGACTTGTCCTGAATTAATTCATGTAAGAATTAACATATATCTTTTGGAAAATGATTCAACATTGATTTAGAAGTGTCAGCAATAAGAAAGCCATCACTTCCCTTCCAATATTACTTGCCCAAATGGCTAAAAAAGGCTGTATCTCATTTCTTATCTAGATCTGTCCAGCTTCATCTCCCAGTCGCTGAATCTCTCTCCTAGATTAATAAGATCTCTATTATAAATTTCTGTTCCCATGTATATATAAACTATGACCAAAGCACTCTGTACCCTTGATTAAGCTAAATTAATTGAGGTCTTCATATCTCACTGTATGCCATGGTTTCCAACCCCCAAATCATCCTTGTAGCTTTTCTTTGAATCCTCTCCATTAATCAATATCCTTCTTGAATTTAAGACCAGAATGGAATATAGTATTCCAACAGAAGTGATACTAGTGATTAGTTCCAAAAAGCCTGTCTGCCTTTGTCCTGTCCCACAGCATTCTCCTCTCCCTGCTACCACATTCAACCAGGTTTATCTCAAATTGATTTCAGCCATTTTCAAACTGGTTTATGTGCACTGAACAGCTGTTCTGTTATAGGTTTAAACCAGTTTCCAATCACGTAAACCAGTTTATTTGTAATGTCTATCCCTAGCCTAAGATAAATCAAACATTTTAGTTACTTCCTGTTTAGCTTTCCCACTACTGGGGAAAAAACACTTAGAAAAAGCAGAGTGCACACTAGAACTATGCTTCAAGGAAGTGGGAAGAAATCAGAAAAGATCAGAGATTTATAAAAAGGAAAAGTACAAATTAAAACTATGTATCAGCTTGTCCCAGCTTGAGGCTATAATTAAAAAGGCTTAAGGAAAGCATGTTTTCTTACAGAACAAATAAAGCCCTTATTAAGGAAGTTGTTACTTTCCCTTTCCTTTTAGTTTTGACCTCTGTTAGGAGAAAGTATAGGTTTCCTTAATGTGTAAGTTTAAGAAAAATCTGCTTAGGAACCAAGAGATACATGGGGGGTTGTCAGTGAGTCACTAACATTAAAACTATCATTTTTCCAAACCAGAGAAATGAAATTAATCTCGACACACATTTGGAATTCAACCCTGGCCTCTTGTGCCCAGAGCGACAGTAAGGCTGCCTGATGTACTGCAGATGCCTGTTTGGTAGGAACTGCGCATGGGCCATCTCTTATCATGAAAAAACATTTTGCTAAAAAGCTTTCCTCATCATCCCCTGACTACTTTAACACGTTAAACAGCCATATCCATGGTGTGTCAGTTAAGCTCATTTAAAATCACTTTCCTTTAGATTAACTTCTCCCTTCTACAATATGGCAGATAAAATACCCACAGCAATTAGACCTACTCCCACTGAAATTCTCAGAAGTAGGTAAGCCAAAAATGACGAGTGCAGGGCATGCCTTGCTCTATCCAATGAATTGCTTGCTCCTTCACTATCATTTCTATTAACGAGATGCCAAAACATCACCCTTGCACCTAGATTGCAGGCAGAGATGTAATGAACAACTGCTGCAGACCAATTGCTTTTTTTTTCTCTTCTTGATAGTGTAACACAGAACTTCTTACTTGCTTGCATTACATCTCCAGCTGCTCTAGATAAAGATTTATATTAGGCATCATTACAAGTGATCTCTTAACAACCAATAACAGATACAACTGTGCATGCATTAACAAATCAAATTAATCAAAACTTGTAACACACTTCAAAATATGCTATTGTCATTGTGTTTCACATATGTCCCAAGGGCATAATTCAGAGGTCCAAGTAAAAAACGTTATTGTTCACAGGAATTTCTCCTTTACCATCTGGGCTAGGTGGAGATGAAGGGCACAGGCTTCTCTCAACATTTAAGTCTGTGGTAGGCACTCTAGAATACTGATGTTGTAGAACACTGATCACATCAACCTTGCCATGGCACAACCAACTATTGGACGTATTGAAAACTGCCTGTCCTGCAACTGGAAACAGATTCCATAGCTATAGAAAAGGTACAGCACTAATAGGAAATCTTTCTTGCATCACACAGCCAACTGAACCCAGCCTTGTCCTGAAGAGATCACCAGGATGTGGGTCCAGCTGCAGCAGTCTCCGCCCCCCCTACCCCCCGCCCGCAAGCTTTGTGGCACTGAGCAGCTCTGATATGCTGGTGCCCTGCCCATGCCATTGCCCTTCACTCACAAGCCACAATCCCCCAGTCCCTCACTACCCACTGATAGTCCCCCCTGGGCCCTGCTGGTGCCCCTCACCCACAGATCCCTGACCCTGCCGAAGCCCCTACTCCCCACCCACCCTGCCAGCCTGCAATGGGAAACCTATAGCTTTCTGGATTTTTCTCCTTTAAAAGGAGAAAATCCAGGTTTTTCTCCTTAAAAATGAGGAAGTGTAGGTTTTACTGTATTTTTCCATGGCAAATGGAAAACGTGGATCCCTGGTCATTAACAGGAATCTGGGTTTTCCATTTCCCACAAAATGGAGAAAACTGAAGATTTTACCTTTTACCATAGGCAAAGATGGATTTCTCATTTTACTGGAGAAAGTCATGAATTTTGCAGTTTTGCAGAGTTCCAGCCTGCAAGGGGCTGGGGGGAATGGGAGGAGAGCAGTCAGGCAGGGGGCACCATGTATATGTACATGGCCACAAGGCAGCCTGGAGAGCAGCTCCCTTAGGTAAGTGTGGGGGGAAAGGGGGATTGAGGCCCCCATAGGAAGGGAGGGAGGGAGTTGGGCAGGGCTGTGGATGCTGCCCAGCTGGGCAGTGGATGGGGCTTGGGGCCCTGGGCCACAAAGTGCAGCTGCAGGGCCCCAGTAGAGAGCAGGATGGGACTGCAGAGGGGGAAAGAGGTGGGGCCCACTCCCTACCATTGCATGCACTCTGGGGGGCAGGGGCACAGACTGCCCATGGCTGGCTGTACACAGCGTGAGGATGGGCACAGGCTGCCCACGGCTGGCTTGGGCTCCCACCCTGCTTCCCTCCCCTGGGGCCTCCACAGCCAAGCAAGTGAGACTTAGCACTGCAAGGAACAGTAGGGCCACATGGGGATCTCCTTGCTGCTGCAAGCTGTGCACTGCCCTGGTGATGTAGCCCCTACCCACGTGGCAGCAGCAGAGGTGGCAGCATGGGGTTGTGCCCCTCACTGCATCCCCTTGCACTGGGGATGTGTCACCAGGGCAGCACAAAGCTCGCAGCAGCAAGGAGATTCCCGCATGGCTCTGCTGTTCACTGCAGTGCCGTGGGCTGTGGGGTCCTGGGGGAGGGCAGCAGGGTGGGGAGCCTGAGCTTGCAGGGGGCAGCCTGTGCCTGTCCCTGCCCCACGCACAGATCTGAGGGGCATGGGTCCCCCCTGCCCTCTGGAGTGCACCCAGTGGCAGGGAGTTGCTCCCCTCCACCCAAGTCTGCAGAAGGCAGGCAGCAGGGGGGCTCTGCTCCACTGCAGCAGCTGCTGCCTTCAGCCAGCCAGGGGCAGGGGACTGTGGACTTGGGTCCCTGGCCCCACAGACCTGGCAGCTGGGGGCCCCCTATGGTAGGGCTGAGAGGTGCAGGGGGCTGTGTGGGGGCATGAGGGGCACCAGCAGGGCCAAGGGGCTATGGGGGGGAGAAGTGAGAAGCCTTTCATTTTAATCATGAATTTTGGGGGGTTTCCATCAGAGATTTTGAATTTGTTTTTAATCAGAGAATTTGAGTTTTTTTTAATCAAGGAAAACCATGATCCCTTGTCATTACTGACCCAAATTGATTTAAACTGACAGCTTAAAAAGGTAACAGATTTGATATCCAGTCCATAAAGCACCTAATCCCAAACTTTAACATGTTAAAACCAGGTATACAGGAAAAATATTTTAACATACCTATTATTATTAAGTTATGCAGTGGAAGAGCAATCCAAATATGCCACAGAGAAATGGCCTTGCATTGTCTAAATTTATCCCAGCTACAGAGTTGGTCCAATAAAAAATATCCCCCTAAGAAATCCTTGCTCCCAAGAAAAATGGTACCATCTTATAAGCTCTTTGCTTTCTATGTCACTTTACACTAGCAACTAATTGCACGCTAAAGTATTTCCAAACTTGAATAAACATGTCACGCAAAAGTATTGCCTTGATACTTGATTTTGTCATGGTCCCGCCGCTGCTGCGGTCTCCATGGAAACTGGCTGCAGCGATGTGGGCAGGGGCTGCTGAGAAACAGAGTCCGCTGTGGGCCCAATCTGGCCCATGGACCAGACTTTGCCTGCCCCTACTCTAGGATTACTAGTTTTTCAGGACATCATTTCTCTGAGCTATTCCCCAGCCTGAGTTCACCACCACTTGTCCCACAACATTCCTCGACAGACTGATGTTCTATGAAGTGTACTTACCTAAATGGGATTACTTAAACCTGTAGGGGTTGATATCTCTGGGTTTATGCCATGTTTTATATGGGTTGCCTCTCCTCCCTGAAGAGAAGGCCTCAGGAGCAAGTATAGCTTTTGGAAAAGATCAAAATATAGGTGCATCTTAAAACATTTTCAGAACCATGTTCATTAAGCTTAGTGAAATGCATTTCAGATAAGACATCACCAAAAAACACTTCTGAATAAATGTTAGGAAAGCTGAAGTTCAATACCATGAGCAAGCATATACTGACTTTTGTTAAGGTGAACATCCTGATTCAACGAGGCATGATCAAAATTAAAATTTACCTTACTACACTCAACAGAGCAAGTCAGTAATGTTACATCTATTCTAAATGTTGCTATGAGACTAGAAACCTCTCCATTGGTGACTATGATTTCCATAGTGTAATCATATTTCCTACTTTGCACTAGCATTCTAAATTTAGGGAAAGCCCCAACCAGAGAAGAAGATCTAGACATTGATCTCAGGAGGTTCTTCTTGAATAATATTAGGTAATCTGCAGGGGTAACACTAAAGTATGAACAGGCATTCATTTCTAGCAGTGGAAATTTCTGGGAATACTTCCACCTCTACAAATCTTCCTGGGAGAGGGCGCAGTACAGGTGTTCAGTCTAGGTTGACCAGACTGCAGTTGCTTCATTCCTCACAGACCCTCCTGATCACTCTGGTCTGTGGAAGTATAGGGAGCATCTTCCTGCTGCTGTACTCCCCAGCAGGTCTTCCTTCCTAGTGCAAGGAACAGATAAGGGGCAACAAGCAGCTGCTCCTCCTCTCCCCTCCTGGTCTCTAGGAGGGGAGGGAGCATCAGGGCAAGGCATGCAACCCATTCCCCAGACCAGGGACACTCCCATCTGGGGGTATGCACAGGGAGCAGTAGGCAGCCATTTGTCCCCTCCTGTCCCAGTCTCTAGGATGGGAAGGAGCAACAGGGCAATGTCGCCCTGTCTTCTCCACTCCAGGAAGGCTGAAGGAGGGAGGGCAGCAGCAGCTCAACTCCTCCATGATAGGGAAGAGTTGAGCTGCAGGGAAATGCCCACCCATTTTCTGCAGACTTGGGTCTCTGGCTAGGGACAGACATTCAAAAAGCCTGAGCCTGAGTTGATTCAATCTTTGCAGGTTAGTCTAACCTGGCTACGCTAAATCAGTTTTGTAACCAGACAGGCATCCCAGAAATGCAGGGACTTGCCTGCAGTGCCTCAGGCTAGTAGTCAGGGAGTGCTAGAGCAGCCCTCCCTTTACTTCCACAGGGCAGAGCTGAGGGGGGCATGGCCAGGTCCTACTCTGATTATTCCCTCCTCCACCTCCTGAGCTACCCAGCAGGGAATGTTTAGTACCCCTAACTCAGTGTTTATTAATCCATTAATAAAACAAAACCTCTCTCCATTAACTAATTTGACCTCTTCTTAAACAGCTCTTCCAAGGAAGGACATTAAGCTACCTGCTGATTAGCTCCAAAATGCATGTCTGCCTCTGTCATGGCACAGACCATAGCCAGCATGTAGTCTGCTAGCTAATGTTGAGGTGTCTTCATAAAGGCACAGGGGCGGGGAGAATAAGCCTTGCTTAGCAGGGAGAAGCCAGGCAGATGCTCTGTGCCTCTGCCAAGCTCCTTCCAGGGAACAGAGGGGAGGGGACAACCTTGCTGTGGAGCAGAGGGCCCCATCCAGCCAGAGAGCATGTCAGCAAGGAATCTGGGACAGACATTGCATAAACCAGTTTGACCCAAATCAGTTAAGTCAGCTACTATTGCCAGTCTGGGGAAGGAACAGGGGAAGCTGCTGTTTAGCTCCTCTAGGTCTACCAAGAGGAACTCTCTCATACGGTATATTGCCCAAGTTAATGCCTAGAAGGCCTTTCTCCTGGGGGGGGGGGGTGGGGTGCATATTTCTCTTGGAAGAAACTGAATGAACTACTATGGTGCCCACATACATTTAGAGGCCTCACTTTAACTCATGGCACTTTACACAAAGCGGGGGTGTGGCTTGCGGGGGCTGGAGCCTGTCTACACCAGCCCTGGCAGCAGGTGGGGGTGCTCCAGCAGCCTCCAAGGAGACTTCCAAACCACCTCTCTCCCCAGCCATCACTCCCACCCAGCTCCGGCCATGGCAAAGCCCAGCCAGCAGCTGCATGCTACTGCTGTCAAGAGGCTCAGGTTGTGGGTGAAGAGTGGGCTCCTTTCCCCCACCCCTGTGTCAAGCCTCTTGTCATGAGCAGCACTCAGCTGCCAACTGGGTTTTGCCATAGCTGGAGCTGGAAGATGGTGGAACAGAGCCCCCTTGCTTCATGGGCCTGGCCAGCTCCACCCAATGCCCCAGCTGGGGGGGCCCACAAGGCAAGGGGGCTCTGTTCCACCCTGTTTCCCCACCTCCAGCTCCAGCTATGGCAAAGCCCAGCTGGCAGCTGTGTGCTACCCCCTTTCCTCCCCCTTCTTACCCTGCTAATAGCCCTGGGGACAGGGCTGGGCTGCTGCTCACTGCTTCAAGCACCAGCCCAGCCCCACAAAGGTGCAAAAAATTAACCCTTGAGGGAACCTGAACAGAAGTTCCCTAACATCTTGTGCTCTGTAGTGACTTAAGTTAATAGCTGATTTATCAAGGGTTAATTTTTTGCATGATCGGTCAAGTGTTCTGCAGCCATAAGTGTGTGTTATGTCATGGCTGTATAGTGCATTCAGGGGTCAGATTGTGTGAAAAATGAAATTTGTGCAAGTGCCCCTAGTTTCTACTAGCAGAGTCATGATTCTCCTAGTGGAAATATAATACCTGTGCATGGCCCCTGTTATCTCCTCAAAGGTCACTAATAATGAGGTTGGGAACAAACTTTCCACTTGTCAAAGGCACTTGCAGCTAGCTGTACAATGGGATTCTGTTCTACGTATGGTTAAAGCTTGTGCAACTAAAGAATTCCATCCCTCTACAGATCATTAACTCTACACAAAGGACAGACATTGACGCATGTACTAGTTAATGGGCTAAATTCCAAATCTGTATTTGGATGAGCTTCAGTTGAAATATTCATTTCCCTTAATGAAACAAGAACAAAAGGCAGCTGAAAAATTAACTTTGTCAATGTCTGATCTTCCCCCTTCAGTCTAGAGATTCTTCTTCCAAAATTGAGGTTGATGTTTAGTCTCTGCAGCCATACCTGCACCCCTATGCACCTAACACTTGTCATGCTTGCACTCTCCTTGTGTGGCAGTAATGGGTGGGGAGGAGAGATACGAAATCCTCTCTTTGACCATCCCCAAGTGGAACTTCTGCAGCTGGATTCTTATTATCTGAACCCTGAATATAAAAGGTAAGGGTGTGCTTCTGTAATAGCCACATCTGTAACTAGGTGTACAAAGGGTTATGGCCCAGCCTTCTCTATATAGGCCAGGGAACAAGGGTTACAACTGGAAGAAAGCATACTTCATCCACTTACAAGGCTGTGATGATGCTTTGCCTCTGTACATCCTACACATAGAGAATCTTTAGTCATTGCTGGGGAATAAGTGACTGCCTCTTGTGACACCAGTGATGAACCATTGGCAGGAAGAGCTGTAGAACAGCGCTGTGCACTACCTAGTACTGTTAGAAACTACTGGAGGAGCTGTGGCACTGGCTGTCTATGGAAAGCCTGGGAAAGGACTGCACATGTAGTAAGCAAAGAAAGCATGGAATCTATGCCACTGCCCAAGGTGGTAGAGTACTCCCATTCACACCCTTTCTGAATGTTATGTCCTGCAATCCCAGCAGAACTATGGAAAGCTCAGATTGCTGTTATTATTCCACATTAGTTACTCCAGCCACACTGCTTG
Source organism: Alligator mississippiensis (assembly GCF_030867095.1). Classification (NCBI taxonomy): domain Eukaryota; kingdom Metazoa; phylum Chordata; order Crocodylia; family Alligatoridae; genus Alligator; species Alligator mississippiensis. The sequence goes on from NC_081827.1 coordinate 184,374,424, forward strand.
ACTTTCTACTTGCCAACCCTGGGTTGATTAACTAGTTTGTGTGTGTATGGGGGGGGGGGGGGTTACCCATTGTAGTCAGAACATTTATCCCAGCATTGCTACCACAAGAGAATATTCATTGGATTGAATTAAAAGCACCTACCCTGAAGTGCCTAGTTGAGGGTCTAAGACAACTTTGTCTATGTGAGACTCAAGTAATACTTATAAAACATGCACACAAGAAGTCAGCCACTTCCAAGGTTACCTACCTTCATTGCGGCCATTACCCCGTCTGTTCAGATCCATCATTCTCAAGTACCACATCTATAAATAAAGACACATCTTTGAAAGGTCTATCTGCAGAGCTGTCAGAGTAGGCTGACTCTACCTGCTGCTTTATTAATTTATAATGATTCTATCCTTTCTAAAGTGAATAGGTGGTAGGGAAAACAAAAAAGAAAGCCTAAGAAAAAGGGGTACTGAAACTGGGACATCCAGTCCAAGAAACTGCTTTAAAAATAGGACTCTAAAAATGTGCTGGAGCCTCTCTTTCATAGCACAGCCAGATTAATAAAGCTCTTTAAAAATATTCTGTTCTCAGTTTGACCCTCGGAAGACTGATAAAATCAAGGTTTGGAGCCTTGCAGTTTTCTAAAGGTTTATCTGGAAGTCAGCCTGTCTTTGCCGATCATCAGTGCCATATTACCATAGGCCTGATGTTGACCCCACTGAAATCATTAGGAATTCTGTTGTTAAGTGGGATCAAGAGAAGTCCCATGTTATTCAAGGAAACAATACAACTGGAACACTGATCACACCAACCTTGCCATGGTGCACCCAACCATGGCACTTACTGAAAAGTGCCAGTCCTGCAACTGGAAGCCAATTCTGTAGCTAAACCAGAAATGTATTGGTTTCAGGTGGGCACTCAGGTCAGCTTTCTGGTACTATGAATCATTTTTAAACAAGTCCAGCTGAAAGCAAACAGGAATTATTCCCCCTCCTGGTTTCCATGCAGTGAAGTACTCCATTGCTCCAGGTGGATTCCACTGGCGACAGAACTGGATCTGTAATCACTCCATGACAAGATACCCTGAGCATTGTTAATCTAAAATCAGGTTTTTAGTTATCAGTTGCAACTACAAGTCACCCATAAAGCCACAATCTCCTTTTTATCCAACACTGTGGTAATGAAAAGAAGGGAACATACTCCCTGACAATTGTTGCCAGGTGAACACTTCTGAGCTATCTTAAAACCCCCAGAGTCATATCGTCAAGTCCATCCAGCTCCAATCTTTGCAGAAAGCTATAGCTTCCTTTTTTATCTAGGGTTGCTCCCTTTGGCATTTATTTTCCATTAACTTTTTCACAAATGCATTTCCTGATGGGAATATTGGCAGTAATAGCGAATTTTAAGTGACTGTTAAAGAATAACCACAGAAAGGATTCTCCTTGTAAAAACAAATGTTTCCACTGAAAACTCAATTTAAAAAGTATTAGGCTTAACCTATAAGGAAACAAAAATCAACATCCCAAACCTTTTGCATTTCAAATACTTCAAATGTCCTCCTTCAGTGCTATTATCTGCCTAGTTTTGAATAGGAAATACATAAGAAAATTGTAAGCTTTACTGAGAACTCAAAAAGAGAGGGGTAGGAAATTTGATCCAATTTATACAAGTTAGACATTCAGTTCCAGCATTTAACCAACAGCACAAGCTGTCCTTATGTCCTGGCATTATGCCTGAAATGCTATCTTTATTTTTGAATGTAATTATCTGTCACAACTTGTAACAGGCTGGCAATAAAAAAGAGACAGAATGGTGAAAAATGTTCAGCCCTGAACATGACATGTTTCAGCCCTCACTGGGTTTGTTTAGTTACAAATCAGAAATGCAGGTACACATTTTTCTGGTGGTGCATGAGCTGGCCCCTAGTTGCAGATAAACCTGATTTGGCATCTTTTTTTTTTTTTTTCAAGAAGTCTGCAAGTACGTTTGCTTTGAAACAAAGCCAGATTGAGCTCTGAAATTCTGATCAGCATTTACTCAAGCCTAAACCTCAAACCAGGCAGCTCAAAAATGAAGAAAAGTATGGAACCCAAATCCCAGTTGAGTGAAACCCCTGCAGTTATAACATTATATGGTTGGTTTAGGAGTGGTTTGGTAACAGAGACAGAATATTTGTTTCTGTTGATAAGACATACTAATCAGCATCCCTAGGCATACACATACAATATTTTACACAGAATGAGGATCAGAGTTGGCAGATACCCTAGACTATCACAGCAATTTAAGGGATCCGGGAAGCAAGGTCAAATATTCCAGCTGATCAGAATTAAGCATGATTAGAGATGACTTGCCAAACCACATACAGCTTTTAGACTGAAATTTGAATTACAACCAGAAAGACTCAACGGTACTTCAGTCTAGAGATCACAGCAAAGGAAAGCTGCTAGACAGTCAGAGACAAAGAGAGAGAGAGAGAGAGACAGTGCGCACATTGTCAGGTGTGTCAAAGCTGGTTTGCATAGAGAGGTATTTTTTACTTTGCTGAAAGATTATTTTCAGCCCTGAAGTGATCTCTACATTTGGCGAGAGAGGCAGTATGGTCTAGTGCAAAATGGTTTTCAAACTGGGGTCCATTTCCCTCCTCATCCTCCGTCTGGGGTATGCAGTGCTTTGCCAAGGGGTATGTGCTCATTTTAATGACAGCAACAGAGTTTCTGACTGGTCAATACACGGTGAGAAATGGCACTGCACATGTTGATATCAGTGTCAACAAGCTTCCTAAGGAATGAAAATGTAGAGATGCTTCAGATGTAGGGGTTACTCACAGCAGTGTTTTGCTGGTAAAGGGGTTTGTAGGCAAAGAAGTTTGAAACCAACTAGTCTGTTGAGCAGAGCATTGGTCAGAGACCTGGGTTGTATTCCTAAGATGGCCATTTCTGCTGTTGACCTCAGGCAACCCACATCACCTCACATCTTTGCTTCAGTCCCCCGGATCCGTAAAATGTGGAAAAGACAATTACTTTCCTAAACTGCTCTGAGATTCTGCCACCTAAGATTTAGGTATTTGTCTTAAGCCCTCACCATGTTAATGGAGCAGCTTATACGGTCAAGTTACAAATTCTGTCTTCAAATATGCATATCCACTCCTATTAAATGTTAAAGGGAGGAGGACAAAGCATTTGTATCAGGCAGAAATTACTAGGGCTGTGCAAAATTTCAACAGATGTTTCGTTTTGGAGGTGTTTGGGCCTGTTTCGGCCCCTGAAACACCAAGTCTGAAACTAAATGGAAGGCTCTGAAACTTCTCCAAAATGAAATTAAGCCATACGAAATGTTTTGGAACATTTCAGGGGTGCCCCCCGGGAATAGTCCAGTGCAGCCCTGCAGCCCTCCTTTTAAAGTGCTGGGAGGCTGGGGCCAGGTGGGGGATGGGGCCAGGCAGGACAGCCATAGGGACTTCTCCTGCAGCTCCCCCACACATGCTGAGGCAGGCACAGCTGGAGGAGCCACAGAAGAAGCCCCCATGGCTGCCCTGCCTGGCCCCATCCCCCACCTGGCCCTAGCCTCCTAGCACTTTAAAAAAAAAACAAACAAAAAGCCCCATACTCACTGGCTGCAGTAGCGGTGATCAGGGCCTCTGAGGGCTCATGGCAGAGCCCCCCAGCAGAGCATGGGGCAGTGGGGATCATCCCCTCCACCTGGCATCTGTGCGGCAGCTGCCCCATGGTGTGGGTGCAGCTTAGCTCAGCAGGGTGTTGTGCGCTGTCTGGGAGCTGGGGCTACTGGGGTGGGTGGTGCTGGGCTCTGGCTAACTGGGGCTGGGTGGGGGATCGGGCTGGGCAGGGCAGCCATGGGGGCTTCTCCTGCAGCTCCCCCCATCGGGGCAGAGGCAGGCACAGCTGGAGGAGCCTCGGGAGAACCTGCAGCCACCCGACTGTGCCTGCCTCTCCCCAGCCAATCCAAATCAGTGCCGAACTCTGAAACAGATTTGGCCAAATCAAAATGGAACAGTGATCCAAAACACTGAAACAAATCACTGTCCTCCAAAATGGCTGAATCTAAAACTGAAATGAAATACAGCTGTCTTGCACAGCCCTAGAAATTACCCTCTAGATTAAGGTGCATGGCAAGGGGATTTTTTTTTTCTTGCTTACCTCCTCACTGCTTGCAGATTCTGAGCTCGACGAGTCCTGGTGGCAACGGACTGCCAAGTTCTGACTCTGTTCTTCAGAGACATACACTGTACTTCTGCAGAAAGCAGCTTGCTGTAATGGATTGAAATAGAGTTCAACCATATGGCTGCATAGGCTACAGTACAAGTTTACTTCAGATTCAGACAAAGACAGCTGGCTAGAAGAAGCCTGTGTACCAAGACTAGGGACTTGAGCAAGAGCACTATTTACAACCAGAGCCCTGAATCTGGAAAAAAAAATTAAAAAATCACAGTATTATTATAACAGGCTGTCTACTCGGGGCCAGGAAACATCCTTGGCCCACTCACCTGTTCTGGACAATCCTCCCAACTCTTGCAAACCATGACTTGTTGTATAAAAGATTGATGTAAATGGTGGGAGGCTGCCCATTTTAATGCCTGATGCCTAGGGTGATACACATGACTCCAACCTTCCCTTATGTCCCATGCCTTGCAGTTGTCATCCAAATCATTACAGTGCCTCACACCATGACTGGTGCTCCAGAGTCTCAGTGGGACTCTCACTCCACACTAGAGCATATGGTAATTGTGCGCTCACCCTGGCAGGTCTGAATTCTACTACAAACATGGCCTCTGGTCCAATTGCAACCTCAGGCTTCTGTAGACTTACTGGGCCTGGCTGCCTCCTCTTTGAGGATTCACCCTTAAGGCAGTTTCTCATGGGGACTAGCCCTTGTGCTGCACTTGAGGTCGCACTCTTGCCCCCTACTCAGCACACCCCCAGTACAGCTCTTCAGGTCCTCCTTATCAGACCCTACTCTACACTGAACATGCACAGCACTTCAGGTATTCCACATGCACCCTACTGTATACAGGCCACTCTCTACTTGAATCACTATGCTTCCCGCCCCCCTCCCCCCCCATTGAGGCCACCAGGGTCTTTACCTCCTATGGGCTCAGGTGTCTGGAGGTGTGCCTGTCCCAACTCTCTACTGGGGGCTGGTACCTCATGGGGCTCAGGTGTCCAGAGATGTGCCTAGCCCCCACTTTCTACCAAGATCTGGTACCCCATGGGGCTTAGGTGTCCAGAGACATGCCTGGCCCCTACCCTGGATAACCCACCAGGGTGTGGGGGCTGGTGTTATTACGCACCCCTACCTGCCTTTCACTGGGGAGGCAACTGGCCTGGCATTTCTGGGGAACTGCCCCAACACGGGCAGTCCCACCAGGTCATCCTTCACCAGCAAAGTGCAGTTTTCAGTCATACCCAGGACGCCTCCTGCCATCCCCATAGCTCCTGCCATTACCTCCAGGGTGTTCTGAGCCCCAGCTCAGCCAGGTGTTGTTCTTTGACTGCTTGCAGCAGACTTCTGTTACAGCTCTGAGGGCCTGGGTCTAAAATAGAAGCTGCTCAGCCCCATCCTCCAATCCCAGGGCCATCCTGCAGCCAGGTGACCACCTCATTAGGCCTACCCGGCACCTGCCAGATGACCTGTTGGCTGCTCAATGGCCGTTAAAGTGGCAGGCACCACGGATGTGGTGCCACAATAATATAAATGTGAGTCTTGCTTTTGGAGCGGCTCTGTGATGGAATCTCTTCAGCACACCCTGCTAACAGATATTCTTGAAAAAAATAAATAAGCACAGGGGGCTTGTCTTCAAAGGAGCTGTACTTACAGTTGATGTCAGGTTTACCCCTGATTCAAGAGCCACCACAGTCAAACCTGTAACTCAAGGGCTAGCTCTTGGATGGGCCTTTGGGGCTTACTTGGCATTAGCCATTCAGCTGGAGCTGCCAAGCTGGCCAACAAGTAGCAAAGCAACAAAATCAGATTCACCCAATGTCTACAGTTCAGGATTCCATGGGTGATAATTCATGAAGTAACACCTTGGTTGCAGTTTTATGTCACTGAAATCAAGTTGATAAAGTGAATATGAAAGAAGGTCAAATGGTAGGGAAAAAGTCAAAATACTAAGTGAGCTTCTCAGCTGCCCTCTGGGTGCTGTGGATGGGCCCAGTAGCAGTGATAAGCTTGATGGATCTGGACTGTTGAAAATCTGGTGAAGTATCTGTTATTGTACTTCTCTTTTGCTGCTAGAGCAGAATGAGCCGGATTAATGGGACATGAAGTAGTTTCCATTCTATTTTATTCTAAGAAATAGGCTAGCATGCAGCATAGCTCAGGATGAGAAAGTGTGTAGAAGAAAGTAACCTTAAGCTACAGTTGCTTTTTGTCCTAGACTAGTGCTGGTTGAACAATATCAAATAAACACTGGTGTTTAATAAAATGTAATTATCCTCCAAGCCATTGTTTTCCACAGTTATGGTCATCCTATAGCACAGTAGGACATAGGACACTTTCCTGGGTAGCAATGACTGAAACAATCTTGGGACGGTTATTTCTGTCTAGCTGACAAAGTTATAAATCAAAATCCACTGCCTGGAGGTTGAAGTTAGACAAATTCAAATTAGAAATAAGGTGCAATTTTTTAAGAATGAGGAGAATTAACTCTCTGGACAGCTTGCTAATAACTGTAGAAGATTGTTCATCACTGGGAATTTTTAAATCAAGATTAAATGCATTCTACAAAATAAAGTTTGATTGACTTAGAGTGTAACTCGGGGAAGGTCAATTAACTGTCATATGGGAAGTGAGACTAGATCGCAGTGACCACATCTGGCTTTATAATCTATGATTAACTTCTTCACTGAGAGCAAAAAGTAAGAGAGATTCTTCTGCCATGGATTTTTTTTTCCTAAAAAAGCATCTTTCAGCATGGCAGCTATGTTGACAGAGAGGAGATACAAAATAATGTTTGCTTGGTCCAATCATCTCTTTTTTCCCTTTACCTTGCACATGAACTGGCTTGGAGCTCCTAGCACTGTGAGATGGGAAAGAAGGCTGCTGAATACATTTCTCTGAGTAGAGATTATGATAATGCAGTAAGCAAATTACTTGATTATCTTGTCATCACTTTGATGTAACCCTGAAGAATTACTGCCTGTTATGTGTTGAGGCTTACAGATATCTCAGAAGGTGGATCTGACCCAGAACCATGTCTATGAGCATTTTCCCCATTCCCTCCAAATTATCCAATTTTGATTGTTGAATATTGATGGGGTTTTTTGAGTGGCACATTTCTCTCATCCATCTGAGTTAGATGTGGTGAGGAAAAGTCAAATAGGAGTTTTTCAGCCCTTCAGTATGTTGGTAATTACTTTCTAGTATTTGTTGCGAAACTTACACTGCCAGCCTGTCTCCAAACACATACAATCTAAACCCAAAGTCAAGCAAAGTCCACCAGCTCTCAGATCAAACCTCAGTTCCTCACCTCCTCGCAGTTAACTAAAATACAAATTTGCAGTGTTGCTGGTGCTCAAACACCATTTGGTTAATGCTTCAGGTTAAGCATTTGCTTAGGCATATGTCACTGTCAATCATTGTCACTAATGTTGATTAAAAAGACACAAAACTTGCACTCACCGCATAGGGCCCTGTTTTGAAGTCACAGGTAGATGGGTCTCTCTCTGAATCTTTAGAGCATGTGGTTTCTTGAATATTGAAATCCAGTATTATGTTGTAGCTGTTGTCATCAAGCAGGTCAACCTGCATACAAAGGAGCAGCCAATAGCATTCAGAATAACTGACAGACACACAGTTGCTTTTTTGCCAAGTTTTAGCAAAAATCAAGGCCTTCTTAGGTCAGTATCCCATATGGAGCAGAATATCACTGACTTGGAGTCAAGATATTTTTGTGTCTCCATTTTGTAAACCCTCACCACCAAGTCTTGTTTTTGTGAATGGCATTGTCTTCCAACCAAACAGCTCCCATTTATAGAAGCCTCAGATAACGTTCTGGCCTACGAAGTGCATATCATGGAATTCCAGCTCTCTAGAGACTCCCTCAAATTGCTTGAGAGAGCAAATTGCTTAGTAAAATTGTTCCTTCCCTGCCCTGGTCATTGAATTTTACATGTGGAACACTCCTATCGCTCCAAGCTGGGACAACACAGCCAAGGCATGAACTCTGCTTGTTCAAATGCTTTGCTATAAAAAGGAACATCTGACCAATACATTCAAGTACAGGGTGAACATTGAGGCATTCCATTCTCCTTAATGGGAACCTGGGTGCAACGAAGGCCCATTTTGTTTGTTGAATTGTCGACATCTTGTTTGATGTTAACATTACCAATAGGTCATCCCAAGCTGAGTGGGCATTGTCTTGGGAGAGTATCAAGAACAAAGAACAAGGATTAATAGTAAGTAATAGTAAATGCATACTGAGTAACCTTATGTATAGGAAAATTGTCACACCAGAATAAATCAAAGACATTCGTTGTTTTTTTTTAACTGCAAACAACTAACTTTGAAATAAATCTTCCATGGCTTTCCTCTTCCAAACAGCTTCCACAGCTGCAACTTGCTGTTCATGCCATAATTGATAATTGATTCATAAGCTTTTCACAGCATTTGATGACATGAACTTGGGTTAACAAAAGCTTGTGCACTCACGCACTCTCTGAAATCTTATTTAGTAAGTCTATAAAAATGTGCATCTACCCTTTCTTCTGACCGACTTCAGATTATCACAGCTAACTACCTCTCTCTGATAATTGATTCATGACAGCAGATATTTAAATATCTGTCATCTCATTGTTTTAGTTCATGAATGAAATGCATACTGTGCAACAATTAACTTCCAACATGACCAGATTAAAAAAAAAAGAATGATGCAGTGTTGAGTGAGTGCCTACTGCAACTGGTCCCAAAACTGATTGTAGCCTTTAGGCACTGACAACAACTTAAGCATCCAGTAAGATAAAATGATGTTATTGTTGCCAGTATAGGTGTTAAGTAGCATCTCCTAGAAGGAAATATCCCACTTCAGGGAGCTTGTATATATTTGCGGTGATATTTATTAAAGTCTTGTCTTCTTTTCTTCCCAGTCTATTAGACACTTCAGCTGCAGGAACACTTTGAAGCACTTCCCATTAGCCTTCAGTACCTTCTGGTTAGCAATACTAGATTGCCATTCGAGATTTATTCAACCACAGCCTTGACACTGCTCCGCATGCAGGTATAGATATGTACCAAGTTCAATATTTAGAGACAAGATAATTTTGGGGTTGACCAAGTACACAAGCATTTTAAATTTGTTAACAAGGTCATCACCTTCTCTGAACACTGGGGGTAGGGAAAGGGGGGTCATTTTTTCCGTGTAAAAAAAATTCCATGCAAGAAAATCTAGGCTAGGACAAGAATGGACTATCTGAGGAAACTATACAGCACTGAAGGCAGATTTAAACTGAGCATAACATCTATACATGAACTGCGGAATCACTGCCCTGATACTGCACACAAACTGAATATACTTAATCTTTGTAGATGGGAGATATGAAGGAGGTGGGTAAGTGCATCAAGCAAACATTATAGATTGGACTAAAAACATTCAAATGAGCCAGAAATAGAAAGCAATTACCTGGTGATGGTTGAAAATGCCAATTATTTTTCAAGGAAACTTGAACCCCACCCACTTTTAAGTTTCTTCTTATTACAAGTCTGACAAAGTTTTGGTTTTTCAAAAAAATTGCATTCAAGTAACATTACAAAAATCAAAAGTTTTGTTGAAAACCAGAAAACTTCAATCAAAAGAAAGATTTTTCTGGTTGAAAATGTGTTGTCCATTAAGCTCATTTCACTGAAATATATTTTGGCCAACTCCACACTTACCCTTCTAACATAGCTCCTGATGACACCAAAGAGATTGCGCCCTTGCAATCTAGAATTCAGTCTTGCAATGGAGGCATTCAGAGCATTTTCTGCGATGGATGGTTCGTAGTCATACATTGGTAGCCCTGAGTCAGGTATATCAGAGTCCCATTAAAAACAAGTACACAGCACATAGCCAGCTTTCCAGTGAAAGTGGATATGCTTTCAGTTTTGAAAAAACTTACCTGAACAAGAGAAAATACTCATTACAAAAGCAAAAATTAGTAAGGTCTCCATGGTCTGTTCTCTAAAGATTGTCCTTATCTTTCCCCTTCTAAGCTGTAAAGCCTTCTTGTCAGGTTTCCAGCATATATTCTTCTGGCCTTATATAATAGAGCCTGGATACTGTACCTGACCTTCCTGTGTCAGAGCTTGGCTTCACACACTGCACTTTAAACAGAATTGATCCAGGAGCAAATATTTGTGGTCATTTTTTTAAATTTAGTGGAAGCCTTCTGTTAAAGGGATATGGCAATACTTTTCCAAGGGCCTATACCCAAAACAGGAGCTGTTCTTCTGACATCACGATAACCCAAAGCAGCTCCTGGTTATGTTAGTCATTCCCTTTAGTGTAAAGCCAATGGACCACATTTCCTCCCCAAAACCCAATCTAGAACCTTTGCATCAATAGAAAGGTCAGAAGAGAACAGATTCTGGCCCCATACAGGTTCTTCCTAATTATTAATACATGGAGAATTCTCACCAATGTAAAATGCTGGTATGAGCAGTGTAACAGGGGGCCTTCTCGGGGCCGATCTACCAGTGGCCCGCCCACCTGTTTCTGGGCCAACCACCTGCCTCCTCGATGATATCTAATTAGGATGTTAATTAGGTAGGAGGCTGCCCATTTCTTGCCCCAATGCCAAGGGACACTATCTGCAGCTCCGTTCCTCCCCTACATTGCATCCTAAGCCTCACAGATGGCATCCAGAACTATTAACCTCACCGGCCCCACACTGGGCCCCAGAATCCTCCAGTCCAGACCCCTACAAGATCCCTCCACTCAGGTGCCCTACTCCACCCTCATTCTGGGCTGCCAGCTCCCTGAACTGTTCCCCCATTCAGGTGTGGTTCCCCCCGGGACCTTTGGCCACACAGGCCCTGGCATCACCTCCAAGGCCACTCGGAAACCCCAGGGCCCAGGCCAGCTCTGGGCATCCCTTGCAGTGGGCCCCAGGCCCTTTTGACCCTTCCAGTCCTGACCCCAGCATTGACCAGTCAAGGGATTTCAAGTCAGGTCTCTGAGCCTCTAGCCCCCTCTCTAACTTGGGTCCACCTTCTTGACCCTTCTCTGGGGTAACCCACCTGGTTGTGGGAGCTGGGGTTATTAAGACACCTCAACCCACCTTTCACCAGGGTGGTAACTGGCCTGGCATTTCCTGGAGGCTCCCGTGCCACTGGGAGCCCCACCAGGCCACCCACTCCCAGCAGGGTGCAGTTTTAGGTCATGCCTAGGACCAGGAGCCTCCAAACCATCCCCTAGATCTCCGACCCTTACCTCCAGGATGTTGCATGCAGTCTTGCAGCCAGGCAATGTTACTGCCTGGCCTGCCAGCAGTGAACTGTTCTCTTTATATAGGTAGCCAGAGGTCTAAAATGGCCACCACAATCAAACATCTGCTGGCTGCTTGGCTCAGCCCTTAAAGTGGCAGCCACCAACAGTGCCCTGCCACAAGCAGATATTAAATCTACCTTTCTGATGCTGACCCATGTGTAAGTGGTGTGCTGCAGGCAATAGGTATGTTGCAGACAATACGTGTGCTGCAAGGCTATTGATGTATTCTGGACGTTCTCAGATGGCAAATAGTCCCAATGGGTAGACTTGCCTTCTGTTGCAAACTATAGGAATGCATAGTCTACTATTTTTGTTACCCGTTCTGGAGCCGAGGCTGACAAAGCGTTCAGGAGCAATAGCCAATTCCTTGAAACAGCTTTCCCCCTCTCTCATCCCCAGTTCTGCAATGGCCAAGTGTCCATTTTAATTAGAGAACCTTTGAGGTTTTAATAATTTTTTTAATTAATGATGTTGGTCCAAGGTCTAAGAATGTATGGGGGAGAAGAGGGAATGACAACTCTTACTCGCCACATAAATTATAAACTCTGTGGCAATTCAGTTCACCTATTTTGCCAATACAGGGCAGCTTAGCAAAGAGGTTTCCTGAATGTGATCAATTATCATGCAAAAGCAAAGTTATTAGTGTCAGTCATTCTTTTAGTGCAGATGCTCATGACATCCAAGGCTCATTTGGGCTGCAGTTTTCAGAAACACTTAAGTGCAACTGACTTCCAGTAAGAGCTGAGGATACATTTTCAAAATGACATGCTCCTCATTATATTAATTTGTAAATGCATAGAGATAAGAATGCAGACAGGAATGCAAGAGCTGAAATTTCTGATCTGGGGACCTCTTACATGCAGACAGATAAGTCATTGTTGGACACCTGTAAACTAAAGAATTCATGAGAAGGTGCAAAAAAGCTGCATGCTGAGTACCTGAAACTTTTATGGATAACATCAGTCCTCAGGAACATCACCCTCATGTCTTCTTGCAAAGGTAACCACAGGTACACCTTAGCTAGTTAGGCTAGTGAGAGAGACCTTGTACATGAAAAGGTCTTCTGCAAATTAGCAAGAAGAAAAAGGGAAAAACTGTCTAAGGCAACTGTCTAGACTGCCACCACCAGAGTAGTTTTGACTCCTTGCAGCTATTGTTTCCATTTGGCTACATCTACCAGATTAGACTGCATGTTTCACAGACACAGCTTCTAGGTTAGACAACAAAATCACAGTCGCAATAGCAAAGTGTTGGGTTTTTTTAATTTTAATTTACCATGTTATGGAAACACAGTTGGCTGTTTACTTTGATACCTCACAAATATAATCATTACATCCCCCCAGTGCACACCTCTCTGGGACATGGTAGATCAGATTTCAGGGTATTATAATAGTGCCAGCATGTTCCAGCATAAAATCTCAGCCCCACCTGAATTAGAATCAGGGGCAGGGAGCCTGATAAATGTAATTTAGCTTGCAAAAGCCTCAGGGCAAAGACCTGTAAGCTACAGTTACCTCATTCACTTTTATGGTACAGTGGAAATAATTACTTCTACCAAGTATTCATTGGGCCTTGTTACACATTAATTTTAGGTAGCTCCCAGAGTTCTTAGCCCCTAGATTGTCCCCACATTAACTCCTGAAACTAGTTTTAAGCACACTGTAGGCAGCTTAAAGTTATACCACACTAGGGCAGGTTTATCTCTGATCTGTGTTACCTAGCTCATGGTCCATTACAGTGTGGCCATTCTCAACAGATGAGTCACCCAAATTGCAGTCCTCCAGCATCCCAACACCCCATTCTCCTGTTCTACATGGACAAATTTTCCATCCTCTGAATTCTAATGCCATGGGGGCATTCTGACACCAAGCCAAGTCCCTTCCCTGCCCCTGGGGGTCTGACCTTCCCACCCCCAAGGGTACAGCACCCCTGTGCAACTAGCCTGCAGAGCACATGCCAGCTAGCCAAGTTACAGAGTCCAGATGGGTCCAGGAGTGGGGTCTAAGGGCGGGGGGCAGAGGGGTGGACACAGGAAACAAAGTAGGGGGCCAGATTGGGTCCCCATGAGCTGGGACTTCCTTCCTGGGGCAGGGGCAGTATCTCCTCCCAAAGTGCCTTCCCTCATCACTCCCACATCCTAGCCATCTCAGAAAGCACAACTAGTATCCCCTCCCCCACACCCCAATCCCAAATCCCAGTTTATTAAAACATGAGACGTTCTTAATATACTTCCTCTTTATTTCTTTTAAATTTTTATTTTTTTACTGTTTTTTAATCTTTCAGTAGCTGACTTCCTTCAATTCACAACCCCTCTCCCACCTCCCATTTCCTTTTCACCTCCCATTTAATTACCCACCCACATCCCATTAAATCTCCATCTCCAGGTTTCATGTTCCCACCCTCCCCCAACCCCTCTCTCACACACCCCACCATCTTGTAGTGGTAACTCACAGCTGTAGTTCCTGCATACCAGCACTCTAGTGGCAAGTCACATCTATACAAGTCAAGGACAGTCAGAGAAGGTTTTTAACCTTAAGGTGTGACTTCTCAAAAATCAAGCTAGCACTAACACAATCAACATTTGAGCAGCTCAAAGTACAACATATAACAAGGCCCTTAGATCTTACTGAATTCATCCTGTGTTTCCTCCATCTGGAAGTGACAGAGCCTTGAAAGTAAAGGTCTCAGTTATAGCAAGTGTGCAAGACAGATTTCACATGCCATATGACAACCCTTCACGATACCTGGGTTGCATAAACCAAGCCCAGTCCTCCAAACACATGCAGTGTGTGGAAGAAGTCAACAGGAAGTCAGACTAGTTACGTGGACCCAAGTTACAGTCCACTATCAAGTCATATGCATGGTATAGTGTGTGTATGCTATCTTTTTGAGTGAAGTGTTGCTCAGAAGAGGTTCAGCATTCTTTGTCAGACATTTTGGAAGCAATCTGAACAAAACATCAACACCTCCTGTTCAGACGGGAGTTTAGATTTGGTGATCACAATAGTGGACTGAAACATTGGTTGAAACTTTAACTAAACAAAAGCCAGGTCCTCTACTGAATCCCCATCCTCCTTGTTCTCAGCTAATTTTGACATTAGATCTCATTTTCCTCTCCAAGAAGCTTACGCTTTCTTGGCTTTCACATCTCTGCCTACTTGTGATGTTCATTCTGCCTTCTTCATCAGGAAGGTACTGAACCACTAGCTACCATCTCCCTGTAGGCAGGCCATTTGCAAATTTCCTCTCACAACTGAGATATGGCATTGCAATCCAGGATCTTTACCCTGATTTACTACAAAACCAGGCAGAGACATAGTGAGTTCCTTTGTCACCCTGGACAAAGTTGGCAGGGTGGGACACCCAGAGTTGCACCTGAGGCTCTGGGTGGGGTGTCCAGGACCCACAGGGTGAAGGTAGGGAGCTCTCAGTCCTGGCAGTGTGGGGCACCAGCTCTACAAAAAGGGAAGGGAGTTCAGGGTAGAGCCAGAATCGGTCTAGGGTCCTGGCAGCTATGGGGAAAGGTATTGCCCAGCTAAGGTGTTAAACCTCTAGCCTCCCCCCACAAAGTGCTGCCAAATGGCATGATGAGCAAAGAAATAAAACCCATAATTCAGTGGCAAGAGGGGTACCCCTGTCTTCACCCCTGCATAACACTTATCTGCCAGGGCCAGAGAGCCTCCTTGATGTCACTACCCAGCCACTCTCCATATAGCCTGAGCCTATAGCTGTTGGACCAGCAGCATAGCTGCTTTGAGTATTTATGATAAAGGCAAAAGTGCAGGCAGATAACAGAAAGCTATCAAAATGTCAAGCCTCATCACTGTAAACCAATCTAATAAGAATTTTACCCAGGGAACTGATGGAATGCTTTGAAGATTTTTGTCTTACAGCAGCTATAGTGAGGCATCTCCAGCAGAGATGTAGGAAAGCTGCTGATTAGTGTTCAAAATAAATTATTTAATTAAATAAATTTCTTCTGCATAGCTCTGGCTCCCTTAGCAAACTTGGACTTTTGACATTTCATCTATCCAAAGTTCGGCTCATTAACTCTGTAATGAACTCAGTAAATATTTCTCCGGTGTCTCTATAGACACATTATGCACTCCAGTAGATATGTGCAGTTAGAGTAAAATTGGTTTTGCTCAAGATCCATGTCACAGGCAATTCTGGGTTCAGGTTAGATAAGTAACTGCAAGCTGACTCATGAGTCCATAGGTATCAGTGTAGACCTACTGTAGATAAGTGAAATCCCCAAGTTTTGGCTTGTTTAAACATAGGATGGAGAGTGTGGTTGAGGCTACTGCTTTGAGCAGCCTCCTGATATTTCTCCATTCTTTCCCCAACCCCCAGATTCCCACAGCAGTTTAATTAATAGAATCATAAAGTTGCATCAAGCCAGCAAGGTCACCTCTGTCTCTGACCAGGCTGCAGTTATATTCCCTAGAGTCAACTGAACTCTCTTCCCACTCTTCCTTGGCCTGTCCCTACACTGCCCTCCCTTCCACTCAGCACAACCTCTCCCCAGTGCAGAAGAGGCAAAAGTCAGTGAGGAAGAAGCAGCCTGATGTCTGGCCAGATAGGAAGGAGTTGAGCAGGATTGAGGACTCTTGGCCACCACAGCAATAGATTCTTTTCCACTTCAGAGAGAGGCAGTTCAGAGTTGGGTCAGAAGAACTAAGTCTGGGAGGGAAAAGAACTTGAGAGAGAGGGTTGCTGACCCTCAGTAGGAATGGACTGAACCTAGTTGAACAGAAAAGAAAGACAGAACACAAACCTAAGACAGAAAGGAAACTAGCATTTAAAATGGGGCTGTCCAACTTCTCAGTGGCCAGAGGCTACACCCCGTGTGGGCTGTACCATGGCAGATGCTATGCTGCATGAACCACAAGTGTGACGCAAAAGGACACCCTGGGTAGACCCGTCTCCACCCTCATACCACTCCCAACTTCTTGGCATGCATGAGCAGCTCCCACCACCACTGCTCAAGGCACACGAGCAGACACCCCACAACTGCTCTACTGTGCCCCCACAGCTCACCAGGTGTGGGTTCCTGTGTGCCACACCACACTCTGGGACAAGTGCAAAAAGCAGAAGCAAGAAGGGAAGCTGAGAGCCCCTGGCTGCTACTGCAGCCAGGACAAGAGAGGAAGCAATGGCTGGGTGGGAGCCCCAGGCACTACAGATTAGCCACTTGTGGGCCTTATGTAGCCTGTGGACCATGAGTTGGACAGGCTTGATCTAAAGCAGGGGTTGGCAACGTTTTTGGTTGGGGAGCCAAAAACACCCCAACCTGGACCTATGCCTCTACTTGGCATACCAGAGGCAGGCACTGGGGGAGCAGTGAGGGGCCTGATCCTTGTTGCTGGAGGCAGGCGCATGCACACATCTGGGCAAATGATTGCAGAGGGGCTGAGGTTGCGCTACCCCAAGCGACTTCTCTGCCCTGTGCCCCAAGGTGCACCTGTTGCCTCCACCCCCAAGGATCCAGTGCTAGGGCTCCAGACCCCAGTGCAGCTGTTTGCAGTCTGCTTAGTGCCAGCTGCAGCTGCTCAGAGCCCAGACCACCTGTGGCATGCCGAGCAAAATGGCAAGCATTTCAGGGGTTGGCAATCCCCGATCTAAAATATTACAGAGCAAAGAAGCAAGTTTTGAAAAGTTCAACGTAGATTTAGTTCAGAAATTTAGATAAGTCTAATTTTTTTCCTGACTCAGAGTCTTAGGAGCTTAGGATTTCTAAGAGAAGTATGCTTGAGAGCCCTTAGGATGTTCCCTATAAACCACAAATAGCATGAAACTAGCCTTATGGACTTAACCACATCAGAATTTAGAAAAGCGATTGAAATCTGAACCAAAATGTAAAGTTATCATACAACGCTTTCCACTGATAGGATGTGACCTGAACAAATAGTTTACCAAGAAGTTCCTGTATACTTAGGGACTAAAAACAACTAAAACTTTTGACATTTTTCAAGCTTCACCAAGTGTTCCACACTAATTCCACTCCCTTTCAAGTCACTGGGAGTTACACTGACTGCTGTGAAAGCAGAGCTATGCAAACATGCTGCACTTTTGAAAAACCTGACCCTTCCGTGGATTGCTTAACTAGTTCCTAGCTACAGCTGGTATTGGAGACTGAAAACTCACAGTACGTCTTCACTATCTGTACGGCATTTCCAACCTAACAAGATTTGGAAAATACTAGGAAACTGTCAAGAAGTGTTTTAATTTTCAAAGCTGACTGAAATCTTATACAAGCACCTAAACAAATCACTTAGAGAAGAATAAGATGGAATGTTACAGGAAATCATTCAGTCTTCTGAAACTTGGAAGAAAAAAATATATATTTAGGGCAATTTGGGTGTTCTGCACTAGCTCCTCTACCATCAGGGTCCAGATGCTAACACCTCTAGGAAGTTTTTGGTATCTGATTTCAATTCTACACAAAACAGATATGCACCATTTAAGAAAAGAGCAAATTAAGGAACTTAATAGCTCTCAGTTAGATAACAATTTTCAGGTCATTTTCACTCCAAGCAATCAAGTCTAGCCTGTTCCAAGACAATTGAGAGAACAATATTTTCTCTTTATGAGAGAAATTTAGATAATTACAAAATACATTTTCATTAAAAATGTAAATCATATGGCATTACTGCATGTTTACAATTCTGAGAACAGTCTAAATGCTATTCTAGACATTTAGAGCAACTGCTCCTCATCTATTTTCTTGTAGTCCAGATTACATGCAAAAAGTTAATTATGTTAGTTTGTGAAAAGAAAACTGACTAATTACTAAAAAAGATTTTTTTTATGGGTCCGGTAGTTTTGCGGAGAGCTGCTACTGGCAAATCTCACAATGTTTTGCTTTTACTGTCTTCCACGGTAATTTCCCCATTAGGCACCTGGAAGCATACCTTGTATTTAGTTTAAACCAGTATATGCAAGAGTACAATAGAACGTTATTATAACAAACTCTGTTTATATCGACCCCCTGCCTTTTGTGCGGGCCGGGGGCGAGCCGGGCCCGTCTTTGAGCACGCGGGCTGTGGCCAGCAACCCGGGCACGCGGGGCCGGAGGAAACCACGCGGTGGCAAGGCACGCATGGGCTAGAATTAGTCACAGAGGCGTAATGGTTGATTTAAGATTATTTTACTTACACCGAAGATGGTCGCGGTGCAGGCAGGAAAACTTGCTTGAGTTACAGTTGCAGATAGAAAAGAAGAGAGGCGGACTAGAGTTCCTTCCCGTGAACACTCTTCTAGCCAATCCGGTTGGAGGCTCTAAACTGTGAGCCTGTCGTGCCAACCGAAGAAAGTACTCGGAACAAAACAAGAGCTCTGAATACACTCACACAAAGTTTGCTAGGCTCCGTGGATCCTTTTTGCATGCAGGGAAGAAGGATACATCGGGATTGCGCTCGGTGACAGGGAGAGGCTAGAGGCTGATCAGACCTTTGTTGCCTGCTTGAAACGCGTTGGGTCCGTAAGGATCCGCAGCGCTTAGAGATCTTCAAACAGCATGAAGTCTCCTCCTCCTGGTGTTCGTGGAGTCCTCCAACTTGGGCGGAAACCACACAAGCTTTTTATACGGCTAGCAAGCCAATCACTAGCCGCCACGTGTGCATATTTTAAAACTAGCCAATAATGGGGCTCGAATTATAATACAAATGGCGGGAACTCTTTGCAACGAGCATCTCTCCTCTGCAGCAGAGACATGCACCCTGCAAAGAAAGCTACAAAACAGCGGGAACTTCTTTTGCACCCGGGGTTCTCCTCTGCAGCGGAAAACTCCACTGTGCAAAGAAGCTGCAATTTGGCGGGAAATAATTCAGTGGTGCCAAAGCACACACAAAACAAAAATCACAACTTTGGGTTGTGACACCTTTAACAATCCCAACAACGAAAACTGATTTTTTTCACTGTTATGATGTGGGAAATTAACTATCCCTAATGTAGTAAACATCCTCTTTTAGGCTACACAGACATTCAAAAAGCCCGTGGTGGAATCAATTTAAGTTACGCAGTTTTCTATACGTGGATTAGTTCAGATCAGTAGGAAACAGAACACATATTTGCCCTTTGGTGGTAGGGGGATGACAGCTCAAATCTTAGACCAGGTTTCACTGTTTTTAAACTAGTCTGTGTGCCAAACTTCTGTTCTGTTACGGGTATAGACCAGTTTCTGGTCACTTACACTGGTAAAGATATGATGTCTGTACCTGGTCTTAGAGACCTTTTCTCCCAGTCTCACAGTGATTCATTATGAGGCTGTACCATACTTCTTATATTTGACTTTGAACAAGAAAGGATTCTTGGGCCTTATATAAAGCTTGCTGATGTCACTGGTCCCCTCTTAATATGTAGATTTTGGATCAGGCCTGTGTGCCTTTGAGGAACTGGACTTCGAACATGAAGCAATAGGAAACACATTAGAACAAACAAAACTTTGATAACATTGTACAGCCATTAGGGAACATGGAAAACCATTAAGCCGTGGAAAAATTTGAGAAATTTCACTTCACATCTCCTTGAGGCCAACTGCTTTTGAAAGTTATATATTTAGCTTTGCCGTTTCTACTACTTCATCCATTATTAGCTTTCATACAGAGTCATTAGCACATTGCTAGTATGAGTCAAATATTGCCATGGATGACAGAATGAATGGCCAGTAGAAAACCAAAGACCTTTAAAAAAAAGGATAAGCTTCATATTAAAAACAAAAATGTAAAAGGATTTTTTATTCCAAGTATTATTTTCTAATAGTGCAGTTACTGTATGTATGTGTTAAGTCTTGTGCATACTTTACTTCTAACAGATAAAGTTGCTAACAGCAAATATGCTGTATCCTAGCCCACTGAAGCCAGAAAACTCAAAATAAAGCCAAAGAACACCTTTACTTCCCACCCCCAAGGAAATCAAAAGCAGTCAGCCAGTCTTCAAAACACCACATTACATTCTGACAAGCTTCATTCTGTCCTTTGTTGAAAATTTCTCATTGGCACAATGTGGGCAGCCTTTAGATTACTCTGGTAAGTTAGATATTGGCACATTTTTCAAGTTACTCTGTTGTTTCCCGAAGAGCGGCCCAATTTACTAAGTGATGGTGTGTGTGAAATTGGCCATTAATTTTAACTTCATGACTGTGTCCACTCAAGCATAGACATTTGGTTCCCAGGGAACAATTAGCAGCAGAACATCTTGTGCCACTGCTACTTGTCCCTGGGAAATGCCTATGCCACGCACACTCTGGCGTACAGCAGGTTACCCCAGGTGAGATAGGAGAGGCTGGCCCCAGCAGTCTTAATTGGGGTCCTGGGGTCATCCTGGGGCTGCAGCAGCATTGATCCTGCCACTTGGAGCCTGGCTGGCAGCTGGAGCGTGGCTCCAACCAGCCAGGCTCTGGTTTTGAGTAGCGCACACTGTCCCTACATGCGCCACCCTATTTTTGGGGGGGGGGGGGCCGGGTTGACCCCAGAGTCTCCCCCCTCCCCGGTGCTGCTACCTTGCATCA
The DNA here is from genome assembly GCF_030867095.1 of Alligator mississippiensis. Classification (NCBI taxonomy): domain Eukaryota; kingdom Metazoa; phylum Chordata; order Crocodylia; family Alligatoridae; genus Alligator; species Alligator mississippiensis. The sequence goes on from NC_081827.1 coordinate 184,395,403, forward strand.
CAGAGAACACCTGCATGTTCAGTATGTAGCACCACAGACCTGCCTGCAGCGCTACATACCACATGGCTGCACTCGTCTGGACGCAGCCTATTGAGGCTGAAAAAACATCACCTTTCAATGCTAACCACAATGTTTTCCAAAACAAAGGAAACAAAAGTTTGGGGTTTCCCATATTTACTGAAGACCAAAAGAGAAATGGAAATGGAAAAAGGCAAAAGTACCATTAAAAGTAAAATCCTGAGGACCTTTGACCAAGGAACTTCCTATCATCATCTCATCAGATACTGTGCTTCAAAATGATTTATTTAGAGCAGAATAGCCATTGTCTCAGTACCCATTAGTCTTTTATTCTGTTGGTCCTCTGCTTCAAGGAGTATGTAGTTTTTTGGGGAGGAAATGGAAACTCTGTGGCAAGTGGCTTTTTTAACCATGGTGACTGTCTGAAATTGCTGAAAAATTCTAAGTGTTAGTATACATCCTAGGGAAATGAATTACAGGGCAGAAGAAGTGTTGAGAGGTCCATGATCAAATTGTCATAGGATCTGTGTCTCCCTATATAACACATATATATCCCATACAAAAATACATGACCTCTGTTGACGTAAGAGCAGAAATTAATTGCAGTACATGAGAGTTTAGAGCTTTTCCAAAGTAAGTCACTAGACACCAAAATGCAGTTCTAGGATCCTAACTTTAGGTTTTCAGTACTTTAAAAACAAGTGTCTAAATATTTTATTAATACATTTTTACTGTGTTTATTAAGCAGCCCAACTTACTAAGTAACAAGTTTAATGATACATCCAGTCCCCTAAGGCCCACAAAGTCCTATCACCGGGCCCCTGGTGCTGCGCCTGGACAGTCTGAGTTGACCCATGTGGAGTGCATCCCACAGGCAGGACCAAGGACATATACTGCACACAGCACCTGCTCAGGGATCTGTATTTCATGAATTGACCATTCTGGAGGGTCCAGGATCCACGTCACACTTAGCGCTCTCCCTTACCCACTCCATGGCTCTGGGACTGCGCCACATCAAGTGCCAGCTCCAGATGGTCCATGACCCATGCTGCATCTGGGCACTACATGCAGCATGGGTCCCAGACTGGCTGGAGTGGGTGCTAAATGCAGCACAGTCCTGTGCAGCACAGGTTGTGTACTGGTTGGAGCGAGCACCATGTGTGGTGCAGGTCTCGGACCAGCGTGGGGAGCTGGAGCTTTGTGTATGGTGCAGATCTCAGACCAGCTGGGGTGGGCACCACAGGTAGCATGGATCCCAGAGTAGACTCTGTGGGTGCTGAACCTGGAATCAGAGATGAGGGAAAGGTTTTGGAGCCCAAACTGGCCTATGGACCATCCCCATGACACTTAAAGTTTGACACCTCTGTCCTAAAACAGATTCTCAACTAGGGTTACAGGGCACCCTGGGTGCTGTGAGATCCTTTGAAGTGTGTAACAGGGCTTGAAAAAGGTAATTGTAAGCTCATCCCTGCCCAGCCACACTCCTCCTCCTCTTCCTTCCCCCTCCCAGCCATTCCCACTCCACCTCCTAGCACCTTTGTGAGGAGGTTAAGATTGTAACAAATACACTGGTGTTTGAAACAGGGTGCCATTCAATTCACAAAAGTTATGGATGGGTGCCTGAAGTCTAGGAAGGTCGAGATCCAGTGCCCTAAGACATAGATAAAGGCAGATATTTATCTTCCATGGACAGTGCTCCCTTAACCCGCTCAGTGCCAGTATTCTGCAAGCAGCCAGTGCTTAAATTGAATACTGACCACACTGTTTGTAGAGATGGCAATAAGTTCAGGATTTGCTCCTAGGTAATATATCACAAGACTTGGAAGAAGTAGGATCAGGAGTTCTGAGTCAAGTCACACCTTAACAAACTTAAAGGTTGAAAACTTACCAACGGTCAAATTATCAGCAGTTGACACACTCTAACCTAAAGTCTTGAAAGAGGTTTCAGTTTGCCTACTGTTTATCTTTACAACCTGGCCATAAGCTATAGTTGCACCAGTATAACTTATATTAGTTTTGTACACCAGTGTAAATTACATCAGGATCCAAGGTGGGTACTTGTACACAGTAGGGTCTGTTGAAAGAACCTAGTCACTCATTAGTGGACTAGTATTTAATAACCTTCTTGTCTTCATCAGGGATCCTGGTTTTCTCTGATTTAAGAAAATCCCCAATTTTTCTTTTTCCTTGTGTAACTTTGTGATCAGTTCCCCTTCTGTAAAATGAGGAGGATTCCTTCCTACTTCACTGTAATGTTTACTCCATTAATGTGTAGGATACAACAGTACTATTAATTTAATATGTAAACATAGTGTATCAAATAACTTTAGTATCTTTGCTCTGAGCAGATATAAGTGAATATTTTGAAAAGATTAGTATTTAATTTTGCCACTTTTTACAGTATTTCCATGGAGAGATCTCTATTTTGTCAAGTGTAATCAACAAATCTACAGATTGTTATTTAGAATTTGAACAGCAACTATGTATGATTGCAACTGGTTACATGAATCATGGAGCATGGTTTCTTTTCCCTGACTGGAGTTCAGCCATTGCAATCAAATTTCTATGCTAATGACAAGAAAGAGTGATTAACATTTATCTTCTTTAAGTAATAAGCATGCAAACTTGGATATCCCAAGAGCATTTACACTAGTAAAATGCAATCAGACAGCGTTGACATAAAATAAACATGAGAGCTACATTAACGTGGCTGAATTGAGTTCATTTAGAAAATCAAATAATATTCCTGAAGTATTGGATGCATTATTCATCCAGTTCTGCTCACTTAGATGAGTTAGCAATTAATGTATTTGTTTGCGAATTTCTAGAAATCTTAGAGTGCCTGTTCCATATTCTGCAATTGCCTTTAACGTAGTTTCAAGTCACTGTTTGCAGTAGTAGAGTTTACCACAGAACAGCAAGTGCTAAGCATTTAAACAACATGCATAAGGCTTTTGAAGTCATGAGATTTTAGAAATAGGAGATGCTGGGGGTTTATTGGCTTTCTGGTTAAAGAATGAAACCTTAAGAGAGAAACCAAATATTAGGCATCATAATCAAATCTTGTGGGTTGGCAACATTTAACATAATGCACCATCAGTAAATTAGAAACTGTAAGGCTGCTGCTTAAATATTTACCATTTTATGTTTTCTTGTATTAAATTTCATCAGGGAAAAATGGTGGAACAGCCAATTTTCACATTTCAGAAGTAAAAGCCAATTTTTATGGAAACCCAGGTTTCCATGAATTTGTATGTAGGTGTATATTTGTGTGTAGAAGTATGTATACCTGAAATCACAAGTATACAATACTAGGTCAGCAGTACCCAAATACTCACCAGCTAAGTTTCAGCATTCATAAGCAAGTCAGAACACAAAAGCATTTCAAGTATCAAACAAAAAGGACACTCTAGGAAGCACAATATGCTGCCTGGTATTTTCATAGAATCAAAGAATCATAGAAAAGTTGGTTGGAAGGGAGCTCAGGAGGTCATCTAGTCCAACCCCCTGCTCAAAGCAGGACTATCACCAGTTAGATCATTTCAGCCAAGGCTTTGTCAAGCCAGGCCTTAAAAACCTCCAAGGATGGAGATCCCACCACCTCTCTACATAACCTGTTCTAGTGCTTTACCACCCTCCTTTGTACATGTCACAAAATTGGCCATTAAACCAGCTTAAATGCCCTTCTGCACTGCTTTAATGGTGCGGTTGTTTACGCTGTCAGCAGTGTATTGCACATTAAATGACTTTGGGATGCAGCAAAATCTAACATGTCTGAGGCGTTTGAGTTTCCTACCTTACAGCCGCAGAGAGAAGCACCGGGCCCCACGCAGCTCAGGGGCCAGGAGGGCAGCCCATGCAGGCAGCCTGGCATCAGCCTGTGCAGGCAGGCTCCACTGAAGGGGAAAAAAAAAGCAACAAGCCTGATTTTTTTTTTTCTCCCCAGAGCCTCCCTGCCTGCCTGAGCTGTGCAGGGGCCCAGTGCTTTCCCCCATGGCTGCAATGCCCTGGGTGCCTGCAGGTGGGTGCCGCCTGGGGGGTACCACCACCACTGTGGAGGGAAGCACCATCCCCTCCCGCCCCGCAGCTCAGGTACCGCTTAGCCTGCTAGCAGCTCGCCCTCCCCCCCACCACTGGAGAGGCAGGTAAGGATTGGGCCCGACCCTTGTGTACACGCCATGGGGGTTTACTTCGTCTTAAATTGAAGCAGTGTTTTTAAAAAACCACCACTTAAATTTAGGGAGAATTAAACTGAAGTAAACCCCCGTGATGTGTACAAGCAGCCCTAGTGAGAAAGTTTTTCCTAATATCCAACTTAAACTTCCCTTACTACAACCTGAGACCATTGCTCCTTGTTCTGCCATCTGTCACCACTGAGAACAGTCTAGCTCCATCCTCCCCTTTCAGGGAGTTGAAGGCTCCTATCAAATCCCCCCTCAGTCTCTTCTTCTACAGACTAAATATTGTCTGTTTGTACATGCCACAGGGGTTTCATTCGATTTAGTTCTCCCTACATTGAAATGGTGGGTTTTTAAAAACACTGCTTTAATGTAGGGACAATTAAACTGACCTAAACCCACATGGTGTACACAAGGGTCAGGGCCCAGTCCTTACCTGCCTCTTCAGTGGCAGGACAGGGTGGGGGGAGCTGCTGGCAGGCCGAGCGCTCCTTGAGCTGCATGGGGCCCCCTTGGCAGCACCCACCCTAGGCAGTCCTGCGGGGGGGACTGCAGCTGCAGACGGAAGCACAGCTCAGGCAGGCAGGGTTCAGGGAGGGAAAAAAAAATCAGGCTCATCACTTTTTTTTTTTTCTTCTTCAGTGGAGCCTGCCTGCTCAGGCTGCTGCTGGGTCCCACAACATCACCTTTGTTGGTCTCCCCTCTAACATCAACCCAGAGACTTTCAACAGACCTATCTCTAGTTTCCTACTGGAGCTCTGTGCAATCATACAGCCCTTCTACATACAGTACAACTCCTCCTCTTCTCCTGTGCCCATCCTTCCTGAACAGTTGGTATCCATCCCTGACAGTATGAGAGTCCAGTGAGCTAGCCCACCAAGTCTGTTACTCTAATCATGTCATAGTTCCTTGGCTGTGCAAGGACTTCCAGTTCTTCCTTCTTGTTTCCCAGGCCCCGTGCGTTCATGTACAGACACCTGAAGTAACTAGCTGACTGCCCTACTCTCTCAGTAAGAATGAGGCGGCCTCCCCTGTTGCCCCCTCCTGCTTCTGCTCCCTCCCAGTCTCTCACTTCCCTATTTACCTCAGAGCTTTGGTATCCATCCCCTGGCAAACTTTTGTGATCAGGAAAAAAATTCAACAGCTAGAGCATCAAATTATTCATTGCAAATCATGCCCTCCCTTCTGTTACTATGTGCACAGCTACCTGCAGGCATGTCACACCAGGATGTGAGCAGCCAGATCAGGGGCCACTCAGGGAATCAAGGCACCAAATAGGGTCGGGATGGGTAAGTGGATTCCAAGGTCAAACCATGTCAGGAAGCCACGTCAATCCAAGAATAAAGTCAGGAAGCCAAGAGATCAAACAGAGAACAAACTCCAGCTTCTTGCACTGAAGATGCAAACAGATCAAACAGGGACCAAGTCCAGGGGGCAGTGAGTCAGGAAGCTGGAAGATCAAACAGAGAGCAAAGTCAAGGCGCAAGCCAGACAAAGCTGTGACAGTCTTGAAGCAGGTTACCCTGTTGCTCAGACACGTCTTGTTCCTGTGCAAGGGTTGATATGGGGGAAGTGGAGGGCCAGCTGACTGCAGCTAGCCACTCTCATGACAGGGGTGGAGGCCCTTGTGGAGGCTTGGGCCCCTGTACATGTGACAAAATGGCCCCTTTTAGTGGTTTAATTGCCCTTTTTAGCAATTTAATTGTGTAACAGTTTACACATTCAGTGGCATATTGCAAACACATTTCATAACAGTATACACACCTGTGGCAGCATATTTCAATTTAACTGACTTCTTTATGTAGCAAAGTAAAACACATCTGATGTATTTTAGTTTTCTATGTAACAAATTAAAGTGCTTATTCATCACGTGGTCAAGGGCCCATACATCTGGAGATGGTGGTGGAGACCGTGCACGGGGAGCTGGAAGCCCAGGCATGCTTGGGGAAGCTCGGGCTTGCTGGGCTTCCAGTGCCCCGTGCATCATCCCCACCTCCTTCTCTAGCTGCCAATACACCCTGCTGCTCTCCTGCTGCCTTCTCCACTGTGCCCCAGGGGCAAGTCAGCCTGTTCCCGGGTGGTCCCAGGCAGCGGGAAGGCAGTGGGTATGGTGCATGGGGCACTGGAAGCCCATCAAGCCCAAGCTTCCCTCAGCACACCTGGGCTTCCAGCACCCCATACACCATTAGATTTGGCAGGTGCTTCCTCCAAGCTGGGGCAGCATCCATGCAACTAGCACTGCAACCGGGTGGCCCCAGAAGATGGGGTTTTTTTCCCCTCGGTAGAGCCTGCCCATATCTCCCATGGCCGTATCACCTGAGCTGCAGGAGAGCCCAGTGCTTCCCTCTGTGGCTGCATTGCCCCCCAGGCAGCACCCACACAGATAGCACCCTGCTTGGGCACTCTTGGGGGGTGCTGCCACTGTGGAGGGAAGCAAGGGGCTTCCCCGCAGCTCAGGGGCCTTTCATCCCACCAGCAGCTTGCTCCCTGCCTGCAGGAGACATGGGCAGGCTCTGGGAAAGAGAGAAAAAAAGATCAGGTCCCTTGCCGCTTTTTTCTTCTTTTTTTCCGCAGCGGAGTCTGCCTGTGCAAGCTGCCACTGGGTCATGCAGCTCCTGAGCTGTGGGGGGGCCCGGTCCTTCCCTCTGCGGTGGCAGCACCCCTGAGACCACCTGGGTAGGCTGCCAGCAGGTAGGTGCCACCTAGGGGGTGCCACCACCATGGAGGGAAGGGCCAGAGCCCCCCAAAGCTCAGGGCCCACCTGCAGCTCACTCCCCACCCACAGGAAAGGTGGGCAGGCTCTGGGGGAAAAAAAAAGATCAGGCCTCTCACAGCTTTTTTTTTCCTTTGGCAGAGCCTGCCTGTGGCAGGGGGTGGGAGCTGTGAGCTGACGTCACTGCTCCATCACAGTGATGGAAGTCTGTAAACTGAAATGGTGGGTTTTTATTCCACACAATTAAAAACCCACAAAAACCAATTAAAAACCCACCATTTCAATTTAGGGAGAACTAAACCCCTGGCACGTGTACAAGCGTCCCTTGAGACCATCCTTGGTTACCAGCTTTGGGGCAGCCAGCTGGGACAAGTGACTGTGGCAGCAGGTTTGACAGCCTGATGAGGGAAGCATAGGAAAGAAGCCATAAAAAGGCATTCCATATCAATAAATTGTACAGCAGCAAGTATAACTGCATAGCCAAAACCTCATTTTTCATTTTTATTCCTACCACTAAGCCACTCTGATATTTATGAAGCGGAGATTCATGACGTGAGGATTTATTGCAATCAAGGTTTAATTATGGCCCCTGATTAATTTCTAAGTTGAATAAATCTTTTTTTGTGATACTTCTATATGAGTAGGCAGACAATGGTCTGAATTCATAAAAACCCTTTACCCTTCCTATAGGACCACATCTTTAGCAGAGCAGAGACTTTAAAATTGTGTACCATCCAAATACATTCCAGGCTAAGGAAATTATCCAAATGAACCACATTATTTATTTCAGTTATCTGCTGAGAAAAGCAAAGTCTTTATCTTCTAAGCAATAGACAAAATGAATTCCTTTATACAAACTAGCTAAATCATAAACAAAAGCCATTTTCATATAATCTCTTTAGTCTTCCTTTATTGCAAAAGATTCTCCTCTTGCTATAATCCCATATTATAAATTAACTAGGAGATAATTAGATTTACATGTTACTTAGGTTATGGCTTTAGAAGTTATTTATTATCAGAAATACATTAATGTCTTATCCAAAATTAAGTGGAATGACAAAAACAACAGTTACTATTGAGGTATATTAGAGATGCAGGAAAAAATGGATGCAGAGCTGCCAGGAGATAAAACTACAGCAGTATTAAACAAAATTAATAATGGAAAAGGATAAAAATGCCAAGGATGGAAATGTAAAATCTGCCTCCTACAGAAGAAAACATAAAATAGTTTATTTTTAAGACACTGATACTGCCTTTTTGTTTAGAGAAGCAATAGTTCTAAATTGGTTCCTCATTGGTATTCCTCTTTTTTCTATCAGGGATGGAACCACAAACATGGCCACCCATTTAGCAAACAGCCATGTCATGTCATTGTAACTAACCTCAACCCCCTCTCTCCCCTCCTTCCCCTGCCCCAACAAAAAAGCAATACATAAGCTATACTCAGGATATCTTCTGGATGACCAAATTTTGCATTTTAAACAGAAGATAAGAAAAAGATGATGAGGACAAGGAAACCTGAGCCTGATCACCACCAGCTGTCCGTCCTACATGAAGCCTACAAACTTGCTCCCCAGAAGAACAGCTTTGGACCAGCATCATAAAAACTAGAATCCTGTTCCATTAGTGCTAATTTATCAACAACCTGTGCACACAAATGAAGGAATACTGGGGGCTGAAGTTCTCTCCTACACATGCATAACAATTTACTCCAGGACTGAAGCTTGTCTGTATTGCTTCACAGACATACTCTGCTGAAGACCATTCCAAAGGTCCTCTCACCTGTTACTATTTCTCCGAATATGCAAAAGTTAAAAATGCCAATATTACGAAATGCTCAGCCTTCTTTACTTCCCAGCATGCTTTGCTATAAGGAAATCAATATAAAACCGCAGCCTTCACACTACACCCATTTTTCACCCAGACCTGGAATCTGTTCCCTACACTGGGTCAAAGATCTCAGAGTTTACATCTATATTACCATCTAAAATGTGAGTGCAGCTCATAGAGTTAGTCAAGCTAAACTGACTAGCTCAAGTGCCAGCTATAATGTAGTCACATAAGCATCAAAATCCCAGACTAGGCTAGCTGCTAGAGCATTTATCCCACAGTCTTGGGAGGGTTTGGCAGCTCATGATGAATGCCATGTATGCTTTCCATACCCAAGTCAAAACATGCACATCTAATTAAATGACTGGCTTTAGATTTAGGAGCACAGTATTCAATGCCCTGCTTCAGCATGGACTTCTTCAGTCACTTATGTCTGACAGACAGGATGGAAGACACTTTCCAGAGACGCACAGGTTTCACCCACCACAGAAACCCTCGAACATGCATCATGAGGAAGGCACTGCCTCAGGGTGATACATTACCAACACTGGTAGCTTTTCCAAAATATTTCTGATTTTGCACCAAAGTCTATGCATTATGGTAGGGAACAAACTCTTTTTCCACCTTAAATGTTCAATTTATTTATAGTGAGCAGCTCATCTTGCCATCCTAGTTATCATACTGAGACCATGGCTTTGCTCTGCTCCATCAGAGCTTTCCTCCAACTGGAGAAAGTTCCCAGTGACTGAGGTTTGCAGTTCAGGCATTTGTTAGTTCTGGTGATGCACCTGTGATAGACCATACTCAGAGCCAGTTTACATGGCTACAATTCCCTGAAGATGGATTTTTAAGACTTTTTCACATAAGTTATAGTTCTTCAAAGGGCAGTTGTGTAATGAATAGTGATCAGCTATTTCCCATGATTCTCTGCATGAGCCCCTCAGGCAGTGAACCAGTAGTTAGACAGAAAAAAAATGAAGGGAAATTCAGGTCAGTGTTTACACTTGTGAGACTAACTTCTAGGAGGTGTTTGCCAGAAAGCTATTTAACCACAGCAGTTCAGGGTCACTGAGAGAGGTGACTCCAACAACTGGCATTGACAATACAAGCACTGACCCATTTGACAACTCTTCATACAAAATCCATTTGCATCACTGCCCTTTGCTTTAAATGAAAAGCTTCTAAGAAAGTAGTCCTCTGTCCCCTGGGAAAATGCTTCTTTTGGATTAGTGAGAAGAACAGCTTCAGCTGTGCTGATACACAGGAACAAGGAAATCAGCCACCCATACTTTGAAGACTCAAAAGTACTATTTCCCACTTAGTGATGAGAAGAAAACCATTTTCCCATCCCATAAAATTTTCCAAGACTTCTAATATGTTCCCATTTTTAATTGGTATAGATTCAAGACCTTTCTAAGATTATCATTAAAAATAAGATATGGCTATGCCTCACTAGCCAATAGCCTGTTGCTAAGGGTACTCACCTATTCATGGAAAGATTAAGTCCAAATCAAACAGGGGAGAGTCAACAACTTTAGTCTCCCAACCACAAGGTTTTTAGCAATTATGGGATAAGTTATTCTCTCCAATTTTGAGCTGACAAATCCTTCCTAATCAAAGTTCCAACAAAACTGGCTCATGAAGCCTTTTTTTTTATTTAAATGAATTAGCATTTCCTGATTTTAAAAAAATCATTATGTTGCAAAATTCCTGACCAGCTCTTATTGTATTGCTTTCCATACGTTTCTAGAACAATGAGTTCTATAACCAATTCTCCCAGTTCTTGGTTGTTTGGGGGTTCCCTTCTTGACAGTACGCGTGATCCTGGAGCACTGGTTCCCCACTTTTTCCATACCAGAACCCCTCCATACTTAGCAGCATGGGAAAAGTAGATGAAACATAATCCCCTCGCCCCCAGTTTAATTTGCCTGATAGAGATTGGATGACAGATGCTACCAACAACAGTAGGGCACAGTTATTTTTGGATGAGTTAGCTGATAGATTTCTTGATCAGATAGTTAATGTACTAATGAGAGGAAATGCTATCTTATATCTAGCTCTTAAAAATAGCAAGGAACTTATGGAAGGACTGGTGATAGACAGTCAAGGGTCAACAAGTCATGAGTTGATTTACTTGAGTTTCAGATGTTCTATAGCATGGGTTTTGGACTTCAGAAAATCTAATCCAAGAGAATTATGGCAGTCGGATTTGAGAATTAAAGGGCATGCATAATAAGGAATCTTAGAATTACTTTAAGGTAGAAGTATATATGCCATCAGGCACTTGCAACCCAAGCAAGAAGGAAAACATGGTTGAGACGGGCCACAGACCTACATGCATGAACAAATATGCTAATTAATCATAACAGTATGCAGAGAACATACTTGGAATGGAAATAGGAGGGATATCTTTTTGACCTTGTGTAGTTAAATATGCAGGATTAAAGTGACAATGGCCACAGCATTAGCTGAGTTAGAATTTGTAAGAAAGTTAGAGACAAAAAAACAGCAAATGCATCTTCAGTCACAGAAAGAGAGAGAGCTAGGAGGGAAGTGGGGTCTCTATAAACTGAGGATGAGTGAAGATAAAAGATAATCTAGGCATAGCTTAAATCCTGAATAAATACTCTGCCTTGCTCTTACATTAAGAGCCAAAATGAAATTGAGGAAAAATAGAGGTTACCAAATGGGAATGGAGGACATGACAATAGAAATTACTATCTGATATGCCACATCGGATATAGAAGCAAAACTTGGATTGAATTCTTTCTGCCCCATCTTGCAAAAATAGAGACAGGGAATCTCCATGCCAGAATATTGAAAGAAGTAGCACATGGCAAAGCAACTACTTCAACACAAATCTTTAGTGGAATCTATCAACATGGGGGGAAAACATCCTATGACTAAAATATACCAACTGTAATGCAAAAAGGAAAAAGATGGGAGTGTACAGACTGAAGACAGCTGAGGAAGAGAGAAAGGAATCTACACTGTTCAATCATAATATGACCATAAGCCACCACTGTGATATGGCTGTGAAAAGGGTGTTGCAGTTCCAGGCAATGCTATGCGGGGATTCTTAATAGAGACAGGGAAGTATTAGTATCACTCTACCAGGCACTGGTAAGACCCCATTAAGAATACTGGCTGTAGTTCTGGTCACCAAAGCTCAAAAAAGATTCATTTCAGCAGAACCAAGAAAAAAAGAGAACTACTAAGATAGTTAAGGGAGAGAACTTATTTTATCAGAACAGTTTAAAAGGTCTTGGTTTGTTAAGTTAGAAAAAAGAAGTTGAAGTTATTTTTTATCAGAAGTGTAACAACTAAGATCTGTCCCTGGGGCAGCAGGAGGGGCAACAAGAAGCTAAGTTGGCAGCAGTAGTAGCTGCTGTTCATGCATGCCCTGTAAGTGGTGTCTGGAGCTGGTGCCCTGTTTGCCCTATGTAAAGGTAAAGAACAAGACTAATTGGCTATAAACTGGACAAATTTAGGCTGGAAATAGAAGATTTCTATCAAAGAAGTGAAGTTTTGAAATAATCTTCTGAGCAAAGTATTGGTGGCAAAGAATCTAAATTGCTTCAGTAGGAACCCAGCAAGATTCCTGCAACCCTGGAAGGGTTACTGATGGAATTGTCATATTGAATATAATATTTGAATGTTTGTAATAGTTGCCCATTAGCCAGTTTAGGAAAAAGACAAGATTCATCTTCTTATCTAGGCCATTGTTTTGGCCTATGTGCGGAAGGTCCTGACTTTGCTCAAAGTCTTAACTCTTGAATTTTATCTTTAGAGGCCTTTAACAAAGTTAACATAAAAATGACCCTTAAGCAAACATCCCACATTCCGAGAAATCAAAACCTAGGAGCCTTTTCAGTGATATGGAAATTCCTCAGAGTAATTAAATGATCAACAAAAGAAACTGAACCCAGCAGAATCTGTTAAGAAAGATCCAAGCCCAAATTTGGGAGTAGTGACAGGTTTGGGTAGGAGGGGCCCAAGACGGCAACTCACTCAATAAAAACTGTAACCTACTGTCCCAATTTGGAGGTAACCTCACTTGCAGAACAATGAAGGAAGAATCACAAGTGTAGGCCGGATCAGACTGATCACCTGAGCCACCCTCTCCGTGAACACGAATCTCTTAGTTCACGCTGGTGCTCTCTTAGAGCACCCAAAAGGGACTGAAGGAAGGGGACTTAGTCCTATCAGTATTGAGGCCAGCCCATTGAATGGTACTACTGAGGCCAACCCATTAAATTGTACTACTGAGGAATGAAACCGTATTTAGGTGTTTGGCTTCTCAGAATTCTAGGATTGTAAGTATATTATGAAAATAATAGTATTGATTCAAATTTAACTTTTAGTTGTAATTGTAGTTGTTTTTGTAATACTAATTCTTATAGCATTGTTTGGGAAGGAAGTGCATTTGGAGCATTGTTTCTGATACATGTAATTATTGTGTTCTTAATGTTTGTGGTATTTCATAAAGCTAAGCAGTGTTATGTGTGTAGGAAAGAATTTTAAAATAAAATTGTGTTGTATGAATTAAGTGTGTAATCATTGTGAAATCGTGCAATCAACTAACTACTCCCCCAGCCAGTGCATCAAACGAATTGGTAAATTGTGTGGGATTTTCTCTATTCCATAACCCACTAGAGACAGGAATGAAAATATTGCTGGATCAATAAGCAGCACATGTGATCAGTTCATTCAACCATTTCCAATCCCCATGTTAGGACTGAAAGTGAATCTCTTTCTCTCTGAGAGGAGCCTGCTAATTCCATTTCTCAGGACTCCTACTGGTCATCTGTAGGGACAAGGAAGAATGTTTTTCTCATTTCATAAATGTTTTTTTGGCTTTTGTTATTTTTTTCCCCACCTTCCACAGAAGCCCTGAACACTGGCCACAGTTAAATTTGGGAGTTTTGACTGGGGTCCCTGGCTAGAAGGTCTTATTATTTCTCATAGGCCACGTCCAGACTAGAGTGGACATGTGGTATGTGGTGCCACAAATCTGTCTGCAGCACCACACATCACACAAGCAAGCATTCTCTACACTGCTACCTTGCAGCACAAGGGGATTTTTTGACCCCAGGAGATCCCATGGTCAAAAAACCCTACACCAAAAAAAACGCGGGGTGGTGCATGTGGCAGCAGTTTGCACCACCCACAGAGCCTGGTCATCCAGAGCCCTGTTACAGGTGCCGGCCAGGCTTCCTGCCATGGCTGCAGCCCCAGGAGGCCCCCCAGGAACAAGTAGCACTGGTATAAGCTGTGCTGCTGCTACTTGTCCCCAGGGAAAGAAACGTCCACACTCATGTGGATGTGCCCATAGGATGGAACTGATCACCAGACCAGAGGTCAAAAAGGATAGGTAAGGACTGTGGCAGTTTGCCTTCATCTGTAGCATGGGGTATGGTCTTCTTAATATCCTGTGAATTTACATTAACTTATTACTTCTCTGTAATTGCAATGGCAGTACCCTTATCTCACCTATATATTTTTTAAAATGCAGCACTTTGCAGTATGTTGTTTTCATTAAGTGCTTTGTGACTGTTGTATTAGGGATGAGACTCATTATGTGCTTTGTGGCTGTTGTATTAGCAGATGATTTTTAGCACTGTTAGGATGAAAGGTTGCCTGCAAACATAAGGGACTGGATTCAATGGCCTTAGTGTCCCCTTCCAGTCCTACATTCATGCGTTTAGAGCTACTGCTTCAGGCTGTCTGCACACTCAGGAAGGCATCACTGCATCAGTTTATGGTCAGTTCAAAATTTCTGAAGTTCTCCCTCCAGCCATAAGGTTAGATACCGATTTTAAACAAAAGGAGCGTGGATCCTAACCCCAGTTCAAGAAGACGTTCTTGTAGGCTACTTCCAGAATTCCCCCTTTCTGCATTTGTCTAAATAGGCTGACAGAGATTTAGTGCTTCACAGAACTGGAGTCCAGGAACTGGGCATGAGGAGCAGAGACAGCCTCTAGTCTAGACTATGAGCTGCAACAACAGCTATGGAGATAGTTGCAAGTTTTCTTGTTCTGACCTTAACTTTGTTTCCCCACACACAGTACTTGAATCTAAGCACTGTGCTGGAAATTGTCTCTTCTTTCACTCCCATAATGTTAAAGCTGCGGTGGTAATGAATTACCAATTCTGTTTTTGAACTGTAGGTAAGTCCTTCAACTGAAATAACTGATGCAAGCACTTTTGCCCTTTTCCTACCATGCACAACAAGCTCTTGATTATAGTTAAAAAAGTATCACTTTAGATTGAAGTTTCCTTTAATCAAAATATTTAGTAAGGAGAAATGCACAGCTCTGGAGCAATTGAGTGTTAGCTGTAACCAAGGCTGGGGATTTTGACTGGGGTGTGCTAATGTTCCTGCTGAGACTTAAATCCAGAGGTTTCTGTCTAAAGGGTCTTCCATTTCTACTCAGGGTTAGAGCACTCACCATATTTGGGGATCAGGAAGGAATTTTACCCCATGGTCAGATTGTTACAGACTATAGGGAGGTTTGCATTCCTCTGTAGCTAGGAATGTGGCCCTCTTCCTTGGATCTCTCAAGCATATTTTAACAACTCTCACAGCAGCAGGACATTGGCCTACATCAGGGGGCAATTATTTTGGGTGGAGGGCTGCTTAATGAGGTTTGGTGAGCTTTCTAGGACTGCATAGGTAACTCTACCCCTGCCCGCATAGGTAGGTCCACAGTTGCCCTGCCCCCTGATTGCCATCTTGCCTTGCCATCATCAGAAGTCCTATCCCTAACCCCTGATCTTTGCTGCTGGAAGTCCCTCCACTTGCCCCCTGGAAATGCTCATTTTCGGAGGAAGTGGAGAAGGGGTTGCCATCTTAGAACCAGCGGGAGGAAAAACCAAATCATACACTAAAAGTCAAACACCTACTATAAAATACTTTAGTTATATTATAAAAAATATTTTGTCATGATTTTTGTTTGCATACTGTATAATAACTCAAAAATAAACACTTAGTCTTGTATATTGGGGGTGTGTGTGTGTGTGTGTGTGTGTGTGTGCACGCGCGCACGCACGCACATTGGGGCAATAGGGTACGCTGGGGGTGTGCATATGTGGGAGCAGGATGTGAGTGTGTGGCAGTTGTGGGTGGTGAGGGAGAGTGGGATGGTGCGGGAACCCCCCACACACACTCCTCCCATGGTGTAGCAGGTGGGGGTACTTGGGGTGCTCGTGCCTGGTGCAGGTGCCCAGCAGTATTCAACTCCAGCCAGTTCTGCATATCGCAGTGAGGATCACCTATATCACTGGTGCTCCCCAGTGCACGTGTGCAGCCCCTGCACTGCACAGCACCAGAGGGAAGCTCCACACGCTGGGGCTGGTTGCATTCCCTACCCCCAGCTGCACAGATCTCAGGATTCTGCAGAGAAGCAGTGGTTGGGACTCCCCTCCACTTCTGGCAGAGTCCCAGGGTAACACGGGGGCCTTCCCAGGCCCAGTTTGCTGTTGGCCTGCCCACCTGTCTCTGGACTAACCGCCCACCTCTCTTCCTGCCAAGCCTTGATGATAAATGATTATGATGTTACTCAGGCAGGAGGCTGCCCATTTAAGACCCCGATGGGTAGGAGTGATATCCCCAGCTCTGAGTCTTCCCCTACACTGGGGCCCATGCCTCACAGATAGCATCCCAGGCAGCTAAGCTCACCTGTAAGCCTTCAGCCTCTACAACTGTGGTCCCCTCTTTGGGACCTTTGGCCTCCCTAGGCCCTAGCCCTGCCTCTCAGGCCAGTTGGAATCCTGAGCCTCTTGCTCCAGAAATCCCTCACTTATGGGCCCCTGGCCCTTTTGAGACACCTTGGGTCCTGGCCCCCATACAGGCCAGTTCGGATGCCTTGAGTCAGGCTTGAATAACTTGCCTTCTCTTAACCCTCACAGCTCTGCTCTATCAAATGAACCTCAGCCCTCTCACTGTTCTCTCTACTCTGAGCTCTCTCCAGCCAAGACTTTTTTAGGGGCTGAAGATTATTAGGCACTCCTGACCCACCTTTCACCAAGCAGTTCATGAGCCTGGCATTTCCTGGGGCTACATCAGCACCGGCAGTCCCACCAGGCCTCCTTACCCTGGCAGGGTGCAGTTTTAAGTCATGCCCAGGACCTGGGGCCTCCTCCACCCCCATAGCCCCAGCCCATATACCTCCAAGATGTTGTGAGCCTCAGTTCTGCCAACTAATATCCCTTTCATATTGGCCAGGAGCAAACTGCAGCTTCACCCTATATATCTCCTGGGTCTCAAAATGCCCACCGTACTCAAGCACCTGGCTGCTGCCTGCTCCAGACCTTAAAGTGGCAGGCACCAACAGTGCCCTGCTATACCCAAGACCTGCATGGCAGGAGGTGGGGAAGGCAGCAGGCTCCAGTGTGTGGAGCTTCTCCCCTAGTGCTGCTGAGTGCAGGGGCTGCACATGCATAGTAGTGCACAGTAGTGATAGAGGTGGGCCACTGGACTGTGCCCCTTGCCCTATATACAGCACTGGCTGGAGCCACATGCTGCCAGGCACCAGCACCTGCACTGGGCATGACTGCCCTGAGCACCCCTGCCTGCAGCTGCCACCACAGGCTGCAAGGGCTGTGTGCAATGTGGGGCATGTGGGGGACACCCCACATCCCCCTGAACCCTCCCTTACACCCACGTCTTGCCCATCCGAGCCCCATGCTGCCACCACCCCCTTGGACATGGGTTCTGTGCTGCCTCCAGCCCCAGCCACACACTCCAGTCTCCCACCCAGTTGCAGCTCCTCCTTTCCTCCCTCCTACCACTTCCCTACCTGGTGCCTGGAGTGAACGGGATGCTGGGGAAGTGGACCAGATCCCAAGGTGGCTGCAGTGATGGCAGCAGCAGCCCCACCTGGAAGCTGCATGCTGGTTGGGCTGGGCCCTTCTGCCCACATGGGTGGGAGCGAAATGCAATACGGTATGTTGTGTGGTGTGTATACATGGGTGGCTAAATCTCATCCTTGTGGGCAGAAGGGCTGTGTGGGATACAATTAGTTGGTGGGCACCGTGAGCTGGATGAAAGTGCCTGGTGGGTGAGATCTGGCCTGTGGGCCATATTTTGCCTGCCCCTGGCCTACATTGTCCCCGTGTCTTATCTGTGGCAGGTTACGGTGTCAGTGTTAACTGTGTAGTTTTACTAATAGGTTAGACAGTGGATTTGTATAGGATGGTTTGGATAGGCACAATCCTGCCTCTGGCAGGAGACTGGACTAAGTGGCCTCTGAGAAGGGCTAGCTGTTCCCTATGATTCTGTGACTCTCCAGTTCATCAAACTGTTGCATGAGATTTATAGCACTGAAATACATTACTTAGATGCTGAACAATTATTTGTCAAGAACATTCAGACTGCATGCAAAGGATTTCAGTCTGGGTTGGCATCAGAAAAAAGTATTGGAAAGATCATACAGTCATCTTAGAGGAAGCATCTGTGTGACCTGACAGTGAAATTAACTTTGATAAGAAGTGTGCATGATTGATCTGCCTTAAACTTTGCCTCCTTGTTTACTGAGAACAGCATTTCCTATTACTCAGACAGCGGAGTTAGAATTTAGAATGACTTCAAAACTATAGCCTCAGAACCACATGTCTTATGGCAGCTGATCTTGATTTTTCTATGTTTGTATTCATCAGCCTCCTTTTGTTTTCACTGAAATCATCTAAAATTACTATTACGTAACTGAAGAGTGCTACTAGTTTACTGGAATTATGACAGTCCTATGGCAGCCCAAAAGGAGTATGTTTCTTATGTTTCGTAATGGGAAATTTTCAGCTCATGACACAAAGAAAATCCATATGAGTATGTTGGTAAATTCCACATTTCTCCTCTTGTTCACTTTAAACTCAGTCCTTTCTCAGCAGGAAGGACTTTTACAATATAAATAGGGTTATGTCACAAATTGCAAGTAGCTGTCTAGTCTTTCCAGGCTGGTAATTTTAAAGCTCAGTATTCATCCTTAAATATGATTTTGGCCATTGACGTTACTTTTTTGAAGCTTTAATTATTTATGCTGTTGCATTAAATTTTAGCTCTGCTCTATAAAAAGTCATCCTCAAAATGTCTCAAAGTAACTTTGCACTCACCAGAGGCAGAGCCAACCCTAGTGGGGAGCGGAGGGGGGGAGAGGAGGTGGGGGAGGGTGGTGAGTGGCTGGAGCACGGAGCCGGGGGTGGGGTGGTGAGCAGCTAGAGCATGGAGCAGCGTGGGAGGGGGAGAATGAGTGGTCGGAGCGCAAAGCCAGCAGCTCACAGTGGCTGCACAGAGTCGTGGTGCCCTCAGCGGGGCCTGTACAACACTGTCCACAGGGCCCCCAAAGTGTAGGACCTGAGGCAGTTGCCCCAATTCCCCCCTTTCTCCCCCCCCAGCAAGGGCTCCTTTTCAAACTGGATGATCAATATAATTGTCCCCAAAACACCTCTTGCCCTATTCAGCCATATTGCAATTTCTAAATGTAGTGATTCTATTGAGAAAGGTATTAAGTAAGAGGCTGGCTAGGGATAAAATGGAAAACTTGCCTGTGCCAGTAAAATTAGGTCAAGAATATAGAACATTTCAGAAGCTTAGCAATGATGATAGAGCCCATTTGACTAAAGCCCTTTTCTCTATTACTCTTCCCAACCTTGAAATAAAGGCAAGACACGAGAGTTAACACATTGTTTAATTATTGGTACACACAGGTTTAATTCTTAAAGGTGAATTTGATTTTTTAAGACATGGCCCACAGATATATCCAGCACACAAGGGAATAGCATCATTACAACTAGCATGAAATATGTTACAAGTATTATGTATAACAGAGATTCTGTATTATATACAAAGACAAATGAGAAAAAAATCAATTTCTGCAAAATAAACATATCCTAGTCATTTAGGACCCACCCCAACTTCCATTGAAGTTAGCGAGAATATGATTAAGCCCTTAACGAACACACAAATGTTGAAATCTTATGTTTCACTGAAGAATAATGACCTATAATGTAATGATGCTATAACAAATTGTGATCGACTTGTTACACTACATAAGGACAATTCGGGTAGCAGATAAAACAGGGTATACTGAAAAGGGTATATTGCAAAAGGCAATGTGCATCTCCTACTCTAGAAAATCTACTCAGCAGCCTTCTTCATTGAGCTGAACACAGCACTAGTTTGAGGAAACAGTATTTGTATAGGGTCTTTTGAGCATACTTAGAACATATAGCATAAAGGTAGAGTGAAAAAGAAACCACACCATGCTTGCTAAACGCGGTATCATATTTAAAAGGAACCCTTCCAGAAAAGAACATATCACTTGGATTTATTTTGCTCTTTGCATCACTACAATACTAACAAACAACTCTGCTGTTGCACAAGGTAATGCCCTTCCTTTAAACTTTTAGATGCTACATCAGTAGATCCCACAATCAGCAGTACTTTCATGCCAAACAGTGGCATTCAGCATTAGGACTATGCGAAGCTTCAGTCACTGATTCGATTTGGCAGAGATTCAGCCCATTTCAGTGGATTAATTTCTGAATCCAAATCAAATCAGGAGACCCTTTAATCTCTCTGAATCAAATCGGAACCCTCCGAATCAATTCGGGGAGATTCAGAAAGATTCAATGATTCAGACATAGAAAAAAACATTTAAAGCTGTGTCTATGTACCTCAAGGTACCAGGCGACTCGTGAATGCTGAGATGCTGGAGTGGATGAAGCATCCCATGGGAGCATGGGTGGGTCCCCAGCGTGCTTTGCAGTGGACCCAGAAGTGGACCAGAAGCACTTCTGGTCCGCTTCTGGGTCCGCCAGGGAGCCAGGGGGGTGCTCCCCCATGCCCTCCTGGCTTGGCGACTGGTGCCTCCTGGGTCTGGGGGGGCACCCAGAGTCCCCACACAGCCAAATGCCCAGCCGGGGGGTGTGGGAGGGGGCCCCTGCACGCTCAATTGCAGACCCAGAAGTGGTCCAGAAGTATTTCCAAACCACTTCCAGGTTTGCTGCTAAACACACAGGCCCCCGCCCCCCCCCCCCCACCCTGCACACCTGTGGGATGCTCCATCTGCCCCAGCATCACAGCATTCATGAGCTGTGCCTGGTACTTCGAGGTATGTAGAAAAAACAGTTAAAGCTGTGTCTATGGCCAGAAAGCTGATTCTCTGACTCAACAATCGAATCTTCAGGTTTGGATTCAGCCGAATCAAACTGGGACAGTGATCCAAATCAACGAATTGAATCACTTTCCCCAATTCAGGCCAAATCTGAATCCAGATTGAATACAGCCCGTTCCACACAACACCAGCTGAATCTTCAATCACTATTATTTCCAATATGCAGACCATGTTCCAAATCTTATTTGTAGAGACAGGTCAGGATATAAACTTGAGGTCAGCCACTTCAGTGTACTACATTAACCATTCAGTTCAGTGTACTACATTAACCCCCAAACAGCCCAAGTCATGCTTGCTTTCTCAGGTAACCCCCAAAGTGCTCCTGTTAGTTCAGTCTCAACTTACTAAATCAAACCAAACCTCATTTTCTACTCTGATAGACCTTGTATAACCACTATGTGAACCCATATAATGGAAACAGAAATGAAAGCATCTTGTTCATAGTATAATCAGTTCCACAGCTATCTATATCCCTTATCTCAGTCACCAGACTGACTTCAAACCATAGCAAGATCCAAATGTACATAGTGTGCTGGCAGGTACCACATAGTTTCCGTAACACAACCTACCTAACTGATACAGTTATCAGCATTTGCAACTCCTTGTTTAATCTTTAATCTTTTGTCTTTTAAATTGTTTCAGAGGATTTTGGAAATATTTATGGGACTAAGCAATTATTATCTCCTTTAGCCTTCATCTTTATGATAGTCTTGTCCTGAAGAATCCAGAAAAATGCTCACCATTCTGGTAACTCAAAATTGCACTTGCCCTGTCTTCAAGAGTCCTTTAGCTCATCCTCCATCATAGGCCATGGGTTGTTCCTTCCCTCCAGTTGCATTGTTGCTGTAAGAAAAAATTAGGAAATCTTCTTCTGGCATTGTTCTCCTCTGCTCATCCCTTTGGCTGATAAATCTGGTGGTTTCCAAGATCTTCCTATATACCTTGTAAAAAAATATTCAACTGTCCCCAAAAGCAATCACTGAGACCCTAAGTCATTCACTGGCAAACATTTTACAACCACCTAAGTTATCAATAATATTCTTTCCTATAAACAATGCCATCATGCCACCTTGTTACCTTTATACAGCAGTCTCCTGCAATAAGGTCATTCAGCAACTCTATCCTTTGTTACATCTATCCTGGATTATATGCTGGAATTGAGGACTGTAGACCTGTCTTCAGCTCAATAAGGGTCCATGCGGTAGTTATTTCAGCCAACATCCATATACTAAAGACTGGGCCATATTTTGTCATCCTAATACACTCAAGTTTCTCAAGATCGTAGCCAAATTCTCCCCTTCCCCACAATATTAAAGAGCCATTCTCAGAGTGTGACTTAGACTTGGTCTTTGGATCTTTAATGTGGCCATTCTTCAAGTTGACAACATCATATTCCTTCCTCCATCTCCACAGGAAAATGATAATTTTGTTGCCAGTTACTTAGATAAAAAGAGTAGGAGATTACACTACTTTCTATCCAGACAAGGTGGTATTGCAAACTCATCCTAAATTTTTGCTGAAAGTAGTCCCTGAATTCCACAAGAGAAGGCAGATTACCCTGCTCATCTTTTTCCCAAAGCTGTATACCTCTTGAACCAAGGTTTCTCCACATACCCTTAAAGTCAAGAGGGTCCTAGCCCTTCATTTGCACAGTACCGAATATTTAAAGAAAAAAAACTCTGCTTTTATGAATAACCGAAGCTGAAAGATCTAAAGCCACAGTTATTTCCTCCCCAAGGCTGTCAGGTTGGATCTCAGGTTGTGTTAACTTCAATATGAGACTTTCAAGGTGAAGCCACTTGCTTTAATTTGAGCCTACTCCATCAGGATGCAATCTACATCCATTACTTCTTAATGTGGAATTCCTAAAGGGGACATCTATGAGCAACAACATGGACCTTAATCCTTACCTTTACTAAGTACTACAATATGGGGGAAGCCTCAAGTAGGGAAACTGCCTTTGGTTTGAGCAGTAGTCCAATTTCTGCTTGCCTATAGGACTTGGACTCAACCTCCAAGTATTTGTGGGCATAGGTTTGGAATCTCCCACATGTAAGAATGTATGTGTGGATAACAACTCAATATAGAAAAGGAAATTATTAACCAATAACTGGAGTTCTTAGAGATATATTGTCCTCATACCCTCTTTCCCCTATTTCTCAGTCAATGACCTTCAGAACTCCATAGCTGAGAGCAAACTGAGAAGTGGGGATGGGCTCACTGCCATTTATCCCCTCAGTGGAAGACTACAGCAAAAGCAAAAATGTCTCCAGTCAAAGATTCAGGATATCCACATGATAATGCATTGTGAAATATGCCAATTACTGGGATGTAACTTGCTTCTGCTCTGCATGCTGTTTGATCATTTTGCTTCAGGCAGGACTAGTGAAATATAAATAAAGCAGATTATACTTAGAACATAAGCAGTCTCCAATATCATAGATATCTCTTCTGTGGGAAACTGACTTGCAAATCTGGGAATTTGCTACAGCTTGGCAGACTTATATCACTAATACAGGAACAAACAACAATAGTGTATCTATATGATCAGCAGCACAGTTTGGAAGCTTACAGAAAAATACTATTGTATTATGATGGCCAGATATGTACACATCTCATACAATGGTCAGCAACAGTCTAATACTAACTTCAAGATGATTTTCTGTATTGCAATGATGTTTAGGATAATAAATGAACACCATGCTAATCAGTCTCCATTGTTTTCAACAAGAGTCCAGCTTTTGAACCTGGACTAGTGTTCTTTTAATAATTTTCCTGCTATTGAGAGTCAAAGCAAAAGCATTTGTTCCAAATAAAACACAAGCTAGTAAAATAAGGAAAGCATACAACACAATTTATCAAAGGACTGATTTTTTTTTCAAAGGCACACCTTTTAATACACACTGCTTTTCATTGTTTCAACACCAGCATTTATGACCAAGCCCAGAGACTGAAATAACCACTTAGAAGTCTGAGCTATTTGCTTTGGTTCAAAGTTATGGTCAGATTAATTTCTGTATTTTAGCTAGTGGAAACAGGCCTGGATTGGATTGGAGAACACAAATGTTCTTCCCAAAGACCTAATGCCCTTTTATGTGATGTCTAATTGCATCGTCTTTTCTATTAAGCTAACTTAACTGCTGCATTCAACTGCCTGATCTAATAAGGATTAAAGTTTAAAGAGCGATAAACTTTCTTACACGTTAAAGATTCAGAACAGAAAAAAAAATTACAAAAATGTGAACATTTTAGAACCAATTTCAACATCCCGGGCATTTAAAATATCATTGAAGCTAAAAGCAGCACTTCTACCTGAGCTCTTTAGAAATAACTTGCCCTTTCACTTCATCTCTTCAACGTTTTGGTATAGATAGTCAGGAACTGGACTACAATATGCAGCCTCATAACCTGTTCAGAAATCACTATCATTATCTAGGAATCCAAGAAATAAGTCATGCTTCCCATTAGAGATGTTGAGACAAAATCTTGCATTCTTATATGCCAGTGTTGAAAATGTGGTCATTGTTTGTAAATACACTATGTGAGTAGCAAACAAGGCATGGGAAAGGAAGGATCATTGAAGATTCTCACTAAGAAAAGCAACAATGGTGCCTAGCTGATATTACTGTCAAGTTATGTGCTCATAAGATTCAAAGGTAAATGGGCTTTGGCCGTAGCAAGAGAAGGCAAAATTAGGGATGTTCCCTAGAAGCAGCTGCTAACAACAGACCTTAAGGACCTGGAAAACAGGCAATAAATGAGACAAATATAGAACTGAAAGAGCAAGGACCATCAAGCCTCCTACATTAGAAGTTAATTATTTGTCAAAAAGTGTCTACAAGAACATCCACACCACCACAAGGTGGTGTCACAGGAAGAGAGAACTTACAAGGTGTCACAAGACAGATGCATACACAAAGCAGTGTGAAGCATCAGGAAGAGAAATATCCCTCAATTCTTTGCTGCTTTCATGTAAGACAACAGTGTGAATAAAAAGCTGAGGCCCGAATCTTTCAGAAGCATAGATAGAAAAGAGATTTTTAAAGCACCAAGAATCATGCCAACTCATTATTAGGCACCTCCGTTTGTTGTTGGATCCATTCCTCTTTAATACTTCTCCAAGGAGTAATTCAGTACCTGCAAAATGAAAATAAAATAAATAGTTGTTGAACAGATCTCCCAGATGCAATCACATTTCACATGTTGTTTTCATTCCAATGGCTATCTGTCTGGAACACAAAAGTTTAATCCTTAATGAAGTACATAAAAGTATCTTGCTGCTGGGTCTATTCTTGCCCTCCTGTTTAATAATAATAATAATAATAATCCTCCCTCCCCCTCAATGTTTACTCAGAAACTTATACTGTTTTCTATCATGGTAAGCAGGAACAATGGCTGATCTGACATGTCTAGGGGTCAT
The DNA here is from genome assembly GCF_030867095.1 of Alligator mississippiensis. Taxonomy (NCBI): domain Eukaryota; kingdom Metazoa; phylum Chordata; order Crocodylia; family Alligatoridae; genus Alligator; species Alligator mississippiensis. Next base: position 184,420,735 of record NC_081827.1, read on the forward strand.
CAATTCCTCATCGTCTACATGCATTTTCTTTCAGGGTTATAGGCCTGATTCTGTAGTGTTCTGCACTTTGTGTAATTATTTGCCCCTGTGCTACTAGTATGCAGTGTGTATACAGACACTGCTGTTCTGACTGAACAAATTGTTGTCTTCCTTGGCAAAGGTCTGCTGCTTGCTGTGGAACAGTAGCCTTCCTGTTCATTGTTATTTCTTGGTTACACTGCAGAAGTTCAACTTCAGATCCTGGACAGCTCACATGAAAGAAAAACTGGGCAAAGAAACCACAAAACAGATGTCAGCAATAAGGGTAGGTCTATATTGACAGTCAGGATTGATTCTGAGGTCACCCTCAACCAGCTCAAGTCATCTATCACCTCATTTAGCCCACACCAAAGCTGGCCACACTGTGCTGCTTATACTCAAAACAGAGACCTGCTAGGAACTGGTCTGTGGACAACCAGTCTTTCCTTCTGGCTTTCCTCTGTGTATAGGTAATACAGAAAAAATGAAGTGCACAAGGATTGGAAATAAATGGGAAATTGTGGCATTTTCAGAGATGGGTTTAGTGAGCTGAAGGCTTTCATGCCCAGGTGAGATCCAAGCACGGCATAAAGAGGTGAGCTAGACTGACCTCATAATCAGAAGGTTGGCAGAACTACCAGGGTCTGGTTAGATGCCCAATGTGGCTGAACTAAGGGATTTACAGTGTCAATGGTTGGCAGGTGAAGCTTGCAGTCAACCTTAAGGTTTGCTTTAGCCTATCAGCATAAATATAGGCTTGGTGTCTTAAGATGGGCCCAGTATTTTAAACCATTGATTTAGTGGTCTCCAAATTAAAACAGTTGAGATCCTGACGTTCATGACTTCCATTATGCTTTATTTAATAGGAACCAGATTAATCCCCAAACTATGAGACCTTTAAGTCAGTCCAAATCAGATAGCAGTTCAGATATTTACCTTTAAAACTATAATTACATAGAATTTATTTTATCTAAGGTCATGGGCAAAGACTAGAAAAAAAAAAGACCCAGGTGCTGAAAGACATATAGGTACCTCAATACTTAGAAAATTTGGGCCTAAGCTCTTTTCTAAGTGTGTTTTTTACCCTAATGCATGTTGCTGTATTGAATCATGTGTAGTCATTTACATCTTCAAGATGTGGATACAAAATAATTCCCATTAGACGAGCAAGTGCAGAACAGAATCTATGCAATTTGTACAGAAATTATTCTGTACAAGGAGGATGTCTCCAAATTCTGAAAAAGAGGACAAAAAAACCTAAATATAGTTTTCCATAATCCTCCCAGATTATCCTTATTTTGATATAGTCATATTTCTTGCTCTGCTTTTTCTGCTAAAGTAGCAGCCAGTGTTTGCTAGCTTGGGTATTGTTCTACTTCTCTTTTATATCAATCAAGACAGGGACTTAAACTCCTTTAGCTACCATACACATTCTGGATCCATAAGATCCCTTGGGAACACACAGCATCAAGCACAATGGAGTCCTGTTCTCAGTTTGAGGCCACTAGTACACACATAGATAAATAAGTGGGTGTACTTCATCGCTTTTATGCAAACCAAGGGCTAAAATAAGATCACTTTGACTGCAGCTAACACAATTTTTAAAAATTACATCCAGAAAGTATAGATGGTCATGGGAGATACTCTCATTTAATCTACAGAAAACAAGTGAGAATGAAAATCTGAGTCTTGAAGTGCTCCCCTAGAAAATGTGATAACCTGTGCCAAATGGAACACTTCCTCTTCACTGGATACATTAACACCAGAGAGATTGATTACTGAATGTAGTCACATATAAGTTAAAAGCAAGCTTACACTGCTGAAGTGGGCTTCATCTGGATTCAGGTTGTTGTCACTTGATTTTGGTGGTGATCTCTTTCAGAAGACCCTTCAGATCACTGAGCTAAAAAACAACAGACTTCTATTAATTTAAACTCATTCTAACTTTTTTTTCCCAGGACATTCTTGAAGCTTTAACAATGGGCAAAAAGAATTATGAAGCAAATTAGAAATGATTTAACATATTCTAGAACGCATCCTCACAGAGCATATTCAAGTGGAATTTATGCTTCCTTGGTTGCCTTCAGAATGCCAGCTGTTAATGAATGAGCAATAACCTACTGTTATTTGTATTCACTAGACACACACGGTTGCAGTGACAAATGATGCAGTTTTTATACTTCTTTTCACAGAGAAATGATCATAATGAGTAACAAAAGAGCCTCTCCAAACATTGCCCCACATAGAACATACATGAAAGATCTGTAGCAATTACAATTTCCATCAGTGCAATTAATGCAGTGAGAACTAACATATACATCATTGACATTTTTAAACAAGCAGGCTTCATAAAAGCAACTGGCTCCAAATTACTCAAATTACTTACAATGGGATAGTAGATTACAATTCAATAGAGTACTGTTGAACCAGTCTCCTATAAAAACAGGTTTAATAGACAGTTGTTTCCTTCAATACTTCTTTTGCTTCAATGTTACCTTTACACATCAAATTCTAGCACCAGTTTCCAATGCCTGTACTATTACTGTCTAATCTTGATCCCCAAGAAGTCAATGGGTGTTCTCCCAGGGTAAAGTGACAAAAGGATATCAGAATCTTACTTGATGTAATAGGGGAACTTGATGGAATTAACTATCCAGACAAGGGCGAATATTGTTGCATGGAACATCTTCTTTCAACATGTATTTATAACAAGATAAAAAACATATTGTTCCACAAAGAGCCTTCAGCTATTTGTCTCCTACTCTGGAAGGTTTACCAGCAATTAAGTAACAGGTGTGATTTCTATGCAGCTCTAAACTATGCCACTAACAGAAAACAGAGCAACTTAGATCGATTTTGAATGTCTTTTAAGGAACATCTTACTTGGAGACAGTCCATATAAAAGGAGACACTACAAGAGAACTTCAGTGTGTTACAGTTGCCTTTCTCAGGCATGCTGTAACTTCAGAGGCCCACACATTACTGTCAATTTATTTTCTTTGTCAGCTAGCACTCCTAGCATTCCCACTGAAATCAGTTCTATAATAGTCCTCTGCCTGTAAAAGTGGCTCTGGCCCCCAACACAAGTCTGTTTGATACTCCGGTTTCCCGGGGTGGTACCCTGTACTCACCTGCAACACCTGATCTTACTTGAAATAAATTTGGGAGGCAGTGCTCAGTTTACCAGAGTGACATTTTAGGTATCTTTCTCTGCCCTGTTTATCACTGAGTTACCACTCTGTGGCCCAACTCAGGCTCAGGCTCTGCCCCAACTCAGGCTTGGTCCCTTTAGCAGCCTCGTATTGTGACTTATAAGGGATACTTTGCAGTTTCTTTGCTCAGAATCCAAACCAAAACATAACCAAACCAGGTTTGCCACTGTTTTTCTCACTCTCCTCCAGTCTCCACAGCCCTTCTGGGCCTGCTTACAGCTACTGCACACCTTCTTAGCTCTATAAAGAGAGCTCCTCTCAGTTCCTTCGCCTGGGCCAGACTAGCTTTCTGACTCAGAGCTTAGTTTATATCTCATTTTCGCCTGCCCCTTCTAGTCACTGCATTCTCCATCCCCTAATGAGGTTCAGAGGATCTTCATTACATAGTAGGCTTGTAGTTCTGCAGCTTGCAGCTTTCATCCACTGTCTCTAACTTGCAACTTGTGTAGTCATCCCCTCTACTTAGTAACCCCAACAAGATAACAGTGCCTCTAAGTTACCTCAATCTATGATTATGCCTTGAAAAAAGGTGTCCTAAGAAAATTTGAGCTCAGATGATAAGTAAAGCTGTACAAATTAAATATATACTATCAGCTCTTGGACTACATGAAAAACAAAGTACCTTTGCATCCAGTTGTCTAAATCGATGTTCCATCCTGTGGAAAGACAACATACACCAAAGTGAAAATTGTGGGGCTAAAAATTAAATTATCAGTTGTTGACAGTATCCAGTAGATACATTGTAAAACTCTGCAATAGTCCATTCATTTTATGTAAAATAGGATGCCTATTTGAAGTACTTGTCTAAAATCAGGTCTAGAGCAACTGTGGCTTGGGGAATTCTAAAATTTTTTCTGTATTCTAGGTGTGCATTGGTTAATGAAAGAACTATAAATAATTGCAGATGACTCTGTGAGTTCAAACTATTCCCATTAGACTTTCCAGAATGTGGCAATAATTATACCTGCATAGATTTTTTATTACAATTAAGAGAAGTTTAAGTATCCAGGCTGATGTCAGTATCACCAGCATGGCTCTTTTGGATATGAAGTTCATTTGGACAACTATGTGCGTGATGGATTAATCAAGTTTGCTGTGAGTCTGTTGCAGCGTGTTAATTAGTGTGCTCCAACAGCCTCTGTGTCATGTGTATTCAGCATCCCTGTGTTTCAAAATGGTAGCAGGGGCGCTTTAACTAAAGCTTGTTCGATGAGCTTTAGTTAAAGTGTCCCCGCTGCCATTTTGAAGTGCAGGACACTGAATACACATGATGCTGTGAGCAGTTTAATTAGAGCATGTCTCAGAGCCGCTCTAATTGAAGCACCCCCCACCATACCCTTGACCACGTGTATAGATGCCCTTTGAGACTAGCTGGCTACTTGATGTTAAGCAGGTTAATTTTCAGCTTATGCCTGTTAGGAAGGAAATGTTCACAGCAGGGCAGTGTCATGCCCTAGAAATAAGAAACCTTTCCACTAAGACTTATCAGCTTTTCAATAATTAAGCTGGAAATTAAAAACACCTTTTATATCTTTGAGAATTGCTTTTACGTTCAGTAGTATTTTCAATGAAGTTTCATACAGCTTTTCCAAACTGGGCCCTAAGGGCTAAATCCTATTTCACTTTAGACACCTAATTGGCACATACAGAACATCTAACTGCTGCTTTTGGTACTTCTGCACAGCTTTGAATTCCGTTCCATCCTACAACAAAATAAACCAGCCCTCTAGACATAGCTGGTAGGAGTAAATTGGAGAAGGACAGCCCTCCCACATTTTAGTCCAATAAACTAGCAGCTAGGGCACTTGCCTAGGGAGCAGGAGACCCAGGTTCTACATGCAGTGAGGGTCAGAACTTGTATCTTCTGTTTCCCAGAACACTGCTCTAACCAAGAGGTCACAGGCTGGATATTGCCCAGAACCCTCTTCAGCCCTCCTTCTGCAGCTGAACCACCTTGCATTTGTATCCACTGGATGAAATGGGGAAGAATTTCTTTACTGTCCGAGCCCCCAAGGTCTGGAACAGCCTGCCACCGGAGGTGGTTCAAGCGCCTTCATTGAACACCTTTAAGATGAAACTGGATCCTTATCTTGCTGGGATCCTATGACCCCAGCTGACTTCCTGCCCTTTGGGCAGGGGGCTGGACTCGATGATCTTCCGAGGTCCCTTCCAGCCCTAATGTCTATGAAATCTATGAATTAATAAACAGCACTAGGGAAGTTTCTACTGTGCTAGGTACAATAGCTCAGGGAGAACTCAGAGCCCCCTCCAACCAGAACAGCATTCATCTCATTGAGACACACCCTCCAATTTGTTCTCCTGGCCCTGCCCATTTTCTGGTCCTGATGCCCAGTGGGACAGATTCAAGAGAAGTGCTGGAGAAACTTCTGGATAGTGCTTCATCCAATGATTCTCGACCAGATTGCCATAACACCAGACCCCTGTGAGCTACTCCACATGCTGGACACCCGGCATGTGCCCCAGTGTCCAGGAAGGCTAAAATACAGTGCACTGCCCACCCTTGTGCTCCAAGTGGCATGATCTGCCATAGGTGGAGAAATATAGGGCCATATTTTTTTGAGCCTGGCTCCTTCCCCTGCTTTTCCTATGCTCCTTGAGCTGGTGGGAAGGACTACAAGGAATGGTCCAGCATTCAAGTCTCCAGAGCATATCTACATGTTATTTAGGCCCACAAAGTGACATTTTACATTACCCTAAGTCTTTTGGTAACTTTGCTTTTTAAACCCAGTTCTACTTTTCTCCACTCAAGCAGTCTGGCTTAGTTATACTAAAAAAAGGCTGAGGTTTTATTTTATATATTCAAAATAAAAGAAACGTTAGGACCTTCAGGCATCTATACATGAGCAGCAAGGATGCTCCTACACACTGTAATTACAATGTGTCAAAGCAGGCTCAATTAACCGAGTCTGCTGGAACGTGGTAATTACCACACTCCAGCAGACTCCAGTGTTTTGTGTATCAACATCCCCATGCTTAAAAATGGTGTGGGGGGACCACTGCAGATGACATTGTGAGTTAAAACTATTCAACATGTCAAACAAGCTTTAGTTAAAGTGTCCCTGCCACCATTTTTAAGTGGGGGGGATGCTGATATACGAGATGCTCCAGGTACTTTAATTAGAGTGCACCCACCCCTGCCCCGCCTCCCAGAGCATGTGTATAAACACCCTTCAAGTCCAAATATAAAAAAGAATGGAGGTGTTATCTACTACTGGACTGGAACCAAGTAAAGATTCCCACTAGGCTTTATGTTTATGGACAACATAATTTCTCAATTATATGTTAGATATTCTCTATTCATCTACATAAAAATAACAATATGCCACTACTTAGCTCTCACTTTTCACTTTTCATCAGCAGACCTCAAACATTACAGAGAAGGAAAGCATCATTAGATCCATTTTAGATACATGAGGAAAAGGGACACACAGAAATGAAGACTGGAGGTTATTCAAGGTAGCAAATATTTTTGGTATGTTTATGTATATATGTAATCTAGGCAGCATATACTACATGAACAACATATCATAACCGCAAGTCCAAACAACTATGTATCCACCCAAAATATGTGATAACTCTTTAGATTTCACTTAACATGGAATGTGTGTGAACTACTTCAAGCTCACTTTTATATTTTTTAATTTATGAACACTTAGCTTTTTCTAAATACATTAAACTTTTTTTTGTAAAAATAGTTTGCTGAAGTTTAGTTTAAAAGTAAAGCAGAGAAATAAGTAGACATACTCCTCTGATGAATCATTTGCTTTGGTATTGATTTTGACAAGGTAATTTTCTTTCATGACAGCTTCCCATGAGAGAATCTCATTGTCCTCATATTTTAAGCCTAAGAAATACAGAAAAGCATTAGATTAACTTAAACTTGCCTCTACAGTTTTGCAATGTGAAAAGACCTGTTGGTAATTGCATTCCCATAGGCTAATGGGATTCATTTCTCTGAATACAAAATGTTAGCATCCCCATTCCAAAATGATTACAGCTCGAACGCAAATATGATATACGCATATGAGCATAAACACAGTATTTGAGGTTAAGAAATCTGACCCCAGCATTCTCTCCTGCCTAGGCAGGGGGTCAGACTCAATAATCTTTTGAGGTCTCTTCCTACCCTAACATCCATGAATCTATGAAAAATTAATCCAAATTGATCCAACCAGAACTCCAGTCTCCCAGGATCCCAAGGTTGCCACATGATTTTCTGTGCTGATCCAGCCAACAGGTCTATGGAAGCAAGCCCTAGTTACCATTTAGAACCTTACTGACTACTGAGGAGGTCTATACATATTTAGGTATGAGTCCCACATCCTCTAAAGGTATGTAGGTGTCTAAGTCCCATTGATCTTACCACATCACTCCTAAAATAATTTGGCTTGTTTCATAACAGTGATGGGAAGTGGAAAGTCTCTCAACAGGCACAGAGAAGAGAAAGGGGCAGACCTTTGAGTTTCTGCTGTCTCTAAAGTTGTAGCATCTGCCTGAAACAGTGGGAGAGATATGCAAAAATAGTAATTCCTGCCAACCTAGACGAAGCCCACTACAGGACCATGGACAGACTGAGGGTGAAAGTCACAATGGAAGGGTGTTCTTCTAGTCAGGCCTCTAACAGGGGATTTATCAGACCACACACTGATGTCCCAGAGGCAATCACACAATTACTGAGACAGTCATTAACACTAGGGCTGTGCAAAGCTTGGGTGTTGATTCGATTCAGAGGAGATTTGGCCTGATTTGGTGGCTGAATCTCTGAATCTGAATCAAATCAGGAGGCCAATAAAAGGGTCCAAATTGATTTGAAGCTTTCCAAATCAATTCAGAAAAGATTCAGAGAGCTTCGGAGGTTCAGTCAGTCCCCACTCACCACTGCAGGGCTGGACCTGGACTCTTTGCCAGTAAGTGGAGGGGGGAGTAGAAAAAGGGACAGGGGACCATGGGGGGACCCCCACCAGGCCCCATCCTCTGCCTGCTCCCCCAGCCCCCCGAGCACCCCCCAAACTCCACCTGCTCTCCCAGACCTATCAATTGCTGCCCCATCCGGCCCCAGTGTCCTGGCTCTTTAAAAAAAAAAAATAGCCCCATACTCACCAACTGCTGCCAGGCAGAGGGTGATCCCCACTGCCCTGTGTGGCATGTTGGGGGGCTCTGCCACGAGCTGCCAGGGGACCCAATGGCTGCTGCAGCAGCCAGTGAGTGTGAGGCTTTTTCTTTTTTCTTTTTAAAAACCGGGAGCTGGGTCGGGCGGGGCAGCTATCGTCAGGGCTGGGAGAGAGGGCAAGGAATGGAGGCTTGTGGAAGAGCCCCCCCAGTCAGCGTGGGGCAGTGGGGATCACCTCCCCCCTCCCCGGCCTGTCAGGAACCAGTAAGTGCGGGGCTTTTTTTTTTTTAAGAGCCAGGACTCCGAGGCTCAGCAGGGCAGTCACTGATGGGGCTGGGAGAGCGGGCGGTGGATAGAAGCTGTTGGATTCGGAGATTCGACCAATTCAGCAGGAGATGAATCTCTGAATAAGATTAGGCCAAATCAATTCAGGACAGTGATTCAAGTCACTGAATCAAATCACTGTCCCCCGAATTGGCTGAATCCAAAGCCAATACTAGCTGCTTTGCACAGGCCTGATGAACACCTCAATTTTATTTTAAATTCTGTATTTTTTTAAATATACCCAATTTTTTTCCTTATCTCAAGGGTTCTTCTATCATCACCTGGCATGTTTTTGATACCTCATTTCTGTGTTCAATAAACATTCCATATGTTTACTGAAGCATTCATTTAAGCATCTGGGCCATTAGCATCTCCAACACTAATAGAGTTGCTATGGTAAGATGGTTTTTAATGTACAAGGAAGAAGTAGTACCCTGTCACTTCTACCACCAACACAACTTTGGCAGAGAATGTAAAATGTGGGACAACCAACAGGGACAACCCAGTTCACTTAAACAGTACTAAGGATCTGTGTGTCTTACTAACAACAGGTTCAGTCTATGCTGCAGGGTGAAAGTCAGGCTGCTGATGTATAGGAACAAGCTTGCCAATTAACTGAAGTCATCTTCTATCATTTGTTATGAATGGCACTTAGAAAACAAGCTAAGAGAATTCAAGCAACAACACTCAATTTGTTGGGGAAAAAACTTGTTAAAGCAATTCATATCTCTGCTCACTGACAAAATAAATGAAAAGAAAATAGCTGGAGGCCTTACCACTCCTGGATTTTTGTATACAGGTTTCCTGACAGAGTTCATTTACTGGCAGTGCCTATAGGGGGTGGGTGGGACAAAAGAGTATGAGCTTTCTTTTCCAATCAAGCATGACAGGGCAGGAAAGTCTCTGGAGAAGTTATTATTCATAATAGGCTGCCCCTGTAGCATCCATTCTGAAACCTCATTAGCTGAAGGAATATAATTGAAGGGCAAAGATAAATAGTGTCAAATGGTGAAGCAGGGTGCCTACACTTATATTTATATTGTAAGCTATGTAAGCATTTCAAACATGCAAGATCAAACAGGTCTGTCACCCTCTTGCAATACTATCTGAAGTGCCCAAATCAACAAATCACTGTGGGTGTGGGGAGTGCTATGACAAGGTAAAAATGGAAAAAGTCAGGGAGGGCCAAATGTGTCTCTCCTTTTGAAAAGAGAGAATTCTTAGTTTGAGGGATGCTTGTTCAGACTATCAAATCTGTTCTAAGCCTTATCTGGTTTAGTCCATGAGAGGATCAGCATCAATCAACATGTTAACAGCAATTACAACAGTATGAATGATGCTTTTCATATACAGACCATGCTACATAGATATAAGCTAACAATTCCCATGCACTAACAGTATCTGGTAGAATGCACTCAGTGCCCTAAAGAAGAAAGGCTCTCATATCTACTAAGTAAGTAGCATACAAACTTTTAAACAATGGAATTAATTTGATGATTTCAAAGCGTCTACAAACATGAGCTAACTAAGCCTCAACACCCTCTTGGACAACAGACACACAGACATATTTTTGCACCTGCAGTAACCTTTGGGGAGGAAAGAAGGAACTGTTTAACTAAGCAAAAAAACCTAAGCAATTTAGAGCAACACTGTCCTAGGTCCAGATGAAAATTCAAAGGAAATATTAGGTAGATGTGTAGTAGGAGTGCACCAATAAAGATTTTCTTGGTCAATACTGATAGCCAGTGATTAACCAACCATATTGGCCAATGCCAATACGATAACCGATATTTAGTAATAGCGCAAGGCATTTTAAACTACTAACATAAACCATTTTTTATTTATTTTGCATTTATCATGCACAAACACATACCTCCTGTCTGCTCTGGTCCTCAGTGAGGAAGGTGGTGATAACCTTATTCCTACACACATCGCCTCCTCATCCACGGCTCCTATCCACAGTCCCGCTCCCCATGCAGTCCGTGCTGCCATCCCAGGTGGGCAGGGTGGACCATCGCATGGACAGCAGCACTGAGAGCATTTGGAGCTCCAGAGCACACCACTGCCTCAGCACTGGCAGGCCCCACACATTTGAGCTCCCATGGCTTCCAGGGAGAAAGTGCGTTTGCAAAGGTGCCCAGTGCCCAGCACCCGGCAGAACAAAATGTCTCTCATGCGGTGCCGTACCCCACCCACGCACAGCCCAATGTCTGCATAGCAGCCCCAATGTTCAGCATTGGCATGCAGCACTGGCATGGCAGCAGCAGCAACAGCAGAAGCTGGTATGTGGCCCTTTGTTGATGAACGCAGTGCCCTGTGACCGCTCCCTAATGCCTCCTCCCACTGCTCCCTGGAACCTGTAGTCTGCTATGGGCTCAGGGACTGGACTATACTCTGGGCACGTGGCCCTAATTATCGGCCACAGTGACCAAAAAAATCTGATAGCTATAATGTCATTTTTCTTTTTATCAGGGCTGATCCAACAGCCAACAAGAATGTATCAGTGCACCCCTAGTGAGTAGAGGTTAGAAATGCTAACCCAAAGGTCTTAGGTTGTGTGTGCTGTAGGAAATTTGTTAAACAAAAACAGTCATGGACTCATTTTTTTGTATCCATCTTAACTGCTCTGACTAATAGCAAAATGGTTTACTATCAACTCAGCTAAAAACCAAGTTGCTTCTTACCTTATCACAGTTGCTCAGTGCTGCAGTGTTTCCCTTTTAAAGTCTACCATCTAGAAGTTAACCTAGTCCAAACCTACTTGGCTTGTGAAACTAAAATAGGATTGCAGCATACCCTGGTATGGTTGCAATCCATTTGCCATAAAAATGTACTATTTGGGATAGTAGAAATAACACACAATTCTACTTACAACAAACAGAGAGCTCTTTGCTTTCCTTTTTACAGCAGTATTTAAAACATTTCTTCATCACCATGTAGATGTAGGCAAAGATGACAAAAGGAAATGGAATAGTCAAACGATTACAGTACTCTTGAACCAAGAAATATCGCTGGAACTTCCACACTTGATCATTGTTTTCTTGTACTGATCCAACGGTGTACCTAATGGACAAAAGATCAAGATAGATGTATAAAGGATACAACTAGTTAATCATCACCTAATGAAGGATTTTCTACAATTCAAGTAAAATGAATTCACAGAGGACAAACAGGACAAATATTTTGCATAATTTCAAGACCATTTGAACATCATGAATTTGAAAGTCTAATTCTGATTTGAAGGTTACTGAATTCAGATTTGATTTTTGAAAGACTAGAGAAATGGAGAAGTCAGAGAGTAGGATGCGGCACAGAAAACTGAAATTACAGCTAGACTGGGGGAGAGGGAAGGAGCAGTGAGAGAACACTAAAGAAAGATTAAATATATATTGCTCTACAAGCCTCACCTAGCTTTAGACAATATTTTTCCAGGCTTCAAACACAATGGAACCTGCTGGAGCACTGTGTGCCATTAATTATATTTGCCAACTAATGCATTTTTGCACAACTAACTTATTCTGTGTGCTAAGTATGAAACTCCACTGACATAATTAGTCTTGGTTCCAGATTGGAGCATCTCATCATCCAACTGGCAGGGAAAATACCACAATCAAGCAGGTGGTTTTCCCAGGGTGACAACTGTCCATCACACTCCAGACAGGCTGACACTGAGAATTTCCCCAGTGCAGGAAACTCAGCTACACAATTATGTGGTAATGGGGGACTGAGGTTGTGCTTTCCTCATGTCTTGCTCCTAGGTCTCTTGGCTTAGAGCAACTGAGACTAGGAGGTATCTGAACCCCAACGCCTCCAAGCTTGAGGCTTGTGCATAGGATGCCTGCCATGGTTTTGGGGAGTATCCGAAGCCCCTGATTGATGAGTCTGGAAGAGAAGATACTTACCCAGTGATACAGCCACACAGACATGAGTGATTGAGCTCTGACTTACTTGAAAATTTTAACTTAACTATTGGGCTTTGCCCACAGAATTCAGTACTGATTTCTCCCTCGAAACAAAATTAAAGACAAAGTCTTGATATTATAGGACCAAAGTCTAGGATCAGGAATTCACTATACCAGACAGAATAAAATGTTCCAACTGCAAAAAAAATGTAACATCTAAGGCTGCCTATACATGAGCAGGGAGGCTTCCCCAACATGCTATAAATCAAGTGTATCAGAGCAGATTCAATTAATTGAGTGTGCTGGAGTGTGGCAATTACTGGACTCCAGCAGCCTCCTGCATCTTGTGTATCAGCATCCCCATGCTTCAAAATGGCGGCAGGAGCACTTTATCTAAAGCTCATTCAACAAGCTTTAAATAAAGTGTCCCCCAGACCATTGTGAAGCACAGGGATGCTAATACAAGAGACACTCTGGGCACTTTAATTAGAGTAGCTCTCAGAGCCACTACAATTAAAGCACCTCCCACCCCCCCAACCACACACACTCCTGGAGTATGTGTATAAATGCCCTAAGACCCAGATCATCAGAAGTATTTAGGTGTCTAATTTCCATCGGGATACCATTGAAAATCTGGGGCCAGTATGCCCCTTTTCTACAATCATTCCAGAGCAGACAGGATTTCAAAATATGTCAGTATCTCTAAATAGAAGTCTTTAGTTCATTAGGACCACAGCTTAACCAATATATATCTAACATAAGTCTTCTGTTTCTAGCTGTCCAGAAAACAAATACTTAATTTTTCAACCATGGTTTTCATGTTATTTTGGAAGCAGAAATCAACATTCAGACTTTTCCCCATACCCACTGCCTATGGGGCATATGGTATCTTCTTTTTTAATATCTATTTTTAAACAAACACAATGAGGAGCTGGTCAGAGATATTCTTGCTCTGTTGCTGCAAAACAAGTCAATGAGCAACTTTTCTACAAATTAATAAGTGATGCAGCCCACTAGAATTGGAAGATTTGAGAAAAGTAATCCTGGGAAGAGATACACTTTGGTTGTTTTTTCATTACAAAAATCATACCTTAGAGAGGTCATTTTTTGCCATAATGCACCTGAATTCAAAGTGCAATCTAATTTACCCAGTCTTACTCTGTTCAATCTATTTAAACGAACATAAAGGTGGTTAGCTGCATTAGTCTGAAGTCAAGAAGAAAGTAAAGCAGTGTGGCATCATAAAGGCTAACTGGTTCAGAGAGGCATGAGCTTTCATAGACAGCAACATACTTCATCAGATGCTATGAATGGCCTGGCAGAAAGAAAGGGTTTTATATAGAAGGGAAAGGGACAGAAAAAAAGGATGCTGCTAAGAGGTAAAGAGTGGGTTGAACAAATTAACTGAGATGAACAAAGCAGCTAACACTTTGAGGGTAGGCCTGTGCGAAGTGGCTAGTGTAGTGTGCAGGCTTGTCATTACCCTGAAATAGAATAGTTTTCTGAAAGCATACTGTTAGGTTTACAATAATTTGGATTATTAAGAAGTATTAGCTTTACAGCTGAATACAAGGCATGACCTGTGGCCTAGCAATGCAGCTGACCACAAGGCAGAATGATAGCTAGGCCTTTGCTTGTGTCAAGTAATCATTTTAATTGCAACAAGCATTTTCTGAGTTAAAAAGTGAATCTGTGTCTGTGTGCTAAAAAAAATCAGCTACAGCTAGAAGTAAGATAAGACAGAGAAACCATTGTTTGAGCTTACTGGTTGTGTCCTTGAGAAGTATCTTCTACTGTGTAAGGTTTTGCTAACATAATGTTACTGTTACTTAACTTTTAGCTTTTAAAAAGTGCTAGTTCAGCTTAATAGAAAAATGCTGTTACAAAGATTTGTAGAGCACCGCCCCAAGTATTGCTTTTTGTTAACCATATAGTCTTGCTTTGTTGTAAGAAGTATAAAAGATCGCCTCACCCTTGAGGGGGGGCCATTTTGCCTTTTGCTGGCTTTATGGTCTTTGCTCGAGCAAATAAACAGCTGTCTTTCTTTACCCGCGTTGTCTGTCAATCAAATTACAGCTAGACAACGGACCTTAGGGAGGTTTCTCCCACCACAATTTGGCACCCCAGATGGGACCCGTCTAGCTTGACGCCTTTGGAGACCTCCATCCCCCGACACCCCAGCGTGTACCAGGTGAGTTCACCTATTGGGTTAGTCTCGGGAGGTGGATGGTCCCCTCAGGACCAATAAGGCGGGATCCTCAAGTCGAGTAAAGGAACGGTACCGGCGAGTATCTCAGGTCAGGTATGTTTTTGGTTTCTATCTGGTTTCTGGTTTTCTGGTTTTACCTCTAGAGGTCTCTGGAAGCAGTCTTTGAGGGTATCTGTCTGCTGATCTAAACGCTGATAGAGCCAGCAGCCTCGCCGAAAGGCAAAAGACACAGATATAAGGTAGAAATGCTGTTATAACGGCCAATGACTAGGGTCTCGGACTCAAGACGCCCCTCCTCACGGAGAAAGCCAGTGGGGTCCGAGAACACTGGTTGTTGTACGTGGACGAAACAGCTTCTAGGCAGGTAGAACTTAGGGAAATAAGACTGCTTGTGCTTGGATATAATCATGGGTTCCGGTCTAGGGAAAGTTATTCCTGATTCACCCCTTGATTTTATGATTAAGAATTGGAAACATTTGGAGGGACGGGCGGAACTGTCCAAGTCTCGTATGGCAGAACTCTGTTTAACTAATTGGACGTCTTATACGTCCCAGTTAGATTTGGGAAGACAATGGCCAGAAAATGGATCATTTGACCTAAATCGTCTGGCTGCCTTATGAAAGATCTTGGAGGACCTCTGCCCTGGCCAAATTAGTTATTGGTATTTATGGGACAACGTTGCTAGCAAGCAATTAAAACCTTTAGCTTCCCAGACCCCTCCACCTTTTCCAAATCTGTTAGCTCCCCTTCTATATCCAAAACCTGCTGCACCACCGTCATATTCAGAAGATGATTACAGACCCATGCCTAGGCCCCCTAACCTACCATTGATACCACCCCAAATGTTTGAACCCCAAAACATTGCCCCTGGGCCGGCTGAGGGACTGGGAAGTCTTCAGGAGGCATCACCTCGATTGTCTCTCTCAGAATCCCCGAGTCCTGGATCTGGAGATGGGTCAAGAGATCCCTCTCCAGATTCCAGTTCCACTCCAATTTCAAATCGCACTCATCAAAAATTGTCTAAGCCTGAACTTCAGTTACCTCTAAGAGAATACCCTGTGCCTGGCGAGGGTGGAGAAGTTATCAGTCACTGGACACATGCTCCATTCTCCACCACAGACCTCTTAAACTGGCAAGAAAACACCCCCAGGCTCAGAGATGATCCCGAAGTAGTTCTAAGATGCTTCAAAACCATTTTCATGACTCATAACCCGTCCTGGTCAGATGTCATGCAGCTTCTCGAAAGCCTCTTAACTATGGACGAGAAGACTCAAGTACTATGCCATGCTGACCAGTTTCTAGCCGATCAGCCCCATGAAAACCACCCCATGCCTAATGGCGTGCCCAGGCAAAATCCGAATTGGAATTACAATCAGGAAAGGGGGCAAAATTCAATACGAATGCTGAAAGACAGCATTTTAGAAGGATTAAAGAAAGCAGGAGATAAAACTACAAACTGGTCCAAAGTGACAGCTACTGTTCAGGGTCCCGAAGAACACCCTTCAGACTATTTTGAAAGACTCTGTAAAGCTATACGTCAGTATGGAAACATGGACCCCGAGACACCTGCCACTTTGCCTGTGTTAAGACTTGTGTTCATAAGTCAGGCTAGCGAAGATATTAGAAAAAAGCTTCAACATAACACTGAGGGTGTTGAGGGCAAATCCATGGCAGAAATCTTAGCCATTGCTACTAAAACTTTTAATGGAAGGGAAGAAAAAAAGAAGAAAGAAAAACAAAAGGAAGATCAGTCCAACATTCGCATGTTGGCAGCAGTAATACAGCCCACAAATGCCTATAGAACCAATCTGCCCCGTGGCCCGAGGCCCTTTGTGCCTAGGCAACCGGGCCGTACCTACCAACCGTACGGGCCCAACGTATGTCATTACTGTAGACAGGAAGGACACTGGAAAAGAGAGTGCAAGTTAAGACCAAAAAGATCCCCAAGTGATAACCCTGAAAATCAAAAATTCAAGAACCCTCAGTTCACTACTGTTACCCCAGATCTTGCTCAAAACCAATGTGACGACTGACGTGATGAGGGAGATTCTACATGCCACTTTCTGCAACTATCCTCTGTCCAACCTAAAGAAGTCACCCTAAACTGCAGTGCTCAAGATCCGCTAATACCCTTAAAGATAGGAGAACACGTCTACGAGTGCCTGCTAGACACAGGGGCAACATTTTCCAGTATTTCCAAAGGACATCTTTCACCAAGTGAAAAACAAGTCACTGTTATGGGAATTGAGGGAAAACCCTTCCGTTGCTCATTTTCACAACCCACGAATGTAAAAATTGGCCCCCTCTCAGCAGAACACTCTTTTCTTCTAGCAACTGGCCCTGTTAACCTTCTTGGACGGGATCTTCTTTGCAAACTACAAGCCACCATACAGTGCTCACCTGACGGAATTATTCTAACGTTTCCGTCCTCCCTGGTCCCAATGATAGCCACAGTGCTTGCAGTTACAGAAGACTCGAGCTTGCAGTCTCTTCCCCTTGTTCTAAAAGAAAGGGTACCCCCAGAGCTTTGGGGCCTCACCTCCAGCTCAGTGGGACTCCTAAAATCTGCAGATCCTGTCAAAATTCTAATTCGTACCAATCTTGAGCCACCTAAAGTACCCCAGTATCCTTTGAAAGCAGAAGCTATTGAGGGACTCAAGCCTTTAATTGAAGATTTTTCTAAACAAGGAATTTTAATTCCCTGTCAGTCCCCCTGTAACACACCTATACTTCCAGTAAAGAAACCCAAGCCTGGTCCAGACGGGAAACCTGTGCATTGTCTGGTTCAAGATCTCAGACAAATTAATAAGTATGTCATTCCTCGACACCCGGTTGTTCCTAACCCCAATACTATTTTAACTGCAATACCCCCTGGCACTGCTTTTTATACCATAATAGACCTCTGTTCTGCTTTCTTCAGCATCCCCATCCACCCTGAATCCCAATATCTTTTTGCCTTCACCTGGGGTTCTTCTCAACTGACCTGGACAAGGTTACCCCAAGGATATGTAGAATCTCCCAGCATTTTTTCTCAAATTCTTCACAAAGATTTGCAAGATGTTACTTTTCCTAACTCCTCATCCCTTCTAATATACGTGGATGATTTACTCTTATGCTCTGCCTCATCAGAAGCATGTATTCAAGACACCATCATTTTACTCACTGCACTAGCCGCCAAAGGCCACAAGGTATCACCAAATAAGCTTCAGTTTTGTAAATCCACTGTTAAATACTTGGGCCACATTTTGGAGTCTGGCCAAAGACGCCTGAGTGATGACAGAATCCAAGCTAACCTAAATATTCCCAAGCCTATAAAAAAGCGTCAAGTTCGGGGTCTGCTGGGAATGGTGGGGTTCTGTCGCTCCTGGATTCCAGCCTTCGGAGAGTTAACCAAACCACTTGTACAGCTTACTACAAAAGAGGCAGAAGAGCCAGTCTTTTGGGATCATGAAGCTGCCCATAGTTTCAATAATATAAAATCTGCTTTAACTTCTGCCCCTGCCCTAGGGCTACCAGATTATCGAAAACCTTTCACGCTCTTTGTCCACGAGCGACTAGGAGTAGCCTCTGGGGTACTTACTCAACCCTTAGGCAACACCCAACGCCCGGTAGCTTACTTCTCTGCACAATTAGATCCAGTGGCAAAGGGGGGAGTAGGCTGCCTTCGTGCAGTGGCAGCAGCTGCAATCATAGTCGAGAAAGCCCAGGAATTAGTCCTCGGATATCCCCTTATCCTCAGGGCTCCACATGCAGTTGCCCTACTTCTACTCCAGAAAAATACTCAACATTTTTCTCATCAGAGAATGAACAAGTATGAAACCACACTTTTAATGGCTACAAACCTGATCATAGAGAGATGTAATACCCTGAATCCGGCTACTCTATTACCTCTACCCAGCGACGGGGAACCAGACTCTCACGATTGCCTTCAAGTTGCAGCATTTTCAGACAAACCCAGGGTAGATCTTAGTGACCTACCCTTAGACAACCCCGACTTGATTTTTTTTGTAGATGGCTCTTCAAAATTAGTAAATGGAGTTAGAAAAACGGGTTATGCAGTAGTAACTCCATTTGAAGTACTTGAAGCTGAACCACTGCCTGGGCAGTTGAGCTCGCAGGCGGCTGAACTTACTGCCCTTACACGAACTTGTCAATTAGCATCGGGCCACTCTGTAAATATTTGGACTGATTCTAAGTATGCCTTTGGAATCTGTCATGCCACTGGTCAATTGTGGAAACAGAAAGGATTTATGACAGCTTCTGGAACTAAAATATCAAATGCTAAACAAGTTAATGATCTCCTACAAGCTATAATGTTGCCAAAAACATTAGCGGTAATGCATTGCCCAGCTCATACCAAAAAGGGAGATCAAGTCTCAAAAGGCAATGCCCTGGCCGATGCTGCAGCTCAAACAGCAGCCTTACAACCACTATCCGCCCTAGCCTTCCAAGC
This sequence comes from Alligator mississippiensis, assembly GCF_030867095.1. Taxonomy (NCBI): domain Eukaryota; kingdom Metazoa; phylum Chordata; order Crocodylia; family Alligatoridae; genus Alligator; species Alligator mississippiensis. The sequence continues at coordinate 184,439,984 of NC_081827.1, forward strand.
TCAAATTCCCCAGTCAAAGGCATATTTGGGAATATTGCTAGAGCCAAAAATGTACGAGTCTGCACCACCTTTAGAACAACAGAGATGGAAAGCGGCAGGAGCCACCTGTGAAAAAGACGGAATATGGCGATTGCCAGATGAAAGGATAGTGTTACCTAAAGCAGCTCTTAGACCCTATCTGCAACAACTCCATCAAAGCGAGCATTTAGGTTGTGAAAAACTTGCCACTATCACTAACAGGCTGTTCTACGCACCCGGAGTCTACCAGGAAGCAAAAAGGCTTTTAGAACACTGCAGTATATGCAAAAGGTTTAATATCAAGGGAGAAAAATCAGGACCCCCTGGGGCCCGCCCCTGGGCTTATACTCCCTTTGAAAGACTACAAATAGATTTTGCTGATATGCCTAAAGACAATGGGTACAAAAACCTCCTAGTAATTGTTGACCAACTCACGGGGTGGGTAGAAGCTTTCCCCACCAGAAGAGCTACAGCACAGCAAGTAGTAAAAATACTCCTTAATGAAATTATACCCAGGTTTGGTCCTCCACGTATCATTGAAAGCGATCAAGGATCGCATTTTACTGCTGACATAAATAAAACACTGGCCAGCTGCCTAGGAATAGAATGGAAATTCCATACCCCTTGGCACCCAGAAAGCTCAGGACAAGTAGAGAGAATGAATCAGACCCTGAAACAAAAAATTGGAAAGCTATGTGCTGAGAGCGGGTTAAAATGGACTAAGATTCTCCCACTGGCCCTTATGTCCATCAGAACTACCCCCAGGAGAAAACTAAAGCTCAGCCCTTACGAGCTGCTGTTTGGACACCCTGTTCCCCAACATTTCCCCTTATTACCGGCTCACACTTCTTCTCTTTTAGGCGATGAAGGACTCACCTCCTATATTTTATCTCTACAGTCTCAGTTAAAATCTCTCCATAGGTATGCTGCTTTAAGCCAACCCCTCCCTGCCGATGTCCCAGCTCATCGCATCCAGCCTGGAGACTGAGTGTATGTAAAAACTTGGAAACGGTCTCCCCTTGAACCTAGGTGGCAAGGACCGTATCAAGTCCTCCTCACCTCCCACACCGCCGTAAAAATAGCAGAGAAGGACAACTGGATTCATTATACTCGTACAAAGAAGACGGAAGTTTCACCAGAGCTCAGGATCGGCTCCAACGCGAGCTTCCCTGACCTGGAAAAGGGGAAGCCAGAAGAAGACGACTGCGGACTTCGTGGGAGCACCGCACGCCCACCTGACCGCGACAAGGGTGAGCCAGAAGCAGACAAAAAAATAAAAACAAACACCTCCTGGACCTGCAGCCCGTTAGATAATATAAAACTCAAACTAACCAAGGTCCACTAATGAACTGTCACCCTTTTGGGGTCCTGCCCAGCCCAGAAAGCACCAAACTCCAAGTACTGCATCCTCTAAACACTTTTGGATCAGCTGAAACCGAGCACTTTGAGACTGTAACATGTCCCAGAAGATCAGTTATTGGAGCTGCAGGGTTGTGCATACTGTTTGTGCTGATTTTGGTTATAATATGGTTTTTATAACTATGTTATTTCTAATCTTTCTCTTTGCTGGAGAAATAAGTCTCTCACAGGGGTCGGCTATAGCTGCCAGTTGCTGCAGATGTGCTAATACTGGTGCCCGAGGTTTTCCTGTCTGGATAAGCGATTCAATCGAACTCTCTGATATAGACGGGAAGGTCAACATTGCCCGTTGGTATCCTCCCTCACATTGCTGTAGTTCAGCAGAAGTTCGGGTATTTACTTATGGAACAGAATATTGTGTGAAGCCTAGCCACCCAGTTTTCAGACAATTTGCAGAGTCTCCTCAGGCTAAGACTACTCTTAAACCTAATGTTGCCCACATCTCTGATAATAATATGTACCTCCAATACGTTGAGAGAGCCGCTAAAACAGAAAACCAAAGTGATTGTTGGGTGTGCAGTCATTTTCCTCTACACACCCAAGGAGGCATTCCTATGACTCCCATCCCCTTGGGCCCCATCGAGTCACTTTTAAACCCCTCTAATAACCAAGCTTGGGACCAAAGTCAACAAGAGTTCCTTTTAGTAAAGCCTGTTGTTGGAGATTGGTGTTTCTATGTAAACTCCTCAGTATCAGACTGCATTAATTTAGGCACAAGCATATGTCACCACTATTTTACTAGTTCTAGTGGAGGAGACTGGCGTAATAATAACACAGCAACTCCTACCTATTGCAGCTCTTACAATGATTTCTACAGCAGCAAAAATTTAACCAAGGGCACTAATCCTATCTGCACCCCCATCTCCTCTTTAAATAATACCTTGTGGTATTGTTTGTACACTGATACCTCCCGGGAACAATGCTTCTTCAATGGAACTGCAAATCCTTCCTTTAAATCAAAGGGTGAACGCGGGGTGCTAGGGTTAGGAAACGGGGGCCGAATACCTCCTAAGTATTCAAACCTCGCTGCTTTAAAAGGACAATACTGGGTCTGTGGCTCCCACGCCTACCATGAAATCCCTGCCAAAGGAAAAGGTATCTGCTATCTGGCGATGCTAAAACCCTCTAGGTCCTTTGCCACGCACCTTCCACGGGGCAGGTGGAGAAACAAGAGGGATTTGCAAGAAAGCCGTGATATAGTAGATAAATATCAAAAAACTCCGCTTACCAAAGGAGTGTTAGTCGGGTGTTCTTTAGCAGGTATACTCCCAGGAGTAGGCACTGCTTGTCTTGGAAGATTTACACTTCGCCTACAAGCTGTGATAGAAATCATGGCTCATGAATTCAGTGAAGGTCACAAGGAACTCTCGAAGGCCGTTGCTGCCTTGGCTGACACCCAAGAAGAACTCAGACAAATGGTAATTCAAAACCGTATAGCCCTTGATTTTCTCCTCGCTGCTCAAGGGGGAGCTTGCGCAGTTATCGGACCAGAATGTTGCGTTTGGGTTAACAGTTCTTTTACAATAGTACAAACCCACCTCAATGATGCAGCTGTCCATATCCAAAAAGCTGAAGATATAGCAAAAATCCCCAAAGATACATCTCTTAGTTGGCTCACAAATTGGTTACCTTCCCTTACAGGATGGCTTAGACCTTTTGTATTAAGCTTAATTGGAATTGTTATAACTATAATCTGCCTGTTGTGCTGTTTTCAGTGTCTATGCTCTCTAGGACAACAGTTTATGCAAAGGCAAGTAAAATGTATGGTCAGTTTGTACAAATATCCAGCATCAATCATCAAAACCTAACCCCACAAGAAGTTGAATACCTAAAAGTGTGTTCCAAAATTTCCTCTGAAAAATTGGAACAAAGTGGGGAGTTGTAGTGCGCAGGTTTGTCATTACCCTGAAATAGAATAGTTTTCTGAAAGCATACTGTTAGGTTTACAATAATTTGGATTATTAAGAAGTATTAGCTTTACAGCTGAATACAAGGCATGACCTGTGGCCTAGCAATGCAGCTGACCACAAGGCAGAATGATAGCTAGGCCTTTGCTTGTGTCAAGTAATCATTTTAACTGCAACAAGCATTTTCTGAGTTAAAAAGTGAATCTGTGTCTGTGTGCTAAAAAAAATCAGCTACAGCTAGAAGTAAGATTAGACAGAGAAACCATTGTTTGAGCTTACTGGTTGTGTCCTTGAGAAGTATCTTCTACTGTGTAAGGTTTTGCTAACATAATGTTACTGTTACTTAACTTTTAGCTTTTAAAAAGTGCTAGTTCAGCTTAATAGAAAAATGCTGTTACAAAGATTTGTAGAGCACCGCCCCAAGTATTGCTTTTTGTTAACTATATAGTCTTGCTTTGTTGTAAGAAGTATAAAAGATCGCCTCACCCTTGAGGGGGGGCCATTTTGCCTTTTGCTGGCTTTATGGTCTTTGCTCGAGCAAATAAACAGCTGTCTTTCTTTACCCGCGTTGTCTGTCAATCAAATTACAGCTAGACAACGGACCTTAGGGAGGTTTCTCCCACCACACTAGTATTCACTTCAGATTCAGATTCAGCCAATTCAGGGGACAGTGATTCGATTTGGTGATTCAAATCGCTGTTTTGAATCGATTTGGCTGAATCTGATTCGAGATTCAGCCACTGCTGAATCTCCAAATCAGCCAGGCCCATCCCCCCACCCACTCTTCCAGCCCAGCAATGTCTGCCTCTCTGCCCGCCTCAGCTCCTGGCACTTTGAAAAAAAAAAAAAAAGCACTGGGTGCTGCCAGGCGGGGTGCGATCCCCACTGCCCCCCCCCGCCCCACACTGCATGGGGTAGGCCCCTTGCCACTTCTGCCTTCAGTGAGTGCCTGCGGCCACCAGGAGAATAACATATATACAGTGATGGAAAAATAAACCCCATTTCAATTAAAAACTCACTGTTTCAATTTAGGGGACATAGATTGCAACCCTAAGGACAAAAAGCCCGTCACGTGTACAAGCACCCATTAATACCCTTTAGTGAGAGACCCCATCAGAAGCTTTTTTGAAAATTCAAGTAAACTATATCAACTAGATGTCCCTTGCCTTTGTTTCCTTCCTGTCACACCCCTTCTTTGATCCATCTTCACATTCTATACTTCTTACAGTTTGGGACCTGAATATGATAAGCCCTTAGGCAGAAAAGTGCAAGTTTGCAGAATAAATGCAAGGAATCATTAGAGGGCCTCAGGGGAAACAAACAGGAGACAAATCAGGCTGAATAGGCCCTGCATAAATACCCTTTCTGTTAGCATTCACGCTCTGCCATTGTGAGATACAGGATATGGGGTTAGATAGACCTGTGTTCTGACCCTGTATTCTTACATTCTCATGTTCACTTCTTGTTCATGAACAGTGGTACACTGCAGGGACACAGCATACGATGCAAGCAAAACAGGCATGTGACACTATGTACAAGAGAGACTGGCAGAAACCCTGTCTCCCTGAAGCAGAAAGCAAGAATGTCCCATGATGTCACCTTGTGGGACTGTTCCTAAATGGCACATCTAGACAGAGTACATCTAAGACTTGGAGTCAGGGATCACGGCTGAGATTTTCAAAGCAGTTGAGGTGGGATCAAAACTTCCATTTTTTTAATGGATTGAAATGTTATTCCCTGAAATATCTTAAAATCTCACATCTGTCTCTTTAAGACTGTAAAGCACCTAACTAATGGTATGGTGCCATGGAAATATCAAAAATATTTCTATATGACTAATGCATCCACCAGCACTGCATCTACATGCTAATCACAATATTAAAGCTGACAATGAAATCTCAGAAGTATCATTTAATCAAAACAAAGCCCAGATATTTCTTTGGAAAAGTAGCAAGGGGAGCCTACTAAAATGGGGATGCGATAGCTAACACAGACCCGGTTTCTGAGAATGGACATTGGTTTAACAAACATGCAGCAAATTGGATCATGGTCCCAGTTCAGAAAAGGCTACAATTATGCTTCACATAGAGAAACCTGAAGACAAACCAAAGTTCTTCAAGAGACTTATAGGCATGGTCTTCTGCCCAGGTAAACTTGCATCACATTTGACTCAGTGAAGATATTATAGTAAGACCAATCCTGCTAAGGATTACTAGCATCACATCAAGCTTCAAGAAAGTAGTTTTCATGAACTGGAGACCTAGACATGGTAAAATAGGAATGGAAGATTTTTTTTTCCCAAAATAAAAAAATCATTGAGAAAAAAAAACCTAGTAGAAACTTCCTAACAAAACAAAAAACATTGGAATATGGACAGACAAAAAAACCCCCTCCACTCAACATACCAATTGAAGAGAGAATTACCACATTTCAAATTGATCTGCTGTAGTTATTCTTACATTGCAGCATATGGAAGCTAAACTAAAGTAATTTACTGGCTGTTTCATTCTGGGCACACATACCCACACAACCACACACACACCTACAGCCCCCCAAAAACTCCATACCCACCCACCTTTACCCCCCCCCCGCCCTCCCAAAATATACAAGAGTAAGACTTAATTTTGAGCTATTATGCAATCACCTCTATATGCATAACAAAACATACACAAATCAGGACAAAATTTTTTCTTTAAATACAATTAAAATATTTTATTGTCAATGTTTGATTTTTAGTATATAATTTGTTTTTTCTGGTTTCAAGATGACAAACCCCCTTCCCAAAAGGAGTACTTCTGGGGCAAGGGGAGGGACTTCTGGTGGCAAAGGTCAGGGGTTAGGGGACGAGACTTCCAGTCCCAAGATGGCGAGCAGGGAGCGGGGCACTTGTCAAGAGGCGGGGCTACCCTTGTGGCCCATGAGAGCTCACCAAAACTCATTAAATAGCCCCCAGCTGAAAGAATTCCCATCCCTGATCTTAGGAGTAGGGACCATAACCCTCCTCTGCAGCCTGCAATCTCTAGCCACTGGGCTGAAAAATCAGGTTTTCATTTACTTATTCCCCTACTGGCCACATGACTGCTGCATTATTCTACATTACAGCCCAACTTGAACATGAGAGGTTGAGCTTATAACATAGTAATTAAGCTACTCTTCTGAGAAGTTGGAGATGTGAATTAGAAGCCCTTTCAGTTCCAGGCCTTCCATTTCTTGGACATGTGCTTTAATTAGAATATTATGGAAAAGGTGGGCACTACTTCCATCAGGTTTAAAACGAAAGCAGCTACAGGCAAGAAGCCCAGTCCTGTTTGAGTGGAAAGTATGTACAGCGACTAATGCAATAAGGCCCTGATGTTGGTTGGGTGTCTACCTGCTACTAGAGTATAGTAATCAAGAAATAGTTACAGTACATCTATTAGTCCTCATGCTAATTAAAATATTATTGGCCTAAGCAATTCAGTTAATTCAATACAGGCAGATGGTCTGCACTGGTCTAGTTCAAGGTAATAAGCAATAATCCACAAGAGAAAAATTGCAGCTCCTTCTGAATACTCCTCCTGGGAAAGTATAGTTAAGTAGTGCCCCTTACACAGCATAAGCCCTGCCTTGCCCTGCTGTCACAAAAATGAGTTTTCCAAGAGAAGCACCAACTGCATGCAAGTCAATTTGTTGGAGATTTTGCTCCTCCTGGAATGAAAACAAGTGTGTAAGGATGAATTATTTATCAGATGGTCACTCTATCCAGTAAACCCAGCAGACTGAGCCCGTGGCTCAGGCAAATGCTTCATTGACATTGTGCTAAATCTCAGCTAGCTTCATATATTGAGTCCGCATGTGCCTAAAGATCAAGAAAACTATTCTTCAGTCCCTTGAAAGCAGCAGGATTTGTATAACTCTCACAGAACCATAAAGGCTGATGGAATCAGTTCATCATGCATACATGCTAGCTTCATTTTTATGATAAGCATCCCTGTTTATTGCTAACAAATTTTCTGATGGAGCCAAATGTCAACTGAACTGTTCTCTTGGTTTTGGAGAAGCTAGGAGGATTGTCACTCTGATAATGGGGCAGATATTTTAAATAGAGGCAAAGGGCTTTGTTTTGGGCGTTGAAACCTTGTTCCTAACTCCTCAGAAATGCACACTCCGCAACCATTTTCTGGGACTTTTCCAGGGGAACATTAAGTCTATGGAATCCATTTCTCTAGTCCTTTTATTCCTTATTTCCCTGCTTAAGAGGGAAGTTCCCTCATGGACCTGCTTTTCCTCTGCCTGCTCATCTTGGAGACCCCAGGGGCCAAAAGACAGAGAACTGCTAGTCTACTACATACCCAAACATGGCAACCAGCAGGTTCACTAGGAGGATGTTGGTCGAAAGCATGTAGATGCACACCAATGGAATAGTGATCCACTCAGGAAAAAGGGGTCGGTTATTGGCATCCACCTCCACACATAAAGGTTTAGACTCATTCCCAGAGACGGTGCATCGATCAAAATTATATGTGGTACCTAGGTCAGGAAGGGGGAGAAAGCAAGCCTGTTTATTGTGTGGAGAGGAAAATATTCACACTTCAGGATTTCCTGCAACTGCAGCTACTGCAGACAGAAAAAATATACTTTTTCCTAGGTGGAAATGATCACTGGTTGAAGCCAGGGTTAGCATCACTAGCAGGAGGTTTGCATGAAGCATTTACATCCTTGCACACACCTCCAGCTATTGCTGGCCTACCATTCGTGCAAGTATACTAGGGCAATCACTGAAACAGACAGTTGAGGGCTCAATGGAATTTCATATGAATTCCCACCTTCCTGCTATTTTGGCAGAAGTGGGTTGTTACACAGGCTCAGAAGAGGATTTGATCAGAGTGAGCAGACAGTGAAAAAAAGGGGGAACAGAATAGCTAATGTCCAGGAGGACTGGGAACTGGAGGATCAGGCTGGAGCTGGGGAGGGTTGAGTACATTACAAGGTACTCAATGGAAAGTGGCTGAAGGGCTCTCATGCTAAGCCAAATGAGCAGTTTGGAGGCACCCTCAAGATGTTGGATCAAGCATTAGATTAGGCCTGCTCTTGAGCATAGGGGTTACACATAGGAGATGGCTACCGTCAATATCATCAGGGTACTGCCCAAACATAGCCAGGTATGGCTCATAGATGACAGATCGAAATATCCACTCCCAACGGTGCTCATTCTTTCTCAGAATTCCTTGCCTGGCCACACCAAAGGCAACCATCCACACAGCAAAGAGGAAAAGGAAGAAGAAAACATCAACCATCTGGGAAAAGAAGGCATAAAAAAAGAAAGTAGATGAGTGAATCATCTCCATTCCTCCTGCAAATTACACAGTGAAGGCAGCAAGCATTTCAGCCTCACAAATTAGACAGAAGGTTGGGTATGGATGGAAATAACCTCATAACTAGGAATGGTTTGATGCTGAATTTTCAGATGGCCTCCCACTGGCCTGCAAGAGTCCCATATTGTTAATATTTATGCATACGTATAACAACACTCGTGAGAGATATCCCATTGACTTAAAAAGGCTACCACCTTAGACATTATGGAGGTAGGATTGCTTAAATTGTCACAGGAACAGACCCCAAGGAAAGTAGGTTCCACTGGACCAATGGAAGAGTTTGGATAAATCTTCATATGCACATTTTTCACACAAGTCAAACAGAAGAACAATTCACTTATCACACACACATGTAAGGCAAGTCTGGTGTATGCCATTTTCTACATACTAAAACCAGTGTTCACTTTCTGAAAATGAGATCTTGAACATCTTAAAACCAAAGCTTCACATGCCACTTGTCTTAGGTGACATTTCTGAATTCTTGCCTTTTAGCACTCCCAAAGAAAGCATCAAACATCTTTATTTCAGGAAGAATTTTCCCATTTCTTACAGACACAAACAAGAAGTGAGCCCTTCTCTCTCACCTCTCTCCAATCTCCACAGAATATTGTTTATTGTAGAGATGGGAGAGGAAAACCTAGCAAACCTCATCTGGACTTTGCTAAGAAACTGCCCTTTTAGAAAATGACAGGAAAAAAGGGAAATGATTTACACACATAAATAACTTCTAAGCTGAAGTTAACAGCGAACAGGACAAATCAAGAGACAGATGATTAGCCATGTTAGTCTGAAGTCAGTCAGAAGGTAGGACAGGATGCCATCTTAGAGACAAATCAAAGTTATTTACCAGTAACTGGACTTCTTCAAGCTGAATAATCCACAAATACATTCTTACTTGTGGGTGTGTTTCATGCTTCTGATTTTTTCCAAAAGACTATTTTGCTTTATCAGTATCTCTGTCACGTGCTGCAGTCCCACCTCCTGTCCCTTCTGTAGCAAGTATAAAGGATGTTGTGTGCTTCCTGCTCCTCAGTTCCCTCTCAGATGCAGTCCTATACTAGACAACTCCAAAAGAGGGCAAGGTAGGTGGAGTGCGAATGTACACATGAACAATACATCTTGAAGACTCCAATGATTAGTAAATGAATTGGTTTTCTATTTAGAAAATTGTCCATATACACATTCTCACTAGTGGGTGACTTCAAAGCAGTGATCCTCCCCCCTTCCCCCCCGCAACACACACACACACACACACACACACACACACACACACACACACACACAAAAGCAGCTATCTGACCCAGGAGCATAACTGAGGGGGGACAACCAGAGTAGTTGCTTTGAAAGGGGTACAGAAGCAGTCATTACTGTAGTGGTGGCTGATCACACCATTGTGATCAGCATGGCAAGAGTTGGCCCTGCCCCAGATGCATTATGGCTGCCCCAGGTATGCAGCTACACTGCAACACCTCTGCACTCACTCCCCAAAGGCAAACAGCTGTAGCAGGCTTACCTTTCAGAGCTTGGGTTGAGTCCCAGGCTTGAGATCCTGCTGTTCTGATTGGTGAAGCCCAATCCACCAATCAGGAGGCAGCAAGAAAAATAACATTACGCCCCTTTTCTGAGGGGAAGGGGAGAAGAGCTCCCTCATGGACCTGATTGAAGACTGTAAACTGTCAGGTCTGGAAGGCTTCAGGGGCGGAGCCCTGGAGCATATAAAAGGAGCTGTGTGCCCAGCATGAGAGGCAGATGCGTCGGGGACAGAGAAGAGAGAAGAGCGGGGCTTAGAAGAGCTGAGGAGAGCTGTGAAGCAGTAGCCCAGGAAGAGCCCCTGAAAACTTCTATCAGCAGGGAGCATGGCATGGCTCCAGCAGTTAGGCTCTTGGTATGCAGCATGGCATCCAGACCCTGGGAGCTGCATGAGGCAGCTTGGGTCTGCAATCTCGGGCATGCAGCCAGAGACACGGTGCACAGCCCAGTGCACAGAGCAGGATCTTTGGAGCCCCTGGGGTAGCTCAGGTCCTCAACCCCCAAAACAAGGCTGGGAGCTCGGTGCAGGAGGTGCTGCACGGAGGGTGAGAGACCCTGGGAGCCGCTTGAGGTGGCTCAGGTCTACAACTGCTGACATGGGGCAGCAGCTCAGTGCAGACGAAGCTGCCCAGAGGGTCTGGGAACAGACTGAGCCCTGGTGCTGCACAAAGCTGTCCAGGCCCCCAACCCCTAGCACAAGGTGAAGAGCCCGCTACACACAGAGGTGGCTGTGGCCCTAAGCCAGGATGGTGACAGCAGGCGGCAGGAAAACCCGGCGGGAAATAAAGTTTGACCTGGAAAACAAGAGGCAACCCTCTGGGACTGTGAAGTAGTAAGTTACCCTGGAGAGAGGGTCCCCACAGGGGAGGAACCCCCCCAAGGGTTGCAAAGGGGCACCATATGGGCTGCTCCTAGGTGGTAGTGGGAAAGCTTAGGAGTCTTTGGGGTCGTCTTCTCCTTTTTCTTTCTCCCCACCTCCTTTCCTATAGTGGTACCTTGGGAGTGGGGCCCCTTCCCTGAAGGGTATCCAGGTAGTCTAAGAGCTGCTAAATATATTTGTGAACTGTGCCTTACAGTTTATGTAAATAATTTAAAGTAATAGCTTGTATATGAATAAAGTTACAAGGTTACCCAATCAAAATTCTTTGATCTGGTTTGTTCTATTGTTCATCTGTATTTTAAATGATAACTGGGTGTGTATGTATGTGTGTGTGTATATATATATTATAGGGTATATTGTTTTGTAAATTTGTACACACACACACATATACGTATATACATATACATACATACACACACATATAATATATAACCATTAAAGGGTAAGGACTTGTTGCAATAATAAACCTGTATATAGTTAAGTAATTAATTGACTGAACCTGACTCTATAGGGGACGGAGGCAGCCGCTGGGCTGTTGTGTCCCTCCACAGCATGCTGCCCTGCCAATACTTCCCTCAATTAAAGAGGAAAGTACAAACCCGTGTACACCCGGGCTACACAGCAACTGAACAACTACTCTGCAAAATGTGGCATTTACCTATGAGACTCCCATGATGACATAATTCTTTATAAAGATAAGTACTGTATTTTTGGCATATAGACCACACTTTTTTTTTTGCCAAAAAAAAACAAAAAAAAAAACAAGCTACTGAAAATCTGGGTTGCACTATGTGGGAGAAAACACCATAAAGCTATTTGGTTGCCAGCCACAGCAGAGAGCTGTGAGCAAGGCGCTAGTCCTGGGTGCCTCTTGGGGTGCCTGCACCACAGGGCCATTGCAGACAGTCTGTCCCCAACTGGAGTTGCAGACTGCTCACAGCAGCCCCTTTCAGAGAGTAAGCAGGCTGTTCTTGGCTGGGCTGCTGCTTGCTCACAGAATCCCTGTTCTGATAGTGGGGAGCCCTGACCAAAGCAAGTAAAACTCTGTCTCCCATCCTCTGCAGCAGTCACATGATACCATATTCCCCTCTTCCTCCTCCTTCCCCTTCTCCCAGGGGACCAGAGTAGATTTCTTCACCTCTGATTCTCCCCCACCCCTAGCTGTTCATTTAAAGAGGTAACCCTGCTGTTGTCAGGCAGAGCCTGCTGCTGAGTAAGTAGTAGCAGCTAAGGGGTTAATGGAGCAGTGATCGACTCCCCCACATACTTGACACCACTGGTGTTTCACTGATGGCTACAGTAGGGGCACATGTTATGTTACATTGAATTACTCATTGGTACTTTCAAGGAAAAATACTTTTTCCTTCATTCTGCCTTCTAAAAAACAGGGTGTGTATCATCTTTGGGGGCATGTTATAGGTGAAAAAATATGGTACCAGGTTTCAGATGGCTGCCTTACAGACATCACTTATGGAATATTGTTCAGGAAGGCTATGGAAATGGACCTTCTGAAAGAGCTCTTGTGGGGCAAGCCCAAATCATAGATTACGAGTTCACCGTAGCAGCCGCAGCATCATTTTATGGAGCCCAGTGTTCGCTTAGAGGATTATATCACTGCACCTTTAGACATCTCAGCTATGGAAACAAACAGTCATAGAGACTTTTGGAATGGCTTGCTCCTATTCACAGCTAAACCACTTAACACTGGCAGACTGTAGATAGGTCACAGATCAGGAGAAATGGGATTTATAAAGAATAAAAAGTAGTTTCATCTACTAAATCAAATGGAATTTAGAGCCAACCTTGGACAAGAAACGTCAGGCAAGTCCTTAGAGTCTTATTATTTGGATAAAAAGTGATATAGAGAGTGTCACAGGGCACCCCGGTGCCCCTGCTCCTAGAGAGGAGAAACTGCCAGGGAGCGAGTGAGCGAGCCCTAGCCTGACATAACGAGACCAGCTGAGGGTTGCCCAGGTAATGAGCGCAGCTGCGGGTTGCCGGAGCAACTAAGGGGAGCCAGCTGCCTGTAGGAGGCAGGTCCTGGCCCTTATAAAGCCCAGGGCTGAGACCAGACTAGCAGTTCTCTGCCAGCAGTCAGAGAGACAGGAGCTCACGGGGCTAACAGCAAGTACTACTCGAGCAGAGTTAAGCCATGATGTTAAGTTATAGCCAGGTGGCTTTGGGTTGTGTTTTGAGTTACAGCCAGGAGGCTTGTGTTGTGTTTGGTTAATGTTTGTATTACACCCGGAGGCTTGGGTGAGGCTGTAGGGGTTGGAGGAGGCCTCATAGGTACCGTATAGGTACCTCATATAGGGACCCCAGAGAGTGTGGGGTGCCCTAGCGCCAAGAGGGCGCAGTGTCCTCATAGTGACCTCATAGGGGTGGGGTGCTCTAGTGCCAGGAGGGTGCATTGACCTCATAAAGGGCCCCATGGGAGTGTGGGAGCCCCAGCACCCGAGGAGGGCGCAGTGTCCTCATTGGGGGCTCACAAGGGAGTGTGAGGCCCCGGTGCCAGTGAGGGCACGTTAGGCCTTGAGAATTGCAGGGCAGTGTCATGGGGTCAGGTTAACTCAGAGAGGAGCGGCTGAGCCTCATAGGTACCTCAGGTGCCTCAATGGGACCCCAGAGAGTGTGGGGTGCCCCAGCGCCAGTGAGGGCATGGCCTAGCGCCAGGAGGGCGCATCATTCTCCTAGCACCAGTGAAGGCGCAGCTTGCATGCCAATGCAGGAGCAACTGGCGGCGAGGAGCGCGACCAGTGGGTTGTGGGCGCAACCCCTAGGTTGCAGACGGGGGACAGACCCTGGATTGCGTGCGGGATACATAGACCCCAGCCCCAGAGAGAAGGGCGATTTCATTGGGAAGCCCAGGGTGGGCACGGCAACCCCTGAAGAGGCGGAGCGCCATATTAGGGAGCCCAGGACGGGAGTAGCAGATGCCGGCAAGGGCATCACTTGCGGGGTGCATAGACCCCAGCCCCAGGGAGGGGCCATACTGAGGAGCCTGAGACGGGCATAGCGAGCCCGGCCGCAGCCTAGTGCGATAACACCCTCAGACAGAGGCAAGGTGCTGAGGTTGCCCCTGAGAAGATGGGGAGTAGCAGCGCGGTGAGCCGGGGTCAGAGAGGGTACCCGTGCAGTTGGCCTGAAGGACTGGAGGCCTGCTAGAGTCCCTGAGCAGGACCACACTGTCAGGGAAGGCCCAGAGTGGGCTGGTCGAGAGTCCCAGTGAGAGGCTGGGTATTAGACAGAGCCCAGAGTGGGCTAGACTAGAGGGGAGGCCCAGGAGTGGGTGAGGTTACAGAGGAGGCCCGGGAGAGCGGGCGTGGTATTCTGATGGACCAACATCCGGAACATCTGCGAGGCTTGGGGTGTGGTATCAGGGGAGGTAGGAGCCACACGCAGCCCATAAGGCTAGGGTGCCTGGGGAGCACCCATTACATCGGGAGACCCCAGGTGGGGTCCAGGAACATACGGGACAGAGGTCCCAAGTAGCCATGCCCAGGGAGTCATAGGCAGCCTCCCAACCTTATATTTACCAACAAGATGTGGCGGGCGAGAACAAGAGGGTGCCTTGGGCGGGCCTGACATGGAGCGAGGGACCTCAAGGAGATCATGGCCCTCCTAGAGGACTTCGCTGTGACAGAGAGGTTCTTCTATGAGGGCTTAGATAGCTAAGGTAAAGGCCACCAAAAATCTTGTTTTCATGGACAGGTGAAGTATCAAGCAGGTCACCATCTACTCAAAGGGCTATGCCATCAAAGATGTGAGGAACGGGTTCAGATCCCACTGTAAGATAACATACCTTAGGATCCCCTTATAGGGAACACCTTAGTTAGTTACCTTCATAGTCCTTAGGGCCCTAAGTAAGAAAACAAGCCAGTTCTTGATGATAAGATGATGGTCAATGGATGGCACAATGATATAGCCATGAGGTAGACTGTAATTGAACTCATAAACAAAATAGTAGACTTGAGTTCCAGTCAACATTCCAATGCATCAGGAATAGAGGACTGAAATATCTGAAACATTTCTTAACCAACACCAGTTACACAATCTAGTCTTCATTACTAGGTAAGCATACTTGGCAGAGCTCTTAGTACTGTGTAGGAGAATATCTCTGACCTGGGCAGAAGTCTGATATGTGGCATCACAAAGGTGCAGGAGGCCATGCAATTAATCGCTACTTGAAGTAGAGAAAGGCAAGTCCTTACCATCATGGTAAGATGTCTTTCAACTGAGAGAATGCATTCTTTCAGGAGCCAAAAGCATTCCTGTAGGAGGAAAGCCAATCTAGGGTAGTACCTATAAACAGAAGCTTTTTCACTGGGGTGAACAATGATTTAAAAGCATTGTTGTGTCAAGGTTCTCTAGCACATGCTCAGCAGAAGCTTTCTTTTTCAGCCTATTATCCCCTAAAGAGAGGTAAACCATGACTGCCTGTTTCTAGAGATACAGTACTACCACTAAAAGAACCTTGGTGGGCCCATAGAAGAACCAACCAGGAGAACTCTCTACTAGTAGTAGTCCTGTCTCATTACAAACAAACCAGTGCAAAAGTCTTAGAAAAATGTGGAAGTAAACCTTTAGTAAGTTCGGTGATGCCAACCAGTCCCTCGGGTATAAGGATGGAAGAATGGCCTGCAGTATTCCCATCTTGAACTGGAAACTGTAGATTAACCGGTTAAATCAATTAAGTCAAGGATGGGACACCAATTTCCCTTTGGTTTCCCTTGACACTAAGAAATAACTCTTTTCCACTGAGACTTGAAATTCTTTCTATTGCCCCCAGTTCCAGAAACAAACTTTCTCCTGGAGCAAACTCTTGTGAGAAGGGTCCGTGAAAAAGGATGGGGAAGGAGGAGCTTGGAGTAGGTACCGTGTGAAGTCAAATAGCATAACCATTAAGGCTGTGCGAAGCTTTGGGTGCTGATTCAATTTGGAGGAGATTCGGCCCAATTTGGTAGTCAAATCTCCATATCTGAATCTAATTGGGAGACCAATAAAAAGGTGCAAATTGACTTGAAACTTCTGAATCAATTCAGAAAAGATTCAGAGGAGATTCAGAGACTTGACAATTTGGCAATTTGCGCAGTCCCCGCTTGCTGCCACAGGGAGCTGGACCTAGGCTCTGTGCCGGTACGTAAGGGGCGGGGGGGGCAGGAGGAGGGGAGAAGGGACCATGGGGGACCACTGCCAGGCCCCATTCCCTGCCTGCCCCCCACATCGCCCCTGACCCCTGCCTACTCTCCCAGCCCCATAAATGGCTGCCTTGCCTGGCCCCAGTGTCCCAGATCTTTAAAAAGGAAAAATACACATCCTCAACGAATAGCATGGGGTCAGAGGAGGGGCACACTGGAGTGCTCTGGGTTAGAATACAAGGAAGTTGAGGGGAAAGGGACTTAACGGTGGGGGTCTACTACAGACCACCCAACCGAGGGGAAGAGCTAGACCGGGAATTCTTAACTCAGCTCATGGAGGTAGTTAGGTCAAAGGACGTGGTAATCATGGGTGACCTGAACTTTCCAGACATCTGTTGGGAAGAGCAGTCAGCCAGGTCTGACCACTCACATAGGTTCCTAGCCGAGATACAGGACCTCCACCTAACCCAGGAGGTGCACAGCCCCACCAGGAGAGATGCCTTGTTGGATCTGGTCCTGGCCATGGGCAATGACCTGGTGAGGGGTCTGTGGGTGCTTGACCACCTGGGCGACAGTGATCATTGCCTGCTGGAATTCATCATCCAGCGCAAGGTGGTAAAGGCCTGCAGCAAGGCAGCAGCCCTGGACTTCAGAAGGGCAGATTTCAATGAGGTAAGGAGAATAGTTGGGAAGGTACTGAGATCCCGGAAGGGAGAGGAGTTGGCTGTCCAAGAAGAGTGGTTGTTCCTTAAGGAGATGATCCTCCAAGCCCAAAGGGAGGTAATCCCAAAACGTATCAAAGGGGGCAAGAGGGCGCAAAAGCCTCCATGGCTCAACAAAAGCATATGGGAACATCTCCTAGCTAAAAATGAGGCATACACCCAATGGAAGGGAGGGGCCATCACCAGGGAAGACTATACCTCGGTTGCTCAGGGCTGTAGGGGGGTGCTCAGGAAGGCAAAGGCAGAGATGGAACTGGAACTAGCTACCCGGATCAAGGACAACATGAAGTCCTTTTTTAAATACATAGGGGGTAAAAAGAAGGTACTAGGTAATGTGGAGCCTCTGCAAGACATGCTAGGAAATCTGGTCATTGCACTAGACAGCAAAGCTAACCTATTTAACAATTTAATTGCCTCCATTTTTCTGAGCAGGGACCAGGTCACCCCCCCACCCACCCACACCAGGACCCCCATTCAACCCAGGGGAGGTGCACCCAGGCCTAGGGTCAGTGAGGACCTAGTCAGAGAACTTCTGGAGGGACTGGATGTATTAAATCAGCTGGTCCTGACGATGTCCACCCCAGAGTGCTGAAGGAATTAGCAGAGGTCATTGCGGGACCCCTGGCATGGCTTTACGAGCAGTCATGGTGCTTTGGCATGGTGCCAGAGGACTGGAAAAGGGCCAATGTTGTTCCCATTTTCAAAAAAGGGAAGAAGGAGGACCCAGAAAACTATAAGCCAGTCAGTCTTACCTTGATCCTGGGTAAGCTTTTTGAGACAATTATACTGGCTCATGTCTGTGAGGGGCCAGCAGGGGGTGTTATGCTTAGGGGCAATCAACATGGGTTCATTAGAGGCAGGTCCTGTCAGACCAACCTGGTGGCCTTCTATGACCAGGTCACAAAATCCTTAGATGCAGATGTAGCAGTGGATGTAGTCTTTCTAGATTTTAGGAAGACCTTTGACACTGTCACCCCATTCTCATTAAAAAACTAGGAGACTGCGGCATCGACACCTACACAGTCAAATGGGTCAGTAACTGGTTGGAAGGCTGCACCCAGAGAGTGGTGGTGGACGGGTCTTATTTGACCTGGAGGGATGTGGGCAGTGGGGTTCCGCAGGGCTCAGTCCTCAGGCCTGCGCTGTTCAACATCTTCATCAGCTACTTGGATGAGGGGGTAAAAAGCACCCTGTTCAAATTTGCAGATGACACTAAGATGTGGGGAGAAGTAGGCACACTATAAGGGAGGAATAGGCTGCAATCAGACCTAGACAGGTTACAGGGGTGAGTGGATGAGAACAGGATGGGTTTCAACACTGACAAGTGCAACGTACAGAACCTGGGGAGGAAGAACTAGCAGCATACCTACAGGCTGGGGAACTCCCTTCTCATCAGTGCAGAGGCAGAAAAGGATCTTGGAGTCATTATTGATGCCAAAATGAACATGGGCCAATGGTGTGGGGATGCAGTCAGGAAGGCCAACCGTACCTTGTCATGCATCCATAGATGCATCTCAAGCAGGTCCAAGGAGGTGATCCTCCCCCTCTATACAACACTGGTCAGGCCACAGTTGGAGTACTGCATCCAGTTCTGGGCAACGCACTTCAGGAGGGATGTGGAGAACATGGAGAGGGTCCAGAGGAGGGCCACCCGCATGATCAGGGGTCAGCAGGGCAGGCCGTACGAGGAGAGGCTAAGGGCCCTGAACCTGTTCAGCCTCCACAAGAGAAGGCTGAGGGGGGATCTAGTGGCCATTTACAAACTAGTCAGAGGGGACCAGCAGGCATTGGGGGAGTCCCTGTTCCCCCAAACGCTATCAAGAGGGACAAGAAATAATGGTCACAAGCTGGTAGAGGGTAGATTCAGGCTAGATATCAGGAGGTGCTACTTCACTGTTAGGGTGGCTAGGATCTGGAACCAACTTCCAAGAGAAGTGGTGTTGGCTCCTACCCTGGGGGGTCTTTAAGAGGAGGCTAGATTAACACCTTGCCAGGGTCATTTGACCCCAGTACTCTTTCCTGCCATTGCAGGGGATCGGACTTGATGATATGTTCAGGTCCCTTCCGACCCTACCAACTATGAAACTATGGGGAAAAAAAATGTCCCACAGTCACCAGCTGCTGCAGTGGCCATAAGGGCTTCTGGGGGGCTCATGGCAGAGCCCTCCATGCAGCGCAGGACAATGGGGGACAGCGGGGATGGCCCCCACACCTGGCAGGAGCCAATGAGTGCAGAGCTTTTTATTTTTTTATTTTTTTTTAAGAGCTGGGATGCTGGGGCCAGGCAGATCAGCCATTGATGGGACTGGGAGAGCAGGCAGGAGATGGGACCTTTTTGATTCAGAGATTCAGCCGATTTGGTGGCAGCTGAATCTCCGAGTTAGATTTGGCCAAAGTGATTCAGGACAGTGATTTGAATCACCTAATTGAGTCACTGTCCCCTGAATTGGCTGAATCTGAAGCAAATATTAGCTGCTTTACACAGGCCCAATAACCATAACTTGTTGTTAACTGGTTTGCTATTATCTGGAACTAGGCTATATCAAAACAGGTCTATTGGTTTCCAAAATGGAGGAGGAAGAGGAGGCAGCTCTGTGAATCCTTGGATCATATCATCAAAATCCTTGCCTGCTGTAGAAATTATGGTGGGAAGCAGCATGAGTGGCATTCAACAGGTTGCACTTGTAGAACCTTAAGCACTTCTGCATGGGATCAAATTGGCAAATGCAGCCAGAAATGAAGGGAGCTGATGAGAAGGGTGCATGCAAGCAACCCAGGAGTAGATAAATATGGCTAGTATCATTGCCAACACTGGGAGGTGAAGGCATACCTCCCAGAGAACACAAGGTAGCATCATGAATTCTTAAGAAAGTACATGACCTGATGAGCCTTAAACCTGAAAAGTTCTGGATTCTAAAAGCAATTCTGTCATTTCAGAATGTTAAGGGAGGCCAAACTCTTGGAGCCAAGGACAGCTTATCATGACTACGTAAGTGGCCATGAATTGAAAAACTAAGTCTGCGGCATTTAATGTAACTTAACCACTAATTCTCAGGGAAAGGGAGGGATGTGCTCAATCCATAAGGAGGTCCTCAGCTAATGCTACCTACTCAAAGACCTTAAAGTCATTTGGATTTGCAAGGTTCAGTCTTTGATTATTCTGAATTGTAAACTTGCAAAGATTTCTCACTAAATAGGATCAGTCTCTAAGACTTTGTGTCTGAAAGAATAGACTTGTTCAAACCTGCTTTTTGTGGGCCACTATAATAACTAAGTAGGATGGAGGAGGAAGAGAATAGAAAAACTCTGGCCCTTTCAGAGAGACTTGGCATTTTCTGTATCTCAGGCTTATGATACAGGCACTAAGGCACCCATGTCTCAACAAGTTTCTCCTGGAACCCTCAAAGGCTGGGGAGTCTCTGAGCTTGTTTGGTGACTAGAATGGTTCTTACAGAAGAGGAAGAAGCTGCTATTTGAAAGACAAGGAAACATGGCATCCAACCATGCTCCTAACTAAGGAGCTACCTGTAAAGCAGAATCTACAGCAGGGATGGCGAAATCTAGCTTGCGGGCTGGATCTGGCCTGCAACGGACTTAATTTTCCAGCAGCTCCTGGAAGCTTCTGGCTGCTGCCAGTGCACCCAGCCTTGCTGCCCAGCCCATCTGCCCCACACCCACTGGCAGGTGTTGCTTTCCCCTGCTGCCATGGGGATGAGTGCCAACTGCAGATACTCTCTATGCCACCGTAGGGAAAAGTGGCAGTGGTTGGGTCCTAGCAGCTGTCTGCCTTGCACCAGCCCACACCTGACTTGAACTAGGTCAATCCAGCCCATGGCCTGAAAAGACTGCTGACCCCTGACCTAGGTAGCTTAAGAACTGGCCGAGACTGTTTGCTGCAGACGTCACCCCATAACAGGAGTTTCAATACCTGGGAGATTTTGGTGACAGCAGCACCATAAAGTGAAAGAAAACATTCTTGTCTTTGTAGAGGGGTGATATAAGACACCTCAAAGAAAACATAAAGCAGATGCCAAAAAACAAAGTGTCTCCAAAATCAGTTACATTTCAGGGCTAGAATAAGTAAAATGGAAGTGGAAAGGAGCAAGGTCATCAACCCCTAGCCCAAATCCTTGTTCCTTCACTCCCCCAAAATACAAGGGGAAGAAGGGATAAGGTAATAACAGTAGCAGCTCAAGTTAGGCTTCAAATAGAATTCAGGCTGCAAAGCAGACTGATGGAGGGAAACAATCCAACTCAGTCATGTGGCAGACAGGAAATGTGGACCAGGAAGTACACACCTCCTTATAATTCAGCACGAGAGAGGCAGGTTCAGAGTATTCCGAACTGGTATAGGAAAAAAAATTATGTTGAAAGCTCAGGGGTGTGAAACAACCACAGCTGGGAAAAATCTATGTAGGCAAATTCCTGAAGAACTCCACATGTTATGGCAAGATGATCTTATCGCTTCACAGATACAACATGAAGCATTGGTCAAAAAAAAGTGAAAAAAAAAAAACTGCCCGGTCCCAGTAGCTCATTGGGGTTGTATTTTCCTAATGCTAGTATCTGCAGCCAATGGCACGTGGAACAGAAGCATGAACTATCAGGATGTCCAGTGTCTCTATAGGACAGACAGGTTTCATCATGCATGCTCACATTCAGTAACTTCTACAGAGCCTGCCACATTCTGTCAGTGTTCTTCACCCTACAGCACTCTTCTCCCTAGACCTGTTTTCTGTGGCAGTTATTTAGGAGTGCAAGTGTGTGAGTAGATGAAATGAGGGGCATGTGTGCACGACACTTTAAAGTGGGTTAAATGCTTTTGCACTGCTTTAATGGTGTTGGTGTTTGCATGTGTCAGTGACATATTGCGCATTTCAATTCCAGCCACTGTAGCACATTCAGCAGTGTAATGCACCTTAAATGACTTTGGGGCACAGCAAACTAAAATGCCTCTGAGGAATTTTAGTTTGCTGCCCGACAACCACAGAGCAAAGCACTGACTCAGGGGCTGTGCAGGCAGCCTGTGCAAGCACCCTGGCAGCAGCCTGGGAAGGTAGGCTCCACCAAAGGAGAATAATGAAGTGGTAAGCCTGATCGTTTTTTCTCCCGCTGGAGCCTGCCTGCCTACATGAGCTATAAAGGGACCTGATCCTTCCTTCCACAGCTGCAGTGCCCCCCAGGACTGCCAGAGTCAAGTGCCTGCAGGCGGGTGCTACCGGGGGGGCAACCACTGCCATGGAGAAAAGCATCAACCTCACCCTTCCCCATAGTCCAGGGACTGTTCCTCCCACTGGCAGCTCACCCTCCCCTCCCCACTGCTGGAAAAGCAGGTAAGACACAGGTGTACATGATACAGGGATTTACTTTGCCTTAAATAGAAGCAGTGTTTTTAAAAACCCACCCTTCAGTTTACAGCAAAGTAAACCCCCATTTTGTCTACACATGCCCCAACACATTTACACTGCTTCTCCTCCTGTAACCACTAGAGTGCACTGAGCCTGTGTTTATAGAAATGGCTCCAGATCCCTCCTATTTCCTCTGGCTCTGGTAGTAATTGATAACCAGGGATCTACTCTTCCTCATCAAAAACAAGAGGAAAGAACTGAACCACTCCCTACTTTAAATCCTAAGGTTGTCAATAGGGCTATGCAAAATAGCACCATTCCACTTTGACTTCTGTTTCGATGGAGCAGTGTTTTATTTTGAGTTTCATTTAATTTTGTTTTGAAAGCACTGTTCCATTTCATTTCATCAAAACTGTTTCACTGTTTTGATGCTGATTCAATGTTTCACCCATAGGCTATTTCACACCTAGCACCAGGAAGATTGGTGCTGCTGTTAGCAGATCGGGCGCCAGCCTCCTGTCATCCAGCAGGCAGATTGGGAGGCCCACACCCCCAGGAGGAGTCAGGCACAGCCCCTGCAGCCCTCCCTGCTGATGGCAGCAGCAGCTTCTTCACATCAGAGTGCGAGGGATCAGCGTGGGGGTAGGTCCCCACATGAGCTGATTTGCCCCGGGTTCCACACCCTCCTTAGGTCAGCTCTGGTGTGGGGCCCGAGGCAAATCAGCTTGTGCAGGGACCTGCCTCCGCCCCAATCCCACATGCTCTGCATGCGAAGAAGCTGCTGCCACCATTGCTAGCAGCACTGGCAGTGCAGGGGGAATAGCGAGCGGCCAAATGCGCCATGGCCACTCTGCCCAGCTCCATGGGGCCCCCCAAAGTGCATGGCCCAGGGCAGGGCCCAGGGCAGTTGCCCCAATTTGTACCCCTGCCCTGGGATGGCCCTGGCTGCTGCTGGCCCCAGGTGGCAGCACCAGCCTCCTGTGATCCAGCAGGAAGATCGGGGGCCTGCACCCCCAGGAGCAGTTGGAACAGCCCCTGCAGCCCTCCTGGCGGTGCAGGAGAGCTCCCAATCTGCCTGCTGGATGACAGGAGGCTGGTACTGCCAGCTGGGACCGGCACTGAAGCCAAGTAAGCCTGCTTTTGAAACAGCTTCAAAATGAAACAAGGGCACTCGAAATGTTTCAAAGGCTTTTGTTTCATTTCAATTTCGCTGTTTTGAGTTCAAAATGTATCGAAACTGCTTCAAAACGAAATACCAGGCAAAATTTTGATAGCCCTAGTAGTCAAGTTCCCTCCAAGTAGTCCTTAGTAAATGTATCACTTCAAAAGCTTTTGGAGTATTCCTTTTTCCATTGTGATATTTTTTTTCCCCAACCAACTTTGATATGGAATGTTTAGGTGAGTCATGATGACTACCAAATTCAGCTCTACAGCATTTGAGATAACCTGACCTAGTAAGAGGTTATAGCTCCTTGTGGCTTGTAAGTCTGATCTTCATTCAGAGCAAAACTGATACTCATGAAAATGGCCACCACAGCACCCTGCACTAATTATGTCCTGTTTAAATTTCAATTAATCCCTACTTGAAGATTTCAGAGAAGAGAGGAACTTGTTCCCGTCATCAATATAATGGGTGAATTTAATTCCATGAAGATACTACTGTCATCACAGAGAGCAGCTTGAATCATTATCAGCATCTTACCATCCTCTGCAGCATAATAATTTTTGGTCCCAGATTCCTACTAACTGTGAAAATGTGGACCAGTCTTAGAGTAAAAATTATGTAGTCCAGGCAAAAAATGACTTTTCCAGAATACAAAGAGCTTTCATTGGAGGAGTGGAGCCTGCAGAAGAAGAAGAAAAAAGTAGTGAAACATTGGCTAAAATGTCCAGAGGTATAACCAAAAATGCACTTAAGTAATCTAAAGCATCAAGTAGGAAGTAGCTAATCTATGGTTTACTCATTTGTGTGTTATAATAAAAAAAGGTGACAGCCTATCCTTCTGTTCTCTTAGTAAAAATGTAAGAGCAAATGCTGTAGGGAACTCATTTCTTTCATTCCCCCCACCCAAATTAGCATTCTAAGAACAAGTTGCACAGTGTAATCATGGCTTTATAGTGCTTAACTTACTGGTGCAGATACAGAATGTAGCCTCTGTAAAATAGTGAGTTTCTGTTATAGAGTCTGCATGAGATACAGCTATCTTTTCAAAACACCACATACAATGGGAACAGTCTGGATTAGCTAAACTGAAAGACTAGAAACCAGACAAACCTTAGATAAAGAACAAGTAGACCCTTCCACTGCAAACCATTCTATTATCTGCAACAAACATTTGAACTTGGTTTTGGATCGTTAGTTTTCATTTTTATTTGGAGCCTTTTTTTCTTTTAAGGCAAGGATACAAAATAATGCTAATTGTGATTTTTTATGAAGGGAACAATAACCCATTAGCAACTGGGCTAGCACCACCAATGACTCAGTCCAAAGCCCACTGAAATCAATGATTCCTTCCCTTGACTTCAGTCAGAGTTTGATCAGGCCACAATTCAGTTCACACACCAGAAGTCACTACCAATCAACAATAATTAACAATCAGATTGTTTGCTAGCAGAGCCAAATTCACAACCCCTGAGTAATAAAATCTGTTATGCCCTGTTACCAATCCCTACCATGCAATTAAAAGGTAAACTTTACTGGATATCTGGAAAATTAAGGAGGTCAGAATTGATGAAGCAACAGCATAGACTACAATCAGACAAGGACTGATGAAATTGAGCACAGATTTTGCAAAACAAAATCCCGAACCAGAAATGTAACACATACAATGGAACCTCACTCTGAGCCATATAAGCCTTCTAGCAAGTTTAGGGCTTTGCAAAATCACAGGAAAATTTGTTCAGGTATACAGGAAACCCTTGCTATTTGCAAATCTGCTTTTCAGGGATTTGAATATTTGTGGTATGCTGCACCAGTGGGGTGGGTCAGGGCGAACGCCACCACGGCTCCCTCTGGCACTGCACGGAGCTCCTACCTCTGCGTAAGCAGGCACGAAGTGCTGTGCAGGATGGGGGTGGGCAGAGCCAGGGAGAGCGGAGCAGAGATAGGCAGGCGGAGGGGGAGGGCAGAGCTGGGTGGTTGGAGAGTGAATGCTAGGGACAGGGAGGGAGGCAGCAGCAGCAGTGGCATCTTCTCCCCTGGAAGCAGCCGTGGTTGGTCCCCAGGTGCTGCGGGGGAGCCCCGCACTTCCAACTTCTCGTGGGGGCTGTGGGAGCTGATGGGGAGCCCCGTCAATATTCACGGATTTCAGCATTCACGGGGATCTCCAGAACGGATCCCCCGCAAATGGCAAGGGTCTCCTGTATGTTCCTTTTTTAATCCAATTAGCCGTTTGAATTTACAAAAGAGACAAGTCCTAAACTATCAGAAGTCAGGGGCAACAATTTTCCTCCCTAAAATCTTAGAAGACCTTAGTCCATTAGCATAAGACTTCTGTTCTGCTTCATCAAATTGTGTACATACTCAGGATTACCTCCACTGGTCTCAGTATGAAATATGTTTCCACTGAGCATGTTAAAGTATACATCAAGCCAAACTGATCTCAGCTACACCAGGGTAAATCCAATGATGTCAAATCCAAGGCAGTGGTAAGATTCAGGGAAGAGTTTGGCTCTTTTTTGGGTTCTGTAAATCTCATGGACCTCATGGAATATTCAGCTGGAATATTCTTGAACCCAAAGAACACCGCACAGAGAATTCTGCCTCAGGATAAGAACTCCAGGTATCTAGCAAAGCCTGGAACTGGAACAACCCAACCAGTGCTTGAAGGCAACACATTAGGGAAGGCCAAAGTAACAGAGCCTTTTCAAAATGATTCATTTTTTAATTAGGGGTTAAAATAAGTGCTGATGAATCAGGTCTAAACACCGGAGCCACGCAAAAAGTTGGAAGAGAAATCTAAACCATCCTTAGCCACTCCCATGTCAATCTGAGAAACCATTTGTTCCACAAAAATGGTCACAACCTACTCCTTTTTCCATTAAGGATTTGACAAGTGCACAGTGCTCTGTGAGAAATTTGTAAGGTTAACAAGGTTCAATAGGTTCAAAATGCTGGAAAGCCACACACACATTTCTGACAGATATATTCCCTACAATAGTGTGCTGCTGGCCTGTAAAAGGCCCAAGTTCTAGGAAACAAGCTTCTTTTACCAGAGAACTGGATTTACTGAACTTTGAGAGTCCAACAACTATGAAGTCAAACTGCTTTGCACTGCATCATTACCCATCAAGAGAAAAGTTTGTCAGCACAAATCCTCCTCAGGCTGCAAGTCTTTCTGCTAACCAATCTTTGTACCTTGAAGCCAAAAATCCATGACTTTCTCTTCCTTTATAGAATAATAGGAGTTCATCAGCAAGTTCAGCTGAGGTTGCACCCGTTCTTTCCAAATCCATTAACAAGCTGTGCTAGCATGCCTGAAATGGAGGCAAATCCTGGAAACATGCTGTTAAATAGATACTACTCACCTGAACACCATTCCTGCAATGAAGTAAAAAATGCCAAGTGTATCCATGACATTCCATAGGTCTAAGAAATATTTACTCCCATTCATGTACCACTAGAAAGGAAAAGAAAGAAAATCATTATACAACAAAGTAACAGCTCTAACTACTGACATTATGGGCCTGATCCCACCACCTTTACTTATATTGAGTGCTTTGTTTGGCAAAATTTTCAAGGTTTCCCTTGGAAATACTTGTGTAGAAAGACACTACTTGCAGAGGGCAAAAGCGGAAGAATCTGTTCCTTTGCTCCTATCTTGTATTTCCGGTCCAATTACCTTGCCAGTACGGCTATTGGCCACACCATTGATCTGATCCCTGATATTTTCTCTAAAGATAAAATTCTGAATATTACATTCATATGTGTTGGGAAGCATTACCACCACGTGCTTTATTGCTAACCTCTATCAGGGTTAAGTCAAGTCAAGATTTGATTAGTCCTAAAGCCTCGTTTGAAAATAAGCTCATTTGTCTTAAAGATTAATTGAGTCTTAAAGGCTCATTTTGTTCCTGCATTCTGAGTTAGCACTGGAACCAATTGACCATGCAGTGTGCACCCTAGCTTTAGTAGGACTTCACAGAGGAGTAATTGCTCACCAGTAGAGACTGAGAGTTTCTTAAAGCAAAACTCTAAATTGATCCTGCAGTCTAATGCCTGTAAATGGGCTAGCCTGAACAAATTAGTCGAGTCCCTCAGCTAATGATAAAAGATACTACACACAATGATCTCATGCACAGGTCCTCAGTAGGAGTAAACAAGGAAACTTTGAACCTTGAACTCTGTACTTCTGCTTGAATTTTGAGACTATAACCAGAGCAACTTCAGCCTTCCTATGGGAGACAATGCCAGTAGGTAAGACCATAGATTTACGCTGTAGTAAGATAGATGCATTATGCACACTTCTCTAGTTGGGCATTAGTTTAAATACAACATCAGACAGCTAAAAGGAAGTTCTGTGTTAGCTAGTTAAAGTGACCACCACTTCTTTGGAGAAACCTTTCCTCATGTTTCTCCTTCTGTAAAACGATAGTAGCAAAAAATTCTTACCTTATGGGGTATTGTAAAGATTGGCTATTAGAAGTACAGTACTATGCAACAGCTTATGAAGTGTTTCATGGACCACTGACAGCTATTATAGAAACACTGGTGTAAGTTCTTTGCCTGTGGCCTCTCCTTTCTTATTTGGAATCTAAATCCTTCCAGCTGTGCCTACAAAAACTGTTAACTGGCTAGCAAAGATTCTGGACCATATTTTTAAAAAATCTTTCCAAATAATCATTTGGATCTTTAGTTATACATATATTCAATTAAGTGTGCATTTAAAACACAACTTCAAATTTAAACTACCATCCACTTCTAAATTTAGAAAACATGGTTGAATTATCCTCACCGCAACAGAAAATTGTTCAAAGACTGGAATTCTAAGTGGAAAGAGACATGCTTCTATATCCAGTTCAGAAGTAGTGCAATAGAACAGAAATATCATGTGATCAATTGGTCAAAATCTCTTTTCATTCTCAGTGAAACAGCTTGAGATCTCAGCATTACTTAGTCTCATTCAAAATCTTAGCTCCAATTCAGCTTTTAACCTGAAACATTAAAACCAACACACATCCAATCATCCCCTTGGGTAATCCTATTTATCATTTTCTTATTAATGTTTACAAAATTATTAAATGATTTCAAGAATCAAAGTGATATCTGGTAGAAACAATGTTAGTGTATATACAATCATTATAAAGTATGTTCATGTAATTAAAGATTTAAACCTTTACACTTATAATCAATATGTTAAAACCCAAGATTCTTACTTATGGGAAAAGTATTTAGTTGTATTTAAGAAGTGAAATGGTGGCACCTAGTGGATAGTTAAGTTAATTTCTACGTTGTCTTCCCCTTAGGCATCCCACAAGGTATGTTTAATTCTAAATAAGTATCAATAAGTATCTACTACAAATAGGCTTAGTTTCAATTTTGATCCAAATGTCCAGTTCAAATGCTCCTGAATCAATTACCATCTCTTGGGTTGCTGAGACATTCGAGGAGAACATAAAATAGCAATTCAATTTACCCTGCATTTGTTGGCAAACCAAATGGACTAGTCATCATTTCACCCTTCTACAAAATAATACATTGGAGTAAACTGTTTGGCTAACTAGCCTAAATGAAATCATTTGGCAGATGAGAATCCTGGTTAACAATGCACAGTGGTTATTAAAGTCTTCAAGTTAAAATCTAATCCACTGTACAGTGGATGAAATCAAGATCTTTCAAAGTATTCTTTACATTCTTTTGACGCACAAAGTCAGCCCATACTCAGCCATGGACAGAATGTGGCGGAGATAGTGGGAAGAAGAGCACGCCAATTAAACAGGACATAGCAGTTATCCTGTATGTGGTGCTTTTCCAAATGAAATGCCTTGCTTCTTGTAAAATGGAGATCACCATAAATGATCGAAGTTCCACATATTTTGGTAGCATTGAAGCAATGTAGCCATGATGGTTCAGGAATTACATGACTGGCAAGGATTATTGTGGGTGATATCTTTCATTGAACCAACTGCATGGTTGGGAGAAACTTAGACAAGCTTTCAAATGCAATGCATCACCCACAGCAATCCTTGCCTCTCCCACATTTACATTTTATTTGAACAATTCAAAATTTTGCAACCCTTAATGAGGCAAGCAAAGTACTGTACTAACAGCTCAGCTATGACGTCACATCTTTTATAGAATAAGGAGCCTTAAAATGAAATTATTTTGAGGTGAAGAAAAGAGAAATAATGGGGGAATAAGAAAGAGGACTGGTGCCTGTCCTTAGTTATGCTAGTTTCAGAGAGGCCATTAGCCATGTGAGCTGTTTCTTATGAGACCTTATGAAACTTTGATTCATTTAGTCTATAAGGCACAACTCTATCCTGCCTTCTAGTTTAAGTCAGGAATAACTTCACTGATTTAATGTCCACCCACCTTAGTGCCTAGAAATAAACAAATATAAAGCTAGATACCCATAGATTCCATAGGGCTACATGGGATTTACACCACTGTGAGCATATAGAATTTAGAGCTTTAAATTAGGGCAATTTTATGTACTGTATCCAGTAAAACCATTAGCATTCTTTTTTATACGTTTTCCCAAATATCTGTATTAATGTTGCTTGAGCTCTCACTGATTTCAGAGAGATGCCAAGCAAAGTTAATTTCCCTTTCGTCTTGCATGAAATCCAACCTTCAAACACTCACACTTGCTCCAGAACTCTGTGAAATGTAATATTCTGGCAGTAGTATGGATAATTTAATGTTAGCAAACTGAAGCTGACAGCATTGTTTGTAAAGGCGTATATTAGGGCTGTGCGAAACAGCAGCATTCCTTTGCAGCTTTGACTTCGGTCTTGACATTTTGACGGAACACTGTCTCATTTAGAGTTTGGTTTAGTTTCAAAAGTGCTGTTCCATTTCGTTTCATCAAAATGGTTTCACTATTTTGATGCTGTTTCGACATTTCGCCCATAGGCTATAATAGGGAAGCATGAAACAGCCTATAACTTTGTTATTTCTTGCCTAATTGGATGAAACTTGCAGAGATGATAGCCCCTTCTGAGCACATGAAGTCTACCAAGTTTCAAGGAGATAAGTGCAGAGGTTTGTAGGAAAGTGCACCTCAAGCTGTTGACAAGCAAGAGCCAGAGAGTAGGAACAACGTCCTGTGATCTGGCAGGCAAATCGGGGGCCCATACCCCCTTTATAGGAGTCTTGCAGAGCCCCTGCAGCCCTTCCTATCTGCCTGCTGGATAACAGAAGGCTGGCGCTGCTGGCTGGGACCAGCGGCAGCACCAACCATCCCAGCACGGGCTGTGCCCAGTGCCAGTCCCAGCCAGCAACAGCAGCCTCCTGTCATCCAACAGGCAGCGCTAGGGAACTGAGCCCGGTGTGGGGAAGCAGAGTGGGGCACCGGGCTGCACTCTGCCTCCCGCCACTGGGCTCAGGTCCCAGCGGCTCCCAGCCCCATGGAACTCAGGCCGGTGGCAGGAGGCAGAGCGCAGCCCTGGCTCTGCCTGCCACCAGGCTGAGCTCCATGGGGCTGGCGGAGCCATTCACAGTACAGCCCTGCGGTGGCAGGCAGGCAGGCAGAGCTGGCGCTGCAATCCACTCGGTTCCAGCATCCCACGGACCTTAGCCCAGTGGCGGGAGGCAGGGAGAGCCAGGGCTGTGCTCCCTGCTGGGCTTAGCCACAGGGGGTTGCAGAGCTACTCGGAACTTTTAAAACATTTTGACTGGCCTCGTTTCATTTCAAGGCTGTTTTGAAGTCCTTTGTTTCATTTTGATTTCACTGTTTCAAGCTCGAAATGAGTCAAAACAGCATCAAAATGAAACAGCTAGCAAAGCTTCGTACAGCCCTAGTGTATATGAAACCAGCAGTTTACCTAGCACCAACAATGAGCTCATGCAACCACCCTTCCCTGACCTTTCTGAGATGTCTTGGCCTCTGATGTCCTTTTTTAAACTAAACAGATTTAACAACTGCCACTCAATGTCAAGCTAAATTTTGTCCTCAGCTGAAATGTTCATTTTTAGTTAGTGAAAAAACCTGCTCTCACTAACTTTAAATTATTGTGCTGTCTCAAAAAGAGTTTAGCCTGTTTAGTAAAATAGAGACTGACAGGGGATATGATCACTCTTTACCAGTAAATTCATGGGATAAATATTACATAAGGAGAAGAGCTCTTCCAGCTGAAGAGGAGCAGCAGCACAAGATCAAATATCTATAAACTGGCTACATATAAATTTTGGTTGGAAATTAGAAGATTTTTAACGTTCAGAGGAGTGAAGTTTTGAAAAGTCTTCAAAGCAAAGTGGTGGGAGCAAACAACCTGATTCCTTTTAAGAATGAACTGGATAGGTTTGTGGAAGGGATGGT
The DNA here is from genome assembly GCF_030867095.1 of Alligator mississippiensis. Taxonomy (NCBI): domain Eukaryota; kingdom Metazoa; phylum Chordata; order Crocodylia; family Alligatoridae; genus Alligator; species Alligator mississippiensis. The sequence continues at coordinate 184,471,782 of NC_081827.1, forward strand.
AAGATAGGACAGAGAGTTCTGCATTAACAACTAGTGTGTGTGATGTGGTATTATATGGGCACAGACAGAAGTGACAATTTTTGCCCAATCTGGCCACAGAAAGCATGAGGGTTCAGATAAAGATTTTTCAAAACATAGCATCTTCTGTAAGTTGTGTCTGCCTGCTTGCTGGACCGAACTGTTTTCAGAATGGGAGGGGGGAAAAGGAGCAGAGGGAGTTTGGTTTAGGGCTTTTACAGCCCCTGCTGGAGGGTGGGGTGGATATATTGGAGCTCCCCCTTCTGCAATGGGGGGGTGCTCCATTTCACCCATTCCACCCTCCAGTGCCAGCTGGGGAACCCCTAAAACAAGCTCCCTCTGCTCTCTTTCCACCCTCCCGTTCTGAAAACAGCATGGGCTGGCAGGGAGGAGGAGCCATTGCTAGAAGAAACAGGCTGCAGGTTTGCAGCCAGCAGTTAGATTCCCCTCCCCTCTCAAACAAACGGTAAACTTCGGTTTCATTTGGGGTATCATTGCAACTCAGAATACTTCCTGCAAAACGTTCTCAGTTGCAGCGGGGAGCTGCACTTATGTCCGCACCACGTGCTTGTGGCCCCTCCAGGCTGAAGTATAGAAATAGCACTTGTAATGTGGAAGGCATCTTGTAATCCCATGCCTCAAGACTTTTGCTGGTGGCCAGTGGAAGTCCAGAAGGATTTCCTCCCCCTCCCTTCCCCCATGAATGCTACTGGTTTCTTACTTTAGTTTAGTTTAGGGGTTTTTTGTTTATTTCTTTTTTTCCTTTTGCCTTCCTTTGAGGCATTAGGACATTGATAACAGCTAAATTGTTGGTAGAAGGAGTGGGGACTGACGATACTGCGCAGATATTCCTGCCAGTGCTTAGAAAACTGAGGCTTTTTTCCTAGAGGTCCATTCTGCTCAGGGCCATACCAGTTACCAAATATGGGGCCAGGAAGGATTTTTTTCTGTAAATCACAATGGCATGGTCTGTATGGGGATTGGAGAGGGGAGGGGGAAGTTATCTTCCTTCGTAGTTTAAGGCATGGTCCTTTCCCTAGGATCTTCTGCATCTATATTAACCAATTGTTTTCCATTCATGCAGTGGGTGAAAACTCGCAAAGCCTCACTGGGTTAACCACTGCCTGTGAGCACAAGGGCCTGGATGCAATTGCCCAGGAAATTCCTTCCAGAAGATAAACTTGAACCAAGGAGTCTGAATCCAGAGAAAATGTGCATCAGCCAATCCAGCAAAAATGACAAAACGTGCATCAGCACTGAAAAAATGGTGGTGGTGAGCTTTTGAACTAAAACACATCAAAGGTGTTGCATAATTCAAAGCACACCACCACCATTTTCTCAGTGCTGATGCACGTTTCGCTGTTTACATAAATGTATGTGACCAAGCACATCAGCTAGCATGTGCAGCAGACTCGATTAATCGAGTCTGCTTTGATGCTCTGGATTTCTGGCATGCCAGAGCAGACAAATGTATGTGTATAAATGTCCCAGATTCCAATAGTTGCAAGGTTTGGGAGTACTCAAATGCAAGATTAAAGTTCTGTTCCAGTATAGCAAGAGGAGCCAGCTCTTAGTTTAGATCAATTTTTATCCAGTGTATCCAACAGAAACATTATCATTCTTTTTTATACGTTTCCTAAATACCTGCATTAACGTTGCTTGAGCTCATACTGATTTTAGTGAGATGCCAAGCAATGTTAATCTCCCTTTCATCTCAAGCGAAATAAGACCTTCAAACATGCCCAATTCCTCCAAAACTCTATGAAGTGTAGTAGTCAGGCAGGGCACAAACCACATGCATCTTTGAAGTCTGATTGCCAAGCTTCCATACAGCTCAACTCAAAGAGAAACCAAGTACTGGAATTTGTGAAGGAGCCTAAGGGAATTAGCACTTCACTACCTTTGACTCCCTGGCTGGGACTTTCAAACATTTATTTTGCAGCCAAGCCACACAGCTCAGCAGCTCTCTGCCACATATCAGCCTGCCTTCAAGTATCAAATAATTTATCTGCCAATTAACTTGTGGGCTGACAATCTTTACTCACATGTATAGTTCTTATGTATGTATCCTCATTAACAGCACTGGGATTTTAGGGCTGTGTGAAACAGCACCATTCTGCTTCAACTTCCGTTTCAATGGAACAATGTTTCGTTTCAAGTTTCATTTCATTTTAAAAGCACTGTTCCATTTCATTTCATCAAAACTTTATAGTAAAAATAGGTTAGACTCCATGATTTTGAAATAATGCTTGAGCAGCAACTATATAATAGAAGTGTCTTATGACCATCTTATGACCCTTGTGCAAGATCATAAGGTCTAACGACTTAGCTGTGGTCTGCTGTTCTTACTGCTTGCCTTGCATCTTGAAGTTATCCCTGCCCAATGCCCTAAGGTTAAGTCACACTAACCAATAACAAGTTAAGTGCAGCCTACAAGATAAGACGTAACAATTAGGAAATGGTAATGCTGCCAATAAACATCCAATACATTAAAACTCTATGTTCAACGCAAGCTATAAAAATGTAATTCCGGGCCAGACTAGTAGTCGACCAGATTTGAGCTCAGCTCCTGGGTCGAACTGTTTGCAAACAATAAATCTGAGATGGACCGTGTGTGTGTCTGTGTGTCTGTCTCTCTCTCTCTCTCTCTCTCTCTCCCGGGGTGGATTGGACAAGCCTCCAGGGGAACGAAACTAGCCGTTTGGGCAACAACTGTTTCACTGTTTTGATACTGTTCCGATGTTTTGACCATAGGCTATTCCACACCCAGTGGCAGGAAGATTGGTGCTGCCTCTGTCCCCAGCCAGCAGCACCAGCCTCCTCTCATCCAGCAAGCAAATCGGAGGCCCGCACCCCAGGAGGAGTCTGGCACAGCCCCGGCAGCCCTCTCGGGGGTGCGGGCAAGCCCCCGATCTGCCTGCCAGATGACAGGAGGCTGGTGCTGCCAGCTGGGGTCAGCAGCAGCACTTACCTTCCTGGCACTGGGCGCGGGCTGTGCCCAGCACTGGTTCCAGGCAGAAGCAGCAGACTCCTGTCATCCGACAAGCAGATCTGGAGCCCACACCCCTGGGAGGAGTCCGGCAGAGCGCTGCAGCCCTCCTGGGGGTGCAGGTGGGTCCCCGATCTGCCTGCCAGATGACAGGAGGCTGCTACTGCCACCTGGGACCAATGCTGAAGCCAAGTAAGCCTGGCTTCAAAACTTTTGAAACGTTTCGAGTGCCCTTGTTTCATTTTGGAGCTGTTTTGAAGGCTTTTGTTTCATTTCAGTTTCGTTGTTTGAGCTTGAAATGCATCAAAACAGCTTCGAAAGGAAACACCAGGTGAAATTTCACACAGCCCTACTAGATATGATTATGGGCATGCAGGGTAACATACTTAGTTCCAAAGTGATTTTGACTACGCAGAGAACTAGAGAGAGAATTATTGGAACTAATTCCCTATATGCCTAGCCTACAAAATGAATGTTTTCAAGGTAACAGAGGCCTTTGTAAAGCTTTCCCTTTTCTACCCACAAAATAAGCTTATATGAGGCATCACCATTTATTAAAATATTTTTTCCCCTAAAAATACCCAAAGATAAAATAGTAGGATTATAATAGCAGTAAAACATTCTAGAGTGTTTTATGCTTGTCCTGCAAGCCCTTGTGTATAGGATGGCTGAAAGGCACTTGTCCTGTGGCCCTGTGTCTTACAAGATATTCAAGCCAGCCCTGAACTAATAAAACCTCTCTTCTAATACTTCTGATCTCTTCACCAGTCAAGCTGCATTCTGAATTCCCCATCATCTTAAAACATTATTACTAGAAGTATTCTCCCCTGACAAGAAAAAGCAATCTTTATAGATAAGCTAAAAATAACACTGCAAAACAGAAATTAGGAAGTCTCACTAGGTTTAGTTCTTCATTTAGAAAGCATTCCGTCTTTACTCATCTAAATCCCAGACCTCCCCTCAAAGTCACAGTTCTCTTGCTCACTAAATGACAAAAAAAAAAAAAAAAAAAAAAATACCAATGATAGCTGAACAGGTTATCAGAGGACCAACATTTATAGCCAGCAGCCATTAAAAATTAGTCAATGTGTTATAGATTGCTCTGACAATTTGAACCTGTCATGGGATAATTTATACAACCTAGAATCCAGTATACTTTCCACTCAACACACATGAATAGATACCACCAGTATGTGTGGGAGTTACTTACCCAAGTTGAGGATGGAGGCAGCTAATTTCACAGGCAGATCACAGGCATGGCTGTCATTTTCATGGGCTGATTACAGCAGTCCCTCCCCCCCACCCATGCCTCTGATTGGCCTAAGGACCCAGGGCAGTCCCACCCCTCCCTACAAATTGCCAGGTTATTAAATGTGGATTAATTATTTCCTGGGGCTTAATCAGGGTAATTAAAATGTGGTTTTGGGCCACACCCAATCTAAGCATTCAATTAAACTCTGCACACACAACTCAGGGTGGATGGCAGGGCAACCCTGGCCCCTTTCCTGCCATCTACTCCAAGGCATGTGTGCACCCACCACTAGCAATGAGCTGAGCCAGGGTTCCAAGGACCCAGGTGAAGCTGCTTGCAGCCTCCCCACCACCTGCTGTAAGCAGCCCCTCTTCCCCTACTTTCCAAGACTGCAGGGCTTCCCA